>NC_139159.1:21874416-23074416 GCF_964270905.1 Leucopleurus acutus | reverse complement strand
GATCTCAGCACACCTTTTCTTCAGAGGAAGGTGGGGTATCCTATTTAAAGAGAGGGAAGCTGAGACACAGGGATGAAGTTACTTTCTTGAGGCTGTGGAGAGCTTGTGACAGGAACAGATGCCTCCAGCAGCGTCCCTTCTTGTTTCCAGCCTCCTGCCGTAAGATTGGGTCCGGCAAGACTGACTTTGATTCAGAGTGGGTTCCCTTCACTGATTCTCCATCCAAAAATGGGCGTGAGGGGACTTCCCTGGCGGTCCAGTGGTTAAGACTCCATGCGTCCACTGCAGGGGTTGTGGTGGGTCCATCCCTGGCTAGGGAACTAAGATCCCACATGCCACACAGTGAGGCTAAAAAAAAAAAAAAAAACCCAAAAAAACAAACAAAAAAGACAAAACCAAAAATGGAAGTGATCTCTCCTTAGCCAGCCTACTTCCCTTGAAGTCCAGGAAGAACTTTTGCACTTCGGGGCTTTGGCCGATCAAAATACAGGGGTTTGACACAGGAGATCTGATTGCCCAGCTAGTGGGACCTCTTAATAGCTGTGTGGTCTTGGGAAAGTCACTTTACTCTCTGAGATTCAGCATTTTATGTGTCAAATGGGGATGCAATATTGATGACAGGACAGAATTTCTGTGAGGGCCAAATGAGATAATGCACCAGAAAGTGCTTTCATTAAAAAAAAATATACTTTTTGTGTTTATTTTTTTTATTTTTATTTATTTACTTTTTTTGCGGTACGCGGGCCTCTCACTGTTGTGGCCTCTCCCGTTGCGGAGCACAGGCTCAGGAAGCGCAGGCTCAGCGGCCATGGCTCACGGGCCCAGCCGCTCCGCAGCATGTGGGATCCTCCCGGACCGGGGCACGAACCCGCATCCCCTGCACCGGCAGGCAGACTCTCAACCACTGCGCCACCAGGGAAGCCCTGTCTTAATATTTTTTTTTTTTTTTTTTTTTTTTTTTTTTGCGGTACGCGGGCCTTTCACTGTTGTGGCCTCTCCCGTTGCGGAGCACAGGCTCCGGACGCGCAGGCTCAGCGGCCATGGCTCACGGGCCCAGCCGCTCCGCGGCATGTGGGATCTTCCCGGACCGGGGCACGAACCCGTGTCCCCTGCATCGGCAGGCGGACTCTCAACCACTGCGCCACCAGGGAAGCCCTGTGTGTGTTTATTTTTAAAATGGAAAACTTTATACCAACAGAAATATGCACATATTAAATATTCGCCCTTTGGGAGCATGAACATCCTGTAGGAATCTATTTATTTACCACTCACTGTCTTTGGCATTTCTTGAAATCAGGATTCTTTTATTCTGTGTCACCCACCGACCCTCACTCTCCTGAGGTCTTTCCCAAAGAACTTGTCTAGTGGTTTGTGTCTCCACGTTAAGTCTTCTAGAATAATGTAGCTTCTGACACTTTGCAGGTCTTCTTGGTTACAATTATTTATTTGTATTTTACCAAAAAAAAAATCCCTTAAAATATATGCATGTCATAACAGATCAACCTATGCCCAGAAGTATATAAAGAAAAAGTTAATCAAATTCCCTCCCTTTGCTCTCATCCCACTCCAGTAACCAAAATTAACAATTTGATGTTTATGCTTCCCCTCTGATATCTGTACTTATACAAATGCATTTAACTGTATATGCATAAACAGGCATTTAATACAGAAAGGGAATCATACAATAAATATGGCTTTGCAACTTGTATTTTGCTTTAAACTCTATCATTTAAATGGATATATTTATTTTCATGGATACACAATATTTCATGGTGTGAATATGCCATAATTTATTCAATTATTTTCTGATTTACCTGGATCCAATTTTTCAAGTCCCCCCAACTACCGAAAAATGATGCAAAAAACAATCTAATACAAGGATCTTTAAATATATCGGTGCTTTTACTTCTATGAGATAGATTTTCAAAAGAGGTGTCATCGGGTCAAAGGTATGTGCATTTGAAAATTTATTAATGCTGTCAGATGATTATCAAAAAGTTAGTACCAAATTACACCTCCACCGGCAATAAATGAAAAAGCCTTTCTTCATGTTGGACTCCTGGCCAGCACGGATGCCATCAACATTTCTGATGGGTTTTCTTTTGCATTTCCTTGGCTATTGATGAATATGAGTAGTTTTTCATACATAAGCCGGCCATTTTCAGTTCCATCTCTGTGAAATTACTATTCATCCTTTTTCTATGGAAGATTCTTTTCATGTCAATATCAACTCATCTGCCATATGTAATTCAGATGTTTTCTTGTAGTATATTGTTTGCTTTCTGCTCTTATTTATGGCATCTCTTGCCACATGAGAATTTTTAAGTAATTCACTCTGTTTTCAGAAACCTTTCTCTTATCTTCTGTGGTCCTGTGGTGCTGCAGTATCTCTGGTTTCTCCCTTTTTCCCGGAATGATTCCTTTTCCATTTATCTCCTTGTTTCCTCTTCTTTTTCTTCATTTCTCCCATAGCTATGAATTCTTCCCACTTGGTCTTTTTTTTTTTTCCTCCCTCAAATTTAGGAATATCTATCAATTCTTTGTTATGTCTCACCTTTATACTGATGACATCCTTGTCTATATCTGTAGCCTTAGGTGTTCAGTTGCCCATCAGATATCTGCACTTGGATCTTTCTCCCTCAGAAAGATCAGCTTGGGTAAGAACAAATTCTTTGTTTTAAGAAACCAGTTCTTCACACCAACTTCCTTGAATGTCTCAATACAACTAGTTCTCTGTCACCTGGACTTGAAACTTTGGGTTCACCTTCAACTCTTTTTTTTTTTAAAATCAATTGTTATTTATTTATTTATTAAATATTTATTTATTTTTTGGCTGCATTGGGTCTTAGTTGTGGCACATGGGATCTTTCATTGTGGCGGACTCTTCGTTGCGGTGCATGGGCTTCTCTCTAGTTGTGGCTCACAGGCTCCAGAACGCGTGGGCTCGTTAGTTGTGTCATGTGGGCTCTCTAGTTGTGGTGCCTGGGCTCCAGAGCACGTGGGCTCTGTAGTTGGGGCACATGGGCTCTCTAGCTGTGGCTTGGGCTTAGCTGCCCCGTGGCATGTGGGATCTTAGTTCTCTGACCAGTGAAGGAACTGGCATCCCCTGCATTGCAAGATGGATTCTTAACCACTCTACCACCAGGGAACTCCCACCTTCAACTCTTATAGAAAAACACTTATTCCAGTTGTGTTAAGGCCAATCTTTTTCTTTCTGTGTCCAATGCCCCCTCCCTGTCACCTTGTGAGTAAATACTCTCAGTTTTACAGGCAGGTAATTCCTCCCATCTGGAAACAGTGTTTGGTATAGTGTATCAGGAAATGCTCTTGTACTTGGAAGAGTGAAGACACGCTTCAGGGTGAAGGTTAGGGGCACGGGGATTCTGGACAGGAAATCTCACTGGTAGAATGAAATCACGTGTGATGTCAACACCTGGGGAACAGGTGGACACTCATATAAATCTGTGGAAATGAGGAAGGAGATCTTCTCTGAGTTAGATGTCTAGGTAGTTGCTCTGTATCACATGTTTTGTTTTCTTTAAATTAATTTTTATTGGAGTATAGTTGCCTTAAAATATCCTGTTAGTTTCTGCTGTACAGCAAAGTGAATCATCTATATGTATACATATATCCCCTCTTTTTTGGGTTTCCTTCCCATTTAGGTCACCACAGAGCACTGAGTAGAGTTCCCTGTGCTACACAGTAGGTTCTCATTAGTTATCTATTTTATACGTAGAAGTGTATATATGTCAATCCCAATCTCCCACTTCATCCCACCCTACCCACCCTTTCCCCCTTGGTATCCATGATTTAAAGATAGTTTTACCACATGGAACAAGCTAAAAGGTGAGCATCTCAGGCAAGAGGCATGCAGAGATATCAGCCCTTGGGGTGAGTATAGTATTCAGAGGAAATCATGTAGAACAGGGCAAGCTAGCTAGAAAAGGATTAAAGGCTTGTGCTTCACAAGTCAGATTTCTTTTCTGAGTACTCTTCCTGTGTTTCCACTTTGTTCTCCTGTATGATTTAGTAAAGACTCTTACAGGGGTTGGCTTGTGTCAACACTGCAAAGGGACAGAGCCGACCTCCCCTAGAATCAGCACGGTGGCTGTGGGTGAGCTCAAAGGGAAGGTACCAAGTCAGAGCAGCCACAGTACTTGGGAGGCAATGTCGTGAAGTGACTGAAGGTGTGGCTGTATAGTCAGACTCCTGTCCCACCACCAGCTGGCCGTAAGAACTTCATCAAGTTACTGGGCTCTTCCTTGTCTGTTTCCTCATCCATAAAATGACAACATATACTCAGCAGGTTGCTGGGAAGATTTAATATATTGATGTTTGTAATGTGCTTAGAACAGTGCCTAGCATATAATACATATTATATCAACCTTTCTTTTCACCAGGAAACTCTACTTTGGGTACTAAATTTTGGAGGTTCCGCATTTTACTTTCTTAAGGGAAATGACGTTATCCTACACGCTTCATGACTTGAAAAATTTACTAACCTCCCATTTGCCACTCCGATCCAGATTTTCTAGTCTCTAAACCATGTATTGCATCTTATCACCAGGATGCTCTTCCTTGGAGCCCATTTTCACCATAATCTTGGATTCATTCTGTCTGTGGAGCATCACCTTTTTTTTCTTCCCATTTGCTTTGTTCAGGGTGGTCTCATATACTGTCCTTGTTCCTACCTCTTTGTTCTCATTCAGAATATTTCTTTACCTGGAATGTCCTTCATTCCCAATTCTTTCCCCCTTCCCTACCTCCCCTCCACAAACTCTACCTATTCTTTTAGATCTAAATTAGTCCAAACTTTTTCCAGGAAGTATTCTATGGCCACCTTAGCTTTCAGCTACTTATAGGTCATCTCCATTAGATGGTTCGCATGTACTTTGAACTCAACATATTTAGACCTGAGTTCTTTATCCTCCACTCTTCCCATTTATTTTCTTATAGTTTTTCTTTTATTGCTGCCAGCCAGGGTGTGTGAGTTGAGGACACCAAGTTATGACCCAGTAGAAATTAAGAACCTCCAATAAAAATGCATCATCATTGATCCTGATCATATTTTATCCTCAGTATCAATTGGCCACCATGTTGTCTTGGTTCTACATCCTACGTAATTCTTTATTCCATACCTCTCATTAGCTTTTGTCTTAACTACTGAGATAGACTCCTAATTATTTCCTTGCCTCTAATCTTGTCTTAGTCCAAACCATCTTCCACGCAGCAATTAAGATAATCTTTCTAATACACAATACAATTGCCCTAGTCTCCTCTTCTGATATTTTAAAGGCTTTCTATTGTGTAAAGTTAAAATCTCCATCCCTATTGCCACTTGGTTTCTGCCTCTCTACCATTCTCATATTCCATCATTGCTCAATTTTTTTTTTTTTTTTTACCGTACACGGGCCTCTCACTGTTGTGGCCTCTCCCGTTGCGGAGCACAGGCTCCGGACGCGCAGGCTCAGCGGCCATGGTTCACGGGCCCAGCCGCTCCGCGGCATGTGGGATCCTCCCGGACCGGGGCACGAACCCGTGTCCCCTGCATCCGCAGGCGGACTCTCAACCACTGCGCCACCAGGGAAGCCCCATTGCTCAATTTTTACTCTGACTTCAGCCCATTAATGAGCCACCATGCCATTTCCTGACTCAGTGCCTTTGCACACTCAGTTCTTTCTACCTGGAAGATCCTTCACTCATGAGTCTACTTAGAAAACACCTTCAAGACTCTCCTCAGATGCCACTTTTTTTGTGATGTTTCTTCTAGTTCTCATGCTCATCTTAAGCATTATCTATCTATCTATCATCTATGTAAATTTTCTATCTATAGATAGATAATTATAGGTATTTGTAGGAATCTATCTACAAATAGTTCAATCTTCAAAGTAATAAAAAATATATATTACTACACACATGCACACATGCACACATACACACACACACTACACTAAAAGTAAACAATTTGTTTACAGTCTGTCTCCCCTACCAGCCTGAGTTCCTTGTGGGTGGGATTGTGGGTTATTCATATCCCTCTCGTTTAGCAAGATGCTTCATATGTTACAGGTGGTCCATTAATCTTCATTGAACAAATTAATAAACAGAATAAATCCTACTCTTTACAGCGAGAGTTTAAAGTCTGCAAGGGAGAGCACAGTGCCTTTTACATACACTCTTGCAGCTCATTCATGTTTGGAACTTAGTAGGCGATCAACAAATATGTATCGACCATCTCAGTTGAACTCTGCCACACAGAAGTAGAATCTGTTTTATATTATTATTAACAAATATTTTTATGCATATATGCCATGCTCTCATAATTAAAGTTCCTTTAGGGTAAGGACAATATTTTACACACTGCTTTCCCTGCAGTGATTGATGCAGTGCTGTTTAGTGAATGTCCATTAATTGAATAACCAGGTAGCAGAGCCTAGATTATTTCTTTCCAACTCTTATGGCTTTTTGTTTCCTGGAACAGTATTTGGTCTCTCTCATTAACAGTTCCTAGTGAAGAAGTTGCTGAGGCCTCTGGGGACCAACTTCGTTGGGCCAAGCAGGGGCTCTAAGCTCTTTATGAGTGTTCTGATGTGCTCTGACAGGAATAATGTCTCTAGGTGTCTCAGATAACACACTCTTGAAAGCACCTGGTCATTGACTTTCGTCAGGAAATGGCAGTGCTCCAGGGCCTGTTCATTCTGGCTGGCAGTGAGTTGAGTGAATTCTGGGCAGCCTGTCAAACGTGGGTGGCCATTTTCAATTCTGCCCGCACCAGCAGAGCGCTCCTCTGCATTTCCTTATCTGCCAAGCAAAAATGATAATTGCCTCTCATCTATCTCAATGAGTTATGATGAGGCTAAACCAGACTATTCAATGTGAAGGAAGCACCCGTTGGAAGTGCTTGAACAGCATCAATGCTGAGTAGAAACCGGAAGATTCCTTCTCACCCGATATTAATACCTGCTGTGACCTATAGCTGAGTGATGAAAATTATAAATGATTAGGAAGTAGAGATTTGTTCCATCAGATAAGGATAATTATAGAATGATGAATATGGAAACGCCTCTTTTTTTCTTCCTTTTTAATACATTTTAATCCAATTACTATATTTGTCATCTGTGAGGATTATGTATTTTATTAGTCATGTAAAAGGAATGAATAGCGTTTTACGCCCATTTTTAACAGATGGGGCAGGCAGGGGTGGCTCCCCTACAAAATGATTGCCAGGGTCAGAAAAGTTTTTGTCACATGTGGTCAGACACTGCCCCCTGGTGGTCCAAAATGATCTCACATTTCCTCCAGGAAGGAAAACCCGCAATCCAAAGGCAACACATCCTTAGGGGGTCTGAGGGTCTCTCTCTCTCTCTCTCTCTCTGTCTCTCTCTCTCTCTCTCCTCCTCCTCCTCACACACATAAAACTTCTTTCCCTACTGTTCTCCCTACTCCACCATGTTATTTACACCATCATAGCTGCCATGTTATAATTTTATTTTTAAGAAAATTATTTATTTATGTATTTATTTTGGGCTGCGTCGGGTCTTGGTTGCTGCGCCTGGGTTTTTCCTTAGTTGCGGAGAGCGGGGGCTACTCTTCGTTACGGTGCGCGGGCTTCTCATTGCGGTGGCTTCTCTTGTTGCAGAGCACGGGCTTTAGGCGCGCGGGCTTCAGTAGTTGTGGCTTGAGGGCTCAATAGTTGTGGCGCGTGGGCTCAGTTGCTCAGTGGCATGTGGGATCGTCCCCGGACCAGGGATCGAACACGTGTCTCCTGCATTGGCAGGCGAATTCTTACCCACTGCGCCACCAGGGAAATCCCCATGTTATTATTTTTATACATAAAAGTTTATGTATAAAAATCTAAGTCTAATTCCAATGTAGGCTTGCTGAGCACAGTTTTGAAAGTTAAGGAAACATTTACTGAGCACCTCCTATGGGCCAGGTCTTTGCCTCCACCTCAGATAAGAATCTTTGGACAACTTTATCTTCTGTATCCCTTTAATCTAACAGAGTATGAATCTCATCATTTTCATGGCCATTTCCCCCAAGTTGTATGAATGTATCTATATGACTTATTTGTTGTCCATCTCCCCTCACAACCACGTAAGATCCATGAGAGCAAGAATCACATCTGTTTTACTCAGTATTGTATAGTTAACAGCTAGTCAAATATTTGGCACTTAATAGTCCATCAATAGTGTTTGTGGAGTGAATGGGTAAAACTGGAAGAAATTATTTCAATTGCAATGTGATAATTGTTGACACAAGCAAACACAGGGAGCCACAGAAGCAGAGGGAAGAGTCAGCCCATGGGGGGAAGCGGGAAGGGATGGATATGTATTCAAGATAGGTTCCTAAAGGAACCAGTGGATGTGTGAGCTGTAGAAGAAGGCAGGTAAGCAAGTAGATAGGACAGCACGAGCAAAAGCATGAGCCTGAAAATGAGCATGGCGTGTATGAACAGTGCTCATCAGTTCAGTCCTGTTGGAGGGCACATGCTTAAGACCAACCAGTGGGCAACGGGCAACTATTGTAAGAATGTGAGATAGCTACCTTTGTTTTTTAGGCAGATCACCATTTGAATGGCCTCACACCTGAGGATCGGGTTCTATTCATTTATATATGCAGGGCTTGGTGTGCACGAATCACTCTCTAAATGTTGAATGCAAATGTGAATCAGTAAGAACAGGAGTAAGAGAAGGACAATCATGAGGATGGTCGATGCAAGTAGAAAATAAGTGAAGAGAATGGGCACAGGTCTGTGTGTAGAAGAAAGAGCAAAAGGTGGCGAATGCATGTGATAGTTTTCTCAGATTGTGTAAACTCCATGCTGGATCCTCAGTGAACGTTTGCTGAATGACTCAGTGAACTGGAGGGCTTGTTACCAGAGAAATAGTGAGCTGAATGTGTTGCAACACAATTCTACAGATTGTGCAGTTTCAATCCCCGTTTACCATGTGCCAGGCATTGGGCCAATTGAATTAATCAAGTTCTACCTTTGTTCTTAGTTTGGTGCTGTACTGCTCATTCCGTGGTGCCTTGGTTGTATATGCCATTTAAAGAGCAAGACCATTGATTTGCTTAGATGTAACTTACTTTTCATAAGGTTTCAACTGTGAAGTGAGTGAGGAAAGCCCCCTGAAATCTGGGTTTCACTTCTGGAAATTGATCCCTACTTAAAAGTTTAGAAGCTTTGTTCTGAGTGTGCTGCCATGAAAATTATGTTTTGGCTTATTCATAGAGTAGGATCTTACCTTAAACTTATACATAGAAAAAAATCCACTTTGGAGTAGTTTTTCTTACATGTTTTTCTCTTTGTGGAACCTAGCTGAAATTCATGGGTCTCTTAATAAATATATTACTTGAGAGTGAATTCCACTGCATGGCAAGCCCTTTCTAGAATTTATTGCAGTTTCCAGAGAATCTGAAAATTTAAGAATCAAGCACAACAATTTACAAGTGTTCTGGATTTTGTGAAAGTTTAAGGAATGGTCTGGTTTTACTGAGGCTTCCTGTATTCTTAAATTTACTGAATTCTTTAGTGATAAGATAGTGTGGAAGGAGTCTGATAAGAGTCTTGAAAAGAAGCTCGATTTGAACTGCAGAGAGTTTCTCTTTATAAATAACACTTTTTTTGGATAACATTTTCTGAAAATTTCCAAATTATTATTTTTGAAAAGACCATGACTGGTAAAAAGTCAATCAGAAACTATTTAAATTATGTCAAACTGAAAGAGATTTAAGGGAATTTGGTGTTTTCCAGAACTTTGTAAGTGCTGTGAGAGTGAAAGTCAGAGGCACCGTAGCTGTGTGGTCCAGAAAATCAGGAAGTGGTTGTTGCAATGTAGGAGTCTGGAGACAGCAGGAAAGGCCAGTGTCCATGGTCACAGTTGTCCTGAAGTAAGACATTGTCAGAGAAATGTAACTGCTACAAAAGATCATCTTTGCTTTTCCCCCCAATTCCAGGGGGGAAAGAATGACTTTTATTTCCCTTCCACCTTCCAAATCTAATGCAAGCACATATCATTGGCAGAATCTATAGAGTACCAGGAGCTCTGCTGGCAAAGAAGACAGGAAGTGTAGTTCACAGGCTTGTAGTCCTTGGGGAGAGTTTAGAGGGATGAGAACGATACCGAATGATGTTAGACAATATCAAACATATTCATCAACAATAATTAGAAGACCTATAAATCTTACTGGCTCCTTATATTAACGAGTATATCCTTGAGTAATTTTCTCAGAAATTGGGCAGTACCTTTTATGAGCTCTTATATATATGAAAATATCTTTATTTTGCCTTTGCATTTGATTGATCATTTGATGGATGTAGAGCCCTACCTTATTTCCTCAAGACTTTAAAGATATTTCTCCTTTATCTTTTAGCATTCAGAGTTGCCAATAGGGACTCAGAATCGATCTGATTTTCACTCCTCTGTAGGTAAATTATTTTTAACTCTGTTGGCAATTTAAAGGATTGGATGTTTCCAAATTTCAGCATTTGTGTGGGTGCAGTCTTTTTGCATTTGCTCTGTTTAGCACTTAGTTGGTTATTTCTATCTGCTGATTCACGTTGCTCTGTAGTGCTAGGAAATTTTCTTCTGTTATGTCTTTATTTCCTACACCAACTGCTCCCCCTCTCACCCAAGTAATCTAGAAGAGCTCTGAGATGAATGATGGAACCCTCAATCCATCTTTCTTCTGTTCTTTCTTTTGGTGTCAAATCCAAAATAATCATTGCCAAGATTGATGTCAAGGAGCTTACTTTTGATATTTTTTTCTAGTAGTTTTATGTTCAAGTCTTTAATCTATTTTGAGTTGATTTTTGTGTATGGTGTAAGTTAGGGGTCCAGTTTCATTCTGTTGCATGTAGTTGTCCAGTTTTCCCAATACCTTTTATTGACGAGACTATGCTTTCCTCATTTATATTATTGACTCCGTTTCCATACATTAATTGAGTATATAATACATGGGTTTGTTTCTGGACTCTTTATTTGGTTCCTTTGATTTGTTTTTATGCAAATAGCATACTGTTTTGATTACTATAGCTTTGCAATATAATTTGAAATCAGGAAGCATGATGCCTTCAGCTTTGTTCTTTTATTTCAAGATTACTTTGGCTGGTCAGGGTCTTTTGTGGTTCCATACAAATTTTAAAACTATTTGCTCTATTTCTGGAAAAATGTCATTGGAATATTGATAGGAATGGCATTGAATCTGTAAATTGCTTTAGAGAATAAAATGAGTTTGAGTGTGTTCCCTCTTCTTCAATTTTTTTGGGGGAAGAGATTGAATAGAATTTTCATTAATTCTTCTTTAGATGTTTGGTAGAATTCATCAGTGAAGCCATCTGGTTCTGGGCTTTTCTTTGTAGGGAGGTTTTGATTATTGAGTCAATCCTTACTTGTTATTCATCTGCTCAGATTTTCTTTTTCTTTCCATTTCAGACTTGGTAGGTTGTATGTTTCTCAAAATTTATCCATTTTTTCTAGGTTGTCCAATTTGTTAGTATATAAATTGTTCATAGTAGTCTCTTATGATCCTTTGTATTTACTGGCTATCAGTTGTAATGTTTTCTCTTTCATTTATAATTTTATTTCATTGAATCCTCCCTCTTTTTTTCTTGGTAAGTTTAGATAAAGATTTGTCAGTTCTGTAAACTTCTCTCTTAGAAATACTCCTGTCATCCGATAAGTTTTGATATGTTGTGTTTCCACTTTCATTTACTCTAATTTTTTTTTTTTTTTGCCACTATATCCTTAGGGCTCACACTCATTGTTTTAGTTTGAATACAAAGATAGTGTTGTCTAACTCTCACTAAAGCCTGGAAAGTGGAAAGGAGTCAGCTGGCCTACATACTCAAGATATACGCTCTCAGTTAAACACTCTCATACCTGGTTGCCGCCCCACACCTGTTACCTCTTGACTCTGGACTTAGAACTGCCCCCAACTGCATCTACCTCTGAAATACATGCCTTCCTCGAGCTGGATTTCTCTACAAATCTGAGTCCAACTGGTCTCCATTTTTCAAAGTTTGCTCAAAACTTCTGGCCTATTTACAGCACTTCTATTTTCTATTATTGCAATGGAATTACTCTATCTTAAATATATTTTATGCTATTTCACGGATTTGGGGCAAAAAATGAGAAATGAATGTATCTAACTCTCCATCTTGATCTAACTGGTGACTTCTCAATTACGTTTTCCTAAAGAAAGAGTTCCTTAAACCATTTATGGTGCTGCTCAAATAAGAGGAAATCACCCTTTGCTTTCAGAATTTTAATTAAAAAATTGATTTTCAAAATACGTATTCAAAATTATTATCCTGCATTTACAACACAACTAAAAAGTTTTTGTTCTATCTGTTCTGATACATTTTGTGCAGACCTACTCAATGACAGAGAAATCAATTTGTTAATCCTTTGAGATTACTTTTGATTCTGAATTTTTGTTTTGTTTTTTTTACTCTCCGTACTTTTAAAATGTTGTCATCAGCCATGTTTGTGAGCTGAGCCGTGAAAGGAGGAAATGAATCAAATCATTAAAAAAAATGGAGATGTTCCCTTTGTTTCATTCATTTGTTTTCAATTATTATTTTTTACACTCCACAAATGTTTTCAGGCACTCTGTTAAATGTTGGGAGGAGATAATCATGGTATTTTCCAGAAACTAAAGAAAGTAAGGTTGTTACATAGATTATAGGGCTATGATGATAAGAGAGGAAAGCAGTGAGACCACAAGTTTGTAAATTACATTAAGGAATTTAGAATAACTTCAGGGCAATGAGAAGCCACAAAAATATTTTAAGTGGAGAAGTGACCCAATCAGATATCAATTTTATGGACTCCCACCTTGGCTGTAGTATGTAGAACAGACTAGAAGTGGGTAAGATTTGTTTTCTTTGCAAAAGAGTGTCCTATTCTTACACGTTTTTCTTGCTCTTCTCTTCCATTTGCTGTTAGATTCATTTTACAAAAATGAAAACCTAGCCAAGAGAATACAAACCAGTTTAATAAGAAGGTTCTGTAATCGATCTTCTATAATGGACATTGTATAATTGCTAAAGTTTAATAGATTTTCCCATCCTTTTTGTGATAATATATAACTAGGCTTAGTTTATAGCTCTGGACTAGAAATGATGTGTCTTTCTTCTGTAACTGTCAATTTCATATTGAATGTATGAAACATTAAAAGTTTCCCAAAGAGGGCTTCCCTGGTGGCGCAGTGGTGGAGAGTCCGCCTGCCGATCAGGGGACACGGGTTCGTGCCCCGGTCCGGGAAGATCCCACATGCCGCGGAGCGGCTGGGCCCGTGAGCCATGGCCACTGAGCCTGCGCGTCCGGAGCCTGTGCTCCGCAACGGGAGAGGCCACAACAGTGAGAGGCCCGCATACGGCCAAAAAAAAAAAAAAAAAAAAGTTTCCCAAAGAGGTATTATTCAAAATGTTAATCTCTAGGGGAAACTTTGATGTACTCTGTTGCTTCTCATTATTTCTTTTCAGTATGTAATTTGGTAATTAACTGTCCATCTCCCAATAGTAATGAAAAAGACATATAGGCAAAATATTGTGGTTACACAAGTGCTTGTTAATGAGTAAACAAATAAATTACATATAGAAGGTTGCTGACAACTTCTTAAATTTATAAGTGATTCTTATTGTTGTGTTAAATGTTGTGTTCCTTCAGCAGAATAAGTATATTTTACTAATATGTTTGGGCTTTGTGGCTACAATAACTGTGAGTGGAAATATATTTATTTAATGCCCTACTCTGTTACAAAAATCATCTGAGATATTTATATGTGTAAATATAAGCCCTCATTGCAGGCAGAGAAGTGTTTGAAAGCTAAAAATCTGTAATAAAACTTGTATGAAAATCAAAGTGGCCTGGGTGCAATTATAAAATGTCTTCCAAATAGCTGTTCGTGATGAGTTTAATATAAAGTTCAGGACAGAAAAGTTTGCATTTCAGTTCCTTCTAGATAAAAAATAACCAAAGTAACTAATACTTTATAAATAGTAAGTACTCCTTCCTAGGGGTTAGGCTTTTTTTTTTAGTGCTTAAAGTTGCTAATTCATTTAATTTTCACTATAACTTTATGATGTCGGTACTATTATCATCCTCCATTATACCTGAAGAAACAGAGGCAGAGGCGTTAAGTTATTTGTTTACTGACACCTGACTGATGAGTAACCAAGGTGGGATTTGAACCCACCCACGTTGGCCCCATGTTATTGGCCAGCACACCATGTTTCTACATTGTTAGAAGGCTATCTCAGTAATCCCAGCAAATGATGAAGAAAGATTAGACGAAGGTGATAAAGTATCTATCTACCTACAATCAATCATCTATCTATCTTTCTATCTATTGATTCTGAGAATAGAGTCAACAAAATTTTCTGATGTTTGCCTATGGAGTATGAGAGAAAGAAGGGGATCAAAGGTGACTACACAGGGGGCTTCCCTGGTGGTGAAGTAGTTGAGAGTCTGTCTGCCGATGCAGGGGACGCGGGTTCGTGCCCCGGTCCAGGAAGATCCCACATTGCCGCGGAGCGGCTCGGCCCATGAGCCATGGCCGCTGAACCTGTGCGTCCGGAGCCTGTGCTCCGCAACGGGAGAGGCCACAACAGTGAGAGGCCCGCGTACAGCAAAAACAAACAAACAAACAAAAGAATGTGGGAGCTTCATCTATGTGGATATTATCATTAACACAGAAACAGAGTTGAAGAGAGTAACAGTGATCCAAGAACTAAAAATCATAGAGAAATGTGGGACTGTGACCTGGGGGTTTGTAGTGAATCCCAACAATGAAGAAAAGAGGTTGAATAGTCTGGTGACAGGAGATGCAAGAGTGGGTATTTTAGGGAGGAGTTAGAATGATCTGAATGTGGAAAACAAGAACACACTTTTTGAGAAGCCTACAGGGGAAGCAGAATCCCCAGGGGAGAGAGGGAAAGACATTGTTTCCATTGGGAATTTCCATTGGGAAAGACATTGTTTACCTGGGGAATTTAAGGCTTAAAGGAGACAATGCACGTACAGTATTCAGCACATAAATGCCAGGAATTTTTCTGTCACCAGACCCTGAGAACTGTGCCCTTGCTGTACTTTCCCATTTTGGAAGAGAGTTCAGTTTAGTTAGACTCCATTTCCTCAGGAACAAATGGGAACTTCAGGCTTCAGAGCCCTGGACCAGCTGCTGCTTTAAGTGGCATGACTTGCGGGCAGAATCAGCAGCCCATGTGGTGTGACCTGCTGGGACCAGTGTTGGTTTCATGGTATGTTGCTGAAAGTGTTACCATTAAATTCCTAATTAAAGAGTTGCCTCCAAGTGATTTTATTCTGTTTTTCTCTATGGTTAGATGTTAAGAAGTTTCTCCTTTTTTGAGGAGGTTTATTTTTCTGATCATCTAAAATGGTGTTGTATACCTAAAGCTTAATTTCAAGCTCAAATAATTTGAAACCAAGAAGACACTATTAGACTATAGCGGAAGGAAAGAAGATGGGAACTCATATTAAGCGTTGAATATGCCAAGCACTGCGGTAAGTATTCTTCTCATTCGAATTCATCAATTCATTTTGTTCCTTCATTCATTAACTCACCAAAAGTATGTCTGTGTGTGTGCGCGCGTGTGTGTGTATTGAACCCTTGCTAAATACTAGGGATTCAGCAATAAATTAGAAGAGGACTCTCTGCTTTGGAGGAGCTTATGGTTAAATGAGAGAAACAGCTAAGCAAACAGAAATTATAATATAGTGGGATATATGTTAATAATAATTATGGAATATTTACTATGTACCAGGTGCTTTGTAAAGATCCTTTACATTAGCTCATTTAATCTTGTCAGCAGACTTCTCAGACACTACATTAATCATCTCATAACAATGCTGTGTTACAAACCATTTCAAACCTCGGTGGCTCATGACCATAAATATTTACTTTTCTTGCATATACATATATTTTTTCTGTTTCAGAGTGTTGGTCAGCTGGGCTTGGCTCCAGGCTTTTGACTGGGTTCGGGTCTGCACTCGTGCCTCCACATTCTCCTTGTTTACAACAGCTCCTCCAGGACATGTTCCCATGACAGATCATAGGAGTATAAGCTGGCAAGCCCCTGCTTGGTTAAAGCCTTGACTCATAGCAAATCCAGTATTATTCCATTGGCCAAGGTCTGATGCGTAGTCAAGCCCAACATCAGTGGGTGGGGAAATGTACTCTGTCTTCTCCAATGAGAGGTTCTGCAGTCGAGTGAAGAGCTGAGACAATGATTCAGTCAAATGTAGGCGTTGACTATGAGATCATCCCTAGCTTCCCGGTAAGGACATTTAAAGAAGATAAACAACTTGCTCAGGGTCAGAGAGCTAGGGACCTTAATCTCCAAAGCCCATGCCCTTGACCACTACACTATTTTGCACAGGGTGCTTTGGGAGCACATAGGCCATGTGGCTCACCAGCCTATTGGGGCGTCAGTAGGGAAGGAAGGGACTGGAGCTGATCCTGAGTAGCATTTGACCAGACTGGGAGTTTAGTAGCAAAGGGGCCATTGGTAGTGGTGAAAGCAGTTTCACTGGAGAGGTGAGAGCAGAAGGCAGATGGTGGTAGGTTGAAATGTGCTTGGGAGGTGAAGGAAGAGAAACAGGTTCTAGAAGCTTGACTAAGATGGGTAGAAAAAAATATGACAATAGGATTGGAATAGGATACAAGATAGCATTTTTTTTTTTTTCTTCAGAGACCTAAGTGCTTAATGCTAACCTGAGAGTTAGTAGAGAGGCCCCGTTGGACTGAAGTTTGGCTTCCAACATCTTTGCCCCTCCATACGAGATGACCCTGATGGTGGGAGGTGAGGGACAGAGAAGAGATGAATGTGACTCAAAAAAGAGGGAGGGGGGACTTCCCTGGTGGTACAGTGGTTAGGACTCCACGCTTACATTGCAGGGGGCACGGGTTTGATCCCGGGTTGGGGAACTAAAATCCCACATGCCGTGAAGTGTGGCCAAAAAAAAAAAGAGAGAGAGAGAGAGAGAGAGAGGATCATTTCAATGATTGTATGTGCCATTGCATATAACATGTAGTCTAGCTCAGTGTCTGTCATGTAGCCTACAGAATTGAATTGATACATTTATTTAACTAGTATTTAGGAAACATCACAAGCAGGTTTTAAAAGACTTTCTGGAAGTCCCCATTAATTGAAATGGAATCCTTCACAATATTCCATGCTGTGTCAGGTTAGTCAAACGTATTACTTCCTTTCATACACAAAAGGGTCTACTGAAGCCTCAGTCACGGGAATATGTGTGTTAGGAAAATAACTTTTAGAGGTAGTTGGCACAAGTATGTATGTGAAGATTTTTGTATGCGAGAATTTGTATAAGGTTTTAAACGTTTTGCTCTCTTATCGTTTAAAACAATGCAGGTGACTATAGTTCAAAATAAACCAATGAAAAACTTCAATTTGCCTTTTCATATTTGAGATAAATAGTTCAGCTGGTTAGGTCAGGCCCCCTTCCCAATATCACAGTGTTAAATGGGTTCTTTGCCATTTAGGACTCAAATGAACTGAAAATACGTAAGCCACTTGGAAGCTGTTGAAACATTCAATTTCAGACTGGGGATGATGTGGTTGGCTAAAAGTCACGGTGTGTGATGGTAAAAAGAATTTCAATTCATTAATACTTATTAGTGAATAACAACCTCAGAGCTCACGGGCATAAAACAAGAAGAGTTTACCCCATTCCTGATACATGTCTCTCACAGATGGGGGCTGAGCTCTGTTTTCTTCTTCCAGGTCGTGGTAGCAGGGGGAAATTGGGCCTGATGAATTGTGAACTTCCTCTTAAGTTTTCCACCTGGAAGGGGCACAGGTTACTCCCGCACAACGTGCCCTGAGCAAAGGGAATTACGCAACCACTCCTAACTAGAAGTGTCAGGGAAGCAATCAATCCCAGAAAAAAAGAAGCCAGAAATATTTAGTGAAGAGCACGAATGACAAACAAATGGAAGGTATCCTAGTTGTTATGAGCACTGTTCTCTAATTCTGTCGGCGGTCTGTACTACAGGTTGCCATATCCTCTGTTTGTCCTTCCAGATTCTCTTTCTGCCTTTCTTCATCCTACTCAGCCCCAGAGGCTGACTTCTACGCACTGCCTCCCCTGGGCTCCCTTGCCGTCTGGTTTCTTGTTGGGTTTGGCCACTGCGAGTCCTTGGCTACAGACGGAAGAGTAATAGAAGAAGGCGGCTCTGTTCTGTGGATCCCTCCTTGCCGGGCTCCATCTGTTAGAGGCTGAATTCCTCTCTTTAAGGTCATAGCCCCTGATCAGACAGCCTTCTTCCACAGCTACAACTTTCTCTTGGATCTATCGGCCACAGATGGAAATGGCTTCTCTCTGGTGGTACACACTAGGTCCTTCACCATCCTTTGTTGGTTTCTTTTAATCTGTCCACATCCTCATAAAAGAATCTTCATTAAATATACTTCATTTACCCCTTCATAGTATGCCATCTATTTCTTGCCAGGTTGAGGACTAGCATGTGAGGGTGTGATAGTAAAAACGTAATGAGTCTTGGATCTGCAAGTTCGGTGGGCAGCAAGATGGCAAGGAGCTGCTAAGGTTCCATGGAGGGCGTACTCTCCAATGCGCCAAGGGGAATAAAGGAACAGGAAGACCTGCTTAGGTAACAGAGCCAAGAGCCATGGAGTGGGGAGCCCCTCTCTGGGAGTAGAATAGAGACAGAAGCAAGGGAACGTTCCCTATCCCTCAAAATGACTGGCCAATGGGTCACCAGAATTTCTATCTTCAGTGAATGCCATGTATTCCCTATTGTTCCCCTTTAGAACAAGCTTGTGTATTGTGATTTATCTGTCCTCATCTCACCACCGTATATTGAATATGTTAGGGAAGATAACTTGCATTTTAAATTTATTTGTCTCTTGTCAGGAGGACTCACATCCACATCTGTCGGAAAGAGTACTGTGTACCACCGAGATCCTGGACATTGAGCTTGATGTCATGGACAAGTGGCACTTGGGGATTTTATATCTTAGGAACAGTGTGAGTGTACTTTACACGTGGGAAGGAGAGTCAACCTGCTATTTGGTGACCAGTAGGTTGGTAGTCATCAGTGCTGCTTACTTCTGGCTTTCCTCCTTCTGGGCTTATGATGGGCTGGAAATTTTCCTGATCGTTTAGAATCAAATGTGGTTGTATCACTTACTTTGACCAATGAAATATAACTTGTGCTACTTCTGGGAGGAAGCTTTAAGAGAGCCAGCACATGTTTGGCCATGTTTACACTTTTCCTCTTCTACGGTGGCCAGCGATGTTCCAGGTAGAGGCAGTCCTTGTAGGCCTTTGGCCCCAGAGTGAGCAGTGCAACAGAGCAGCGTCCACTGTGACTCATGTTGGACATGTACAGCAGGAGAAGGAAATAAACTTTTCTGGTTTCATTTCACAGAGATTTGGGGGGGGGCTTATTACAGAGCAAGCTAGGCTCTTGTGACTGACATTGTAGTGAAGGTAATTCTAGACAGAGAGTACAGCATACGCATGGAGGCCAGACATTTCATGTCATTGGTGTGGCAGGATGCATGGTTTGGTGTCTAAGGAAAATGACGTTCTTGAGAAAAGAGAGGTGTGTTGGGGACAATTTAATGTCATGTAAAGAAGTGCAGATTTTATTCTGCTGGTAAAGGGGAGGTGGTAGTAGAATGTGGGAGGGACCCGATCAGTGTGTAGAGGCGGCTGTAGACTGGCACGGAAGAGACTTCTCAGTTGGCTCCTGTAAGAGTCTGATAGCATCCAAATTAGGGCAGTGGTTATGAAAGCAGAAAAGCAAGGAATGAGGGGCAACTTGGAAGTCAAATCAGTGCTGCCTGATGGTCACTTGGAGGTGGGCAGTGGGGACAGAGGGGAATCTAAGATGACCTGGATAATTTGGGGGAGCTTGAGGATGTTAGTTTTGCTTTAGGCTCTGTGTTTGCCTTAGCAGTTTTCAGCAAATTGCCTGATTAGAAGTCAAGGACCGTTGTCCTGTCCAGCCTGGGAATGCAAGAGGTGATTGCTTGCTAAAGTCAAGGGTGCCGTGTCTCCCTTCTCATTCTCTCCCTCAGTGGGAGGGCTGATGGGAGAGTTAGAGTACGGCTATCAGTGCAAGTGTTGTAAAGTCTGGTGCTTGATTCAGGGAGGAGAATAACATTTATCAGTCCTCCACTGTTTCACACATTTTTGAGAGTAGAAGAGATGAGAGGAGGGTGAATCTTCAAATCCATGGGATTATGTGAGTTTTCTTTAAAGAACATTTCAAAGTCATATACGCAATTTAAACGTAATCCTGAGGAAATCCAGGGCTTAATCACAGGTTCTGGCCCAGTGGAAGCCCTTCAAGTAATGTTTACTGAATTAAGCAACATAAAAATCAGTGTGAAAGTATAGTTTATTTTATGCTAATCAGAAGCTCTGATTGACTTCTGAAAGGAAGATCATGGAATGCATGTTTCTAAGGATGTGTATCAATGGTTGCAGTGTTACATGCCCACAAATAAAGGATATTCAAGATGGGGACCAGGTGGCCTCCACCTTAAACTTGGCGTGTTAGCACTCCTATGGACAATAGCTCCGTTTGTTTATTCGTAAGTCTGTGTGGTTTCAATTATTTATGATTTTCTGCTAAAACTGGATGTGGTTCCTTTGGTCCTGCAGTATCCATCTGGGTCATTGACACGCCCCTGCTGTGTCCGTGTGTGCAGTGTGTTTATTGGCAGTGCAAAATTCGGCAGTATGGCAGGGAAATCACATTTTAACAGGCTGGGGAAGGTGTCCTGTGGCCGCGTGGGAGAACGTGAGGCGGTGCCAGGAAGCTTCCAAGCTCTTTGAGAAGGGCTCTCTCCTGCAGAATCATCAGTCTAAACCTGTGGTATCTCCTTCAATTTTGAATGTTTTTTAAGGGGAACAGATTGAAGCCCTCTCCTGCTGTGTTGGACTGTCAGAGGGAGAGAGAAAAGTGATGCTTCCTGCTGCTCCAGAAGGGAAGTGAATCAGCAGGGCCCTGGTTTCCTTCAAACTCTAATTACTGTTTTTGCTTCTGAGATTGCCTAATGCAACAGCCACCCTTTTAAAATCTGAACTCCAGGGTCTGACACACGGAGGGGCAAGAGAACAGACCAAACCTGTATTAGTTCACAGAACTCCAATTCTTTATTAATCACAGCTTGCTCACAATGACATACAGGAAAATAGCACTAATGAAGAGTAAATATGCAGGCAGCAACCTTCGGGAGTTGGGAGTTGGGGGAGAAACGACTTCAAAACTGCGATAGGTACTTATGGTGGGTATCTGTTGATTCTCTCAGTTGGCACAAACGCCCTGCTTAGCCCCCTTGACTGCGTCAGCCCTCATAGATGGAGTAATATATATAAATATTTTTTTAAATAGGCAGGATTGCCTCACACTGGGGAAGAAAGACCAGCTTAAGTGAAAGTCCGCAGTGTTTTTGATTTTGTTTGCGTGTGTGTTTGAATGCAACAATCAGCTCACAGTTTCCAAGTGGAAAAATATTCAGTAGCATCATGTACTTGTACTATAGGTAAGAGCTTAAAATGAACATCATCAATCATGGCATCCACAAATAAGCCACCTGACACATTAATTCATTCCATCAAAAGAACGTAAACTAGAGAATAAGCCCACTTCATGAAAAGCGATTTCACGGCTGCTTGAACCATCTGGGTTAGGATCTGTGTTCAGCACTTTAAAAGGTTCAGCTTTTTGCTTCTACCCAGATTGATCTCAGATCTGTCTTTTTCGTCCATCCCTTTCTAAAGCCAAAGCACATTTGTAGCACATAATCCAGTAGAAGCAGAAGTAAATGCTACGAGTAGTGGTTTTTCTTAGCCTGGTTTTGTAGTTCTTAGGCAGTCAGTAGATTATGAGCGGACAAATGTGGTGATTTGTGTGGAGTTTTAATACCTGTGATCTAGGTATGGTCTCAGTCAAGTTCAGAGATTACCAAGCTGTCTAGGTCAGTAGGCAATGGTGGGTTTCTAGCACCAAAGACTGTCTATTGACCTCATTTTTCTGTTGGAATGAAAAGGGCAGGGAATGGAGTCAGACATGGGGAGCTTCAAAAAGAACAGACCTAGCAAATTCATTTGAGTGGAAAGACACAACATCAAAAGCCTGTTACAGGACATGTAAGATTATGAAATAACTTGCATAATGCAATACTTGTATTTTTTAACAAAAATGTAAGTATTTACAAAATAAGATCCAAGGTATTTTTTAAACATCAAGCAAAACATTCTGCAAAGAGACCGCATTGATTTTTTTTTTATTTTTGATTCTGTTTTTTGTTTTTTATAATGAGTTCTTTTTAAACCATGTCATACATTTCCCATACTGATATCGCATGATCCATTATAATATAGGCAGGGGGATTTACTAATGGTGGGGCGTGCCATACCCTCCGTCGCTTCAGCCAGACAGTTCGACCTGGAGTTCCTTGTTCCTGCGCACCTCCGCAGCATGCCTCTCCTGAAAAACACCGAAGGGAGACGAGACATCAGGAGCCTCGCCTGGTCCACAGAGAATTAGGAGGCCCCGCCCACTAATTTGGCTACTATGCGCTTGACTGGAAGTAACCCCCTTTAGCGTCTACCTTTAGGAAATGTTCTCATTTCAAAGAAAGGAAAACGTGGAACCCAATAAGGGTCACATTACAGAAGATCATAGAAGACTAATAGGGTCTAAAAAAATTGTATCACTGTATTTGATTAAAACGATGAACAGGGCTTCCCTGGTGGCGCAGTGGTTGGGAGTCCGCCTGCTGATGCAGGGGACGCGGGTTCGTGCCCCGGTGCGGGAAGATCCCACATGCCGCGGAGCGGCTGGGCCCGTGAGCCATGGCCGCTGAGCCTGTGCGTCCGGAGCCTGTGCTCCGCAACGGGAGAGGCCACAACAGTGAGAGCCCCGCGTACCTCAAAAAAAAAAAAAAAAAAAAAAAAACGATGAACAAAAGATCATATGATTAAGAGAATTTAAAAATTTAAAAAAATTTTTTGATTAAGAGAATTTCGACTATTAGGACTAATGTATAAATCCAGAGAATAGCAATACAATATCATCCTGTCTTCTCTAGCATTTTGAACGGTGTTTTTCCTTTTCCCTAACATTTTAAGGGCTTTATAGTTGCCAGTGGACATTTTGGGAGGATGAGATGCAGGAAAAAAACTTGTTGTATACTTCCTAAATTCTTAACCCCTTAGTCAAGGGCTTTCAAAACTTGAGTCCAAATGACCTCTCCAGTCTTAGCCTCCACCCTTCTCCTACGCCTGCTTGATTTCTCGGTTTAACGGAATTGTCTTTTTTTTGTGTGTGTGGTACGCGGGCCTCTCACTGTTGTGGCCTCTCCCGTTGCGGAGCACAGGCTCCGGACGCACAGGCTCAGCGGCCATGGCTCACGGGCCCAGCCGCGCCGCGGCATGTGGGATCTTCCCGGACCGAGGCACGAACCCGTGTCTCCTGCATCGGCAGGCGGACTCTTAAACACTGCGCCACCAGGGAAGCCCCGGAATTATTTTTTCATGCACTTTTCAATGCTGGAGATTCCAAGTCTTCCAGTTCCAACCACCAGGATAGTAAACAGACTCTTTAATCCCTGTAGCGGTTGTCTCTTTCTCCGTGAAGACTTTCATGAGACTGAAAACTATCTCACTTTCCATTTGAAAACCTGCATTAATCTTCCCTTTTTATGTGGCAGCCGTTTTATTCTAACTTGTGCTTTGGTCATTTCTGTTCTTATCTCATCAGCTCTCTTAGGCAGATGCTTACTTAGAAGCTCGCTGAGGGCCAGGGCTGCATTTTCTCACTTTTGTTGCACTTGCAGGGCCCAGCAGGTTCTCTTGCACATAGTGCATGATCAATAGATGTTTATTTACGTGAGGATCTGGGGCACTAAACTTGATTTGGGAACTAAACTCTCTGAGAAGGGAGCTGATAGGAAAGGTGGAATTCTATTTTTAGTACACAGTTCTGCCTTGGATGACTATAAGCACATGGTCTTGCCTATCATAGGTGATAAATACGTGGGTGTTCAATTGAAACTGAATTTTTAAAATATTAATTGTTATTAGTATTATTTATTTTTCTATTTAGAATATTATTTATATTGCTATTTTACTCCCCTGAAGCTCCAGAAATTTCTTGTGGCTCTATAGCAGGGGTCCCCAACCCCCAGGCCACAGACAGGTACTGGTCCGTGGCCTATTAGGAACCGGGCTGCACAGCAGGAAGTGAGCGGTGAGCGAGCGAGCGAAGCTTCATCTGTGTTTACAGCCGCTCCCCATGGCTTGAGTTACCGCCTGAGCTCTGCCTTCTGTCATATCAGCGGCGGCATTAGATTCTCATAGGAGCACGAAGCCTACTGTGAACTGCGCATGCGAGGGATCTAGGTTGTGCGCTCCGTATGAGAATCTAACGCCTGATGATCTGAGTTGGAGCTGAGGCAGTGATGCTAGCGCTCGGCAGCTACTGCAAATACAGATTATCATTAGCAGAGAGGTTTGACTGCAGAGACCATAATAAATCAACTGCTTGCAGACTCATATCAAAACCCTATGAGTGAGTGGCAAGTGACAGTTAAGCTGCATCTTACAGAATAGACTGGACATAAGCAACACACTTCGGGTGTCTCTGTCTCCCATCACCCCCAGCTGGAACCATCTAGTTGTAGGAAAACAAGTTCAGGGCTCCCACTGATTCTGCATTATGGTGAGTTGTATAATTATTTCATTATATATTACAATGTAATAATAATAGAAATAAAGTGCACAATAAATGTAATGCACTCGAATCATCCCAAAACCATTCTCCAGCCCCCGCCCTGGGTCTGTGGAAAAATTGTCTTCCACAAAACCAGTCCCTGGTGACAAAATGTTGGGGACTGCTGCTCTATAGATTCCTTTAGTTCAGAGGCAATGATCTTGACCAGCTATAAAGTAAATCTTATCATGAAGCTCTATTAATCTCAAGTAGTCTCTGCTTATAGGTTCCTTATAATACTAAGCATTTATTAGGCACTTAATATGTACCAGTTCTGCATAGGTACAGATTTTACCTGTATTAATTCCCTTGATCCTCGAAACAATCCTGTGATGGAGGCTCTATTCTGGTGCCCATTTTACAGATGAAGAAACTGAGGCACAGAAAGGCTAAGTCACTTGCCCAAGATCACAAAATTAAGAAGCAGCAGAGCTGAGACTCCAACCCAGGGAGCCTGGCTATACAGCCCCCATTCAACCACTGCTATGTAGCCTCAATGTGAACGTGAGGAGAAAATTTTATAGTTGTATGGAAAAATGTGTCTTTTCAAATGTAGGTTCTGGGAGAGAAAGGCATGTACAACCCTACGTTTCCTTCAAAGATACAGAGTTAGAGTAAACAGGAAGTTGATTCTAGAGAAAGAGTTTAAAAGCAATTTTATTTAATTGGTTTAAATGAGCTTTTTGTCTGTATTCAAAAGCCATGAAGAGAAGAGGGAAAAAACATGTATAGAGAAATCATGTCCTGTCTGGAAATGTCACAGGGGAACTAGCATGAATGCAGCTGACTCTTCTTTCTTTTTGTTCTGCTATGGTGAGGAAAAAGATGCCATAAAATCTTTTTCTCATGCAGAAACTAATTAGTAAGACCTGAGCTCTGACAAAAATTGAGAGAAAGCCCAGACCATCACTATGTTAGGAAAAAAAACCAGCCTCAAGTCTAAAGATTCATATAAACTCAAATTTATAATATAACAGGAAAGATTATAATCAGTACTATTAGGCTACTTTGGAGCACACTTCTTATTCAGCTCAAAATTAGTTGCAAAGAAATGGATTTTGCCATAGGAAAGAAGAAATATAATCTGTGAGCTTGAGATAACATGAAAAAAAAAAGGAAATTTAAATAAATGCTGAGCTTCTGGGAAAAATATTGTTTATTTTCAGGCATTCTAGTAAATCTATTATTTGAAAACCTTACATTCAAATCATCAAATATATACTCAAAATTGTAATGTGATTTTGTATAAAAATGTGGGAGAATCAAAGGCAGATAGGCAGGGGGCGTGTAATTTTCAACATAGTCTGTTTTTTTTTAATCAGCAAAATGT
The DNA here is from genome assembly GCF_964270905.1 of Leucopleurus acutus. Lineage (NCBI taxonomy): Eukaryota > Metazoa > Chordata > Mammalia > Artiodactyla > Delphinidae > Leucopleurus > Leucopleurus acutus. Next base: position 23,048,285 of record NC_139159.1, on the reverse strand, counting down.
TGGCAATTGTCAGACCTTGAGTAAGAGGTTACTGAGGAAGTTGTGATGCTCTGAGAAAGTGCATCAAGAGGTCAAGTCTATTCTTTGATAATATTCATTTCATTATTGAGCTTCTAATATTTGCCAGGCACTGTCAGACACGCTGGGTTAGACAGAGTGAAGCAGATCTAAATTTACAATGTTCTCTACAACTTACCCCCTTGCTCCCATCAATATAATAGTGCTTAAGCGCTTGTATGCAACTATTCTTTTGATATGCAAAAATATGTAAGAGATGGTTTTAGGAAAAAATTCTGATTCTTGGAGAAAATGTGATTAGAGAGATTTCTGTACTGGAAGCGAAGAAATATGAGGTCTTTCTTTTACTTTACCTTTTAATATCCCCTTCACCTCACTAGGTATCAAATCTAAACAAAAGACTTGAACTAGATGACTTAGGGTATCAATTCCAATCCATGAAATACTATTATATGAGTATTTAAATGCAAGATGAGATTCAACATCATCAGAATCCTTCTTTTTACTAATAGCTATGAGCTTGCAATGCAAAAGAGGGGTCGGGAGTGAGTCAGGAGTGCAGCAAAGCACATTTTCATACATGAAGATGACGTTGGGCATGGGAGCATTATCAACATCCAATGCCGCTGCCAAGTCTGCTTACTGTGCAGTGTTTTAGGATGGCCAAAGTTACAGCTTTAGCTTCGAATAAAAGTTTGGAGTCAAAAAGACATGGGTTCAAACCAAGACTCTGCGATCTGCTTAGCTTTGTGATCTTGGCCAAACGGCTTAACCTCTCTAAGGACCAGGTTCCTTAGATGCAAAATGGGGATGATAACAGTATTTCCTTCTAGGGCTGTAGCTTGGATTAAATTCCGTAGCATGTGTCAAATGCCTGGCCTACAGTGAGAAATCAGTGAAAGCTAGTTTAATCCTCTTTTCCCTTTCATTTTTCATTTATCAGACATATTCCATAGGAAATAGTTACACAAATAGCATTCGTGAATCAGAATGATAAAGAAAAAAAGTCAGATGAGAAGCATGAAAGGTTACAACGGACGGAAATTGATAATGGTTGAAATCTCTATCTAAAGAGTTATATATCATCAAAATCATCTCTTAGAAAAAGAATCACAGAATGTTACTCCCTGAAGAAAAAACATTTTTTATCCTTTCTATATCCAGATTATTTTGCCTATGTCTTTAGCCCTCATGCAATTAAAAAAAAAGGAAACTGTAAATCATAGCTAATGTGATATAGGTGTGGCTAACACAAGGAAAAAGAAGGACATGGAACTCCAATTTACTGATCCATTTCCCAGACAGATCCTGGTCCACATTCAAAGGGTGTAATTAGAAGTACATTTAAATGTTTGATGTTAAAGTTATATGTTTAATGAATGTATCTATGGTCAAAATGATTATACATGCTTTAACTGATTTTTCAAAACTAGCTATTCACTACAGTTCCTGGTTGGGTTTGACAAGAGAGCTGCTACGACCCAGGGTTCCAAATGGGTCAGGTGGTGGATTTTCTGTGGGATACTGTCTAGTGGGTTAGGGGAAGAAGCACACGTGGGGGAAAGAGAACGTGTCTCTTATCCTTTCTGTATGGCGAGAATAGGTGTTGCCTCTCTCTCTCTCTGTCTCTTTCTATTTTTTAGAAATAGAAACTCCAAGAATAAGAACATTTTTAATTTTACTGCAGGGTCAGTCATAATCTGCAGTGTAGTCATAGACTACAATTTTGAGCCCTGAGCATGACTATTCATGTCACTCAATTTGAGTGACTGAAACAGGTCAGACTAATGCAGGTCTTTGTGGCACAGGCATCTTTTTGCTCACACCCTCTTCATTTGATTCTTTTCTATATGATAAGTTGGAGTGTTGAGATGAAGTGCTAAGGAAACAGAAATGGAAATTTAAAAACAGTGTAACATTCAAAATTGTACTGAGCACAAAGCTAGTATGTGTCATGTGTTCAGTAAATGTATCATCATCATCACAACTACATTTATTATCATTAATAATTATTAACCGAATGATTAATAAACTAATAATCATAGGATATGTTCTCATATAGGAGATAGTAGAAATTGTGAGAGGCATGAGGAATCCTGGGAATAGAATAGAGAGAAAAGAGAGATCATGAGCTGAATTATGTATGTACGTACGTATGTATGTATGTATGTATGTATTCAAAAATATTTGTTGAGTTCTTCCACATTCTAGGCACTGTGTGTTCAGTGGTGAACAATATAGACACAGTACCTGCCCACATACTACTCACATGTTAGTGTTTTTATATTTTTATAGGTGCTCATTTATTCAAGAAATGAATAGTAATATATGTTAAAAAAAAGAGTGTAACATTATTGTTGAAGGAAGAAAGAACATGTTTACGGAACAAAAAATCAAAAAGATTTAAATATCATTTATGACAACATAACAGAACATATTTAAGAAGGCTTTAGCTCAGTGCTTTTCAACCCTGGCTAAATATGAGTGCTTATGGGTAAGCTTTAAAAATGCTGATCTCTGGGTTCCGCCCCAGACAGCTACATCAGAAGCTTTCATTTTAAAGAGCTCTTCAGTAAGTTCTAAAGTGCAACTGGGATTGATTTTGCTTTAGGCTTTCAGTCTTATCTAAAGGCTTTGTGCTAACATGGCTGAGACTCTGACAGGTCTGTGGGAATTCATCAGTGAATGACGCTGAGGATACCATCGTAGCCACCATCGAGGGACATGCTCTGCTCAAATGCTCAATTCGATTAATTGAGAAGGAGGGGGACTGAGGGCTGGGTGGTAAGCAGATTGCTGCAAAAGCTCACGTGGAATTGTATCATATCTCTTGGCTAATCGGTAGGGCCAGTGAGGGCTGTCAAAATGGTGGGCACTTAGTGTGGTCGCCTGATGACTATCTCACTAATAGATGTCATTTCAGTAATAATCACCTTTTGACGTGGGAGATTCCAGAAAAGCTTATGTTATATCGGCAGTTTCATGCACTTTCAGCGTAATTATTATTACTGATCCTTTTTTTCATTTCTAACTTCATTGCAGTAATTTCATTCAGAAAAAGTCACAATAAAAACCTAACTTTGTCTTATTTTAGGAAGAAGCATAGTAGTTTTAGTACATACAAACACATCTACCATATGTCAACAAAAAATCTACAATGTTCTTAAAATACATCAAATGGAAGTAAAGTTAGTATGCTTTAAGGAGTATCTCCACTTTACTGAGAAGATAACAGATCTTGGCTGTCACTGGTCAAAGATTCTATTAGATTTGAAAAGTGTCTCTTTAGCTATGGAATACCAGGGGAAATGTGGCCCTAAAAATGATGTGGGCTGCATCACTCAGCACAGGATAAAATGCTGTCAGCTGAGATTTACATCAGAAAAAGCTACAAACCGCTATTTCTCAAACCTGACTGCATACTGGAATCATCTGGAGAGTTAAAAAAAATATATGGATGCCTGGGTCCCACCCCTGGAGATTCTGCAGCTTGATGCCAGGAATATTAAGCATTCCACAGGTTGATTATTTCCAGGACAAACTGTATGTATGCATGTATGTATGTATGTATGCAAGTATGTATGCATGGAGGGAAGAGACCAATTCTGGGTGAGAGTGAGAAGAGAGAAAAAAAGGAGCTGGCCAGAGGGGTGGGTGAAGAAAAATACACAGAGAGAAATAAATTGCCCATTAAAATCCAGCACTTCTGGAAGTAATAGTTAAATATGCAAATTTTATGAACTATTTTACAACTGAAATCAAGAAGGATCTGCTGTGTGTTTGACTATGTGTAATTTTAAAAAACAGTAATGCTCCTGGATAGCCTTGGATTGATATGTCTTTTTTAAATTTAATTTAATTTTTTTAAAATTTTATTTTATTTATTTTTTTATAAGCAGGTTCTTATTAGTTATCTATTTTATACATATCAGTGGACATATGTCAATCCCAATCTCCCAATTCATCCCACCACTTGGATTGATATAAATCTTGCACTGGATATTAAAGGTCTAATTGCCAATCCTGGAATAAAATCAGCATGCCCCATTCCTAGCAATGCCATTTGCTTTTATTTTTTTAGGGCCTAGGATGAGAGATGAAGGTTGATTCACAATTATCCTGAGTAAAAGATACAGTGGTTCTGAGAGAACAATTTCTAGAGGATTTCCGGGGCTGTTCATCCTGACTGATGGGAATAGTTATATATGTTCAGGTTGGTGAGAAGAAAGGCACCAGGAAATTGAAGGCACCAGAAAACTGAGTAAATGAAGTTCCCCTACTAGCTTTTAGTGTAGATTTTCCTACGTGGAGAGAATGGGTTTTCCGCTGTTCATAAATATTCTGTCCTTTTCTGACAAATGTTTTTCCAGATGTATGGAAATATGTCCAAATATATTTTGACAAAACCTTTACATATTTATTATATATTAATTATTAGACTAAATATTAAATTTATTATTTTACTATATATTATTGTCTTTTATTACTGATTGTATGAAATATTTAATATTTCCAATTTAATATTTTTCCAGTAGATGGGTTCCTAAGATTTGTACCGAAGTCTGTTATACATTTGAAAAGCAGGAATCAGCCTCACTCAAGCTATTCACCATTGGAAAAATCTGACAGAATTCCAGCTTTAAGTCCTACTCTCATTCTTCAACCATGTTGCAGTGCCCACTAAGGCCATGTTACCCTGGGAAACCCTGCCCATGGGGTTAGGTGCCTTATGCACCCGCAGCAGAGATTGATTAAGTCTCTGGTGCCTGGGCATTTGAGAGTGCATCTGGCCGTGCTGCATACGAATGTGTGCATCTGCTCAGGACTCTGTTATGATTACCTTTTCCTGCAGACGTTCAATAATAGCAGCTAGATTAGCCTCACGGTTTTCCTTAATTTGTTCCATCTTCAGGATCAGCTTCTCCTCTGCCATTTTGCTGAAGTTGTTGTTCTCCTCCAAAGCCTTCTGGAGGACCTCTCGCTCGTGTTCCCGCTTCTCTGCCAATTGTTTCAGCACCTGAGCCTCCTGAGACTGGGGAAGAAAAACATATCCATCTTAGAATCACCCAGACACAAACCTGGTGGAATAATGGTCCACTGATTCAAGACAGCATTCTTTTCAAATGAATAGTACTTCTAGCCTTGAGCATTGTTGTCAATTCCCTGCTCATCTGCATGCCTTAGAATTCTCTATAGAATGTGCTGAGTGGGGAAATGTAGTGAGCTGAATTTTCATCTGTGAGTTTTTCGGACAGATTGTTCTAGAAGAAGAAGCATTTTACCCTCCTGGTAGAGTTTTTGTTTTCATAAGTTGCTGCTAAGCATTTATGCAACAGGGAATGCTGTAATTAATCACCTGATGGCAACATCCTTGGAAGCCTGAGGAAAATAGGTGAGGATTGGGGCACGTTCCCATCTTTTTCCTGCCTCATTGCTTTTGATCAGTTGTAGGCTGGGCCCTGCAATGAGCCTTTCAACTTTCCCCAAATTGTTAAATCCACTTTCTCATTTTATTCCATGCCCACCTCTGCTCTTTTTTTTTTTATTCCATGCACCAAATTCTCTTAGGAGACTTTGGGAACAGTGCAAACTCCATCTCCATATGGCCACAGACAACAGAAAGTCCTTTTCCGGCCCCATCTTGAATATGCCAAGGCCACCCAGGTCGCCTGTGAAACCCTGTGATTGCTCAGTGATTACAGCAGAAACATCAGAAACCTGTGTACCCCACTCCTGCACGTCCCACACATTTTTGCACACCGTAATTCTCCTGCAGCATCAGGAGGCTATATGGTTCTTTATGTTAACAGTCAGAGGGGTGCTTGATAATTATGCCGAGGCCCGGTATCCACCCGCGAGATTCTGACTCTGCAGTTCTTTGGTAAGACCCAGGAAGCTATATTTTTGATAAGCAGGCCTAGTGATTGTAATGCAGGCAGTTCACAGCCGACTTTTTGAAAAATACACTGGCATGAGCTTTGGCATCAGGTCTGTGTTTAAGTGCTAACTGTGTCAATGACCCTGGATATATTAACATCTTTCCACATTCACCTTCTCCTCCAATTATGCAGCTAAGAGCAGTCTTACCCAATACTGAACTATCCAGGTTTAAGACTAAATTATTACACATCCATAGCTCCTGGGTAATTCCTTGGGATCAGCTGGTCCTCTGAGGTGAGGCTTCAGAGGATTCATTGTAAATGTGAATATCTAAACAATGGTAGATCAAACAAACATTTCATGGGCTAAATATTGGTTACCATTAAAAACATTAATAGGAAGATATTTCAGTTGATGGCAGTGGTCGTGGGCCCTTACTGGAGAGATTGTGATGTATAAACAATATGAAGTCTGACAGGGAAAGAAACTTTTCTTTAGATAAAATTCTACAGGAATGGTAAAATCAGACAGCCTTAAGAGTCTTTGTTGATGTGGTTATTCTGAAGTTTATCAGGAATATGTCTAGTGACTCATTGGAGATTAAACAGACAGCTCTGGGAACCAGCCCCACTTCTTGTTTTAACCCCGTAATCGTTTCACTGACATCTTTAGTGGACCCATTTCATTCTTGCTTTGTTATAGCTTGCAAAAAATCTACTATGAAAAATGATAAAATGTTAACACAAAGTAAGTTCAAGATCAAATGGAGTCTTTCTGGAAAAAACATGAAAAAATATTTTCTAGTTTATTCATCCTCCTGCCTCTAGGTGGGGCTATTGGTAAAACATCCTACATGGATTTTGCTTATCTACTGCTACCGGGACTACTGAATTGTGACACAGGGAAAGAGAGACTGACAAAAGGTGTGTGTGTATTTAAAGTTTCTCTCTGAGAAAAGTCTTCACGAAATTATTTTTTTTGGCATATGCATAAAGATAGTAGCTATCTCGTAGGACAATTTGTCAGCATCAAATGAAATAATGTTTGCTAGGGATTCAGCACAGTGTCTAATATGGAGGAAGTTAGTACTGAGCAAACGGCAGCCATTATTATTGAAAGGAAAACTCAAAACACTGTGACAGGAGAGGACGGCAATTGAACCTCCTGCTACACCTAAGCTCAGATGCAGAATCTTGGTTATCTCACGTGTGCAGGATATCTGTTCACATTCCTTTAGTTATGGACGGTGAGTGGATTCAGGTGTCCTCGTGGTTGGTGACAGCCCTTCCTTAACTCCGTCCTCTCCACCAGCACACGTACACTGAATGGGGCTGTACTGCTAAGAATTTTCACGGTTAAGGAAGCACCACAAAGAAGTAAGAGGAAATGACTTTGATCTTTCATTTCAGAAAGTTCAATTCAATTTACGTAACCTAAGTCCAGAAAAGTTTTCGAGGGAGAGAAGTCTGGGTTATCACAAAACAAGGGTGCAATGTGTCCAAGAATTATGGATAAGATTGGGGCCTTAGGTGTCTCTCGTAATGGGCAGAAAACGGTGGGGCAGCTTCAGGAAACCAAAGAACACCAAATCAATCAAAATAAAGCAAAACAAAATTTTTCAAAATCCTCTATAGCAGTGCTTTTAGATTGCATTCCTCTGTAAGACATGCTCCATCAGCCAAGGCTGCTGAAGCCAGTAGATACGTGAACTTTCTGCTCGGTATGTTAGTAAGTTCCTCTCCCCTCCTCTTTCTCCCATAGATCAGTGCTTCCAGCACTGCCCTGGATAGGATCTACCTGGATTTTTCTGTGGCCCTTTCTCGCAGAGTTACCGTGGTTAATTATCCAGAAGCAACTGCGTCGTTTTTAATTTTCAGATGCTCAAATTAACTTTGGCACTTTGTGAAATCGTGTTGTAACTTGATGTTTATATTTGTGCTCTTAATTTTCTTTTGTGAAAGAGCCAAAACCAGTCGGGAGACAGCAGGGGAATAGGATTGAGAAGGGAAGGCCTTGGCATTGAAAGGGTAATAGAGCAATACATTCCTTTTCAGGTCTCTTGCCTTGGTGGGACACATTTGGTCTGTGTGAACACAGACTCCCTCGGGGGCCCATAATCACGAAAGGAGGGAGGCCTATTGCATTTGTGGAGTGTGGCATTTGGCTCAGTTCGAAATGCCTCAATGAATGGTGTTAGTACTTTTGCAGCCACTGGGGCTAAATGAGATTACCCAGCCTAGGTGTCAAGTGCATTCCTTTAGCACAATTAATGGGGTGAAACAGAAACAGAAGGCAGTACAGAACGTTCTCACGTGAGGCCGCTGCTCAATGATGAAGACCTGCCTAACTGGGCCAGGCCACCCTTCAGGGCCACTCCATGGAGCCTTTCCTTACGCACTGGTAGGGATTGTTAACCATTGCCTCAACTCATGCATTAGTAGGATCTAATAATTATATATGTTTCAAATATTTAAAGCTCAAGTCCATGCAAAAAAAATACAGGATGAGAAGTTGATTATGGAAAGAATTCCTCACCAAGAAAATACATCTGCCTCCCTGTTTTGATTCTTCCTCATACGTTCTCAACTCTTAAATTCTTCCATGGAGCTAACAGCCCTGAGGGCTTTGACCTCAGTTCCTAGGGTCTCTGGAACTCCACTGCTGCAGAGAGTCATAATTCTTCTTCCTTCTTACATAGCCTGGCCTCCAGATATCACCACCTATAACCTCTAACTTTGTTCCTGGGGAGAAATTGATTCTATGAATACAGTTTTAATCCCCCCAGTCACAGCCTCACTGGTCCTGATTCTAATATTTCTATCAATAAGCAAATAAGTATTTTGTCCAGAAAACTGCCTTAAAACAGAAAATGAGTGTGAGGATGTGATATATAAAAGTAGAAGCATTTTCCTTCATTTCGGTCGGAGTAAAGTTTTTGCTACGTGGTCGAATAGGTATTCTTACTTTATGCCTTGTTTGGGCAGATTAGCAGAAAGGAATCTTGATTGACTTATAGGGAGGCTGGAGAGGTGGGATTTGCTAAACGTTGTTAAAACTGAATTGTTTAAGGGAAAAGGATCTGACCATGGAGGAGCATTTCTGAATAGCATGTACCTAATGTTGAAGGTCACTGAAATGCGGAAATAGAAAATGAGGGCATGATTCAGGTATAATGCGAATGTCAAGGCAAAGTATTTATAGAGCTAAGACATCCAGCATGATGTTCTGGAAGATGAAGAACATCTCCATCTTGCTATTGTAATAGCGGAGCCACAAGGATGGTGAACACCTATTCTGGGCATAAATTTCCTCACACTGAACTCAGTATCACTGAAATAATTACAAGAGACATACGTGAAGGGAAAAATAATGAGATGGTGAGAAGAATTATTGTACATTTAGGAACACTTTAACTATATAATTTTCCAAAGAGGTTCATTACCATTTCTTATATTACTGAGTATAAGCATTTAATTACTGTATAATGAAATGGAAGATAAATTTGAGTTAAGTGGTATAATAAAACTCATTTTACTTTGTGTACACAGAGGAGATTTAAGACTATATTTTAGATAGTGCTAGTTTTTATTTCTGTGTGTTCTGAAGTATACACGTTTCTACCTCTATTTTCTTTTAAAGTATTTTTTTTGATATGGACCATTTTTAAATTCTTTATTGAATTTGTTACAATATTGCTTCTGTTTTACGTTTTGGTTTTTTGGCCGCGAGGCATGTGGGATCTTAGCTCCCCGACCAGGGGTCGAACCCTCACCCTGCATTGGAAGGTGAAGCCTTAACCACTAGACTGCCGGGAGGTCCCCATACCTCTCTATTTCTTGTCCCTTTTCATCATTAGGATACATTTCTTGCCTTCTAGAACCATTTATCCGACGCTAGAGCTCCTAGTACCTAAGTGCTTTTACGGTAGTAGGTTAGATGATGTGTCTCTAATTATTTGCTTTACTGTTACCAATGAAAATACATTATTAACCCAGCTAGAGTCACAAATAAAGCCTTGTTAAATATGATGATTGAGTATAATTATGTGAAACAAAAGGGTTTAAAATTCACTATGTGTTGAAGAGTCAGAAGTATAATAAGAAATTTAAAATGAGTGAAATCTAAACACCTTTAGAATGAGTCCTTCTGCCAGAGTCTGTAGTGCATTTACTGTGGTTAACTCCTAGGAAAAGAATCACGGGGGTGCTCTTCACACACGGGAAGAGTCTGTGGACCATATGTCACATTCTTTAAGGAGCAGAACGCTTCCTGAATGTTGAATTGTGAATAATCCAGCACTTTAGCTCATAATCATTGCTATACAAACCACCCCTCTTTTACTGGATTCGACTTCAGTTGCCATCTACAATGAGAGATGCCGACAAATGGAAAAGGTAAGTCTATCATGTTTGGTGACAAATGGTCCACTTCGAGGCCATATTATTAAAAATAACCAACACAGATTTCTTTCGGAGGTTCGATGACTTTGGAGTTGATTGTGCCAGTATTGTCAGTATGCCAATTATAGTTTACTGGAGTGGTTTGAATAACTTTCTTTTTAATTTAATTGATTTTAGCATGAGATTTTATCAATATCATTCAATTCCTTAAGTTTGCATCATTTTTTTTTAAGAATACTAATTTTTTCAAGCTACTTTTAGTTGGGCTGAACTATTTATATATCTGTTACCTATCAAACCACCTTTGTAATTTGATAACTAATATTTTAAAATGTTTAAAAATATTTATGAAATGTATTATACAGTAACATTTCAGCATCTGTGTTAATGAGAAGCTTTCTTTATGAAATCATGAGTTTGCTAGATCATCATCTCTGTGAGGTTGGAATTGGATGTGTTTTTACACGATAATAGCTGACACTTTCACAGTGCTTGTGATATGGAATAACTCTTTTAATTCTCACCATAACTCCAGGATGTAGGTCCTATTGTTAGTCTCATTTTGCAGATGGATAAAATAAGACATAGTGAGATTAGGGACTTGCCCAAGGTCACACAGCTATTAAGTGGCGAAACCAGACTTTGATCACAGGCATTCTCTTAACCATGTGTTCTTAACCACTATGCTTTTAAAGATGTTCTTAAACACTGTGCTTGTCTTGCCATATCACATAATTTATTGTCCAAACTGGGATACTTACGAGATTGAGATAATAATGATAACCAAACAGTAGGAATAAGCTGGGGTTTTCCTGGGCCAGCTGGAATGTATGGTTGGCTTAGCTCTGCTGCCTCTCACTAAATAAATATTTGTTGAATGAATAAATGGATAGATGGATAGATGGATGGATAACCGAAGAGTTCATATCATTTCATCCACATGGGTAAGCTGCTGTATGGAAACTTTAATTTCAAATAATGAGCTTCAAATCTGACCTCATGAGGTGAATACTGATTCTCAGAGATTCTCAGAGATAATCAAAGAAGGAAGAAAAAAATCACGAAAAGGACTTATTCCTTTTATAATAATCTTCTACCAACTGATCAATGGAGCATTAATTCTGGTTCAAAGGAGCCTAAGGGAGGAGCATTTAACGTAGTGATCAGATGGTCAGTGCTGCAATAGTATCAACAGATGGAGTGAGGAATTGGGGAAACTGCCAAAACATCGAACACAAAGTGAATTGGAGCCCACACGGAGATGAGTCAGTGGCAGCCCTCCAGCTCTAGATCCAGCAGGCTCCAGCAGCACGGCCGAGGTAGGTCACTGCTTCCCAGACATGATCTCTAAACTCAGGTCCCAGAAGCAAGTCTTTCAAGGGTACTAATGGACGGGGAGGGGTCTCATAACCTTTTTGTTTTAAAAACCCTATCAGGAGTCATATTTCACCTCTGTGAAATACCTCTGTGTCTATCTTAATCCTTACTTTGAGTTAGAATTATGTTAATTTAGTGAGAGAATGCTTATTTTATGATAATCAGAAATATTAATTGGCAGTTATAGATGCTTTGATTATAACCATGACAAAAGGAATTGATTAATACTTATTTAAATGTATTATGTTTGGTAGGCGGAATCTTTACAAACTTTTAGCTTGTAGGAAAGGAAATGGAACCAGGGCAATATAAGTGCTGCCGGTCACTCGGCTAGGTTGGACATCTGAGTATTTCTGAAAGCCTTTAGTGACTCCTCATTTCTTAGATAAAATGGAGTTTGAATACCTAACCTAGCATTGAAGGCCCTCCACAATCTCACCTCACTACTCCCTACCCAAGGCCACTAGCCCAAACTACTGGTCTACCCACTGCCCTGAAAACACACTTTCTGCACTCTCACCTCTGGGTATCCTTAGTTCTGAAACCATTCTCTACATCTAGCACACTTTCATGTCTTCTCTATTTATCTAACACTATTTATTTTTCTAGTCACCCAGCTTTTTAAAGTAGATATTTCTCTGAACAGAGGCTGTGATTCACAAGGAGTGAAATGGTTTCATCTTCCCAAAGAACAACTTTTTCATTTGAATTCAGAGTCCTTAAAAATGCTACCTCTAGGGCTTCCCTGGTGGCACAGTGGTTGAGAGTCTGCCTGCCGATGCAGGGGACACAGGTTCGTGCCCCGGTCCGGGAAGATCCCACCTGCCGCGGAGCGGCTGGGCCCGTGAGACATGGCCGCTGAGCCTGCGCGTCCGGAGCCTGTGCTCCGCAACGGGAGAGGCCACAACAGTGAGAGGCCCGCGTACGGCTAAAAAGAAAAAAACAAAAAAGCCTCTAACCTCAGTTCCTACCTCAGTCTCCCCTTGCTCCTTCTGCTCCCACCATACTGTCCTCTGTGTTATCTCTCGAATAGTCCTAGCATACTCCTACCTCAGGGCCTTTGCACTTGCTGTTCTCTTTACTTCAAACGCTATCCCCCAGAGAAGAGTCCCATGGCTCACTCCTTACCTTCTTGCCTTCTTTTCAAATGTTTTCCCTCACTATCTTCATGCTTCTTTTCAAATGTTCTCATATTCAAGAGGCCTTTTCTGACCACCCCATATGAATAGCACTTTTTGCCCCAGAACTACCAATTCTCTTTGTCCTGCTTTATTTAGCACCATCTTACTGGGTTGAGCATGTGACCTGGCACAGGTCACTGAGACTCAATTCTAAGACTTCTGTTAGAACTATTAGGAAAGAGAAGCTCTCTTTCTGCTGGAGTTGCTAATTTGTGAGAAAAATAATTTGGGACTGACTGAAACAAAAAATCCTTGGTATTGAGACCAATTAGTTGCAGAAATAAATGATAAATGTAAAAAGAAATATTGAGCTCCTGGATCAAGCTGTTTTTGAAGCTGTAACCACTCTGAGGATTTTAGTTGAGTTGGGTTTTGGTTATATGCATATCCTCACTTAGATAGTTACTGAGATATATGCACTTGCTAAAGGCTCTTTAAAGAGAATTAAAGAATTTAAAGAATTCTCTTTAAAGAGAATTAACAGTTCTTCAAATGAGTGCTAATTAAGTCAGTACAACCCAATAGAAAAAAATCAATTAATGATTTCTTAAGCTGTCACTTTCTGTTAATTAGTTGTATTTTCTTCTAATTAAAATCCTAGTACCTGGACATAATCTATATAATGATTTTTTTGAAAATTTTAGTACGAGCAGAAACGTGACGGAATACTGATTTTAAAGGGCTCCAAAGAATATGTTTCCTGGGTGTCGCAATGCTGGATGATTACATTTGTAAATGTCTTTTAGCCACGTGGCCAATTTCTAGTTAAATTCAATGGTTTAAATGTGTAATTGTTGATAATTTATTGTTGTCAGAGTACATGAATTTTACCAGAATCAGTAATTAGTTAACTCAGGGAATTTTATGAGAACATCCAGTTAATTTTGATCATCTCTGTGTTCTTTTTCTTTTAATAATTTCCTTCAAATTAAATATACCAGCAACATTCTGAATTATGATGTTGAATTTTCATCTTTAATTTTCCATTTCTGGTCAGTTACTGACTTCTATTCAAGTCATGGCATCTCCATATGTCAACCTATGACTTCTACTTACAACTGTTAGCTATAAGATGCCAATGCTTCAGTGAGAACTTAAATTACCTTGACTGTAACATGCTCTCTACTATTGTAGTTAGTTATTCATATTTGTTGGCGACAGTCTCGAAGGACTGTAACTCTGAATACGTTAATTCAGTTTTACTAGGAGAAGAAAGCTATAAATGACAACAAAAAAATGATAAATATTTCTAAAGCAACTTCCTGTATGTCTGCTTGGGTTAGTAGCTTAGTTCCCTTCCTTTGAAATCCAAATTTATAACAACAGTAATTGGTCAAATACAATAAATAATATGTAAAGAAATACTCACTGGATGCAAAGAGAACTTCACCTGAGTAAAAATTGAAATCTTGATCAGAAAGTTACACAATAAGAAGATTTTCCAACCACAAAGATGAAAACAAAAAGTATTTTTGGTTCAGAAAACTTAATCTAGGATTTATAATCTCTGAGCCTTGTTATTTGATGCTATAGTTATGTATGTACATATGTGTGAGTGTGTTTGTGTGTGTGTGTGCATGTAGGTATATATAAACACATGTACATACACACACATTTGGGTTTGTTCTGCACTCCCTGTTAGAGAATTCAGTCTTTAGGAGAAGGACTATTTTCCTTTTCTTTGTAAGTATCCAACATAGAAGTGTTTAATGTATTGGCTAACTTTTTATAAACATCTAAATAAAATTTAAAAATTATTATAAATGCAGAGTTTCCATTTAAATCATGAGACCTTGCATGGAGCATATTCTTAGTGACTACATGATTCTAAAAATATATCATGATAAAGTCAGTGGAAAATACAACATAGGAATGAATTACCTGCAGTAATTCATTTGGGTTAATCAAGAGCATCTCGATGGGATGTACCCCCATAATCACACAGCTGATACGCACATATTCAGACATAACTTCTGTCTCTATGTATACAGTCTTAGGGATTTCTGTATGCCCTCCATTTTTAATACCCTTGGCTTTTCTTATTCAGCTGATTGTGGAAAATTAAAGATTTAGCTCTAAGAAAAAGCTCTTTAATACAAACAAGGACCAATGGAAAAAAGAAAAAAATGCTATCAAGGCTTAGAAATGGGTAGCGGAAGATACTCATATATTCCCGAGAGGGTTCTGATCTTGGATGAACCAACTTCAAGGACAGGGAGTGAGGCCTTGGGGACAGGGGCAAGCTTCTGGCCCTTACCCTGGGGTGAACAGTGTTTCTGGGCAGGAAATATCTCAGAGGGAGTATCTGGTGCATTCTAGTTCTGAGGAAAACCATGTACTATGCTTTGGGGCAGGACGCAGAGTCTGAGAGCGAGGACTCACCACTTGGGCACCTCTCTCCACCACAACCCCTGGAGTTACAATACCTAAGGCTGTGCTTTCTTGACAGCAAGGATAGGCTAAGGCAGGGAGGCTTTTATCAAAATGGGTCCAAGATGGGGGGAGGGCACTAGGGCACTGAAGTTCTTTCAGTGTCTGAGATGTTTGGTTTTAACTAACATCAAAGCAACAGTTTTTACTTGAAGTAGCCTGGATCTATGTCTAGAAGACTTACATGTGCAGGTTCAGGCATCATTGTCTCCTGGAACTTCTGATGGAAGTGTGTGTGTGTGTGTGTGTGTGTGTGTGTGTGTGTGTGTGTGTGAAAGTGGAGGGGTTGGGGAGGAGAAGGGAGAGAGAAGAGGAGAGAGAGAAGGCAAGGAAAAGAGAGAGCAGAATTTAAAAACCTATGGAAAAAGTTACCTTTCTTCTTTCCTCTGCAGCCTCCAGTTTCTTCTGGATCTCCTCCAGGGACAGATCTTTCTTCTTGGGAGAAGCTAAAGTTCGTGGGGCTTCTGAGATAGGAGATGGTGGCTTTAAGATCAGCTCAAAAGCCTGGCCGGAGGCACGTTTGTTGATTTGCTTCACTTCCATATCTGAGAGATGAATATTTGAGAAGGTTAAGCACACAGAACACAGACATGGGTTTACTAAAATACTTTGAATTCTGGCAACTAAAAGTAGCCTTGTTATTCTGGCAAAGATGAGTAAAGTGCTGCATATGATCATTTATTCTACATCGTTTGAACATATAAGACCTGTTTCTTTCGTATAATTATAGATATATTTTAACTGGATAAATATTTACAGTGTGGGGAAATTCAATAATGTCCATAGGGAGTTGAATCATGGTAGACGTGCCCAGAAAAAAATAGCCTGAATCGATTTTGAACTAACTTTATTTTCCTTTTGAATAAATATGAGCCTCATATGAAAACCAAGGAGCACAGATTTAGATTTATTTATTGTTTTGGAAATTAGCATAGCTGGAAACATTTTCAGATTACATAATGAGGAAAATAACAAAGTCCTCCAGTTCTCACACCTAATCCTGTGGTTCGAAATCACAGGAGCTGTGTTGGAACCTATGTAGCTCCCTGAATGGTTGGAAATACCTGCAGCAGTCAAGGCTCATGTGCAAAGGCATCCTGCTGGTTCCTGGTTTGCCCTTCAGTGTGTCTGTTGATCTGAGTCATCAAGCAGTGTAATGTCCACTCTGGGGAGGACACTGTGATGGGGGGTCCCTGTCTTCAAGGTGCTTATAGTCTAATGAAGACAATAAGACAGGGTACCATGGTAATCTCTTTGCTTCTACTTTGTTGCTACTTAGAATGTCCTTCTTCATCATCCCTCAGCTGTAGACAGGAACCGGGGGAAGAGGCATTGTAGTAGGGGAGGGAGGGGGCAACTTCTGCTTATCTAATTTATACACTCTGTACATTTTAAAACTATTTAAACTCAATAGCTGCATAATATGCATAGTAATTAAATGGGCAGAAACCTGAAAATGCATAATATAATTTATAATGTAATAAATTATAATGTAAAATAATAATTTATAATGTAAAATAATATCATTTGTAATATAAAATAGAGTGATAGCTAATACCTGCTAGGATATTAGTGTAATTACACAACTTACAGCTTAGTAAAATATACTGATTTTTAAAAGCTCATTGGACAGCTCTAACTTTTAGATGACTGTTTTTTATTTTGAACCCCAGACTACACCCCTCTCATTTCGGCCCCCCAGTCCTTGTTTTGTCCTCTAAACCCACCCAAAGTCAGGCCAGTCTCTGTTGTGCATCACAATAGTATTTGAAAAGAGTTATGATTTTCCATTTCAAATTTTTTCCCCAGTCTAAAGCATCCTCAGTGTCCTAAAGTGACACGGTTTCTAGATCTTTACCACTGCATCACTCCCTAACCTCACAGGGCTCACTAATTTATTAATGTCCCTTGAAAATTGTGGCAACCAAGCTGGCCAGGTCTCCAGGCTAGTTCTGACTAGAGCAGAGCAGAGAAGAATTATAAATTAGCTTCCATTAATGTTCTTTTAGCAGCCTGGTTAGTGCACTTTCAGTTTGTGGTCAGGTAAGACCCCAGGTGAACAGGAACTGACCTTACTTACTTAGATCTGTGAATGCTAACAGATCATATAGACAAAGTCAATTCAGTAAGTATGTTAAAAATGATGTGGCTTTTTTCACAAATGTAAAAATATTTTAAATCTTCCTGAAGGCATCCAAATTTGTACTTATATCTTAAGTACAATTCTATAAAAAGTGTGTAAGTTTATGGAAAAGGATTTCAAGAGAACAGAGGCAAATAAAAATCACTTATTTGATGAGGTGATGGGATTTTAAATGGATAGAGTTAGAGACACTGAAATCAGAACTGCCTGTATTTGCATCCAAATAGTAAGCCCTGGGGTGTGATACTGGGAAGGTTAATTCACTTCTTTAAGCTTTCATTTCCTCATCTGAAAGATGGAGATAAAAGGCACTTTCTCATAAGACTGTTGTGAAGATTAAAAGATGAAGGATACTTGTCCAAATTATATACATTAAATATGTGCAGTGATTTGTAAGTTACCTCAATACAGCTGTTAAAAAAACTAAATTGTAAAGGTGTTCCAAAAAAAGATATAAAGGATACTAAATGTAAAGCACGGGCCATAGCACTTAGTGTTTATAAATGTAAATAAGAATAATTATTAATTCTTGTGATAATATTTGTCTACAATAAACACTTCACATTATTACCTAATATAGAAAGAGAAGACAAGGTAAAGACATTGGGAATTTGAAATTCTCTACCAGTTCTTTTAGGAAGCAGTTCATGAGCTATGTTGAATTGTCTATTTGACTTCTAAGACTCAGCTTATATATAACCTTTGATTTTCGTTTCCCTCTCTCCAGTCCCTAAGAGGGCAGAAACCATCCCTGTCTTCTGTGTCCTACCAGTAAATGCTGCCTTAGCAAATAATCACACTGAGTTCCACTTACTTGTTATTCGTATGCTGTAATTCTCTTCTACTAGGCCATGAGTGCCTTGAAGAAGAGGCCTGAGCTGTATTCATCACTGGAGCCTCAGTGACAACACATGGTGAGATACAGTCTCAGAAGAAACATAGCTGGATTACTAGTCACAGCCACATTTAGCAGATTAAGGATAGGACCAGTGTATTTGTTGACTGAATGAACTTATACGAAGTAGGCGTGGGACCTGCATTCTAAAGAGAGTTTTGGTTGGAAACCAAAATCTTTTTTGCATGGAAGACATTTCCTTGTGAAACAGTTAATTCATATTTATGATGCTTGTGCCATGGCAGAATCAGTTTGAAAGAAAAACGTCTTTGAGTCCTGGAATCTTTTAAAGGTATAGAAGGGGTTAACTGCCATAGATCCTTTCACCTTACCTTTAATGTATTTCCTTATACATGTGGAAAAGAAAATCATTGTGAGCCAAACAGGTAGCCAGATATGCCTCAGTTTTATCGACTACATATATAACTGCACCAAACATTTTGATTAAATGGACTGAATTACGTAAAAATTGTATTGTTGATAATGTCAGCTACCATTTTGAATGCTTACAAGAGGCCAGGCTCTATGCTAAACATGAAACCATTTAAACCCACAACACCACTGGGAGGAAGATATTAGAGTTAAATCGGGCTCAAAGAATCTAAGTTACTTGGCCCGAGGTCATGCAGATACTGGCAGAACCAGGAAGGTAATCAAATTAAGTCGTATGAATCAGGATAAATCAAACCAAAAGGGTTTTACTGCAAAATAAGGTTCATAGCTATGCCAGTTCTTTAGGATTTTCTTTTAAAGTCCTCTTTATCTGGGGCTTCATAGGTCGGTTTTACTACTGGAACTTATTAGGTTGTTGACAGCACACACAAAATACGGGGATTTTATAAAGACTACACTAAAAAACTGTGATGGTGGTTGATTTTCTCTCCTGAGTTTTCTAACTACAAAACATTTTCTTGCAAACTGTGATCTCTAATTACAGCTTAGCATATCATGTTATTTGCAAAGAAAAGCCTCGGACATATTGTGGTTGTTGACATGCTGGATGCGATGGCTAATAAGCACTCAGCCATGTTTCTTAAGAGACATTAATGTGCTGTTATTAGCATCAAACTCATACTGTTTTGAGCAAACAGCAATCAATAAGACCCATTAGCTAGACCCGGCAGGTCAATAGTAATATCCACAAAATATTGATTTAATTATAGCAGGAACTTTGAGACAGAAACAAATATATCCAAGCTTTGCCAACTGATCCAGCCAGCAGGGGCATTTCTATTGTAGACATCTTACCATCGTAAGTATAGATGTTGATGTTGCGAGGTTCCGGGTAGAAGCAAGAGCAGATCAGTGACAGCATGGACAGCTCCTTCATTTTTTCCTTGTAGGCTGAAACAAAAGGCTCAAGATTAGTATCTATTGTTTTCTGAATTTCCTCTGAACGTTTCTTTTAACCTGAGTAATAATTGTAGCCTCCTGAAGAATGAATGTTGCCAGGGACACTGCTCTCTTTCACAAAATATAAATGAACGAAAGATGGAAACGGACTCTGGGGTGCATATTCCTTATTACAGAGGACATAAAACACAAATTGTTGCAGGTTAGATAAGAAGCGAGAGAAAGGGAGCTAGAGAAAGAAAGGAAGGTAGAAGGAAATGAGATCCAGCAGGGTAGGAGGGAGAGACAGGAAGATACAGAGGAAGCAGAAACAGACAAAATGGGCAAAGAGAAAGGTCTATTCCAGTACATTTGCACGCAGGTCTGTTGTATATAAATCAGCTTCAGGAGGTGTCCTTTGCTGGTTGACCCTGAATGGCCACATACCCATTTGGAGAGTCAGAGAACTCACCAGGATAGTTATTAAGCAAATATTGATATATCTTGCAGGGGCCAATGTTGCTTATTTCTCTTCATCCCAAGTGCACTTTTTTTTAATCTCCCTCTTTCCACACACACCAAAAACCTGGACCTGAGATCTGATAAGGATGTCTCTTCCTCTCTGCACACTCAGTTTGGATGCCAAGCAGCTGCTGGAGTTCAGACCTTCCTCCTCCTTCACTCCCCCCACCCCCCCTTTTCATTTTCCCCTTTGTCCTTCAAGAGGTCTCCTGTCTAGGCAAACTTAGAGGGCCTCTTATCATGTTGGTCATCACCGGGACAAGTGACGACCAGATGGGGATAAAGAGGTGGGATCCTCTCACCTTTGTTGGTTATATAATTAGCAAAATTAATAAATTAAGGAAAATGGAAGAAAAATAATAGAGACAATGTGCACTGACTTGTGAGAAAGTATAAACAAATGGTGATGTCCTAACATATTGAACCTCACAGGGGGCATGTACCTCTTGGCAGGATCTTCTGTTCATTATGTAACCCATGGAAGAGGAGTACCTTGGCAAGGTGAGAATCTGCAGAAGATTGTTTGGGCATTATTGCCAGGTGCATCTTTGGTTAGCCAGTAGGAAACAGATTCAGTATCTGGATGTTTTAGAGCTACAGAAATTTAGGTTGGGAAGATTCTAAGCGATCATTTAGTCAACTGTCCATCCATTGTACCATCAATTTTGCAAATGAAATGGCCCACAGAGGCTGAAGTCATATATGGCCAGTGACAAAGTTGGGATCTCTGGATAAAATGTAGTAAATCAATCTGTCTTAAGATTGCCAAGAGGCTTTCTTCTAGCTCTACTTTCAGAATGAGATTCAATGTGCCAAGAGGGCTAGACATGCTCGCACACCGTTGAACCATACACAAAGACCAATAGTGTCATACTGCATATGGTTCAACCTAATACATCCAGAGCATCTCTCTAAAAGAATCTCCATCCCTATTTAGCTTATTTCCTTAAAATAAGCAACACAATTTGCCTTGTGCCAGAATTGTCCTGCCAACACCCATTCTGAGAGATTTTTACTGGATGCCTTTGGAATTTTAGAAGGCTGAAACCATATTTCTTTGTCCTTTGTGTCTATTTAGTTAATAAAATTATGTCACTTATAAAGGTCCAAGCCTATCTTCACATGGATGTTCAGCGTGAATCACAATATCTGTCACATAAAAGCATTTTGTGGTTCAATGCATTTAATTTCATGAACTGATTAAAACCAAAACAGCAAGCCTTTGTAGGCTTGTACCTTTTTCTGGTAAGAGGACACCAAATGGTACCCAAAATATTTTGCAAAATTAAGCACATATTAGAAGCACATGTTAAAGACATCAACTTTATTAGGGAAAGGCAATCCACAAGCAAAATAAAAGATATTATGTCTCATAGAAAAGGAAACCTTTCTATACTGCTGGTAGGGATGTAAATTGGTGCAGCCACTATGGAAAACAGTATGGAGTTTCCTTAAAAAAACTGAAATAGAAATACCATACGATCCAGGAATCCCATTCCTGGATATCCAGAAAAGATGAAAACTCTAATTTGGAAAGATATATGCACCCCAATGTTCATAGTAGCACTATTTACAATAGCCAAGACATGGAAACAACCCAAGTTCCCATCAACCAGTGACTGGTTTAAGAAGATGTAGGGAGTGTATATATATATATATATATATATAATGGAAAATTACTCAGCCATAAAAAAGAAATACTGCCATTTGCAGCAACCTGGATGGACATAGAGAATATCATACTAAATGAAGTAAGTCAGACAAAGATAAATATTATACGATGTCTCTTATGTGTGGAATCTAAAGAATAATACAAAAGAATCTACATCAGAAATCTAATCTAATCTAAAACAGAAACAGACTATCTAATCTAAAACAGAAACAAACTATCTAATCTAAAACAGAAACAGACTCACAGACATAGAAAACAAACTTATGGTTACCCAAGAGGAAAGGGAGGGGGCAGGGATAAATTAGGAGTATGGGATTAACAGATTAAAAACTACTATGCATAAAATAGATAAGCAACAAGGATTTACTGTATAGCACAGGGAACAATATTCAATATCTTGTAATAACCTATAATGGAAAATAATCTGAAAAATATATAAAACAGAATCACTTTTCTGTACACCTGAAACTAACACAATATTGTAAATCAACTATACTTCAATAAAAAAAGATTTTCCATTTTATAGAGAGGTAACAGATTAAAGCTGTAAAAGCAAATGAATTCCTACTGAAGAAAACACTCCTCAACATCTGTCCTCAGTTTCCTGTAAATGAAGTTCACCGATTTTCAGTAAGGTCACTGATCTAATTAAGATTGATAAAGGTGTAAACGTTGTCAGGAACCAACACATTTAGAGCCCATGTGTAATATATAACTGTGACTGATAAAAATGTTTGTTCTTTCCTCCCTTAGGTGGTCTGGGGACAAACCCCAGCTCATCTCCATGGGTGATTTCTTTAACAGCATCCTTACTTTGATTATTTTTTTAAAACATCAGGGCCTGTGACTCTACATGGCACGACTCTGTCCAGTAGCAGTCATTGCATAGATTTTCGCTGATATAGTTGCTCTGAATCCTATGGAACCCCGTAAAACCAGTTGCAACCACAACGCAAGCAAATTCTGATTGTTGCCATGCAGCAAAGGCATACTGTGAAGATGGGTCTCCTTTCCACTTGCTGCAGTTGCCCAAGACTTTCCCCAGATGGCATTACCCTCCCTAATCGTCTCTACTCATCTCCATCCTTCCCAAGATCTGAATCCCAATTCAGATCACCCCTCTTCAGCGTTTCCCTCTCTTCGGGGGTACTCCCACATTCATCCCCTGTTGTCCTTAGTAGGCTATACTACATAATCATGATTATACACTGTTATACTTGATTATATACTGTTTCAGGTCATTCACTACTGGTTTCTGATGCGTACGTTTTGTTCACTAAACTAAACTCTTTGAAGGCAAACGTTGCATCTTACTCATTTATGAAATAATTTACAGCATAGTTCTGAATGGAACAGAAAGCAGTTGCTTAATAAATAGTTGTTGGCTATTTTGCTCACTGATCTCCCGTTGTGGAGCACAGGCTCCGGACGCGCAGGCTCAGTGGCCATGGCTCACGGGCCCAGCCGCTCCGCGGCAGGTGGGATCTTCCCAGACCGGGGCATGAACCCGTGTCCCCTGCATCGGCAGGCGGACTCTCAACCACTGCGCCACCAGGGAAGCCCTGATTTTAAATCAATCTCTCAATTGGCAAGTATCAATATTTATGATCACCACCTATGGTCAAGAGTTTCTGTGAGGCATTATGAAATTAAAAAGAGATACAATATATGTGTCCTCATTCTTAAGGAGATTTCAAGACAGGGAAATGAAGTATATGGATATAAAAAGCAATAGAAACACATGCAAAATAGGGTAAGTGTCAAATAGAGGTAGATGATTTGTACTAGAAATTCAGAAGAACCTCAAAGCCCTGGGGCTGTAGGGAGGGTGGTCAGCAATGGCTTTACAGTTAGAGTTGCCAGATTTAGCAAATAAAAATACCAATACCTAGTTCAGTTTTAATCCAAATATTGCACGGGACATACTGAAAACCATTCTTTGCTTTTGCGAAATTCAAATTTAACTGGGTACCTTGTATTTTATATGGCAACCAGAGCAAATGGACCAGGGTCATAAGACTGAGTAGGGTTGAGGAAAGCAAAGAAGAGAGGAGGTATATTTGTTATTGCTGACATGGAAATGGGTTTACAAAGAGACCATATGGAAAACTTTTGTGAGTGGAACAGTGAGTTTACATAAGGATGGATGACTCAACTCAACTTCAGGGAGCATAATTCAATTCCAGGTCTTTGCGAATGGCCTTCTCTGTGTTTCAGGAGACAGCTTTTTCATAGACTACACTACAAAGGGTTTTTAGAAGTTGTGTCCTGATAGTAAGTCTTCTTTGAGGTCAATTTGGCTCCAAGATTTTGGGTAAGATGTTCTGAAATTTTGCTCATGTAAAAGGGTTGCTGGGACTTAAAAACATTATGTGTACATTAAAACATGGATATATACAAGAATGTTAGAATTTCAAGAATTTTAAATGTGTAAACTTAAAAGAAATTTGAATTTGAGAGTTTAGTTTTGAGTCCACCCTTAGGAATATTTAGGTGAGAAAGTTTGAAAAGCACAGAGTTGGCAGTGGGTTGGTTCACTGTAAGTCCTGGCTTGCCTGCATCGTTCTGGTTTAAGCCCATTAGTAACATTAATAACATCCCCATTCACGGTCGAAACGTTTGGCTATTACGGGTCATCCTAGCAACAGGAAGCCATTGAATGTTTTGAAAGTGGAATTACCTGATAAAAGCTCTTCTTAGACCTATTTGGCCGTTTTATGCAGGAAAGGTCCATTGCTAGGAGACACACTTAAGAAACAGTTGAATAAAGTTCAGCAGGTAATGCAGTGTGGTTTGGGGAAAGGGTAGTGCAGAGGAAAAGGAAAGGGAAGATGCAGGGGACTTTATGAAAGATGAATTGATAGAAAAGAATACCTAAATTTGGAGTCAAGGGTAGATGGAAGAGAGTGAGAGATCCTAATGGATGGGTAGCCAAGGGAAGCTTTCCAGAAAAAGGGTTGCTAAAACTCAGTCCAGCTCATCTAGGATGAGCTGGCCTTGCAGAAAATAGACCATGGGTTGAGGTACGGAAATATATATAATTTGAATAAACTTTTTTATTGACAATAAAACAAATCCCAAGCAAATGTGAATGCTATTAGAAACATGTTATTAAGATTTCAGTATTGAAATTTCATACTTTGAATTGGCAATCATTTTCTTCATTGGTTTTTGGAAATCAGCATATATTAATCTTTTCACTACACCCAACACCAAGCAGAGCGTGCATGTTTGTAAGGATGTGGGAGGAGATAGGTAATTCCATATAATGTTTTTCATTGTTGCTTGCATTTGCTATTTACTATTAGTGTTTACAGGTAAGTGTATTTCTCTAGTAAATTCATTTAAAATTCAACCCACATGATGCGTAATGATTTTATAGCAATATCCACTTAACCTAATGGTGTATGAACGCTGCTATTTTTTTCCATTCTTCTAAATGGCTACAATGAACTATGAATAATGGCAACAGCTGCGATTTGTTGAGAACAAACAATGTACCAGGCATGGTGCTAGCTGATTGCATGTATTTTCTCATTTAATCATCTCAACAATATGATGAGAGGTACTATAATTAGTCCAGATTTACAGATGAAATTAAAAGACTCAGAGAGGTGGTGTAGCTTGCTCGATGTGCAGTAGATGATAAAGTGTGGAGTTTAGTTTGAATGTAGGTCTGCCTGACTCGAAACGCTTTGCTGTTAATGTTATTCACTTCCCCAAGAATTTGCTCAGGGGTATTACACTTAACTTCACCATCTACATATTATCTCTAACTAGAAAATAATGCATATTATTACTGATTTTTAAAATGACGAGTTCAAGACTTTTTTCTTTCCCATTTTTTCTTTGGCATTTGTTGTTTAACTTTATTGACTGCATGGCTATAGGTAAGTGTAGGGGTTTATAGAAAGAAAATGTAACTTTTCTTTTACGTGTGGATTTTACTTGGTACAGAGATGGCTAGAAAACACAGGAACAGTTTCTCAAAGGGAACTTTGAGTATATGTATATTTTATTATATGAGTAAATATATCCTTACACACTCATATTCCAGCTAATGAGGTAAAAAGAGAAAGTGGTAATTATCTAGGTATTTTAGGAAAAAAATACTTTTGCATCAGTTATTTGGATTATTATTTTAAGGATGATATATTTTGGCAGGCAATCACCTAAATTTTCTCAATTTTTTTTTTGGCTTTTTCCTGTGTGTGTGTGTGTGTGTGTGTGTGTGTGTGTGTGTGTGTGTGAATCTGGAGATTGTGCTTCTCCCTCGAGGAACAAAGAGTGGTTGAGGAGAACAATACAATCCGTACTAGAGACTTAATTATCAGATTAGATCTTGGCATAGATTAAAATAGCAGAGATTTTGTTTACTTAGTAAAATATGAAATAGACACACACACATATATATGTATATACATATAAAATTATTTCTCCCATTCTTCTAAATATATATCACAAGCTCTAAGCCCTTTGCTCAAAATTTCAAATACATCTTAATTTTATACACTTTGTGTTTCAACAAGACAATAATCTATATTATTTATGACAATATACTCCATCACTTTTGAAAGGCTTGAATAATTAAAATTAAGTGCTTTAAAAATGTTCAATTTTTTTTTCACCTGGCTTGTGTGGGAACGACCATCAATATGAGTTCTCATACTTACTTTGTTGTTATTTGATTTAGAATCAGTAGTATCACAAAAATATCTTCCATTTATTCATTCTGGGCAAAATTTTATTTGACTCAGTTTTGGCTAATGCAGAGTATAAAAAAGAAATAATATGTATTAGACTTCCTGTTAACATGTGAAAGAGAGTTAAGGAATGCTCTGAAAATGTCATTAATATATTACTTTGGAAGAAAATATCTCATAATCTCTGGATGCGCTACTGGTCTGTGTTCCCACATAGCAGTGCTAACCGTAAGAACAGAGTCATTCAAGGCACTCGTTGCCTGACCGTGGATTTGTGTTTTGGGGGCTCCGATGAGGGATGCTCAGGGTCTGTTAGCACACTGATTTTCCTCCTTTCCTTTCTCATGTTTTACCTGCAATCATTGATCATTTTAGTCCAGTAGCGGGTAGGGGTGGGGTTTCTTGGCAAGTCCTAAGTTACTCAGTTTGGAGTCAACCTAAACTTCTTCTTTTGAAAGGTCTCTGGCAAGAAAGTAAAGGACAAAGTTAGATGATATACAGAATGCAGGATATAAGTTCCTTGCAATGATTTTACAGCAAGTAGATTTGCATTGGTTTCTAAGAGATTTCATTGACAACATTTTTTTATTTGAAGCTTTCCAATTTATAGAAACAGTGAATTAAAAGCACCTCTTTCGGGCTTCCCTGGTGGCGCAGTGGTTGAGAGTCCGCCTGCCGATGCAGGGGACACGGGCTCGTGTCCCGGTCCGGGAAGATCCTACATGCCGCGGAGCGGCTGGTCACGTGAGCCACGGCCGCTGAGCCTGCGCGTCCGGAGCCTGTGCTCCGCAACGGGAGAGGCCACAACAGTGAGAGGCCCGCGTACCGCAAAAAGAAAAAAGAAAAAAAAAAAACAGCACCTCTTTCTTTGGGAAAAAACGCTGTCATTTCCAGGTCGGGGCATCTTTAGGATCTGGCAAGCTGGGGGCGATAGTTGTGGACATTCCTGGCAGTCCTCGTTGCTGTTGCCAGGGTTTAAATGATAGATAATGGGAGAAACAGGGTACTCTGCTAATTGATTCTAAAAAGACTCAAGACTTACACCCACAGTCATTAAACACTGAACTCACACTCTACCACTGATCTCCTAGATCTGACTTCTCTCTGTGCCTCCTATTATGTGTCTTTAAATAGATGGGAATCCGTTACCTACAAGCTCTTTTTTTGATGCCTTTTTTATCCATGTCATAAATTAAGCTCCCGCAGCTCATCTTAACTTGCTTTTGGCCGTATTGTGTTATTGTGTGTGTGTGTGTGTGTGTGTGTGTGTATGTGTATGTGTATGTGTATTGTGTTTGGTAGTCTGATTGCTTTGAGGTCCTAGAGCCTGAGGTCAGATTATCTTCTAAAAGTCAGATCTATCATCCCGTTTAGAAATACTTTCAGGAGTTCTGTCACTGTGATTTTCTTCTTGAAAGATGAAATAGACTAAAATGATTCTATTTAAAACATTTGCATACTATACTGGCTTCAATTTGGACCCTAAAAAAACCTTAGCTTGATGAATATGTAATTGAGAATTCAACATTTACATGAAAAAGAAATCTCTAATTTTTCAAGATCTATTTTAACATCCCAGAAGATCACTGATATGAAGTAATGTTCTAGATATTTCTGCCATGATGATGTAATGCTAATCCAAATAAATATGGATTCGGTTTGTATTTATTCCACTCACATCTCCCCACAAGGATTATGATCTCCTAAGCTGTAATAACCAGGGAGGTTCTGAAAGATTAATATTTTGATCAGCCAGACCAGAGCAGCATACTTTTTCTGTAGGAATAGATATCAAATCAAATAAAGGAACATTTATGAAAGTCAAAGCTGTACAACCCATCATTGGATTTTACAGAAACATATGAGGCTCTTAAATTTCAATTCCATCGATTCTTGGAAAAACAACTGCGACAAGGAAAAGAAATTGGGTGACATGAATCAGTCCTTGTGATCAAAATTGTAATAAAAGCAGTAAATTGTATCAATTTGGGACCTCACCTTACTCTTGATTCCAGGCCAAGCACCTGTTGAGTTTAATGAGAATTCCGCTGTATCATGCAGGGTCTGGTTCTTTTATCTTTCCCCTGGTAAAGAAATTCTTGTAGTTCTACATGGAGACCAAACTACACTGTGGTTTACAGGGGTAATGGGAGCACTTTATTCTGTCTGCAATTCAAGATTTTATCAGCAAGCCTAATTCTGGGTACCGAGGGATGTCTTTTTCTTAAGTCACCAGTAGTCACAAGCCTAGGAGGATAGCTAAATTGGTTGAGACTTAAATGAGACAAAGCCAGAGTGAAAGAACAGAGAGACCATGAATCTGGCTGAGTGGAGTTCTCGTAGAGGAATGACTCTTTTCTCCCCTTCCCTTCAGTCTCCTGATGGGGAGGCAACCTCCATTTGAGGGCTGCCATGATGTTCTCTGAATTGTGTCTCCACAATGGCTGAATGTGACACCCAAGTGATTTAAATCTCTTCCCCTTATTTTTTAATTTTTTGGTTGAAGAGTAAAAAAATATTTTGCATCCATTCTTAATTCAGCAGAACATACTTCTTATGCAGACTGACTATTGCATTTGTGGTATAAATTCTAGAATCAAAAATGTTTTGGTCATCGATGATGAGGATGTTGGCTTCCTTTTTCACTTTGTTGTAACATGTAGCCTTTCTCTAGAAAATAAGCCCTGGCTTCTCCTTCACATGGATTTTAGAATTAAGTCTGACTATGATTCATGTTTTTGTGTTGCATAAGGAAGTATAAAACTACATATATGGTGAATTCCTTATTATGTTCTCAGTGAAAGCAGGAACTTCCAGAAATGAAAAATGCAAGACTTTTATTACAAGTGCAAGACAAAAAACCTGTAATATAAGATTCACATGACTTTATCTCACTTAATAGGTCAGTTGAATTTCCCCATGAATTAACCAGTGGTTTAGATGCTGAGAATACAAACAATGATTTCAAAGAGAATCCTCTCTATCATTACAAGATGGGGTTGCCTGTATTCAGATAATGGAATATGCTAATTAATACAGAACACTGAGAAGAAACACAGTCCGATTAAGCGGGGACTCTGCAGTAATTTGTGTGATAAGCCTTATCAGTTATATCCTGATTTAATTCCTCTACCAATCTGAAAATTTGCCAAAAGTCGAAAGCATAGTTCTTGAAGTTTGCCCATAAACCTCAACTCCCTTGGAACGGCGTAAAGTTTCTACACATTTAAAGAGTCCCACGCTGTTGTTTTAGTTCTAAGTGCGTCTTACAAAATCCTTACTACTTGTAATAGTTACTAGCATCAACTGCGAATAAAAGAAGTATTTAACTTGCTGTTATTGCCAAATAATACTTATTAAGTTTCCATTGAATAGAATCCTTATCTGGGTAGTACACAAATTGTCCTTAGAGCAGTTTTTCTAAATTCTTTCTTAGGAAATGAACGGCATATAAATGATTAATAGACAATATTTCAGGAAAAGGCCACAAAAGCCTCATGTAGGAGCCAGCATTTTGCTTGCTTCCCCAAACCTAAGAATTCTAGAGTCTTAAATGAAACTTTGTAAAATGCAACAGAATGTAACATTTACTCAATAGTGCTCTAAAAGTTGGATTTTTAAATCATATTTATTAGAGTTTGGTTTTAGTCATCCATTCAAAACCTGTGTATTAAAAGCTTAGGTAACTGGCTTAGTGAACAAAAACTGAGCAGTCAGGTAAATTTTTTCCCCTGAATGAAAACAAGTCTTGTGACCTTGTTAGTCACACTTAAGTAATGTGTCCTACAGTCACTTTGTGTCAAAGAGAATAGAATGAACAAATATATATTTAAAAATATAGGAAATGTAAATATTGTCAAGGTTTAGAATTGCTACTGATATTTAAAAAATTGAGCGATACCATTGACTGAGTATCTCTGCAAGTATGTGAGAGTACTGGAGCCTTTGAGATGAATGTGAAACCTCTTAATATTACGGCTTCCACTGTGTAATTATCTTCAGCGTCCATTCTTGAGGCAGGTAAATAGTGTGGAAGAAATCCTCAGGTTAATGTAGATATGCCATGAAAACTGCTTTTTTGTTTTGGAAATCAAATGCTACTTCTTCAAGCTTTGCCATGTAAAGACTCATTTTCTGAAATAGGATTCATCCCATCATATACTAGAACTTGAATTAGTATAATTTTCTGCCAGGAATGAAAAGCAGTGTAAAAAGAAAGTAAGAAAAACGTCGGGAGCTTCTGAATTCCACAGTCCCTTTTGTGTCATCACTGTTACAAACAAGATTAAAATATAAAAGACAACTTGGTCCAAGAAAAGTATTTCTAAATTTTCTTTCTTTCACATGCATTTTGTTTCTTCTGGAAATAAAAGCTCTTCTAAGAAACGGTAATTTTCAGTGATGCAAAAGTTTTGTATGCTCATGCTATGATAAATGTAGTTTTGTTAAGTTATTGTTCTTTGCATGCCAAAGTATCACTTTGACTTTTTCGTAATAAAGTAAATGGCTACAGAAAGGATAAAGAGATTGAAATTTGGCTTTTGATTTATTTGAAATAAGCAATACACATCACAAAAAAACCCAGAAAGATTAAAAAAGTAACTGTATGTTCTCTTACAGGTGGATTTCATAATACGCTTAACCTATAAGATACAAAGAAAAATACCTGAGTGATCAGGAGGGTTTGTTCATACTTTGAGGAAATATATTATGAGGTTTTTAGTTTGTTTTGGTTATGCATTTTGTTTCTGTACTTTAGTGAAATCTGGTTGACCTGGATTGGTGAGCAGTTTCTCAGAGTTACTTTAAGGTCATCAATATAAATATGTTTAGATTATTAATAAGTCTGCATTTTGTCTAATGTAATTGGAATCACTAGCCTTAGCACTGTAGAACTGGAAGGAACAGCAGAAATAATCTAAATAATCTAATGATAGTCTCATTTTATACATGAAGAAATCAAACTTAATAACCTTAGTTTTTTAAAGGTCTTCCCCCACTTTGGGGATGGTAGATGGTGTGGTGGTGGTGATGACAGGGACAGAGGGGAAACAGCAATGGGAGAAAGGTGTAATGAGTGGAAGTGATGAAAGGTTTTTAAAAAAATCATCTTTCTTCGATATTTGACTCTTTCTCCTGCTTCTAAATCTGGTTGTGCATTTTTTTTGTTTTTTTGTTTTTTTTTGGTATGTGGGCCTCTCACTGTTGTGGCCTCTCCCGTTGCGGAGCACAGGCTCTGGACGCGCAGGGTCAGCGGCCATGGCTCACAGGCCCAGCCGCTCTGCGGCATGTGGGATCTTCCCGGACCAGGGCACGAACCCGTGTCCCCTGCATCGGCAGGCGGACTCTCAACCACTGCGCCACCAGGGAAGCCCTGGTTGTGCATTTTTGATGTTGGGTGATACAAAGCAATTTACTTGCATTGTGGCAGTTTTTTTTTTTTTTTTCCTTTCCTAAAACCTAAGGATCATTTATCTCCTCTTCCAGAGCACTTGGAACAGCCTTTCGGAGGGCTTCACATACTTTCATCCTTCTTGGGAAGCAAATTCATCTGCATGTGAAGACCAGGGCCTCACGTATACATACAAAATTCTTGGAATGCACCCAGAATGGTGGTACTTGCCGCTTCTGCTGACCAAGGCAATATATACGTACCATGTATTACTTGTAGAATTCCTCCATTTACAAAATTTTCATGAAGAATGGCATTTCTCTTTTACTTTACAAAATTATGTAATGTGTTGCGATTAAACTACGCTCTTGGATAGTAGCTCAAGCCTTAATTAACCATATGTTTCAGGTAGGAAAATAAGTATTAGATGGTGACTAGATTATATGACCTTTGAGGTCTTCTCAACACTTAAGATTTTTCTGTTAAGAACTTGAGCAAGTCATTTAATTTTTCTGGACCATTTTTTCATTGAGAGTTGGTATTTCCAAGCTCTGGAATTCTATGATTCTACAAATTTAGCAAATATTGTCTATAAATGAAT
Organism: Leucopleurus acutus; assembly: GCF_964270905.1. Taxonomy (NCBI): domain Eukaryota; kingdom Metazoa; phylum Chordata; class Mammalia; order Artiodactyla; family Delphinidae; genus Leucopleurus; species Leucopleurus acutus. The sequence goes on along the minus strand of NC_139159.1, from coordinate 23,015,739 downwards.
TAACTTCCTCATTACATGCAGATTCATTTTTTTGTGTTTTCTGCACTAAGGGCTTTCTTTACCTACCTTCTTTTAAACAAATTATTTTAAGGCATTACATTTTTAAAGAAAAGGAAAACTTACTCTTCATATTTCTGCTTTGTAAATTGTTTCCTCTTTCCAAATCTTGGTATTTCACAATAAATATTTACATGATAGACACAGAATGTTATATATAATGTGATTCATAAAGCAACTCATCATTTGAATTTCAAATTGTCAAACTATTTGAGCAAACTTAGCTTTTTCCCATAGTACAAGGAAGATCTATTTTAAATATATATAAAAAATATATTTTATGATTAGGCAGAATAGGTGGTTCATAAAATATGAGCTTTCTGGATGCCATCTGGAGCCCCTTTTGAATTCATGATACTCATTCCTAAGATATGAGAAAGATTACATGTTGGTATAACTGGTTGAGTGAGATCAGAATAACCTATGCTTCTTATTTTCTTTGTGGCAGCAAGTACTACAAGACTTGCCAGTAAAAAACTGAAGGTAAAATGGTATCAAGTGTTTGATCTGCATAGATAAATATGAATCAGAATTTGGCATAATAAATTGCTGGTATTATTTTAAAAATCATAACTTAGTAATACATAATACTTAAAGGCACAATATGGGCTTTCCTTCACGTTCTGTTTTCTCGAGATTCATTCAGCCTAAATACATTCATAAAAAAGTGTACTTGTGGTTTGGGATATTGCTCACAGTTTCAAAAAGTTGGCCAAGTAATAATGTGTAGAGCAGGACAGAGGAGCTGTGTACGAGGATGTGGTGACAATTCAGAAATGTCTCCAATGGTTGACTCATGCAATTCCATAAGGCTGAGTTCGCATCTCCCTAAAAATAGAAGTAACTCAAACTTAATGGTTTCCATCACAAAGGGCTTTGAGTCTCTTCTCCTTTCAAAGACACAGTCATGTTCCTGGCTTGTTTCACAAAGCTTAGCCCTTATTCCTCTACTGTTGGGTTCGCTGCTAATCATTTCTTCCCAACTATATTTAAGGTTTTTGAGGGCGAGAGAAGGTGTCTCATTTAATGCATGCATGTAGTTATATGTAGCAGTTAGTGTTCTATAAAAGCTTATCTTCTGGTGGCTGAGCAGGGAGGAGCTGTCACCAGCTCCAAATGATATCGCCTGGATCTGTCAGTGGCTCAGCTGGCTTCCCATTGAGACTAGTTTAAGAGTGGGGATTAAGAGTCCAGATGTTGGAGCCAGATTGAGCTCACCGATTATCTTCACTAAATTTACTAACTTCCTTTTATGCTACAGACTGGTATTTCCAGGTGCTTTGAAGTGGCCTACTTATCTCACTTAGCCCTTATCCCATAGCTGTAGCGATGGCGATAGTTTCAAAATGGCACTAGTTAGTGGCACAACTGTAATTGCTTGGCTCCCAGGCAAAATTTAAGCAGCCCCACCTACCTCTATGCTTCATAAAGTCAACTTCATGAAAACAGGTAATCACCTCTCTCTATGCAAGGAGAAAAAGGAGGCAGGTGAATGTTTCCTCTGCATTCATTTATATGTTCTGTTGCTTTTTTGGCCACAATACTGACTTTAGATGAGTAGATATTACCTTGGGATAATGGAAAAAACTATGAGTAAGAGCTGAAGACTTACTTAGGCTCTAGCTCAGGATCTATCCAAACTTAACAATTTATTAAACCTTCTAAACATGAGTTTATTTATCCACAAAATGGGTATATTATTGTAAAGATTGAATTAAATCATGTATTGCGAAACTTAAGTGCTAACTCATGTGAGATCTTGTTAGCAAAGATTAATCTTCTCTGATTTGCTCTTTATTCTTTGAGTGACTTTTGAAGTCTACAGGCCGTGGCTACAGTGAAATGCTGTGGCATCTTGCTTCTTGTAATGCTGTGGCTTCTCTTCATCCTTAGATCATCAAATTACCGAACACAATCACAGCCCCTACTTATGTCCAAGGGAGACTGTAGGTATAGTGGTTGCCTAAGAGGGCTCCAGGGACTGATTTGTTTCAAATCCTGGCCTTAGCACCTACTGGCTGCATGTGGCTTTCCTTCCCTGCCTTCCTTTCCCAGCTGTGGAAATGGGGGTGATAATCTTCTCAAGGTGCTTGGGACAGCTGTCACTGCGCTCGGCAGACTACACTCAATACACGTTACCCAACAGTATCATTACTGCCGGCCACACGATGCTGTGAGGGCGACAAAGTACATGAAACGTGGTTCTGGCCTAAAAGAAGCCCTCAGTATAGTTGCATATAAGATAAAGAAATGTCTGTAGCAAAACACAGTTAACAACTGTTCCCAGTGAGGCAGCTGGAATGAAGAGAGAGGGCTTGAGATCTGAAACCCACCTTTGCCGTGAACAAGGTGTGTGACTTCGACAGTCACTTAACTTCCCTTGGCTTCTCCTAGCCTTCCTTGTCCAGTGGGAATAATGAAACCTAAGAGTTGCCATAAAAATGAAATGGGAAGGGCTTCCCTGGTGGCGCAGTGGTTGAGAGTCCGCCTGCCAATGCAGGGTACACGGGTTCGTGCCCCGGTCCGGGAAGGTCCCACATGCCGCGGAGCGGCTGGGGCCGTGAGCCATGGCCGCTGAGCCTGCGCATCCCGAGCCTGTGCTCCGCAACGGGAGAGGCCACAACAGTGAGAGGCCCGCGTACGGCAAAAAAAAAAAAAAAAAAGAAATGGGAAAAAGGGCATAGGGACACGTGACATGTGACTGGTTCATGTATAGTAGGGGACAATAAATGATGGGAAATATGATGACCACAAAAAGGTGCTGCAAGTAGGTATGTGGCTAATCCCCAAGCTCACTGTTAAACAGTAAACCTGTAGAGTTCACAGGAAGAAAGATCATGCAAAGCTAGATTTGAGGCTGCCTTGCAAAGCCTGCTACTCTTTTTCTCAAGCAGAACAAAGCTTTTTCAGAAGCAATTCTGAGAAATCCTATTTGACTTTTTAGCTGACCGTCCTCACCCTATGTATTCACCATTCACGTCTAAAATTTATCAAAAGTGATCAAATGTTGGCTTTTGTTGTCAGCAGCATCGTCCCTTTGCAAAACTGGGTAGGCGTTTATTCTCTTCAGCTATGCAAGCAGGTCATAAAGTTCATCATTCTCTCCCAAGTTATATTTTTCTGCAATTCTTCTCTTGCATAAGTTGGAATACAGGTTCCTGCAACTCATAACAAATACAGACTGCTACTGTACACGCTCAAAAAAAATTCATTTTAAGAAAAATTTCAGCACGTGGAATCCAGTTCTTTCAAAGCAGCATAATTCAATATTTCTTCAACGTTAATGCTGAACTTAGAAAAAATTCTCATCCTAGATACTGAATTTCATTTTCTTTTATTTGTTCTACTACTAAGCTTTTTTTTTTTTAAACCAACTTTTTGGTTGATAGAAGAGACACAGTTCTTTTCTTTCTACCGTTGTGTTTTGGTTAGCCATTTCGGAAGCTTGTTCAGTTTTTTTAAAATGAAAGAATGTCTACATTGTCTTTAAAGCTGAACTCTTTTACCCACTGCAATATCTCATGATCTCGTGAGGATTTAAACTGTATTGATGCTTTCATATAAAGCTCCTCCTTTGTCATTATTTCACATTTATGAGAAAGTAGGAGTATATCTTATCCTCTACATTTTATGGCCTATAAATATGAACAATATTGAGTATTTTTATATGTAGGTTGTTATTATCAACAGATTATACTCCATCATAGGTTACTAGGAGAAAAGCTATAATTCCTTGTGCTATACAGTATATCCTTATTGCTTATCTATTTTATACATAGTAGTTTGTATTTGTTAATCCCATACACCTAATTTGCTCCTTCCCTCTGGTAACCACAAATTTATCTTCTATGTCTGTGAGTCTGTTTCTGTTTCACATATACGTTCATTTGTATTCTTTTTAGATTCCACATATAAGTAATATTATACAGTATTTCTTTCTCTGACAACAACCATGTAATTTAGGTGGTCTTATTTCTCCGAGATATAACTGAGCTATACCTGAGATATACTGTGAGATATAACCAAGAAAATAGTAGTATAGAAATAATAATTCACTCAAGGATTATCAACTAGTGAATAGGTGGAGCAAGATTTAAAATTACATCCATCCGGCTTCCCTGGTGGCGCAGTGGTTGACAGTCTGCCTGCCGATGCAGGGGACGCGGGTTCGTGCCCCGCTCCGGGAAGATCCCACATGCCGCGGAGCGGCTGGGCCCGTGAGCCATGGCCGCTGAGCCTGCGTGTCTGGAGCCTGTGCTTCACAACAGGAGAGGCCACAGCAGTGAGAGGCCCGCGTACCGCAAAAAAAAAAAAAAAAAGAATAATAAAATTACATCCATCTAATTCCCATACCCACCTATTATCTGCAAGAGGTCTCTTAGAGCACTTGAGTGGCTCTCTGTACTTCCTAATTGATGGTCTTAGTATATCATTATATGCTGCCTCATAATATTGTAGGGTAGTGTAATAAGATTGTTAAAATGGTGGAGACTTCTATTTATAGTTACAAGCTACAATTACCGGTTATTAATTTTTTTTGTATGTACAAGGTCCTGTTTTCTTCAAAAGACTAAATTCTCCAAGGGTAAGGACCATGATTATTTATAGTTTTACAATACCTAGCATAGGCTTCAGAACAAAGCTGGTATTTGAATCTATTTTACTGCAGTTAATGCCATTAACTAATTTTTTTAACATCTTTATTGGAGTATAATTGCTTTACAATGGTGTGTGAGTTTCTGCTTTATAACAAAGTGAATCAGCTATACATATACATATGTCTCCATATCTCTTCCCTCTTGCGTCTCCCTCCCTCCCACCCCTCTAGGTGGTCACAGAGCACCGAGCTGATCTCCCTGTGCTATGTGAATGCCATTAACTATTAATAAATTTAGACTGAAGGTAAACCCACTTAGTGTGTGCCTTTCCTCACTTGTGCATATTGTTATTGGACAGGAGAAAGTGCTACATTTTATTAGTTTTGTTTTTATTATATATTATCATATCTAATATAGATGTAATATATATTAGATATATTCATATATATATCTAATCTAATCCTATCTAATACATATATATTAATATATATTAGATATCTATATCTTTTTATTGAAATATAGTTGACTTCAATATTGTATTAGTGTCAGGTGCACAGCATATTGATTCAATATATATATATATATTTTTTCGGTACGCGGGCCTCTCTCTGTTGTGGCCTCTCCCGTTGCGGAGCACAGGCTCCGGACGCGCAGGCTCAGCGGCCATGGCTCACGGGCCCAGCCGCTCCGCGGCATGTGGGATCTTCCCGGACCGGGGCACGGACCGGGGCACGAACCCGTGTCCCCTGCATCGGCAGGCGGACTCTCAACCACTGCGCCACCAGGGAAGCCCTGATTCAATATTTTCATACATTATAAAATGATTCCCACAATAAGTCTAATTACCATCTGTCATCATACAAAGTTATTAAAATATTATTTATTATATTCCCTATGCTATACATTACATCCCTGTGACTTATTTATTTTATAACTGAAAGTTTGTACCTTTTAGTCTCCCTCACCTATTTTGCCCAACCCCCCCTTTCTGCCCCCTGGCAACCACCAGTTTGTCTTCTGTATCTATGACTCTGTTTCTATTTTGTTTTGTTTGTTCATTTGTTTTGTAGATTCCACATCAGTGAAATTACATATATATATATACACACACACACACACACATATTGTATGTATACATAGATACATATATCTTTGTTAGACCTGTGTTCTGGCCCTAGCTCTAAAACTTACCACATGTGAACGTTACTAAATTCTTTGAGCTTAAATTTGCTCATTTTTAAACAGAGTGACATGTATACTATGCCCATCTCATAAGAATTATAGGAAGGTTACAAAGTATGGCACAAGTGAGTATTTTCTGAGAACTACAAGGTCCCACATTGATAGATCATGCTATCCAATTTTTCTTTTGAATGTTTTCAGTCTTCTGTGTTTATCTGCTCCTTTTTTTTTAATTCTAGGTCAGAAATAGAATGAAAAGATGATTTTAAAAGTGACAGGAATCTTGGATCATGTAATCGGTGCATGAAAAGGCTAGAATCAACTCTGGTAATTTGTCACGTGTTTGAACAATGAGACAGATGCTAACTGGCACTGCTCAGATAAGGCTGTAAGACTTAAAAAACAGCAGTAGATATTAGTGTGTCAGGAACAAAAAAGAACCACGCAGTAGTAAAGACAATTATGTACTGAAGCAGGGTTCCAAGGCAGGCTGCAGTAACTCTAGCTGCTGTTCAGTTGCCTGAGATGGTTGGTGCCCCTCCCCATTAGAGTCTGGAAGTGGTAACAAATGACATCTTGATGTGATTTTCTGGTCTCAGTTTTGCAACAGTCAAATGTTTTATACCGTTGAGCTTCATCATGTAAGTTAGGTTTCTGTTTACTAGGAAGCCCAAACTGAAAGACTGTTATTAGCTTTACTGTAAGCAGTTTTGTTGAATGGAAATTAAATTTTATGGCTGCCATTAATAGAAAAAAAAAATCTTCCGAAACAGGGAGTAGAATGAAAATTTAAACTTGAAAATGCTTTCTTGTACAAGTATTTGTGGAACTAAGTTTAGATGAATTTCATCCATTTCTTTTCCAGATATAAAGGCATACAACTAAAAGGTTGACAGATTCATATTACTGATCATCTATTGTGATACTAAGTACTTGTGCTAATGGATGATGTACAAATTCTGACATCCAAAGTACAATTATTCCAGAAGAATAACTGCTAAATAAGCACACTTATGGTCATTGCTTTACAATTTAAAAAAAACAATTCCAGATAATACTATATTTAATGGAGTATACAAGAACTGTAATTATTTTTGATCACAAAAACAAATTTTTTAAATCTTATAATTGTTCAAAGTATTAAATATTTTAATCTGGAGGTCAACAAAATTGCAAATGAGGAAAAGCCTTAAAATTTTATTATGGTTTTACAGTATAACGTGTGGCTTCTTTTCTTAAGTACAATTCCTAGAGAAGCTATATTTCTAGATGACTAGCAAAATGACTGCTGAAATGCATTAATTAACCTTTACATTCACATAAAAGTGTTTTGTGAGAACAAATGTACACAAAATGTTATCTTAATCATGACTAATAAAAATGGGTTATATAAACACAGGTTTTACTACTGCAAATGTCTCCTTGACAAATGACAGGACCTGATTCCTTTATTAAAAGATAATTAGAAATGTTTTGCAAGGGAGTCAGAGCCTTCCCACAGATCTCTCTTGCCTGAGTGTCTGCTCTTGAGGTAACAAGATGGAGAAAGTCTTGAAGTAATATCTAATGATTATGTTAAATGTGGATGCCATGGCTGTATCTCTCTTTTAGCTCTAGATTTATTTCATAAAACAAAATATTAAGGTTAAACATCTAGGGTCTACGGAACCAGCTAAGAGCCCATTTTGAAATGTGTCAACCGGAAGATACTGATTAGATTAAGTCAAGAATTCTTTTTTTCCAGAAAAAAAATCACTGTGTCCACAAGAGAAGTCCCTGCTGTGTTCTTAGTTGAGCCTTCAGAGAGCAAAGTGATCCCATACATTAGAGCCCCCAAGGTCTTATAGCTCTCTTTCACTAAAAGCCTAAATCACAGCAATTATTTTAATAAGCCCCAGGTTAGCTATTAAAATAGTCATTAATTTGAAGGTATTTCATCTTCAAGGTGGATCTGTGCTCAGAAAGGATAAGACCATCTGGCTTGTTAAACAAAATAGCAGTATCACTGGTTCAAACCCCATGATGGGAACACCTCTGAAGTCTAAGGGTACTGGTTAAAGGCAAAGATTCTGGAGCCAGAAGGCCTGGGTTCAAATTTTGGATCTGAATAACTGTGTGACCTTGGGCAAGTCATTCCTCTTTTCTGCACCTCAGTTTCCTCATCTGCAATAGTACATACTTTTTAGGATTATTGGATGATGAACATGTTATAACATGTTATAAATGAACATAGCTAATATGTGTAAAGTGCTTAGTGCCTAGCATGTTATACACACTATATAAGGATGAAAGCAATAAATTAAAGTAACTTCTTATAGACACTCTGAAATTTACTTCTATGCCAGAGAAATGATCCTTGAAAATAAGCAATGTCACAGGAAAATTGTTGATTGAAGGACCAGTCAGGAAATTTTTTGCCTCATTCTTCAGGGTCCATTAGTTTAAATTTCTGTTATCTCCCAATGAAGTATACATACAGCTACAGCAGACTGCTAGGATTAAACATTTAAAACACACATTACTTTTATAATGCTGTCTTAGCATGTCTTCTTCCTTTTTAAATGTACCAGGAGTTGCAAAATTGAAAGTTCCCTAGCTTTTGAGAGACCCTGAAATGAACAGTTAAGAACAACAGGAACAAAGGGATGGATAAGCTTTAGGCTTAATCCAACTTCATGGGGAAAAAGTACATCTTATTATCTCTATGGCCAGTTTTATTTGGGACCATGTTTTTAGTGCCCTATTTGGGAAACGGTAAATTTCTAATTTGAGATATTTCATGCATAGTATCATTTTTGCAGGAGAGCATTTCCCGAGATGTGGTGATGTTTGCAGGGTCAGCCACCCACTGCATGCCAGGACTGACATAGTACATCTTTGATGATATTCCCTGAAGACCCATTTTTTACCTCTAGGTTGACTTTCTTAGAAAGTTAGTATAGAACAATAGAGTTCCTTTATTGGCTTAAGTAAGCAGAAAACACACACGTAATGTTTTCAAATATACAGCCATACTCAATAAATTATTAATAATTTGCTCATGTGGTATCCAGGAAGAAATGTTCTGTTAGATAACTTGGTAAGTAATAAGTATGGGATATGCTGAGAGACAACTTTAGAGCTGCTCAATCCTCTGTTAATTTCCTTAGTATGCAGAGTATTTGCAATGAATTAGCCATATGGTAAATGGGGTTACAGACTTTTGCACTATATTCCATAACTAAAAGTTTCCGAATTGAACTTTTTGTTCTGTGCATTGTTTTGTAAATGACAGTAAACTAGCAGTATTGATTTATCGTCCTTCTCAACTGTGCTGCAAGCCACATTCATTTTTTCTTATACACACACACCACCCCCCCACCCAAACAGAGTCAAATTCTTATTTCCACATTTCTCTTGAAGGTCTTTTGCTGAATCCTGCAATATGAATATATTTAAAAAATCCAATTAAAAGAGAATGATGGCACAGAACACATAACTCCCGGAGGAATAAAATCCTTAAGTATATGAGTTTGGAGGTGAAATATTTTGTAAAGATTGCCATAGATTTGAATGTTAAGACATAATGCCAGAGCTTACTGTGGGAGGAACGTGTATATCACAATTTTATATTGCTTAAACTGATGTGTTTGGTGGCTAGAATTGGCATCTTCTGGAAACTTGTTAGGAATGCAGAATATCTGGCTTCAACCAGACCTACTGTATTATAATTTGCATTTTAATGAAAATCCAGGGTAATTCGCATGCACATTAAAGTCTGGGGAGCATAGTAATATGAACCTATTAAATATTTTACGGTTGGATTATAGTACATGACATATAAGAGAAAAAGAATTTCCTACCATTGCAAACATTAAAAAATCCACTTTTGATAATCCTAAAAATTAGTTTATGCTTATCTATTTCTTCTTATTTCATGAAAATTAACATCAATTTTCTACTAAATAATAAAACTACAAGGAGGTACTCAATAATTATTGAAAGCTGACATAACATTAGATTTAAATATTCAAGCTGAAATCACACTGGATTTGGTTTAAAAGGTATCCTTTAAATGGAAAAAAAAAAAAAAAAAAACCAGGAAGTGGGAAAAAGAGTAACAGCCAGTTTGGGGGGCCCCCTCTCAGTATCACATTGTATCTACCTGCTTTATCTACTAACTTGACATCTCTCTGGAAGTGGTGAGTGACATTCAGGTGTGTCCTCAACACTGAGCACATTTTAAATAAATGAATAACTAAACAATGTTTTTGTTTAATTATTCCTTTATTTAAACATTGAAACATTCTGTTCCTATATAATCTTGATATTACTACTGACCACCGTATACTATTTATCCACTACAAACCCCCTAATAACATAAATGATGTTATAGTAACAATGTAATGATACTAGAAAGTAAAATCATCAGAGAATACTTAACCAGGACCTACACCTACTTCCAGATTATGAACATGGCTCATTTAATCTCGTCTCCTTGAAAAAGTGTACAAACTCTTTTCGTTCACTAGGCTAAGCATGGCATTAACTTATCCAATAAGCAATTGAATGCTCCAGATAAAAGACATTCTTAAATAGCAAGTATTTGGAACAGGGTTTAAATCAATCTACTTCTTTGGAGAACCTGAGTGCCCTCTAGTGGGGTGAAAAGTTAATGCAGACTCCAAGCCTTGGTTCTGGAAACATCTGGGTCACTGGCTAATTCCGTTTTTTTTTTTTTTTTTCTTGTCCGGAAAATTTCTTGCATTCTTCACATAAGGTCACAGGTTCTGTGACAACAGAATAATGTGTGTTTTTCTAAGACCGCGGAGGAAAACTGGTGTGCGCTGGAGTTAGATATAACAGCTTGGGGTGGCCACACCCAAAGCAAGTAGCCACTAGCTCTGAGGCCAGCTTCATCCAGCCTGTGTGAGCAGTGAGCTATTGGGGTGGGTGTATAGTCGGTTGGAATAAAAAACACGAGTGACCGATAAGTCAGGAATTTTCCTAAAGATGGTCTGGATTTATCAATGACAAAAATCCTCAATTAATTATGTAATTGATTTATCCTCCATTTCATTTTTAATTGTACAGATTTAACTTTAAAACTTTGCTTAATGGCTACTACCAAATATTCACAGAATTGAGTAACTATTTTGATTCTAAATTACAGGGAGGAAAGCTATTTTATTGCGTGAACCGGCTTTATGACACTCTGAGAGGACATTTCTTGAATCTGAGGAAAATGTAGCCTCCTGCAGCATTTCACCATTGAGAACAAGTTATTTGAAGGTAAATATATTGTGCCAAATGATTAAATGCTTATTCCACGATCTATCCATTAACAATTAAAAGAATATGAAAGTAAGTAAAAGTATTTTTAATGCAACAGATACAGTTCTACTAAAACTGTTAATGATTAAGGGCAGTGACAATTGCTCTGACAATAAAAACACTCCCTTCCCCCTTAGAATAATTTAGTACAATTATTCGGTAAGTCACATCACAAAACCATGGTTAATTTTAATTAACTTTAAAGTTGTGTATTTTAATATGACAAACCATCCAATCCAATAATCATTGATAATTATCATTGAAAGATTTATTTTCTTTCAGAGAATTTTACCATGTGTAGGTAGACAACCACCACCCGGTGTATTAATTTATATCATTAAACCAGTTACCTGCCTTGAGCTACACTGGGTCAGTAATGCTGCTACACTGGGTCAATAATGCTTACTGCAGGCTCAGCTTACTCTCCTGGTACGAACTATGCATATAAGACTAAGTGATAAACTACTGCTATTTCTCTTTCAATTTTATCCTGAAAATTTGACAAAATCCTCCTCTTTACACTTCTAGTTATTTATATATCCATTTATAAGGTGCCCACTTCATTAGAGAAGATAACAGGGAATATTATATGCACCTAGTACAATCTTGCTGAATACAATAATTGTTTAATGAATCAGGAAAAAACTCCCGCCCTGGTGATTAACTGATTATGCTTTGCAACTGGAATGACTTCAAAATCCATTATTTTAATAATGCAGAGGTTGTTCTTCTTTTCATGATTTGCTTACTCATGGCAGAAAGGGCCTTTACGTTTGTCATATTTGGGGTGGGATTTTTATTAATGGGATGGTGGCTATTTCACCATCCATGCTTCTGTGCAGAATCGAATCGGTATCAAGAATCAGCAATTGGAAGAAGAGTTTAGGAATAAAAACAAAAAGTTAAAATTTTGTGCATAACCTATATTTATATATTTATAGATAGGGTCTATGGACTACAAGGTGAAGATCAAAATATTTCAATTATATACGGATATTTTCATCCATTGCGGCCACAAACAATTCTCCGCGGAGAATTTTCCAGCAATCTTTGGCACACAAGCCCTGCCCTAAGCAAGCACCTGCACTTGTATCTGACCCACATGAACGTACAAAGTCCCTACAGGAACCGAACATGTATTTGTTTTATAACGTAAAATGAAAGGGGGAATGCATTCTTTTTGGGGGGGGGGGTTGGGAACAGGAGGAATAAAAGAAAAGTGAGCACAACAAGGGTTAATCCTTATTCAAATGCAGTCATTCAAACCTTTTGAACAAATATAGCCAGTGAGTCAGGAAACAATAATAATAATTTAAAATAATAGCAATAATGCTGCTGCTGCTGAGTTTGCAGACGCCCTCCTGCAGCAGAAACCTCTCGGTGGGGGTGCAGAGTGCAGAGCGAGAGAGCCCCCACCTCCCATTCTCAGAACCTTGCCGGACTGCCAGGCGAACCGCGAACCGCGGGAGGCCGGGGTAGTTCAGGACACTGCGCAGAAACCCGTCTCCCGGCTGCACCCACGCGGGCGAGCGCCCAGCCCTGGGGAGGGGAGCGCAGGGCGCGGCGCGGGGCTCTGCAGGGCTGGCTGCGCTCCACTCGCCGGCTCGCCACGTGCGCCCCCATCCGGCCAGCGGCTGTCGGGCCTGGGCCCCAGCTGGGAAGGGTGGGGCCGAGGCCCTCGCTCAAGGAGCGAGGGTCTCTCCTACCGAGACCATCCAAGGGGTCTCCACCCAGGAAAGCATGGAGAACAGGGCGTGGGCCGTGGGCTTCGGCTACGGGAAACAGCCCCATGCTCCACGGGCTGGGAGGGCGAGAGAGACCCTCCCCGCGCCCCTAGGAGGGGTCACCTCTGCGGTCCCGCGGCCGGCTGGGGTGGGGCGGCGCCTTTGTGTGGCCGGGCGGGGCTCGAGCCGGCCTTTCCGCAGAGCCACGCACTTGGCTGGGAGGGGCTCGGCGCTGCGACTCCGAGCAACGCCCGCTGTCTGCGCACATCGAGGGGCCCCGGACTGTTCTGGACTGCGGGGCTGGAAAAAAGGACTCTAGGACGGCAGACCGCTCATGGGCCCCTCCCCAGCCCCCTTTCCTTGCCCAGTATCTGAGCCTGATGTCTTTCCGGCTCCGCCTGGGAGGGTAGGGCAGGGCGGAGCTGACCAGAGCAAGCCCTTTTGGCCTCTTTCCCCCTTCTCCGCATCCCGCACCGGGTCCCGCGGAAGGGGTGCTTCCAGCCGCCACCCGACCTCCGGTCCCTCCCTGCCTGTTTCTCCCGGGGCCACCGAGCGCCGAACCGAGGGGTACTGGAGGCGCAAGACCCGTTGGGGATGGCGGCCCTGGATCCGGAACCTCGTTTGGTCTCTGCGTCTCGACCGTCTCTCCGATACAGGCTGAGCCTATGAAAATTGCCGATATTTGGCCCTGTCTGACGTACAAAACATGTTTCACTTGGCTCAGTTTAAGACCTTGACCTCTTTTGTGTCTGTATTATTATGTATACTCGTATCTAGGTTCCAGAAGCTTTTCCCCCAAACGATCAAATGAGTTCAAAGAAGGCTTTATCGCGTTTATGTCTAATAACCCTATGCAATGCGGTTTTAAAAAGAAAAATGTTAACCCACTTTTCCCCCCTTCCCTCTGTGAAACGGAACAATATGGCCAGGGTGGGGAAGGCGGGGGCAATGGTCAGGTCTCACTCGGAAGCCGAGGCTGGGAGTCGGGAGCGCGAGGCTCCGGGCGTGGCGCTGCTGTCTCCCCAGGGCTGGGCTCCTGGGCGTCGCGCTGCGCTCCGCACCCGGCCCCCTTTCCGCGGCACCGGGTTGGGGGGAGGAGGGAGGGGGGAGGGGGAGGGCACCAGCGCGGCTCCGCAAAGGGTGGGGCCATCCGCATTGTGTGCCCAGCTCTGCAGGTGCCTCCCCCCCGGGACGGCTCGTCCTCACACAAAGAAACCCCACCCCAGAGCCTGCGAAACCGCTGTCCCTCCACCCCTCCCCAACCGCGCGCTTCCCCGCCCCTGGAGCTGCCCACCCGCGCCCTCCGTGCCCTCCCGACTTCCTGTCTCCTTCCCCTCCCTTTCCCTAAAACAAAAGAGTGTAGGTCTCCCCCCCACTGCCAACCCCGCCCCGCGCCCTCACCTCTCCGCACCGCGCCCCAGGACTATCAGTTTTTCCGACCAGACAATGCGATACATTTGCCCGGTTCTTCTCCCGCCTCCCTCGTCTCCACCCATCTTTCAAACAGCCTAGATGGGACCGCTTTGACTTTGCATTTTTCTTTTTCCTTTCTCCCGCCCCCTTTTCTCTCCCCTATTTTCTTTCTTTTCTTTTCTTTTTTTTAACTAGAGAAGAAATAAAGGATGTTACAAAGCACTTTCCAAAATGTCCCTTAACCCCATTTAAGGCATACAGTTCGAGTAGACCCCCTCCCCCCTCACGACTGAGCCCTAATTTTAAAAATGGAAACAGAATAAATTCGCTACCCATGGGACGGCAACTTACCTTCTTCCACCTTTAAAAAAAAATCCTTAGCTTTAGATTTTCAAGGATCCCCTTTTTGCCCTCCCTCAAACCCCAGAGCGGCCTCCATCCTTCCCGATTGCTATGTTAACAGTAATGTCTTTTTCTCTATAAAATATCTCCGAATGTCTTCCAAGCTGTAAGAGAGAGGGTGAGAGGTGGGCTCCAGGTCGAGCCGAGGAAGAACGAGGCGCGATGCCTTACCCATTGCTGTTTTAGCCATTGTAGGGATGTGCAGATGCTGAGCGTTGGCGAAGGCGGAGGGTCCAGCTACAGCAGCGGAGAGAGCGAGAGAGAAGACTGAATAAGGCACTGAGTCTGCAGAGTGGGACCGTGCGAGAGAAAGAGCAAGAGGCAGGAGCCCATGAATAATTATCACTCAGAAGCTCAAGCAGATTGGCTCCCAAGGTCCCCTGACATGACTCCCGCAGAGTCAGAATCTCCAAGCATTAAATATTGATCGGCCAATGGTGCTGGAGTACAAAGTACCAGAATGCAGTTTGAAATGGAAATCAGTCCTTCCCTGCCAGCTCCCCCCGTTTTGGGGGCCTGATAGTACAGTCCAAGTAGAGTGGAGCCTTAGCCCAGAATCCTTCTAGGAGCTAAGAACTGGGCTGTACCTACCTGGGAGCCAGGAGGCTTGACTTGATTTGCACGTGTTTTATTGAACAAATAGACATAAAACAAGGAAAGGGATTCAGAGGCCTGAGAAGTCTTCATGCCATGCTGACTGTCAGAAACATTTGTTTCAACACTGTTTTTACTCGTTCATGTTTCCTCTTTCACCTTTGGCCATGTCTCTGGTAGATTCTAGTCTCTCAGGGTGACCTCATGTCTGGCTATGGTGGTAACTCAGAGGAGAAGTGCACTATTGTCCTTTGTCTCCTAGCACGTCTGAACTAAGATGTCGCTGGACTCTTGAGGCTCTCTCAGTAGAGCAAGGCCTGCTATTTTCTACTTTTGGCGCAGAAGGAAGGGGCTGCCTGGGTTGCTTGGGAATAAGGACAAGTAGTTATGGTCTACCTGGGGACTTTGTGGAAGAGGATGAGAGTTAGCCTCCTGTGACTGGGTCCTGTCCGACTGGTAACAGGGCAGAACCAGCTTGACTGGTTGGCTTGAGCATTGGAGGAGCCACAGGTGGGTGGATGCCGTGCTACCCTGGAGATGTAGGATTACATGGATAGAAACCTCAGTGACCCTTCCAGGGCTCTAAGGAGAACCCTTTACTCTGAAAGCTTAATGGAGCTGAGAGGCATGACCTGGGGCATGATTTTTTCTGAGATCCAGAGCACCACTGATACAGGGCAAAGCCAGATGTGTCCATGTTTCAGGCTGAGCAATGTGAGGATCTCTGAGACCAGTTGCAGAAAGTGATTCATTACAAACAAGGTACTCTTTAATTCCTTCCTACTCACTTAATGAATGCCATTCATTAATTCATTCTTTCTCACTTGACTCACATGAATATTCATTGAGCATTTACCATGTGCCAAGCTCTGAGGATAGAGCAGTGAGAAATATTTTAGGACTTGTTCTCATGGAGCTTTTTATTTTTTAATTTATTTTTTTATTGAAGTATAGTTGAATTACGATGTGTTAATTACTGCTGCACCTCAAAGTGACTCAGTTATATATATATAATATATATATATATATATATATATACACACACATTCTTTTTCATATTCTTTTCCTTTATGGTTTATCACAGGGTATATATATATATATATATTTAAACATTTTTATTGAAGTATATAATTGCTTTACAATGGTGTGTTAGTTTCTGCTTTATAATTAAGTGAATCAGTTATACATATACATCTATCCCGATATGTCTTCCGTCTTGCGTCTCCCTCCCTCCCACCCTCCCTATCCCACCCCTCTGGTGGTCACAGAGCACCAAGCTGATCTCCCTGTGCTATGCGGCTGCTTCCCACTAGCTATCTGTTTTACATTTGGGAGTGTATATATGTCCATGACACTCTCTCACTTTGTCCCAGCTTACCCTTCCCCCTCCCTGTAACCTCAAGTCCATTCTCTAATAGTTCTGCATCTTTATTCCCGTCTTGCCCTTAGGTTCTTCATGACTTTTTTTTTTTTTTTTTTAAGATTCCATATATATGTGTTAGCATACAGTATTTGTCTTTCTCTTTCTGACTTACTTCACTCTGTATGACAGACTCTAGGTCCATCCACCTCACTACAAATAACTCAATTTCGTTTCTTTTTATGGCTGAGTAATATTCCCTTTTATATATGTGCCACATCTTCTTTATCCATTCATCTGTTGATGGACACTTAGGTTGCTTCCATGTCCTGGCTATTGTAAATAGAGCTGCAATGAACATTGTGGTATATGACTCTTTTTGAATTATGGTTTTCTCAGGGTATATGCCCAGTAGTGGGATTGCTGGGTTGTATGGTAGTTCTATTTTTAGTTTTTTAAGGAACCTCCATACTGTTCTCCTTAGTGGCTGTATCAATTTACATTCCCACCAACAGTGCAAGAAGGTTCCCTTTTCTCCACACCCTCTCCAGCATTTATTGCTTGTAGATTGTTTGATGATGGCCATTCTGACCGGTGTATCACAGGATATCGAATATAGTTCCCTGTGCTGTACAATAGGACCTTGTTGTTTATCTGTTCTATATATACCAGTTTTCATCTTCTAATCCCAAATTCCCACTCCTACCCTCTCCCATGACCCTCCGCCTTGGCAACCATGAGTCTATTCTCTATATCTCTGATTTTGTTTCTGTTTCATAGATAGGTTCATTTGTGTCATATTTTAGATTCCATATATGTGATATCATATTGTATTTGTCTTTTGGACTTACTTCATTTAGTATGATAATCTCTAGTTGCATCAGGAACATCACTGTTAATTTAACTCTTCTGTGACTTCGCTGAAACTTCCTGCAATCTAAGTCCATCCAGAATCTGTGGTTTTGACATTTGAAAAATAGACAAATAATCTCTAATTCCATTGCATTTTGAAGCAAAAAGAATAGTGCATTGTTGAAATCATGTACGGGTACAAAACTGGCAAGTTTTTAATTTTATAGAAATGATTAGAATTTTTCTCATGAATGAAATAAGTTCTTAGCAGCTTTCTGTCAAACCACCTTTCAAAATTTCTTTCTAGCCTCATGAGTAATATGTAGTTTTGAATGCATAAAACCATTTGAAAAATAACAGGGTACTCTCCTTGGTGCTGAAATAAATTTCTTCACCTCCTATTAACTTGTAAGACATTTTAACTCCATGGACATCTTGCTGAATGATAGAAAGCTACAGGAGCTGGAGCAGTTCTAACCTGCTGAATCATAGGAAAAATAAAAGGTAAAGTGGAGATCAATAAAATCATTTCTTGAACAGGAAGATTAGAAATTATCTTTCCTGTCATTGTACAGGTCTGTGACTATGACACAGCAAGAGAGCAATATGGAAGTTGGCAGTGTCTGGAAATAAACAGCCCTTTTCTCCCTCTCTATAGTCACTTCCCACTTTAAATGTGAGAGCTAATTCCCTCTCAGTGGAGTAGTTTCCAATCGTGGGATGAGGGATCTTCAGTATGTCTGTGTGATTAATATCTTTAAAGTATTCCTCTTCTCCCCACCACACCCTTTCCCCTCAGGCTATGTGTCATTACTACCCGTTCTTTAGCTTCCTTGGAGAAAAAGGTCCCTAAGTCATGGCATTAATGTCTTTAACAACCACCATTAACAGTTGCACAAGATCTATTGCACTTTTGATCACTGTGAGTAAAATAAAACAAAACACACATTTTACGGTCTAATCTCTCACTCTCTGGGAACATTACTTACTGATGTATAGGAATGTGAGATGGAGGTCAGTATTCACAGGGGCAAGTGTTAGATGGGTGACTCTTATCTATTTGTGACTTTCTAGGTGCTAGCTACTTAACCCCCGTTATGTATGATTTTCAAATAATGTCAAGCTGGGGCTATCATCAACTGCCTAAGAAAAACTAAATAAATTCAAAGAGCTGAGTTACATCAATTATTGTTATATATTTATGTTCTTTTAACATAACAATGTCAATCATGCATCTTAGCCTGATGGGGTAGGGGCAAAATAAGGACAGAGAAATTATCTCATATTCAATAGTTTAATCATTATTCATTCATTTGTTCAGTTCATTCATCCAGCAAATATTTATTTAATGACATTTCAGGTTTTTATGTTATGAAATCAGCTAAGCTTCTCCTTAGTGTCTAAAAAATTATAAAATAAAGGAAGCTATAACCTCCACCTTCTTAAAAAAATGTTATTAATTTTGAAGGATGAATATTATCCTGTGTATCAGTTAGAGTGCTTTTGGTTGCAAAGAATAGAAAAAACAATGCAAACTAGCTTTGATAATAGAAGGGGATTTGTCAGCTCATCTAACTGTAGAGATTGAGCAGGTCCCAGAGGTCTGAAGATGAGAATCAGCTTTCCATGAAGCAATGTTTTTTTTTGTTGTTGTTTTTTTTTAAACATCTTTATTGGAGTATAATTGCTTTACAATGGTGTGTTAGTTTCTGCTTTATAACAAAGTGAATCAGTTATACATATACATATGTTCCCATATCTCCTCCCTCTTGCGTCTCCCTCCCTCCCAACCTCCCTATCTGACCCCTCTAGGTGGTTACAAAGCACCGAGCTGATCTCCCTGTGCCATGCAGCTGCTCGTGAAGCAAATGGTTTTGATGAGGGTGGGTGGATGCCAAAATTAAAGAATAGGTACTAGATCTGTACAATGTAAATAAGGACAACAATTCCTATATTACAGAATTTGGGATAGGCTGAAGGGTTACCATGTGTAAACTGCCTAAATCACCATGAATGTTTAATAAATTATGGCTACGATGTTTATGGTTTTTGATACAATTAATATTTTTACAGGTAGGGACTGGGTAGTGTATATCTTTATACCCCTTTTAGTGCTTGGCTTCATGATTCACATGGTAGATAGTCAATAAATGCATGTGAAATAATAACAACAACAATTTTCAACACTGTTGAAAATAAATCAAGATGACTGAACCCAGTGAAACCATAGCGATGCTTCTAACAGCCCTTCTTTGCTTAGCTCATCTTGGGAGCAGGTACTAAGCTGTTTACTATTGTTTCTTTATTTATATCCTGCCCCATTCCCAAAAGGACTTAAGGGGATAAAGCTCATGTCAGTAGAAGATCCTTGGTAGTTTTAAAAATCTTTAACAGCAATAAGAGCAAGTTGTGGAAATCAAAGGCGTGTTAACAGAGATTTTAATTACTGTGGCTTTCGGTGGTGTATTGTGTATTATTTTTGCAAGGAGGCATGAGGTGTTGGTTTCTTTCCAAACTGTAGAGCAGTTGCTTTGGAGGATTAGCTGATGTCATCTAATACAGTCATATGATTTTCTGCTAATACTAATCAAGGGTCTGGGAAGGAATCTTAAAGTAATTATTAAAAGTTAGTGAGATTTGAAAAATATTGTTAGAATTGAATTAATTGTTTTGATCTGACCTCAGTTGATTACAAAAGTAGTTTATGAAAAAGAAAAAAAAGGCTTAGAATTTTTTTAGGTGATTGGAAATGCAGTAAAAGCTGAAAATATCTAGAGGTGCACCTAAAATAGTAACACATGAAAAAAGTTAACTGATTAACATTTTAATCATTTTGCCACATTTAAACCCTTATAGTTTAATGAAAAATAAAAGGACCCGATGTCCTTTATCATGTATTTATTTTTTGTTTTTGTTTTATTTAAAATTTTTATTTTATATTGGAGTATAGTTGACTTACAATGTTGTGTTAGTTTGAGGCGTACAGCAAAATGATTCAGTTATACATATACATGTATCTATTCTTTTGAATTTCTTTTCCCATTTAGGTTATTACAAAATATTGAGCAGAGTTCCCCTGTGCTATACAGTAGGTCATTGTTGGTTATCTATTTTAAATATAGCAGTGTGTATATGTCAGTCTCAAACTCCCAATCTATCCCTCTCCCAGCCTTCCCCCCTGGTAACCATAAATTCATTCTCTACATCTGTGAGTTTGTTTCTATTTTGTAAATAAGTTTATTTGTATCGATTATCTTAGATTCCACATATAACCGATATCATATGATATTTGTCTTTCTCTGTCTGACTTACTTCACTTAGTATGATAATCTCCAGGTCCATCCATGTTGCTGCAAATGGCATTATTTTGTTCTTTTTTATGGCTGATATTCCATATTCCATTGGATATATGTACCTCATCTTTATCCATTCATTTGTCGATAGGCATTTAGGTTGCTTCCATATTTTGGCTATTGTAAATAGTGCTGCAATGAACTCTGGGGTACATGTATCTTTTTGAACCATGTTTTTCTCAGGATGTATGCCCAGTAGTGGGATTGCTGGGTCATATGGTAGTTCTATTTTTAGTTTTTTAAGGAATCTCCATATTGTTCTCCATAGTGGCTGTACCAATTTACATTCCCACCAACAGTGTCGGAGGCCTCCCTTTTCTCCACATCCTCTCCAGCATTTATTGTTTGTAGTGATGTTCTTTAATAGAACCATCCAATATGGTTTATTTAAAAGGAAAATCATTCCAAGGAGGGAGTTAGTGTTCGCTATTAACAATGAAATCTACATTGTTCAGTAAGTTCTGGTTGATTCTGCAGTGGTGAATGAACATATCATTATTTTCCTCTTAGGTTAGTTATTAAAAATGAAGAATGCTTAGTTAATTATTATCTCCTTTCTTATCCCTGGGGTTTTCTTTATGTCCAAATGGGACTTGCACATATTAGTAATAAGAATAATTTACCCAGAAGCAAAATGACTTATTGAAATTCATAAGTGTTATTGACGATTTTATAATTGAACTTTTCTGGAAATGAACTTGCCCTAATCATAAGAAAGACAATGTACATTTAATAAGTTGAATCCCTACATTAAATTGGTAATGTTGAAAAACTATTTGCTATCTTGACAGCAACTACTGTAATGTTTTCCTTCTTTCTGTGTGTTGACTTACAACTTCAGTCCAAGGAGAACATTAGGTGGACACCACTGAAGCTGGGAAGTTGATTCCCCTTGGGATTCCACTCATCATTTTAGCTTTCAACACTCGAGTGAGAACACAACAGAGACAATATTGAAGTGCTTGGAAGAGAAACCTAGAAGTATGACTCACTCCATTTATCCCACAGGGCTTATTCTATTTTATTTTTTAAACAGAAGCCCCACCATAAGCATTGCACTGTACACACAGTTAACATTAGTTGCCTAAGAACTTCGTTTTATTTAAGTCCCATCTGGAAGGACGAAGAGGGGGAATTAGGAAAGAGAAAAGCAAAAGCAATTTATTGTACAGCCTTCCAAAGATACTTTTCCACTAATCATTTATTAACACATTCTCTAACCCTCTGAACTTCCCCTACCCCATCCTGCTTTATTATGAGATGGAATTGAATTAATAGAGTAGGTAGAATTTTTAAAAAGTGATTTCATAAAAAATTCAGTTTGACAGTAACATTAGCCTGGAGCTCTGCTATAGACAGTAGAACCATGGCTCACGGGCCCAGCCACTCCGCAGCATGTGGGATCTTCCCGGACCTGGGCACGAACCTGCATCCCCTGCATCGGCAGGCGGACTCTCAACCACTGCGCCACCAGGGAAGCCTATCTTTTCACACCTTCACGGACTCTTCCTTCTTCCTCTTTTTTTCTTCAGTTGCTTCCTTAATCATAGGGTGACTAATTACAGCTAACTTTTCAGGAATTCAGGTCAGCGACAAGGGAGAAATGTACAGATTAGGTAGCAAATGGTGCCTACAGTTTTCCTCTTTGGGTTTATTTAGAATATGCAGGAAATGTTCTCTTTTGGAAAAATGGTTTCAAAAACTTGTGCACACATCTTATATTATCAAAATTAAGAATATTTACTAAGAATATTTTTGTGATGAACAATTTGAAATGGACACAAAGGAAGAGAGAACAATTAATGAACTCATATCAATCAAGTTAAAAAACTATCAAGATTTCCTTGCTTCTATTTTTAAATTTTTCTTTATTTTTTCCACCTTTGTTGAAATCTTTAAGAGGAAATAGACATTATTTAAATTTGCTCTTACATACTTAAGTAGGTATATCTAAAACATATGCACCTTTTCTTACATAAATACAATTCTATTGTCACACTTAACAATTTTAATAATTCATTGGTAACATCTAATACCTGGCTCATAATCACATTTTCACGATGGTTTTGAAAATGCCTTTTTACAGTTTATTTTTTTGAAATGGTACCTATATATGGTGCACACATTCTATTCAGTTTTATGTTTCTCAAACCTCTTTTAATCTGGAGCAGACATCCCTTCATTTAAAAAATTCCTGCCATTGAGTTATTGCAGAAACTGGGTCAATTTTCCTATGAACTATTTTACATTCTGCAGGTAAGTTGGTCACTTAACTTTTTACTGAGTTTCCTGTAAATGGAAGTCAAATTTCAAGTCTTGATTAGATACAGGATCATCTTGTCAAAGAATAACTCAGATGTATTCAGTTTAATTAAAAGCATAGCTGATATTTATTCACATGTGATGAAGATCAGTCATGGAACTGAGGCAAGGAATGGTTTATAAAAGCAAAAACCACAGCATCAGAGGAACAGTGAAATATTATTTTCGGTCCATGGGCAAGGTGGTTAGTTAAAATTTATTAGTTAAAATTTATCAGGGGGAACATTTTCCTTGAAGCAAGGTGGCATTCATCAGGGACTGACAGTTATCAGGGAAGGCAACTTTAGTTATTTATGAGTTTTCTGAGAAATCCTGTGACTGAAAGTGATTGTCTTATTTCTGGGTATGGCTTTTGCTGAACTCTTGGCTGGACTTCTGCTGAACTCCGCTCCTTCATTAAGGTAAGACTGTAACATTTCTCTATTAGAATAACTTTGTTCTCATTTTGATCAAAGTCAACTGAGTGAGCCATAATGGCTTCAGTCTTCTTTTTTTTTTTTTTTTTTGTGGTATGCGGGCCTCTCACTGTTGTGGCCTCTCCCGTTGCAGAGCACAGGCTCCGGACGCGCAGGCTCAGCGGCCATGGCTCACGGGCCCAGCCACGCCGCGGCATGTGGGATCTCCCAGACCGGGGCACGAACCCGTGTCCCTTGCATCGGCAGGCGGACTCTCAACCACTGTGCCACCAGGGAAGCCCATTCTTTTTGATGTAGTAACATCAACTGAGCTTCAGCCTGGCATATTGGCACTGTGGTAATTTTTAAGCACCTGCATATCTTTCAGTAGAAAAGGCAAGATGAATCATAAATATCAAAAGAAATATTTGGAATCCCACTATTTGTACCTAGTTTTTTTTAAAATATAAATTTATTTATTTATTTATACAGCAGGTTCTTATTAGTCAACCATTTTATACATATTAGTGTATACATGTCAATCCCAATCTCCCAATTCATCACCCCACCCCACTCCCTGCTGCTTTCCCCGCTTGGTGTCCATACATTTGTTCTCTATATCTATGTCTCAATTTCTGCCCTGCAAACTGGTTCATCTGTACCATTTTTCTAGGTTCCACATATATGCATTAATATATGATATTTGTTTTTCTCTTTCTGACTTACTTCACTCTGTATGACAGTCTCTAGATCCATCCACGTCTCTACAAATGACCCAATTTCACTCCTTTTTATGGCTGAGTAATATTCCATTGTATATATGTACCACATCTTCTTTATCCATTTGTCTGTTGATGGGCATTTAGGTTGCTTCCATGACCTGGCTATTGTAAATAGTGCTTCAGTGAACATTGGGGTGCATAGGTCTTTTAGAATTATGGTTTTCTCTGGGTATATGCCCAGTAGTGGGATTGCTGGGTCATATGGTAATTCTATTTTTAGTTTATTAAGGACCCTCCATACTGTTCTCCATAGTGGCTGTGTCAATTTACATTCCCACCAACAGTGCAAGAGGGTTCCCTTTTCTCCACACCCTCTCCAGCATTTATTGTTTGTAGATTTTTTGATGATGGCCATTCTGACTGGTGTGAGGTGATACCTCGTTGTAGTTTTGATTTGCATTTCTCTAACAGTTAGTGATGTTGAACATCTTTTCATGTGCCTCTTGGGCATCTGTATGTCTTCTTTGGAGAAATGTCTATTTAAGTCTTCTGCCCGTTTTTGGATAGGGTTGTTTGTTTTTTTAATATTGAGCTGCATGAGCTGTTTATATATTTTGGAGATTAATCCTTTGTCCATTGATTTGTTTGCAAATATTTTCTCCCATTCTGTGGGTTGTCTTTTCATCTTGTTTATGGTTTCCTTTGCTGTGCAAAAGCTTTGAAGTTTCATTAGGTCCCATTTGTTTATTTTTGTTTTTATTTCCATTACTCTAGGAGTTGGATCAAAAAAGATCTTGCTGTGATTTATGTCAAAGAGTGTTCTTCCTATGTTTTCCTCTAAGAGTTTTAAAGCATCCAGTCTTACATTTAGATCTTCAATCCATTTTGAGTTTATTTTTGTGTATGGTGTTAGGGAGTGTTCTAATTTTATTCTTTTACATGTGGCTGTCCAGTTTTCCCAACACAATTTTTTGAAGAGACTGTCTTTTCTCCATTGTACATCCTTGCCTCCTTTGTCATAGATCAGTTGACCATAGGTGTGTGGGTTTATCTCTGGGCTTTCTATCTTGTTCCATTGATCTATATTTCTGTTTTTGTGCCAGTACCATATTGTCTTGATTACTGTAGCTCTGTAGTATATTCTGAAATCAGGGAGGCTGATTCCTCCACTCCGTTGTTTTCCCTGAAGACTGCTTTGGCTATTCGGGGTCTTTTGTGTCTCCATACAAATTCTAAGATTTTTGTTCTAGTTCTGTAAAAAATGTCATTGGTAATTTGATAGGGATTGCATTGAATCTGTACATTGCTTTAGGTAGTATAGTCATTTTCACAATATTGATTCTTCCAATTCAAGGACATGGTATATCTTTCCATCTTGGTATCATCTTTAATTTCTTTCATCAGTGTCTTATAGTTTTCTGCATACAGGTTTTTTGTCTCCCTAGGTAGGTTTATTCCTAGGTATTTTATTCTTTTTGTTGCAATGGTAATTGGGAGTGTTTCCTTAATTTCTCTTTCAGATTTTTCATCATTAGTTTATAGGAATGCAAGAGATTTCTGTGCATGAATTTTGTATCCTGCAACTTTACCAAATTCATTAAATAGCTCTAGTAGTTTTCTGGTGGCATCTTTAGGATTCTCAATGTATGGTATCATATCATCTGCAAACAGTGACAATTTTCCTTCTTCTTTCCTGATTTGTATTCCTTTTATTTCTTTTTCTTCTCTGATTGTCATGGCTAGAACTTCCAAAACTATGTTGACTAATAATGGTGAGAGTGGACATCCTTGTCTTGTTCCTGATCTTAGAAGAAATGGTTTCAGTTTTTCACCATTGAGAGTGATGTTTGCTGTGGGTTTGTTGTATATGGCCTTTATTATATTGAGGTAGGTTCCCTCTATGCCCACTTTCTGAAGAGTTTTTTTCATAAATGGGTGTTGAGCTTTCTCAAAGGCTTTTTCTGCATCTATTGTGAAGATCATATGTTTTTCTTCTTCAATTTTTTTAATATGGTTTATCACGTTGATTGATTTGTGTATATTGGAGAATCCTTGCATCCTTGGGATAAATCTCACTTGATCATGGGGTATGATCCTTTTAATGTGTTGTCAGATTCTGTTTGCTAGTATGTTGTTGAGGATTTTTGCATCTATATTCATCAGTGATATTGGTCTGTAATTTTCTTTTTTGTGGTATCTTTTTCTGGTTTTGGTATCAGGGTGATGGTGGCCTGATAGAATGAATTTGGGAGTGTTCCTTCCTCTGCATTTTTGGAAAAGTTTGAGAAAGCTGGGTGTTAGCTGTTCTCTAAATGTTTGATAGAATTCACCTGTGAAGCCATCTGGTCCTGGACTTTTGTTTGTTGGAAGATTTTTAACCACAGTTTCAATCTCATTACTTGTGATTGGTCTGTTCATATTTTCTATTTCTTCCTGGTTCAGTCTTGGAAGGTTATACCTTTCTAAGAATTTGTCCATTTCTTCCAGGTTGTCCATTTTATTGGCATAGAGTTGCTTGTAGTGGTATCTTAGGATGCTTTGTATTTCTGTGGTGTCTGTTGTAACTTCTCCTTTTTCATTTCTAATTTTATTGATTTGAGTCCTCTCCCTCTTTTTCTTGATGAGTATGGCTAATGGGTTATCAATTTTGTTTATCTTCTCAAAGAACCAGCTTTTAATTTTATTGATATTTGCCATTGTTTCTTTGTTTCTATTTCATTTATTTCTGCTCTGATCTTTATGATTTCTTTCCTCTGCTAACTTTGGGTTTTGTTTGTTCTTCTCTCTCTAGTTCCTTTAGGTGTAAGTTTAAATTGTTTATCTGAGATTTTTCCTTGTTTCTTGAGGTAGGCTTGTATAGCTATAAGCTTCCCTCTTAGAACTGCTTTTGCTGCATCCCATAAGTTTTGGATCATCATGTTTTCATTGTCATTTGTCTCTAGGTATTTTTCTATTTCATCTTTGATTTCTTCAGTGATCTCTTCGTTATTTAGTAACGTATTGTTTAGCCTCCATGTGTTTGTGTTTTTTACATTTTGTTCCCTGTAATTCATTTCTAATCTGATAGCATTGTGGTCAGAAAAGATGCTTGTTATAATTTCAATTTTCTTAAATTTACTGAGGGTTGATTTGTGACCCAAGATGTGATCTATCTGGGAGAATGTTCTGTGCACACTTGAGAAGAAAGTGTAATCTGCTTTTTTTGGATGGAATGTCCTATAAATATCAATTAAATCTCTCTGGTCTATTGTGTCATTTAAAGCTTGTGTTTCCTTATTAATTTTCTGTTTGGATGATCTGTCCGTTGGTGTAAGTGAGGTGTTAAAGTCCCCAACTATTATTGTGTTACTGTTGATTTCCTCTTTTATAGCTCTTAGGAGTTGCCTTATGTATTGAGGTACTCCTATGTTGGGTGCATATATATTTATAATTGTTATATCTTCTTCTTGGATTGATCCCTTGATCGTTAGGTAGTGTCCTTCCTTGTCTCTTGTAACATCCTTTATTTTAAAGTCTATTTTTTCTGATATGAGTATTGCTACTCCAGCTTTCTTTTGATTTCCATTTGCATGGAGTATCTTTTTCCATCCCCTCACTTTCAGTCTGTATGTGTCCCTGTATCTGAAGTGGGTCTCTTTTAGACAGCATATAGATGTGTCTTGTTTTTGTATCCATTCAGCAAGCCCATGTCTTTTGGTTGGAGCATTTAATCCATTCATGTTTAAGGTAATTATTGATATGTATGTTCCTCTTATCATTTTCTTAATTGTTTTGGGTTTGTTTCTGTAGGCCCTTTTCTTCTCTTGTGTTTCCCACTTAGAGAAGTTCCTTTAGCATTTGTTGTAGAGATGGTTTGGTGGTGCTGAATTCTCTTAGCTTTTGCTTGTCTGTAAAGCTTTTGATATCTCCATCTAATCTGAATGAGATCCTTGCTGGATAGAGTAAGTTTGGTTGTAGGTTCTTCTCTTTCATCACTGTAAGTATATCATGCTACTCCCTTTTGGCTTGTAGAATTTCTGCTGAGAAATCAGCTGTTAACCTTATGGGAGTTCCCTTGTATGTTATTTGTCAGTTTTCCCTTGCTGCTTTCAAAAATTTTTCTTTGTCTTTAAATTTTGCCAATTTGATTACTATGTGTCTCAGCACGTTTCTCCTTGGGTTTATCCTGTATGGGACTCTCTGCACTTCCTGGACTTGGGTGGCTATTTCCTTTCCCATGTTAGGGAATTTTTTGACTATAATCTCTTCAAATATTTTCTCGGGTCCTTTCTCTCTCTTCTCCTTCTGGGACCCCTATAATGTGAATGTTGTTGCTTTTAATGTTGTCTCAGAGGTCTCTTAGGCTGTCTTCATTTCTTTTCATTGTTTTTTCTTTATTCTGTTCCATCACAGTGAATTCCATCATTCTGTCTTCCAGGTCACTTATCCGTTCTTCTGCCTCAGTTATTCTGCTATTGATTCCTTCTAGTGTATTTTTCATTTCAGTTATTGTATTGTTCATCTCTGTTTGTTTGTTCTTTAATTTTTCTAGGTCTTTGTTAAACGTTTCTTGCATCTTCTTGATTTTTGCCTCCATTCTTTTTCCAAGGTCCTGGATCATCTTCACTATCATTATTCTGAATTGTTTTTTCTAGATGGTTGCCTATCTCCACTTCATTTAGTTGTTTTTCTGGGGTTTTATCTTGTTCCTTCATCTGGTACATAGCTCTCTGCCTTTTCATCTTGTATATCTTTCTGTGAATGTGGATTTTGTTCTACAGGTTGCAGGATTGTAGTTCTTCTTGCTTCTGCTCTCTGCCCTTTTATGGATGAGGTCTCTAAGAGGCTTGTACAAGTTTCTTAATGGAAGGGACTGGTGGTGGGTAGAGCTGGCTGTTGCTCTAGTGGGCAGAGCTCACTTAAATTTCATTTTGCTTGTCTGCTGATGGGTGGTGCTGGGTTCCCTCCCTCTTGGTTGTTTGGCCTGAGGCGACCCAACACTGGAACATACCCGGGCTCCTTGGTGGTGCTAATGGCAGACTCCGGGAGCGCTGACACCAAGGAGTAGTTCCCAAAACTTCTGCTGCCAGTGTCCTTGCCCTCCTGGTGAGACAGAGTCACCCCGTGCCTCTGCAGGAGATCCTCCAACACTAGCAGGTAGGTCTGGTTCAGTCCTATGTGGTCACTGCTCCTTCCCCTGAGCCCCGAAGCACACACTACTTTGTGT
Source organism: Leucopleurus acutus (assembly GCF_964270905.1). NCBI lineage: Eukaryota > Metazoa > Chordata > Mammalia > Artiodactyla > Delphinidae > Leucopleurus > Leucopleurus acutus. Next base: position 22,986,246 of record NC_139159.1, on the reverse strand, counting down.
GTGCCCTCCAAGAATGGGGTCTCTGTTTCTCCTAGTCCTGTTGAAGTCCTGCAATCAAATCCTGCTAGCCTTCAAAGTCTGGTTCTCTAGGAATTCCTCCTCCTGCTGCTGGACCCCCATATTGGGAAGCCTGACGTGGGACTCAGAACCTTCACTCCAGTGGATGGACTTCTGTGGTATAAGTGTTCTCCAGTTTGTGAGCCACCCCCTCAGCAGTTATGGGATTTGATCTTATTGCGAATGTTTCCCTCCTACCATTCATTGTGGCTTCTCCTTTGTCTTTGGATGTGGGATATCTTATTTGGTGAGTTCCAGTGTATTCCTGTCAATGATTGTTCAGCAGTTAGTTGTCATTCCAGTGTTCTCAAAGAGGGCGTGAGAGCATGTCCTTCTACTCCACCATTGAACTAATCTCTTGTACTTAGTTCTTAATTGGCCTAGAATCAACCAGGAGTATAAGTCCAATGGATCAGTTTGCTCAACCTTAAAAACTATGTGCCTATTTCCACCCCCTTTAAAAAATTAATGATTCCACTTCCATGGATCACATATTTCAGTCTGAGGAAGAAATCCTCATGATTTCTGGTGTCTTGAATCATTTCTGATAAGTTACCATGAAAAGCTCCCCATCAAAATTATGAGAAGAGGGATTTGTTATGAATCCTAAGAAAGGCAGTATGATTTTCTCAAAGTGTAGGTCATTTTTGATGTCATTAGCATAGTATGCCCATCTAATTATACAGGAAAAGTAATCCCTTGTGTGTATATCAAGAGGACATAAAGATAAAAGGAACTAAAAAGAACTAGGGCAGGATGATGTAGTCAGTATGGGAGTACGATCTAGATACATAGGAAGAAAGATCCCTTAAGGGTACATGTTGTACCCTTTTCATGTAGTCGGCATGGGAGTACAATATAGATACATAGGAAGAAAGATCCCCTAAACATACATGTTGAGGGTACATAAATTTATAGATATAATTGTAGAGAACAAACACTCTAGGTAGACTTAAACCATGTAGTGGTTTCTGAAGAGCTTGGAGATATGGTTGATTCTACAGCTGGGACAGAAAAAAATTCAAGATGAGTCTGAAGCACTTCATTGTGTCAAAAAGTAAGGAAGTTCTAAAAAAAATGACATTGTAAAAATGACACAGGAGCCAGTTTGAAGGGCTCTCAATCGGACAATGTTATCATCAACACAAATATAGTAGTAATGGATGAGAACCCATTAAATAAAAAGCTCCTCTTTATCATAGAATGCTATATAATAAATGTAGAAGGAAAGAAAATTAGGAAAAAAAATCACTATTCTGCAACCACCATAGTTATAAGTGACTTAGGCAAGAATCATTAATAAATGCTAACACCATTAGGTGAAAGTTTGTTGAGGGACAGATAATTAAACTGTCTCAGAGTATTTCCCCACACATTACTTATTCCCCCCCCCCGAGATTACTTATTAATTACAAAGGGTATATTGATAATTTTACATGGAGAAAACTCGTGGAAGCCATCTAAACCAAGTGATTGAAGCTAACATCACTAGTACTGTGATAAACTAATGTCATGTGCTTCTTGATGTGTTGCACTAAGGACACAACATCGGTTACTTGGTATTCCTGACAAACATGCAAAAACTAACTGTGACAGAACATCAAAAAGCCTGTGTTGATGGAGAGTTCATAAAACAACTAGCCTGTGTTCTTAAAAAATATCAATGTCACAAAGGCAAAGACAGGTGAGAAACTGCTCTAGATAAACTAAAGAGACATTACAACTAATTGCAATGGGTGATCCTGGATTGAATTCTGGATCAAGAAAAAAAGTATATAAAGGACATTAGGAGGTAATTAATATACTATACTATGATATTATAAGAATATTGGGTTTTCTGAATTCAGTGACTATACTGTGGTTTCGTAAGAGAATGTTTCTATTCTTAGGGGATAAACAGAAATATTTAGGAATAAAGGGTCATGATACCTGCAGCTAAATTTCAAATAGTTTAGCATTAGTAATAATAATTATTTCATTATTTATATGAATATATAATATATATAAAGAGTGGGAAAGAAAGAAGGAGAGAGATATAAAGCAAATGTGTAAAATGTTAAGAATTAGTGAATGTAGGTAAAGTGTATACAGGAGTTAATTTAACTGTTCTTTGCTATAAATTAGGATTTTTAAAAAATAAAAATGTAAAAAATTAAAAGTATCATTAATTCATTTTACCTCTCCAGGGCTTTGAGGCTTATAGATAAGTGACAGTTTTTTTTAAAGGAAGACTCTTACATAGCTTCTTGAGCAGTTCACCTGTGAAGAGGAGAATAAAAAAATACACAACTTCCTCCCTACCAAAAGTTAAAATTGTTAGACTTTCATCAAGGAAAACTTCAATCTAACCAGAAAACTTAAAATTATTACTAAAACTTACTTAAAACTTTGTGATTTGGGCAACTAAATGAAATCCATTCGTAAATGCTCAAATTATCCTTGAGGTATAGTTGTAAGTCATGCCCTACCTTTATAGTTTTTTTCTGGGTTATGATAATTATAGAAAAGGCAATATTTGGTCACCTATTAAGTCTCTCAGGGGAAATTTCCCTGCTAATATTTTTGAACAGTTTGGACCAGTTTGCCTTTGTTACTACGGGTGATTTATGTAGCATGTGCACTAAAGTGCTGGACATTCACTTGGGTGCCACTGAGTAAACGTCCTGAGAATGTACAGATCCCTTGCTGTGTTGAGACAGTGCTGAGATACCTTTTCTTTCCTATAGGGACAGATTATTATAATTGAATAAGTACTTCTTATTTAAGTATGGATTCATGAAACCATAGGGGAAACTTTCTTTTGACACCAAGAGTAACAAAATCAATAAAGGGTACTTTTGTGCATAGTGGTTTCTGGATGGAGTAATCCCCTTTAACTTCAGAAGTGCATAACTAGAATGCCCTTTGTATGTTGGACTACCTCTAAAACATTATTTGTTTCTTCCTCATGTTGGGGCATCTCAGGAAGTTAAAATACTTCTCTGTTTTCATACCATGCCTGTAGTGGAAATTGACATGATGCCTGCATCCCCTTCAGGACTGATGGACTTGGTCCCCCAGCTGTCAGTTCTTCTTGGAAATTTTTCTCTCCAACTGTTTCACCCAAGTTTATGCTCTCTCCTCAGGGGAGGTCTACATCCAGTGACTGATTGATTCAGAGTAAAGTGCCCTACCTTCTTGATGTAATGGAAGACAATTCTGATGGGCCATTCCAGCTTTAGAGTCTGTATAGAGTCACCAGAGCCCTTGGTTGAGATTGTACCACAGCCCAACCTTATTCTCTGTCCAATTCTGCTTCAAAGGTGTTGAGCCCAAGTATACACCCTAATAAATACTCTACACAAACAAATTTCAGTCTTAGATGTTGTTTCTTGGAACTCAACAAAGCTGCAGTCATGACCAATTTCTAAGTCATATCTATTATCAGCAAAGATGTTCACTTAAAACTTTAAATAAATAAGTTCTGTAAAGAGAATGTCCAGCACAAAATATATAGATTATTTTTAAGATATGTGTCATCAACAAATAATATGTTGGGGCTTCTAGGAGAACATTAATTGAGTCAGGATGGGGCATTACAGACAACTGCTAATTTTGATTTCTTATTTTTCCCCAGCTTTGTTGAGATATAATTGACGTATAAAACTGTAATTTTAAAGTGTACAATGTGCTGATTTGATACACTTATATATTACAAAATGATTACCACCATAGTGTTAGGGAACACCTCCATCACAACACAAAATTTAATAACCATTTCTTTTTTGTGGTGTCAAAAACCAAACTCTGCATACTGACTAAAATAAAGTGGAAATGAAATGGAGCAGGACCCTATGGTCCTTGCCCCCCATGTCCTCCACCTGCCTTTTGTCTGTGGAAAACTTTAGCCAAAAGTAAGTTTAACCAGATAAGTTAGAAAATGCAGAAACACAGGAAAGCAGTCCAACAAGACTGAATAATAATAGTTTAGTCATTAAGCAAAGTCAAGGACCTTTAGCTCCTTGACTAATATTCTGGGCCATATCCTGTGAGCTGTCTTATAGGTAATGAAATCCCCACCACATGGAAGAAGTTAACCACATGATGCCCAGATTATAGCCATGACGTTAGCTGCCACAATTCCAAGAATTGGCCTCAAGGAAATGGAAACAAACTGACCCTGGAACTGAAGATTAACTGTACTTAAAACAATCAAGATGTTGCTGATTAGATCCCCAATGACCAACTTCAAGATGACTGTCAGAGCTGACTGTGCTGTTTCTGCATGTAGCCCCCTACCTCCTTCTATAAAAGCTCTTGTCCACTGATTGACAGTGTGGGGAGTGGGCATTTGGACAGAAGCCTGCCCCTCCCCCACTATTGTTGGCATCCAAAACAAAGGAAACTTTCCACCAACCTGGCCTCTTCATTGTCTATTGAGTGGTGAGCAGCAGAACCCCACTTTTGGTTTCAGAAAGATGAGTTTATTGCAAGGTTTTTGACCTGCAAGCCAGGAAACTCAAGGCTGTGGTACCAATGAGTTTCAAGTTGCTCACAGATGCAGGGTTTTTTGTGAGGTAAATGTAAAAGTTATTTGGCTTTTTCAGCTGATTTTCTTCCCTATTTGGATCAGCGTTGCTGAGTCATGGGAACAAAGAAGTTCTGAGATTGATGTGAACAGATTTGGTGTTTGGGGATTGGTTGGTGTCCTCTGATGATTTCTGAGAAGAACTATAAATTTCTGTAAAGTTCGGTTAATATTCCTTTATGTTCCTGTGTTGACTGTCTCCATTTTGTCCTTGACATAAGTGTTTGTCATTTTCGTTTTGTTCTACAGTGGTGAGGACATTTAACATCTACTCTCTTAGCAACTTTCGAATATATAATAAAGTATTGGACAATGGTTAAATAGTCATGGAATTCATCTTTACCAGGAAGGGAAAGTAAGGTAGCTGGATTTGGACTGGAACAGCATTTGACTATTCTATGGGAATCAGACAAGGTAGAATTTTGTAGGTGGTAATAAAGCTGGTTGAGAAGTGCTGGGTATTAATTTGGAGTAATGAGGCTTGCAATCTATTAAAAGTTTATAGTGGGACAGGCCAGGCCAGAACACTCTTTGTTGTGACTTTAACTCGTAAAGCCACTGCCATGCCCACATCTAAACACGATGATCAAGAAAAATGCCAATACAGATTAGGAACCAAGATGGTGGAGCAGAAGGACGTGCTCTCACTCCATCTTGAAAGAACACCAGATTCACAACTAGCTGCTGGACAGTCATTGACAGGAAGACACTGGAACTCACCAAAAATGATATCCCACATCCAAAGACAAAGGAGAAGCCACAATGAGATGGTAGGAGGGGTGCAATCACAGTAAAATCAAATCCCATTACTGCTGGGTGGGTGACTCACAGACTGGAGAACACTTATACCACAGAAGTCCACCCACTGGAGTGAAGGTTCTGAGCCACACATCAGGTTCCCAACCTGGGGGTCCGGCAATGGGTGGAGGAATTCCTAGAGAATCAAACTTTGAAAGCTAGTGGGATTTGATTGCAGGACTTTGACAGGACTGGGGAAAACAGAGACTCCACTCTTGGAGAGCACACACAAAGTATTGTACGCATCGGGACTCAGGGGAGACTGAACCAGACCTACCTGCTAGTGTTGGAGGATCTCCTGCAGAGGCAGGTGGTGGCTCTGGCTCACTGTGGGAACAAGGACACTGGCAGCAGAGGTTCTGGGAAGTACTCCTTGGCATGAGCCCTCCCAGAGTCTGCCATTAGCCCCACCAAAGAGCCCAGGCAGGCTTCAGTGTTGGGTCGCCTCAGGCCAAACAACCAACAGGGAGGGAACCCAGCCCCACCCATCAGCAGTCAAGCAGATTAAGTTTTACTGAGATCTGCCCACCAGAGCAACAGTCAGCTCTACCCACCACCAGTCCCTCCCATCAGGGAACATGCACAAGCCTTTTAGATAGCCTCATTCACCAGAGGACAGACAGCAGAAGCAAGAAGAACTACAATCCCACAGCCTGTGGAACAAAAACCACATTAACAGAAAGATATACAAGATGAAAAGGCAGAGGGATATGTACCAGATGAAGGAACAAGATAAAAACCCAGAAAAACAACTAAATGCTCTAGGCACGCGGGCTCAGTAGTTGTGGCACACGGGCTCTAGAGTACAGGCTCATTAGCTGTGGTGCACAGGCTTAGTTGCTCCTCGGCATGTAGGATCTTCCCAGATCAGGACTCGAATATGTGTCCCCTGCATTGGCAGGCGGATTCTTAACCACTGCTCCACCAGGGAAGCCCCTCAAATAATATAATTTTAAGGGTCAAAAGTTTATGCAAATATTTCTGGTATCATCTCAAATAATGTCAACTCAAACTCATCCTTGAATTTGGCTATAGATATTTTATGCCAGGTCTTATTTAAATGCAAATTGATTTAAAACAGAAGCAAATTTTCCAAGACAATATCCTATGCCATACAAAGATGTATAAGGCATAGACTTTGTAAGTAGGAGCTTATAGTTAAATGAGAGATGGATATGCAAAAAGACTATTTCAGTATATTTTTCAATATAAAGCATTTGCAAAGATATATATGTGGACGTGGATTGTTCAAAAACAAGATATAAAGAAACGATGAAGGCAAAACAATTGTATTTATTTTATGTCTACTTCCTGATTAATATTGGCCTTGTTTGTTCTAATTCCTATTTTCAAAGTAGCCCTAGAAGACTAGCAAATCAAGCTGAGCAGATTAAGAATAATATGCAAATAAGGAGAAAAAATTAGTGGTGTGAAAGGCAGAACACAGGGCTGATACATTTTTTGGGTTCTGGTGAAGAAGAAACTCTGCATTTTATATTTAAAGCCAGGGAACTTTCTGAAAACAGGGAAACTTTGAATTCTCTTCATATCTGAATGTTTTCCCACTTAAGCAGAGGTTTCTTCCGTTTGGTGAATTGTCATCCCCAGGGCCGGCAACACTGGATTAGATGGAATACTTTGCAACCATGTGGTCACCTGGACTTGCTTTCTGCCTGAGGTTTTTAAAGTTTTAATTGACTCCCCCCTCCCTTTTTGAAAGTTTAAGAAGGACTTTCATTATTGGGAAAGGAAGTTCTACTTTTCCACTAAGAAGGTCAATTAAAGATCAATTTTATTCCTTCATGCTTGGCATTTGAGTGATTGGAAAAACTCTCCCTTCTCTTTCAGATGCTGAGGAAGCTAACTGAAGCATGGATTCCTGGGTAAAAGGCATATGTACCTGCTTCCTCACTCGAGACCCTGTTCAGGAAGAGCTGCAGGTAAGTGAATTTCCCTTTCAGAACAAATGTCAATTCCAGACTAGTATTGTATATTGAAATGCTGCCCTGGGGAGAGTGGAGAATGAAAGGAGTTAAAGAGGTGTCTTAGCTAATAGCCTTATGTGAGAAATAGCATGCCATTTCTCAATCAAAGTCATTTCCAAGTCCTGCAAGGAGATTATTTATGGAGAGTGGTTATCTGGCAATTCTTATATCCTGTGGATCCATATCTGTCCCCTAGGTTTGTTCAGATGGATTTAGAGATTTAATTTTTGAAATATCACCTTCAACTGCTCCTTTGCAGTTTGGTTGACCTCCCAGGCTGAGGTTGTATTTGTATTCATGGAATTACTGCATTTGCTTCCTTAAAGCATGGTAGAGGAGAATATTTGAACACATACCATGGGACATAATAAAATCATGAGAATTATAGATGAAAAGAAAAACGAAATTGACCACCTAGCTACAAAATAGGACTTGTGTACTTTCACCTTCCAATATACTCTCCACAGAAGAGGACACAGAAACCTATTGTTTCTCAATGGCTTCCAGGTCAACTAATTCTTTTTGATGTTTCGCTCGTTAAATAGATAAAATATAACCATTTCATAGTAATAAGTTTCTGAGTACTCACCTTGTACTAGACATGATGGGCTTAATCTATACATTACTTAATTTGATTTAATCCTCATGTCAACTCTATACGATAGATACTATTATCCTCATTTTAGAGATGTGGAATCTAAGGGCTAAGAGAGTTTAATAATTTGTGCAAAGTAACAAAACTACTAAGATTTAGACTCAGATCTATCTGATTCCAGAGCACATGTCCTTAGTAACTATGCTTTATCTGTATGGAAACCTAAAAAAGTATTTTGGATTTAGAACTTTAGATTTAAAATATATGTCAGAAATCTGATGTAATATCTTGCAGAACAATGAGATGAGATCATGACCAAGGATTTGAGTCTGAACACCAGTTTCTGTGGCATAGTATGTGAATTCTAACCATCTATACTTATTTAGCTATGTGTGTATGTATGAATAAATGAGGTATTAAGTGTTTGACTGAGAAATTAATATTTATATATGCACGGTTACTGACATATATAGAGATTCCTTAACTGACTGATGGGATTGTTGCATGCTGTAAATTGGTTATCAGGAACTTAGCACACAATTTCCTGTGGCATTGATGTTAGTCATCATGCTTATGTATTAAGACCAATCCATAGAAAGGTCCATAATTTTATTTGTTTTTTGTAGTAACAGACTCATGAATGGTGCCTGGAATATAGTAGACAATAAAGCAATATTTTGTTGAATAAATGAGTGAAAGAAACTGAAGAATACTACTAATCCCATTAAAGATGTAATTGTTATTTATATTACTGGTTCCATTGGAGGATATATTCAGAATTCTAACTTGGGATGTCAGTAATTTACCTCTCCTCCCTCCTTTCCTGAATACACAAAGGTATGAATGGAGACCCTTCATCACGTTACTAATTTATTTTTCACAGTTTGGGAAGACAACTCCAGAAGGCCTGGAATCACTGTTTTAGGATGAAAGCACGAGTAGGAGGATAATGAAGAGGTGTATGAGGGTGTGGTGGGGATGTGAGAACAGATTAGTGTGTGGGAGGAAGTGAGGAAGGAAAATCTTCACTGATGGTGAGGTAGAAAGAAGAATTTCTCCTGCCTCCTGGCTGGGGTGACCCTCAGCATGGAAGCATTGTGTGTATCAGGATGTGTGTGTGTGTGTGTGTGATGGGAAAATATAATTTTTATTGTAGATTCATAACAGAAATCAGTCATTTTGTAGCCATGGCACAAGCATGTGCATTCAAACTTCACATCCTAAACCATTCATAAGGAGCAATCTTCAAAAGAAACAGGAGATTCAACTACACTAGACTGACAAGATTTGGAAGTCAGGCAATTGCATTTAGCATAAAACTGAGGAAAACGTAGCTCTTAGACCACTTTTGATTTATTCATATTTCTTGAGAAGAGCTCCTTGCAAGCCAATGATGGTTTGTGAGGCAAAAAATGTCCACAGAGACAAACAGAATACCCGCATGGAAGTGCTTGGAGGTAAGCTCGCATTTCTTTTTGCATTATCAGTAATTTATTGAGACCAAAACCTGTTAGCAACTCTGGAAGAAGTGAAAGGTATTTGATTTCTTTCCCAGTCCACATGTGTTTCCCAGAAGACCTGAGTTCTCTGAAATTTATGTTAACGCTGACTACTGTTGTGTCAACAATATCTAGGTATTGCAGTTTTTGTTAGAATTCTCTATTCTGGCCAATCCTGAAGTCACTTCTTAGCAAAAAATCTTATTGAGAAAGAAAGCTCTTTAATCCTTTCACTCCACCAAGATACAACGTCATGCCTTACAGTAGCACTGCTTACAGAAAAATATTCCAGAAAGCCATAAGAAAGTTCTCAGGTGTAAATCTCAAAGTACTAAAGCATATTCAATGGCTGTCAAAGTCGAACCATTTGTGCATAGAGCTTCATAAGATCAACTTGTATCTAAAGTTACTCTCGTGGTTTCTCCTGAAGTACATGAATTAGAACGTGGGTCTTGGGGTTTCTCTTAAGTTTTCTTAGCCAGCCTTTATTTTGTAATATATTTCTGTTGTAATCAGTGATCATTTGCTGCTTACCAAAACCGACTCAAATTATTTTAAGCAAAAATGGAAATATGTTAAAAAGATACAGTGATCCAATAAGCGGAAGTGAAGTCAGACACCACAGAGAGCTAGGCCGGAAGTGGAAAGCCCTCCAGATCCACTGCAGCCTCGCTCTCTGTCTCCCTCCCTTGGGTATCTCTGCTGTTTCTCTTTCTCTCCCTGGGTACCCTCATTTCTCTCTCTCAGCAGATTGATTCACTTGTGCACATAGGAGAAAATGTGTGTGTGTGCCCGCACGTGCGCATGGGAAAGAGAAAGAGAGGGAGAGAGAAATGATTTTTTTACAATCACTGTTCAAAATTGCAAAGTTGAGGCTTCTATTTATGATCACTCATCATCTGAGGTTGTCTCTATTTGATTTTCAATAGAAATTCAGCAATCTTCTTCCAAATATTCATATTTTAGAGCATGAAAATGAAATTATTGATTTATTTTCTCTGAAGTTTATGGCAAAGCCTTTTGCAGTGTTGTCTATTTATTCCTTAATCCCCTATTAGAAACTTCCTCCATAGCTTCCTCTTCCCAGTGTCTTGAATTCCTCTCATCTAGTGACTTGGGATGTATGAAAGTTCCTTCACTGTGAGGTGCATATTCTCATCTATTTTTATTCCTTTGGGCAATTTCACTTTTAACTCTTTAAAAATGCCTAATTATTTACCCAATTTATATAATCCATCTCATCTACTAGCAAAGTGGGAGTTTAAAACATCTCAAACTTGTATTTCTGAAATTAGGAAATTCAGATACAGAAATAGGACACGGAAATAATGAAATTATGCCACACTTATTATGGTGACACAGTGAGCTAACATGAAAGAGTCCTTACTGCAGTGATTGGCATGTGGAAATCACATTTTGTGTGTGTGTGTGTGTGTGTGTGTGTGTTGCCTTATACAATGAGGAGTAGGATTATCTAGTGGTTAGGAGTCTGGCCTCTGGAGCTATACCTACTTGGTTCACATCCAGGCAACACCGCATATTAACTGTGATTTTAAGCCACCTTCCTAACCACTTTGTGTCCAGTTTTGTCATCTACAAAATTGGGATAATAGTACATATCTCAAGGGGTGAGAATTAAATGTGATAATTCAGAGTAGAACTCATAGAGCTGTAGTACCTGATATTCATAACTACTTGGTAGATATTTAGTTATTATTATCATTTAACAGACAACTTTCCTTCTCCATTCTTCACAATATAATATACAAAGGCATAAACTGGGTTGTTGTTTCTCCCATGATATCCCACGGCCTCTATACACACACTAACTGATTTTTCACCAGCTCTGCCTGAGGGGTTTGGTCAGCTTCGTATTCTTCTGGTCAACTTCTGTGAGAAGGAGCCCTTGGTGCTGAGTCTCCCCAATTTGAAGGACTTCAGGAAGACTAGATGAGGGGGAAAAAAAAGAGTTTCAGCCCACTTTTGTGTGTCCTCAAGAATGTATTCTGATATAAAAATTTCCAACTTAGAGAAAAGGTAACCAACTGAACATTCTTGAAAAGGATTCAGTATTTTCAGGACCAGTTTTACCCAGAGATAACCTCAATTTTCTCAGCCACTCTAAGGATAGCAGCAATTTATCTCACCTCCATGCTCTTGCCCTATTTTAATATAAGTAACTTCTATACCAATCTGCACTTTACCCATGCCTATAAATCTGGATGTCTCTGAAATTCTTTTATGGTAATAAGGAGGTCCACACATGATAGACATTAAAAAGCCTAGCAAGAAGATTGCAGAGGACTATGATGTGGTTTGAATGTGTCTCCTGACCCTCCACCTCCGAATTTATATGTTGAATCCTAGCCCCCAGAGGCCAATATATTAGGAGGGGGCACTTTTTGGAGGTGATTAAGTCATGAGGTGGAGCCCTTATGAATGGAGTCAGTGCAGGCTTCAGAAAGAACCCTCTCCCCTTCCACCCAGTGAGGATGCACTGAGAAGGTGCTATGTGTAAGAACCAGGGAGAGAACTTTCAGCACAATGTGATCATGCTGGTGCCTTGATCAGGGAATTCCCAGCCTCCAGAACTGTGAGAATAAATTTCTGTTGTTTATAAGCCACCCAGTCTGTGGTATTCTGTTATAGCAGCCTGAACAGACTAAGACAGACTACAAATTGCGTCCTTACTGTAAGCGCCAACTCACCTGTCCCTTGGAAGTCAGCTTTTCTTTTTTGAATAAAGCTTCCATAGCAAAAGATTAAAAAAATTAAGAATATAACATAGTTTCCTCAGAGGATAGAAACATACTGAAAAATAAAACAGATAACAAGTTTTGAGCATGGGACACTTGAGCGGGGAACGTTGAACTCAGGGTCAGGAGATCTGAGCTATAGTCACTCTGACTATAGTCACTCCATGTGTCTGACATGAGCTCGTCACTGCCTAATGGGCATCATAACTGCCCTGTTTCAAGCATAAAATAACTTGAAATATGAAAAATACCTCATAAGTTATTGGCTATGTCATCCAGAGTTACGTAGGTTATTTGACTCTTGAATATTTACCATGTACTCACAGAAGAGTCACTTAGTCTTTTAATATATACCGGAAATGGAAATATTTACAAATACTTATTGTAAAATATTTGACAGCTTTGGCAATGTATAGCTCCAGGCTTAGATGCAAATGAGTTTAGAGTTTGCCATTACTCTCTTGAAAAGAAAGGTCTTTAAAGAAAATGGGATAAGTGACAGCAGAAACATCATGTTTTAAAATCTTATCCTTCCGGAAAAACATTGCATCTCTCTGCAAAAGACAATAGCTCTAATTTGTTGGATCAAATAAATGTAATTTGTGCCTTTCACCATCAGGGGTTATAGCCTATAGGCATATGTATAGCATGATTAAAGGAAAATGACACCCTTATGATACCTGAAAAACAAATGAGAGTGAGGTCAAAGCAAAGAAAGTCTGTTTCCTCTGCAGTAGAAAAGAGGACTAATCACAGAATTGGAAGAGAATCTAAAGGAGCCTTTGAAGAAACTGACTCCCTGATAAGAAGTCAAGTCAGAGAACTGAGTAGGTCTTAGGAGAGGCCCCCAAAGCAAGACAGCACACATCTGGCTGTGCAACTTTGTCAGGACTGCTTCACTTTTTTTTGTGTGTGTGCGTGCGTTTTAAGAAGTGTATTTAGGAGTCAGGGTGTATTTAGGAAGCAGTACAGGGTACAGCATTCAGTGGTCTTGGGCCCAGAGGTGTCCAGGGGATTCAGGAATGCACAGTTACAGGCCAAGTAATATGGACCCAAAGGTGCTAAGTGTTCAGGAGGATGCACCTGTTGACCAGGTGTGCTGACACAAAAATGCTAGTGCATTAAGGCTGTCAAAGAGGACAGGCTGAGGCAGGCACAAGGAAAAGGTGGGGCAGCCAGGAGGAGCAATGGGTTGGGGGACTCTGGGTTGGGGAATTACAGATAAGAAATATGAAGAAAGTAATGTGAGCAGTAGCACAGACACAATGTCTAAGTGAAGCAATGGCAGGAAAGAGTTGAAATGCAAAAGTTGCTGAAATGCAGAGAACGGGTTGAGCCTTTCTGAGTTCACAAGAACCACAAAAGAAGGCAACAGTCTATCTATCATCTATTTCTTGTGAGATATGTTTCTAATTCCTGTGCAGAAAAGAAAAGAAAAATCTCTTTGGTAGGGAAGGAGGAAAGCCCTGTGTGAGCCTATCATTTGGGTAACTTCTGCTTTGGGACATATTTGGTGGTGTGATCTCTTGTTACAGCTGCGTAAGTGTTGTGAGCAATTTGAGAGAGAGAAAACTCAGCCTGGGAAAGGGAGAAGGCTGATCTGACATCCTCCCTTCACAGCTCTCCAGTTCCCAGAGAAGCAGCGGCTGCACCAGAGAACAGAGGCTCACGGGTACCTTAGCCTCTGGGGTCATTTCTGTTTCTAGTAGGGTGTGGGGGGGGGGGGTGGGAGGGGGACTTTACAAAATTCTTGGCCTGAAGACCAACTTTACTTTCACCTTCCCGATGCGCAGGCCCTCCCTGATTTGTTCCCAGTAACCACGCTTTTACCTACTTCCTGTGGGCAGGTCACTGCCTTATTTTCAGTAACCAAATCCCAGTCATAGCCCCATCTATCCTGGTTCTCTTCTAATACTGCAGCCTTGCCTCAGGCCATCTCAACCCTCCCAGGGATTGGCGTGCAGGCCCTGAATCACAACTAACTTGGCCAGGTACTTGCTTTCTACTGGTCGGTTTGCTGACTGCAAGATTTCCTTGGCACCGTGCTCCACTGTGCAGGGGTCACCGCTGAAGTCTGCCATGTTCTGGACTGTAAGACACATAAGGGCAGAGATTGTTTCTATCTTGTTCAGTATTATATCTCTAGGGTCCCAAATGGTGCCTGGCACATACTAGGTGTCTAAAAAGTTGTTTGCTTTTTTGCTGCTAATATCTGCTCTAGTCATCTCTGTTGACCTGACTAATCCATCTCATCTAATTCTGGATGTCTGAGCTCTCACCCTCCCTCTCCGATTGATTCCCAATACTGACACACATAATTTAGTTGGAGTCCCACGCTAATTATCATTCATCGGAATACTTAGCACTTTTCATCTTAAAAATGTCTTCCAATTTTAGTTAATTAATCAACCACAGATTTGTATGGAGGTGACTATAAAATCTTATGTGTGATGATAGATCATTGTAAAGTAGCATGACAGTTTATATGGAAAGAGATCAATGTGAAGTTACTTTCAGATTAACCATGGTAGGGAAGTCAGCCTGAGGAGTGTGTGGTATCCCCAGTAGAGCCTCAGATTGCCTTTGCTCAATGAGTCAGGGATACCTGGGTTTAATCTTGAATCCATCAATTCCTGCCTGAGTACTGTGAGCAGGATTATTCTCCTGCCATCTCAGTAGCCTTGTGTGTGAAATGAGGATAATGCTAGAACCTACATCAGAAAGCTGTGAAGATTAAATGAAAACGACACACAGAACACCAAATACTGTGCTTGGTACATACGGAGGGCTCAGTAAATACCTAATAACTGTGTAACTCCGTAAACTGCTACTCAAGTCACAGTCGTAAAATTTCCTAAAATTTTGAAGCAATGGAAATTTACTTTTTGGTGTGGTACAAAAGAGTGGGGGCACCAGGGCTTCCTCTTCTGGTTAGGTGGGTGGACGTGGGCAAGTTACTTCACACAGCCAGTTTGTACAACTCCTGGGAAGAATGATTCACAAAGAATGCAATGGAATGGAGCCCCTTGGAGCTTGATCTTGTATCCTGACATCTTCATTTCCTTATCTATAAAATATTCATATTAATTATTACTTTTCAGGGCTGGAAGGATTAACTGAGGCAATGTTTATAAAACTCATGTCCTAGCATATAGTACGTACTTGAGAGGTAATTATTATTTTGGAAAAATATAAAATATATTTAATGCTTAACACCATGTACAGAGTTAGATCTAAAGTCATTTGAGTTAATGAATATTGAAATACGTTATATCTAACTTTTAGTTAATTAATTAATTAATTAAGTTTTGGCTGTGTTGGGTCTTCATTGTTGTGCGCGGGCTTTCTCTAGTTGCGGCGCGCGGTCTTCTCATTGTGGTGGCTTCTCTGATTGGGGAGCACGGGCTCTAGACATGTGGGCTTCAGTAGTTGTGGCACGTGGGCTCAGTAGTTGTGGCTCGTGGGCTCTAGAGAGCAGGCTCAGTAGTTGTGGTGCATGGGCTTAGTTGCTCCCTGGCATGTGGGATCTTCCCGGACCAGGGCTTGAACCCGTGTCCCCTGCATTGGCAGGTAGATTCTTAACCACTGTGCCACTGGGGAAGCCCCTCTAACTTGGTTTTGATATTAAAACTATAATGTTTAGAACCATGAAGGTCTGAAGAAAATTTTTACTTTATAAAAAAAGCAAAATCTTCAGGAAAAGGACTTTTCCCCCAGTTTTCTCTCTCTCTCTCTCTCTCTTTCTCTTTTTTTTCTTCTCTGAACCTTTTGAAGTCTACTTCATGTGAGTCTCTCACTGTATTGATATATAGATTAGTTTTCTTTATTCTATTTTGGATATTTCCAATGCAAAACTCCTTTCTTTGGTAAAATCCCATTATCCTTGAACTTGGATTATTTTCTCTTTACATCTGTATTTCTTCTAGACATCACTATAATCATCTTCTATAATTTAATTTTCAGTTCACTTTCCTTCTGTTTGTATTCACTTTCTGCATCTCCTTTGCCATCTTTTTCTCTGATTAGATCTGCCAGATTTGAAATCTGCCCTAGCATCAGCTCAGGCTCAGAGCAGACCAATGCCATCACATGGGTGACTGCAGAAAGCCTTAGAAGGAGCTGCATTAAAGTTCCAAAGGGGTCTACGGTCAGGCAGTTGGGGCAGATTATACATGAGAGACCTAGCACCATGCTACCCCCTACCCAAATTCGTCTACAGTCCTTCTTTCAAGGCCACTGCATACAATTATTGTGTGGCCTGTTCACTGTAGCCTTTTCTAGTCCTATTCTATTCTATTCTATTCCTGGACAAGGGCACTGGCTGAAGGAGTGGGACATGAAATCCAGCCTGCACACCATCCACAGAGCTGTGCTCTATTTGCGATGATGTACATACTGGCAGGAATGCTGTCTCTAACTAACTCACACCAAGACTTCCATCTGAGTTAGCAGAAGATCTGCCTTCTTTTGGGGAATTCCTAGAAATTCACACAAGGTGGAGAGAACAGAGGTCCTTTTACTTCATTGTGTGGGCTAAGTACTCTTTCAGAATGTGTTTTGTACTTTCTCCCTCTGCTCTGTTGCTCATGCTTTTCTCCTTGGTTGGAATGTCTTTGCCTCATCTCTTTCCCCACTCCCCACTTCAGCTATCTAATCAAAGGCAAGCTCCAAAGCTTATCTCAGACAACATATTTATGAATTTTTTGTGTCATCTTGTGCCAGATGCACCCTAAGGTGACTCCCAAATGAGTCTTCATATAATTTTTTCCTTTTAAGTGCAGGCAGAACTTGTGATTTGCTTCTAGCCAATAAAAGAGGGCAGAGGTAATGGGATGGTTACTCCTGGGGTTACCTTAAGTTATATAAGACTCTGTCTTAGCAGACTGGAGAGACAGATTCTTTTGCTGGCCTTGGAGAAACAAACTGCCATGTGTGAGAAGGCTTGTGAGAGGGCTCTGTGGCAAAGAAACATGGGTGGCCTCTAGGAACTGATGGCCAGGAGGAAAGCAGGGACGTCAGTCCTACAGCTGCAAGGAACTGATCCTGCCAACAGTCACATGAGCTTGGAAGAGCATTCTGAGGTCTAGATGAGAATGCCACTCAGTCTGTTCCTGGATTTCACCCTGGTAAGACACTGGGCAGAAGACCCAGCTAAGTCAAACCAGGACTTTGACACATAGAAACCATGAGATAATCAATAGGTGTTTTAATGTGCATCTCCTTCATTGGACATAGTATACAACAGGTCTCTGACTGCTTTCATGATGTGTTATGATACTGTTTCACTTTTATAACACTTTTACTACAGTATCTATCAAATTACATTGTTATTGATGGTTAACTTTGTTTATTGTGCTTGGTTTAATGATCCCAGGTTAGGTACAAACACCTAGGCAGAGAAACAAGACTTAAAAAAAATGCACATTTGTAGAACATGTCCAAAAGGGAAGAAAATGACTGGGCTAGGTGACATCTTGAAATCTCAGTCTTTATCTAACTAAGAAAAGCTGGACAATGCTATCAGGTGTCTTTTACTATTGCCCACAAGAGCATCACATGAGAAAAGGAATTTATGCCATTGTGTCCATTTGTAGGAAAGGAGAGAGATGATAAAAAGGTATATTTTGGTGGTTTACAGGGCAAAGAAATGTATGGAGAAAAAATACATCTTCAAAAAATTAGTAAACAACTTTTATTTATTTGATAAGTGTTTAGAATTGCCGTGAAGTTCTTAGAAGAAAAAATATAATCTTTGTCTTTTATATTAAGAAAATACAGAATTATCATATTTTCCCCAAATCAACATCTCATTTTAAAAATTTAAACCAAATGCACAGATTAAGATGGTGACATACGTGATTTCCAAATTCAGCCCCCCTCACAAGAAGACCAGCTAGCCACTATCCATAGGCAAAGCACCATTGTGAAAATCCCAGAAACCTAGGGGTGAGGCTAAAGCATTCCCATGGACCACAGAGATCCCGAAGGACCGAATTAGAAGGGTAAAGGGAGTGGTTACATTGCCCCTCACCCAGGACCGCATAGCAACACACTAAGGGGCCCCTCTGGGTCTATGGTTTCTCCAGTGGAGGGAAAAAGAGCCCAAGGTGGACATTCAGCTTCCTCATCATTGCTTGGCGCTTCCCAAGAAGCTCTCTTAGGTATTCTCCCAGGGATCGCTGGGGAAATCTCTGGGGCTTGACCACTGAGAATCAGATAGAAATGGAGCAGGGTGGCAGGGCTTATAGCAGCCAGCACTGTACCTGTTAGAATGGCTACTATCAAAAAGACAAACAGTAACAAGTGCTGGGGAGGACGTGGAGAAGAGGGAACTCTTGTGCACTGCTGGTGGGAATCTAAATTGGTGCAGCCACTACAGGCAACAGTATGGAGGTTCCTCAAAAAATTAAAAATAGAACTACCACATGATTCAGTAGTTCCACTGGAATATATATCCCAAGGAAATAAAATCACTGTCTTGAAGAGATATCTACACCTCCAGGTTGATTGCAGCATTATTTACAATATGCAAGTCATGAAAACAACCTGTGTCCCTTGACAGAGGAATGGATAGAGAAAACCTGAATGGAAAGAAAATAAAGAATATAATATTATTCAGTCATAAAAAGGAAGGAAATCCTGCCATTTGTAACAACATGGATGAACCTTGAGGACATTATGTTAAATGAAATAAGCCAGGCAGAGAAAGAGAAATACTATATGATCTCCCTTATACATGGAATCAAAAAAACTGAGCTCATAAAATCAGAACAGATTAGTGGTTGCCAGGGGCTGGGAGTGAGAAGTGAGAGGGGGAAAGGGTAAGATAGTCAAAGGATAAAAACTCCCAGTTATAAGATGAGCAAGTTCTGGGGATGTAATGTACAGCATGGTGACTCTAGTTAACAATAGTGTATTGTATATTTGAAAGTTGCTAAGAGAGAAGAAGTTTTCACCACACACAAAATTTTGTAACTCTGTGAGGTGCTGAATCTGTTAACTAATCTTTTTGTGTCAATCATTTTGCAGTATATAAATATATCAAATCATTATGTTATAGACCTTAAACTTATACAATGTTTTAATATAATGTTATAATGTCAATTATATCTTAGTAAAGCTGGAAGAAAATAACATTTCCATAGTAATGTTGAATGACAAAATGTTATATAAATTGATGTGAATAGTGAAAGAGTATCATTGATTATGAAGCATGCCCTCCTTCCCATCTGCTCTAGTGCTTCTTTGACCAAAGTTCCATTAAAGCAGTTACTTACTGTATTGTATTGAAATTATATGTTCATTATCATGTGGGCTAGGGTGTGCAAGGGTCTGGTGAGCACAAAGAGAGAGCCTGTGCTGCGGATGACAAATCAGAGGAAAGAAAGCTTGGGCCAGTGGCTTTTAACATCTGATCCTTCCACCAGAAGCGAGAGACCCATTGGGTGTCAGATCCCCACCCACTGGATGGAGGGGAGTGGGTGATCGTGGAGAAGGCAGCAGGAAGTGTTCACAGCTATGCTCTATGGAAATGAAAAGAGGGATGGATTAGGGATTTTATCTTCCCACCCACAGCCCTTTGACTAAAAACCCTCCTCCTTTAAAAGATTTGTTAATTTTTTAAAGTCTTCACCCTTTTGGCTCAGATCTAGAGCAGTGTTCTTGACAAAGAATAAAGTTCATGCAAACTTAAATATTTAAGAATATTTACAACTGCCAAGACATGGAAGCAACCTAAGTGTCCATCAACAGATGAATGGATAGAGAAGATGAGGGGTACACACACACACACACACACACACACACACACACACACACACACAATGGAATATTACTCAGACATAAAAAATGATGAAATTTTGCCATTTGCAGAAACATGGATGGACTTGGAGGACATTATGCTAAGTGAAATGTCATACAGAGAAAGACAAATACTGTATGATATCACTTATACATAGCTGTGTAGCTTTTGAGCACTTGAAATGTGGCTCAGCCACAAGTGTATACATACTGAATTTCAAAGGTCAAATATGAAAAAGGAATGTAAAATATCTCAATAATTTTTCTATTGACTGCACATTGAAATGATATTTTGAATATATTGAGTTAAATAAAATATATTATCAAAATTAAAATAAAACAATCCAAGTGCACAGGATTCACCTTCATATAACATTTTCAAAAGCTTGAAGTGAGAAAAACTTTGCTTTTGTGGTTCAGTATTTTACATATTCAAACTCTTTTTACTTCTAGTGCATGAGCCCATCATTTTTCAAGTTCTCATTTTGATCATTGTAGCCTCAATAAATGAACCTATTTTATTGCCATCAAAAGAAAAACAACCTCTTATTGCACTACAGAATCAAAAAAGATTATGAATAATTATTCATATAAGCTAAGTCTGCAAGGCAATTTGAAGAGCAATTCACTTTTATTTTTTTATTGTATCTGCAAAATTCCTCCTCTGCCTCTGTTATTAGAGGTGTATGCTTTCAAATATGAGAAATGGCAATAACTTGGTTTTCAAATGGAAAACGGTAAAGAGAAGCCTACAAAAATCAAACATCCAACCAAGCGCTTTATTCCGAGGTATATCTTATTTTATTCTTTCTCTCTCTAACCGGTCCCATTATTTAAGAATAAAATGAACCCCTTGAACTATTTTGATTTAGGGCCATTTGTTGAGCTGATTTCAGGCTAAATTAGGAAGTAGGCAATGCTCGCACTTAGCGTCCTTTTTGAGCCACCTTACTCTGTCCCATTCATCTGTATTGTCCTCAGGCCACTTGGGGAGGGTCCCCCATTGAGGTGAAACAGTTGGTTCTCCCTTCCCAGAACTATCTCACATCAGAGTTTCCTCCCTCCCAATGCAAAGTTACTTGTGCCTAGTCTCTTTTCCTCATCATTTTATTAGGTAATAGGCTAGCAATTCAAGTAAGTTTGTTCAGAGAAGTTAATGGCTTTTCCTACAAAAGGGTAGTAATTCTTTATTTTAGATGGCGTTTTAAAGTTTGCCAGATATGTTCCCATGCATCTCATTTGACATTCATAGAAGCCTAGGGAGCATAGATTTCTTTCCCTGTTTTGCAGAGGAAGAAACTGAGAGGTTGAACGACTTCCTCAAAGTTAGGTGAGTAATTAGGAGAGAACCTAGGTCTCTTGATTCTAGGCCTTTCCCTTCTACTGTTAAGTTGCCTGACCATGGATAATACATTTTCAGCCAAAGAAGAGACAGTGTAACTTCAGGCACTATATTTGACCAGTGGGGGGTTGTATTATTAAAAAAAATTATCTTGTTACCCCTCAAATCATATCACATTGTTAATGTTCTCCTTTGCTTTTACTGGTTATTCTTATTTAGCAGTGTACAGGCAATTTCTTGTGATGTTAAAACAAAGCAGATGTTGGCACTCCATCTCAGACTGAATGAATTAAATTTCCAGTAGGTGGGGGATAAATTGTAGTTTAAAAAAGTCCACTGGTGATTATTATGCCTGTTCCAGGTTAAAAACCATTAGCCCACATCCTGACCAGTAATTAATTTTTGCCTTGTCTTATATTTCTGGTCTTAGTGGCAATCTTGGCCCAACCTTAGTCTAACTCATGATGGAACCATGTTTCCTGGCAGCCTTTCCTATTCATGATATAAAGTGAATGATAGTGGGGCAGGTATCTTGTGATCAATCTAGTCATGCAGTCATGAACTAATCTAATACTGAGACTGCTTCCCAGCATCCACTATTAACAAGTTAGGAGATGGGGTTTACTATATGGATTACTTGGATAGTAGAATAGTTTGAATTGAAACCATTTGGAAGTTACATATTTCTATAATTTTAGAACACTGTAAGCCAATTTAGAAGACTAGAATTAGACAGGGTTAGTGGTGATATAAATTGCAATTGGATGAGACTGAGAATTAACATAACTCTCATACTTTAATTTCCTCATTTTCTTCCAATTAAAGCATTGCTTTGCTTACCAGCACTCTTCTTTACCAATCTCTTTAAATGGATGTTGCCTATTTCAGAGGATAATAGGTCTTAGCATGTCATTATCTATTGCTGTGTAACAAATTCTAAAAAATTTATTAGCTTAAAACAGCAACAATTTTATTCGCTAATGATTCCACAAGTTATCAATTTGGGCAGTTTTTGAGTTTTTGTGTTGTTCTCATTGTCTTTCCTGGGCCATTCACTTGGCCGTAGACTTCTAGTGGCTTAACTGGGACTGGATTGTCTAAGATGGCCTCACTCACAAGCGAAGTGTTTAGTAAACTGTCCAGCTGGAGTGCTCTGCTCTACTCCAAATGGTCTATTCAATAGGCCAGTTCAGGATCATTCACATTGTGGTCTTAAGGTCCCAACTGGAGTTGAAAGAGAGTGAGCTCTGAGGTGCAAGTACTTTTCAAGTCTTTGTTCATCTCATGCTTGCTAGTATCTCATTGGCCAAAGCAAGTCAAATGGCCAAGCTTAGATTCAAAGTGTGGAGAAAAAAACTTTACCTCTTGATAGTGCATGGTAATCTTTGCAAATGACCCACAACAGATAGAAAAAACTGGTATATGATTATTTAAAACACAGAGAAATCCAAATGACAAATAACCTAAGAATAAAAAAAAATAACACAGAGGAACAGAGTAGAAGGTTATAAAATAAATTGAAGCATTTATTCTAAGCATTAAGCAAATATAGATTTAAGTAAAACATTTTCTTAATATCATTCAAATCTTGCTTTTTTTTTTCCAAAATGATTTTATCTATTGGGAAAGATTATATTAAACATCATTTAAATATTTAATCCCTGAGGCATACCAGGTCATGAATTGTGTTAATTTGCACAAAATGAAAGTTTGCATAAATGACCAAACATAATTTCCATCCTAGAATATTTTACCATAAATATGAAATATCATATTAAAGTGTGAGTGCATTGTCTGAGTAAACTAGAAATATGTCATCAGTTCAGTGCTCTGACTATGAAATGAGCAGTGTTTACTCTTGAAAACTTCACTCAAGTAATGAGGCACATTAATTCTGAGCAGGGTTTCAGTTATCGCTCTGAATTTAATGATCTTTTAATTCTTCTCTGCCTATAAAAAATTCATGGACTGGGTTTGGTGTATCCCATGTTTCTGGTAAGCACACACACCTTGCTTCTAATTTGAGATGTATTTAAGAACAAGACAGGCAGGGGAAAATGCTTGATCTTGCTATAAAGTACAAAGTACATGACCAAAGAGAGCTCATTAAAGTCAAAAAAAACACCTTATGTGAAGTTTTGTGGGAGTCTCTGCCTAACTCTACTCTTATGATAGTCTACTTATTTTGGAATTAAAATACTGCAAAAATACTCCTTTTTTATCTCTACAGTTCCCAGGCTCTGACATCACCCATTTCTGTCCCTCTAGTTTATCTTCCTTTTTCTTGCTTTTACACCTCAAAACTCATTTCAGTTCAGCTTATCCTTTAATTCCACTCATGGACTATCCATGTCTGTCCCTTAACTATCATCTCCCGTGCTTTTTTATGTAAGCTTTAGTTCATTGCTAGAAACTTTCCTTCATCGTCATTCTTTATTCCTTCAGTGGAAATGCGGTTTCCTCAAATAACACTATAGATATAGAAATAGAAATAGATATAGATATGTATATAGATGATAGATAGACTGTTGCCTTCTTTTGTGATTCTTGTGAACTCAGAAAGGCTCAACCCGTTCTCTGCATTTCAGCAACTTTTGCATTTCAACTCTTTCCTGCCATTGCTTCACTTGGACATTGTGTCTGTGCTACTGCTCACATTACTTTCTTCATATTTCTTATCTCCCACTAAATAATTAGTGACTTTAATATCCACATTGAATATAAGATGCCGAATCAAAGTTCCTTACTCATACTACCAGTGACCTTAACTTCCACTTCCTAACACTACTATTATTGCTCTCATATCCTGGATTTTGCCATTACCAACCCAGCTCCATCTCACAGATCGCTGACTTATTTTTATCTGACACTTAGCTAACATTTCTTAACATTCACTAAATCTTACCCTTACTTTTTTTTTTATGAATAAGCATTTCTCTCTCTTTCTTTGCACACTTTGCATAAGTTGGTGCAGTAGAAAGAGTAAGAGGCAGAAGGTCTGAGTCTCAATCTTCTTCCACCATGTGATACCTGAATGACCTTAGCTAACTTTGGATTTCAGCTTCTTTTTTTTGTACGGAGGAGCTTCTTTTTTGTACAATGGAAATAAATAAGATGAAGTGAATTCTTGAAGGACTGAGTTGAAGATTATTGAACATGTAAATCTTCTTGAAGGTATTGTTTGCTGTTATAAGAACAAAAGAAACATTTTTAACAAAATACCATAATGAGTAGTCATCAAGCATGCCCAATCATATTGTAACTAAAAAATGATGACATGTTTGTAGGCATGTGTTAGGAAAGGTCATCAAGAAGACGTGACCACTGGTTTGACCTGTAAGCTGGAAGGCGGCTCACCCCCTCCCCGACCTTGGAATGTGTACTCCACTTACCTTCCCCTCCCTAGAAGCTACCCAAGGATACAGTTTTGAGATAGTAATGTGGTATTATAAACATTTGGACGGTGTATATGACCAAACCCTTAAAGCCTCTATATAAACTTACAAGATTTGGTGGGGAGTGTGGAAATCTTGTTTTGAGGTTGCCCAAGGCAAACTGCACAACTAAGGTCCCTTGCTTATAAAACCTGCCACCTACCAATATGGAGTGACCTGCCTCTCTCTTTGGTTTCTCCCTGCTCTCCATGTACAGGGGCAGACTTCAGCGGATGACCTGAAAACTCCTGAGGATGTTGCAAACAAATTGTGTATGGAAAGTTTTAGGAGGTCTGACTAATGTAGGTCTGACCAGGGTCTACTATACAGACTTTAGCAAGTATTAATTGAGGTGCTATTTGTAAAACATTTGGGCACAGAGATTTATTTACCTCTTTGCCATTTCTGTGGTACCATTTCTCAGTAGTACACCTTCTGTTTTACTTGCTTTTGCACCTGGATCACAGAATGTTGCTGAAAAAGTCATTTAAAGTGAAATGATTTATTACACTGAAGATTCATGGTATTTAATTTAAACTGGACTTTTACCAGTACTCCTTTCTTCTCTTGTTTGTTTCATAGATCACTCTCCCTGAGCTGTCATCTTTTTTTTTTTTTTTTTTTTTTTGTGTGTGTATGTGTGTGTGTTTTCTTGTGGTATGCAGGTCTCTCATGTTGTAGCCTCTCCCGCTGCGGAGCACAGGCTCCGGACACGCAGGCTCAGTGGCCATGGCTCACGGGCCCAGCCGCTCCGCAGCATGTGGGATCTTCCCGGACCGGGGCACGAACCCGTGTCCCCTGCATCGGCAGGTGGACTCTCAACCACTGCACCACCAGGGAATCCCTGTCATCTTTCTTTCTCCAGCCTCCCAGTGTCACCCTCCTTCTTCATTCAGGCCAGCTCATCTCACGAATTAGACTTATGTATTTTAACTGGACTTAGTATCTGTGAGGCCTCTATTTTTAATTAATGGAGTATCATTACTATTCCTTCCAAGGTGAATCATAGAGGCAAATTTGAGTCCTTTGCCTGTTAAATATTTGTACATTCAATTACTTACCAAATCCTATTTTATCTCATATTTTTCTCCTCATTAGAATTTGTGATGTGCAGTTGCCCTGGGTCAGGTTCTCGTAACCTCAATCTGAGTGTCCTCTGAGAGTTCTAGCTATTTTTTATCCAGGTTGTCCTGCACATTTCTCTCAACCTGGACTTTCCACCAGAGCCAGGCTGCTGGGCAACACACCCTACCCTGGGCCCAAATTTTTCTTTTTTTTTTTGGCAGGCCAGTAACATTTTTAAAAAATTATATTTATTTATTTTTGGCTGCATTGGGTCTTCATTGCTGTGTGTGGGCTTTCTCTAGTTGCAGTGCTACTCTTCGTTGCGGTGCGTGGGCTTCTCATTGCGGTGGCTCCTCTTGTTGTGGAGCACGGGCTCTAGGTGCGTGGGCTTCAGTAGTTGTGGCACGTGGGCTCAGTAGTTGTGGCGCACGGGCTTAGTTGCTCCACGGCATGTGGGATCTTCCCGGACCAGGGCTCAAACCCATGTCCCCTGCATTGGCAGGAGGATTCTTAACCACTGTGCCTCCAGGGAAGTCCCTGGGCCCAAATATTAAATGCACTGCTCAGCCTCCATTATTGCATGGAAGTATGGAAAAATCACCAATGTTTTTACAAAACATTAGACCTATTGTGTAAATCTTCCCGAGAAAACAACTTGCTTTGATTAAAGGAGGGAAAGCATGCTTCCAAGGAATGAGAAGAATGGAAAAGTTAGTTTCCAAATTTATATGTTGGATGTGGAAATCATGGGATGAGTGAAGGAAGGAGGTATTTGGATACAAAATTCACTTTTCAAGTTCTGAATACTTGATTTTAAGATGGTTTAAAGGAGTCTTTTGCTTTCATCATCTGAGAGTTCTCCATGAAACAGTTGCTTTTAATGAATCTGATATCAAGAAATATTGAATATATTGGCACTGAAAATGGCCCACATCCTGAGATGTTGTTGCCATTAGTAACACATATTATGATTAGAAAAACTTAAATATTTCTTTCTTCACTAATTCTTTATTAATCAAAATACTTAATGCATGTCTATTACATATCAAGCACAGAGCCAGTAGGTGACAAAATCAAAATTTGTAGTAAATCTCATACACCAAAGCCCATGTTTACTATACCACAAAATGACAGTTTTTCCAGAACCCTAAGCACATGCCCCAAAGTAAAAATATTTTGCTTGTTTCCATTGTACAGTAATAGAATTATTCCTAATCCCTAGTAATTGTAACTTTAAATGAAAGCAGTCAGATTCATAAAGCCCACATACTTCAACAGAGCAACTAATACTTTTGATTCTTGGGCCATTATGAGAACAGAACAAAGGACGATAGATCATCTAACTCTATGATTAGTTGAGGTGGTTCCAGAGATATTTCCAGGGTTCAACATGTAGCAAACATCTGAAAGCTTCTTCATAAACATAGATTCTTATGAAATTCTGAGACCAAGTTCAGACAAATGCAATTTAGTTCCATTAATGTGTAAGATTGTTTTGAGTGTTTTGAGGATACACACACAAACAGGCACAAAAATAAGTTCTAGTCTCTGATTTCAAGGAGGTGAGAATCTGGTTGGGCGTAAAGGGTATATACGACTGAAACAATTAGAAAGCAATCCTGCCAGATTCTATTAATTAAAATAGTGTGGTGATGACACAGGAGATAGACCAATAGAGCTAAATAGGCTACAGAAGTAGAACAAAGTATGTCAAATAATTTAGTATAGAATAAGTTGAAGTTTCAACCCCTAAGAAAAAAATGGGCTTTTGCGATTAACTTATGTTGGGGTACTAATTAATTATTTGGAAAAGGAAGGACAAATTTGTTCTCCTTTTAACTATGCACAATAAATTACAGGTGAACTAAGACATAAAATTAAAATAGTGAAATGATAAAAATATTAAAAGAAAATATGGAAGAATTAGAAAAAAAATTATAGAGTATGTTAGGACAGATTGAATAGAGCTCTGCCCCTGTATATATGCATGTACACACACACACACACACACACACACACACACACACAGCAAAACCCACTGAAGCTAAAGACAAGATAGAAAATATTTGTATCATCTATGACAAAAATTTAATATTTTTAACAAACAGCAAAGTTCATAAATAAAAGAAAAAGATGAGTATACTGTTAGAAATAAAATCATATGATTAAGTAAGGTAGAAAAGAAAAAAATATAAATGGCATATAAGTATATATAAAGATGTTCAACCTAACAAGTAAGCAGAGAAGCAAATAGAAACAGTAGAATGTTATTTTTAACTTCTTAGATTGGAAACTCTGAACAAATATTTAAGATATTAATGGATATTTAGAGTGTGACAAATTCATTTAAACTAATGAAAGGCAGTATGTTAATATGTATCAATATTTCAAATATGTATGCTTCTGACTCAGTGAGTCCACTTGTGGGAATATTTTCTTAATAAGTTCTTAAAAATGAATAATTATATTTTTATATATAATATACATATAATTGTATATAAAATATATATACAAAAAAGGCTTGTGGCAGTATTATTTACAATTGGGAAAAAAACCCAACAAGAGGTAGTGAAGAGTTGTTAACACTGTCAACATTTTAGTCAAATTGCATGAATTTGAATTCTGGCTCCATGACTTCTGAGTGACATTAGACAAATTATTTAAGCTCTCTTGGTATCAGTTTTACCATTTACGAAATGGAGATATCAAAAGTGCCTGCCTTGTATATTTGTGAGAGTTGTAAATAGTATAATACAATTAAGGCTCTTAAAACAGAGTCTGGGACTTCGTAAGCACTCAAAAATGTAGGCTGTTATTATTAAGAGATTGGCTAAAAGTTATTGTTTCCATTTGCTGTAATGATAGACTGGGTAATTTTCACCAACATTTCCCCTGAGAACAGCTAGAAAAGTTGGACAAAAATATACATATCCTATATATATGAAGTCATGGAAGACCTACGAAGGTAATGAAAAATTATAGGGCCAAAAACTAGGAGAAGAAAGAAACCTAGAAGAGTGGGTATGTATTTGGGCCATTTTCCCCTTCAGTGAGGGGCAAAAATTGGAGCTCAGGACCTGTGAAGGAAGATTTGGTGAACACACCAGGTTTTGGGTTGAGAATCAGAAGGAGTCTTCCCTAGAAGTAAGTGAAAGCCTTGATAGAAGAGCACCCAGGGTGACTAAAGCTCAGGTTTAATAACCTTAAATGTTAATTGAACATTGCATTCACCAACTGACATATACATATTCTCTTCAAGTACATATGAAACAATTAACCAAAATTTACATGCTGTCCACAAAGCAGGTTATAACAAATTTCAAAAATTTTTACTTATACAGAACATGTTCTTGTACCTCAGTGGAATTAACTAGAAATACATAAC
Source organism: Leucopleurus acutus (assembly GCF_964270905.1). Lineage (NCBI taxonomy): Eukaryota > Metazoa > Chordata > Mammalia > Artiodactyla > Delphinidae > Leucopleurus > Leucopleurus acutus. Next base: position 22,956,963 of record NC_139159.1, on the reverse strand, counting down.
AAAAGATAATTTAGAAAATCTCCTTGTATTTGGAATTTAATCAATACACTTCTAAATAAACGATAGGTCAAAGAAGAAATCACAATGGATTTTGCAAAATAGTTTGGACTGATAAAAGAAAACACAACGTATCAAAATTTGTGATGCTGCTAAAGTGGTACTTAAAGGAAAATGTGAGGCCGTAAATGCATATATTAGAGAATAAAAACTATTAAGTGTCAGTTACCAAAACCTGAGACACTACAGTAAAACAGCAATATAAATGCATAAATTATGGTGCATTGTAAAATTGTATATACCTGATATGCTATGTTGTGGAAGGATGCAGCTTGTAGGGGTTTTAGAGTTTTTTCCTGTTTATGTAACATTATATATGCCTTGCAATATGTATGAAAATACACATAGCAAACTCTAAAATAATGATTGTGTATGGTGATCGTATTTTGGGTAATTTTTCATTTTTTCTTTATATGCTTCATATTTGAAGAATTTAATTCATAAAAAGTAACTTTAAAAAACCAAATCAAACACAATAATAAAGCTTTTATATTCTAAAAAACAAAATATTGGCATAAGATTATGAAAGAATAATCTGTGACTAACCTGTGAAATGTGTGGATTTAGCCATCAGGTAATTGGTTTGGTCAGGGTAAGGAGAGATCAAAGAAGTCTTAGAAGTGGTGATGGTCAGGAAAGCCTTCAATGAAAAAGTCAAGACATAAGCTGGGCCCTGAAAAATGGGTACCACTTGGATAGATGGAAAGTAGTAGTTCTGGTATGCCAAGGTGAGCATACTCTGTCTACAAACCTACATTTCACTAAAGATTAGGTTTTCTCTTTGTGTGTGTGTGTGTGTGTGTGTGTGTGTGTGTGTGTGTTTGTGCATGTACAGATGCATTGGGGGGTTGTCAATGGGAGATAAAGCAAGTGTGGTTGATTCTAATCTCACTTAATGGCATTAGGCTTAGTTAAGACAGAATCCTGTCTTAGACTTTTAGACTCTTTCCTCTCTCTTCATGCCTGTATCCAATCAATTTTCAAGCTCTACAGATTTTAGATTTCAAATACTTCGCATCTGTAATCTTCTCCCTACTTTTCTTTGAGGTCCTAATTATTTCTTGAATATAGTGTGCTATTTCCTACCTCTGTGCTTATGCTCTTTATGTTTTCTCTAGCTGGAATGCCTTCCTCACATTTATTTCCTCCTGGATGAGTTTTTTCATTTTTTAGACTTAGGTGAGGCATCATCTCTTCAAGGATATTTTCCTTGAGGGATAAATATTTCTCTTCTAAGTCTTCTATGTTATTTTTATTTACTTTTATCCTAGTGGTTACAATATTATATTAAAATTATCTCTTTAGATACTTATATCTCCTACTGGACTATAAAGTTTTCAAGGGTAAAGGGTGTATCTCATTCAATTTTGTAACCACAGGTACATAGTAGATGTTCGATAAATGTTTGATAATTTGGGTCATTGTAAAATGATGAGGAGTTAGACCTCAGTCTACAGGCTTTATTGACTCTTATTGGGTCCCAGGATAAGTTCACACAATAAGCTAGGTGAAAATTTTTTTAATTCTCTTCTGGAATAATATTTTCTTTGTTAAATTGTTTTTAATGATATATTATCTTACTGAAGTTATAATTTAACTCTAAACAAATATGTTTTTGAATTCTTCAGTACATGATCAAGAACCATTAGTCATCAAGTTTGCTAAGTTATTGTGTCTATGATTGTTTCTCATTGATACTATTCTAAAAAGCATAATTTGTAATTTGGAGATTACATTATAGAGACATCTGTATTTGTATGGGGCTTAAGGTGATGTTGAAAATATCAGCAAAGAATGTATAATTTAGCTGATGAATTCATTGGTTTTACTTTTATCACTGCCTATGATGAGACACAAAAGCTAAAGTACTTCTTTTATAGAAAGACGCATGCAAGGGAAAAATAAAGTCTTTGGAACCAATGAGGACTTTATATTTGTCAGTCAAAAACACAGATATAAAATGTGTTTTGAAGAGGCCTCAATTTAAAGTCTGGAATTTTACCAAGACTAAAGTTTTCTCAAACCCACAGTCTTCTTGATCCATCCTACAAAATTGCTTTTTATAATAAGTAAAAGAAGCCTTACATAGTGGATGACTTCGGTGAATCCATTTGTCTTGGAAATGGTGGAGTTTATTTGTAATTTGGAGCAGAATGAGAACAGAATTAGTCTCTTTAAATGATGTCATATACTTCAGAATTGCTGACATTATTCTAATAATCTGAAATGGCTAATGAAGGTGATGACATTTTCTTTCAACACGCAGTTGGGTGAAACTACAGACGTCTTAGTGACCTCATTTTTGGATCTTCACATATGCATGTGCTGATATCATTTTGTGGGTTTATTTTTGGAAATTGCAAAGTTGACTTTAAAATGGTTAAAATTACTTTGCTAAGAAAAAATTCAATTGAGAATGAATTAAAAAAGAGAATGTCATCTACTCTGCCTATAGAGGGAGTGTTTGTAATGTTTGACAATGCGTCTGGTTTTATTGATTTGTTGAAGAATGATGTCTACACTTCAGGCTCCATTAGTCATTCTCCATTAGCATACATGGCGTCAGAAATTCTGAGAAGAATCCCAAAGAAGTGTACGTGCCATGAAAGTCCTCCACTTTAGGAGAGCCAGAATCTCGAATTAACATATCTTCAATTAGTTTGTTAGGAAATAGTAGCAGAATAGAAATATGCCTTTAAAAATAACCAGGTAATATGCAAACTCATATATATAATAAAAATATTATGTATACACAATAAATAAATATGGTTTTAATGTTTATTCTTTAAAATACATATGTAAATAATAAATAATATATAACATATTTATCTGCATGCTATAAATATATGCATGTCTTTAAATATGTATATAACACATATGCCTTTTAAAATATATATCTTTACATATATATATATAAACTGATATATATGTCATATAAATATACATTGTCTTCTAAGAAGAGCAATTTAATTGTGACCAGCAACATATGAGAATGCTTTGCTTCCTAAACCCTTGCAAAATTGGGTATTATTAATATCATTGGAAAATATTTTCCACTTTGATAAGTGAGAAAAGCACATTATTATTATCATTTCAATTTTAATTCTTTATTGTTGTGATTAAATTTCTTTTTAGTATCGTTGTTTTTTCTTTTGAGGTTGATTGTGCATATACATTACCTATTTTAATATAGGAGTGTTTATCTTTTGCTTAATGTGTCTGTACTCTTTATGTATTATGGATATTTAGCCTTTCTCAATCACATATATTGTGAATTTGCTTTTCATTAGTCTCTTGTCTTTCAACTTTGTTTTAAGATGATTTTTTGAATGCTTCCTCTCCTTTAAAATGTGTAGGACATTCAATTCAATAAGCCAGTGGAAAAGTCCTAGTTCCATTTTGAAATGGACTGACCCTTAGGGAAGAGCTCTTAGAGAATTTGGTTCTTGAATGCATATTAGTGTTTCCAGCTGCTTATCTCCCCAACTCCCTAATTTATAACAAGTCATTCTTTCTGGTACCTATGGAAAATAGTCTGGGGGGTTCTAGTGTCCATTTATAAATAGTGAAATAAAAGCACAGAGCCCCAGCTTTTTAGAAGTATAGTTTCTCCTTTGTGTGGACTGCTTTTGCTGAAACTCTCACCATTAGAACGTAGTTGAGCGAACTGTATTCACTGGCTTTAGCAAGCAATAAATGACAGATTCCATCCAGTTGTCTAGAGAGCATCTTGATATCTTTCAATTATACCAAGTTATCAAATACTCTGTATTACATTGGTGAATGACTCATTTCAAGATAATCCATACATGGAAAAATATAACTTGGAGTCTAGTTCTTATTTTTGAGTATTACTCATGTTCACAGCATGGCGCAGAAACTGAAGGAATAGGAAAGGGAGATTTTCCAGGCTAGTAAAATAAAGGGAAGACTGTAATTCAACTTACAGGTTTGCTTAAGGAAAGAGAGTAGGGACTTTTCAGTGGAGTGTAAATTGTTCCTGGTGAGTGGGTCATCGAAGGTTTGACGATGTAAATATCCTCCTCAAGACAGCTTCTGCATTGTAGGAAAAAAATGGAAGGATTGCATACAAAATTTGCATCCTTTCACTTTTCTTTAAGAAAGTAACATTCTCTTTGGCGGTTCTCTTTTAAAGAAAGCTGCTGCTGCCACCAGTATTTAAAAGAGCTTAGGTCAGTGTCACAATAAACAAACATCCTTTAAAAAGTGGCAGCAAAGGGGTACTGGGCAAGAGCTGACAAGGAAAGGGGCAGTTACAGATGGAAAATTTACAGGTATTTTGTGTCAGATCCCTATCTGATGTAAGAGTTGTTGGGATCTTTTATATTTTCCTAGGATTGTGGGTCCTGACAGAGGAATAGGGGCTCTTCCTATACCCCAGCAGGAGTGACAGTTTGGTGTTGATTTCTACTTAGATCATCATCTCTAGGTCTTCCTACTCAGGCTGCTGGAATAATGAAAAGGCAAATTTCTTGGTTCTTTTGCCTTTTTCTTTTCTTCAAGGCATAAGCATGAATATTATTCTTCCCTCTAATTACAGGGCATTAAGTTAGAACTAGCAGTTTACACATTACAAATGAATCTTATGTAGCACATTTATCACCTAGTTAATATCTCAAGTCAAAGTTTTATTATACTACATCACATTCCAGAGATTTTGTAAATTGAGATTTGGTAAGATTGCTATCGTAAAATCTACCATATAAATCAAATGGGAGGACCCAAGATACAACTTACTAAAATTATTTTTTAATAAAGAAACTAGGCTTGAATAAGTATAACTGTAATAAGATAACAGCTAGTATATGGACACTAGCTGATTTATAAAATCTTTTGGCTTATTAATAGATGCTCAGGGAAGGAAGTATAGATTTAATTTTTTAAAAATGATAGGCTATTCGAATAAAATAAAGGATGAGGTTTCACTGCACCTTCAGAAGGATTTTAAGATGACCAATTGAAATTGATACTGTGTTGCTAATGTATATGCTAAGGAAATACTGGAATGGGGGCTGGGGATATGTTGGGGGGAAGAGAGGAAAGTACTCATTTTGGGTTAGTGGAATAAGGCTAAACTGTAAGAAGTAAAATTTTTAGAAACTGACTTGTTAAATGTTCATTTGACAGAAAAGGAACTATATAAATTTTGATTTCCTCAGGGAAAAAGAACATCTAGTTTAAAAGAATAGTAATAACAGTGATAATAACAATAAAGCAACTAAGCATATAATACAGGTTATGGATTATAGAGACGTATTTTTAAAATGTTAAATAAATCAAATTATATTAGCAATGTCACCTAGTAGGACTCTTTAGAGAAACTATTTTAATAAACAGATACAAATCAATTATATTTATCAGGTAATTTTTGTGTAAGTGGTGCTTTTAGAAACTGAAGTTATATTGTTTTATACTTTCCTTTATACTACGTATCTGTACAGACTAGTAAATGCTTAATAAATGCATGATTTTTGAGGGTAGTTAAAATATTTCCTCATAGTATTTAATTAGGATTCTTTTCAGTCCTCAAGTTTACAGTGAGTACTTTCTGTGTATCTGGCTTTGTGCTAGGTACTTTGTAGATATATGAAAAATATAATGGTGTTTCAAGTGAGTCAGAGGATTTTCTTTTATAGCTTTATTGAGGTATAGGTGACATGAAATAGACTGAACTTCTTTAAAGTGTTCATTTTGATAAATTTTTACATAGATGTATACCTGCAAAATTATCACCACAATCCAGATAATGAACAATGTTCATCACCTTCAAAAGTTTCCTTGTCTCCTTTTGTAATCCTTCTTCCGTCCCTCTTCCTCCGGTCCTCAGTCAGCCACTGATTTGGGTTGTCCCCCCTGTAGACTAGTTGGCATTTTTTAGAATTGTACACAAATGAGATAACATAGTCTGCACTACTTTTTGTATCGCTTCTTTTACTCAGCATGACTATTTTGATATCAGTTCAAGTTGTCATGTATCAGTAGTAATTTCCTTCTATAGCTGAGTAGTATTCCATTATATGGATATACCACAGTGTTTTATCCATTTAGCCGTTGTTGGACATGAATTGTTTCTAGTTTTACTAGTATGACTAAAGCTGTAGTGAATATTTTTTGTACATCTTTGCATGGGCACATGTTGTCATTTGTTTTGAGTAAATACCTAGTGAAGGAATAGCTAGGTCATATGGTAGAAACATGTGTAACTTTTTAAGAAACTTCCCATCTGTTTTCCCAAGTTGTTGTACAATTTACATTCCCAGCAACAGTGTATGAGAATTCCAATCATTCCCCACACTCTCCAGCACTTGGCATAGTTAGTTGTTTTTAATGTTGGTCTTTATTTTTTAGTGAGAATGAGCTTGTGTTTATTAGTCTCACCCACTGATTAAACAGAATTATCTGAGTCATAAACTCCAAAATTGGGAAGCTACTAAGAGATGATGAGATTTAAACATTCATCAACTAAAAAGATATATCAAAGAAGAGTTGAAAATTTGGTAACAGAGAGGCTTTATACGATTAGATATACTTTTAAAAATCATCACGTCAACAGTTATCACTACTGGAATTTTTAATCATCTATTGCAATCTGGACTGACTAAAATAAATAAAAGTTCCTTATAAACTCATGCCAAACATTTAATTAAATGTACCAAATGTAAATGGCACACTTCTTAATCCAGTCCTCTAAGCAAAAATGTCAGAAAAGTCGTTTTACTCTTTATTAATTTAAAAAAACAAGATGTCTAGGAGAACAGAGGATTTTGGCTATTCTAATAGGTGCTGTTATGGATTGAATTGTTTCTTCCTACCAAAGTCCTAAGTACCTCAGAATGTGACCTTATTTGGAAATAAGGTTGTTATAGATGTAATTTTTTTTTTTTTTTTTTTTTTTTTTTTTTTTTTGCGTTACGCGGGCCTCTCACTGTTGTGGCCTCTCCCGTTGCGGAGCACAGGCTCCGGACGCGCAGGCTCAGCGGCCATGGCTCACGGGCCCAGCCGCTCCGCGTCATGTGGGATCTTCCCGGACCGGGGCACGAACCCGTGTCCCCTGCATCGGCAGGTGGACTCTCAACCACTGCGCCACCAGAGAAGCTCCCTAGATGTAATTATTAAGATGAGGTCATATTGAAGTAGTATGGGCCCCTAATCTAGTGTGACTTATATCCTTATAAATAGGGGAAATTTTGGCATAGAAGTTCACACAAAGTGAGAACACAATGTGAGGATTTAAGTTATGCTGCCACAAGCCAAGGGACCAGCAGAAGCTAGGAGAGAGACCTGGAAGAGAGCCTTCCCTGGTGTGTACGTTTAATTTTTTAAGAAATGCCAAGTGTTTTCTAAAGCAACAGTGCCATTTTACATTCCCATCAGCACTACATGAGAGTTCCAGCTGCTCTGCATTTCCACCAGCTCTTGATATTGTCATTTAAAAATTTATTTTAGCCATTTTAATAGCTTTGTAGTGGTACCTCACCATGGTTAAATCTACATTTTCCACATGACAAATAAGGTTGAGCATACTTTCATATGCTTATTTGACATCTTGTGTTTTCTTTGATGAAGAGTCCATTCAAACCTTTTACTGGCATAATTTTTTTGTGCCCATTTATGTGTTAACGGACACTTGGGTTGTTTCCACCTTTTTGCTATTGTGAATAATGCTGCTATGAACACTGGTGTACAAGTATCTATTTGAGTCCCTGCTTTGAATACTTCTGGGTATATAGCTAGAAATGGAATTCCTGGGTCATATGTTAATTCTATGTTTAACTTTTTGCATTTTTATATTTAAAGTGGGTAGTTGGAACTTGCTTTTTTATCAATTTAGTGTTCTTTGTTTTATAATTGAGTTGCCGTATTAGTTTTCTAGGGATGCCATAACAATGTGGCACAATATTGGTGGCTTACAACCACAGAAATTTATTCTCTCACAGTCTGGAGAGTAGAAGTCCAAAATCAAGATATTATCATGGCCGCGCTCCATCTGCTGTCTCTGCGGGAGGATCCTTCTTTGCCCCCTCCAGCTTCCGGTAACCCCAGGTATTCCTTAGCTTGTGCCTGCATAACTCCAGCCTCTGCCACTGTCTTTACATGACTTTCTACTTGTGTGTCTGCATCTTCACTTCATCTTCCTCCTTCTTATAAGGATATTAGTCATGTTGGATTAAGGGCTCAATCTACTTCAGTATGACCTCATCTTGACTACTAATTACATTGGCAGTGATCATATTTCCAAATAAGTTCAACTTCTGCACTGCTGGGGGTTAGAACTTCAATATAGCTGTAGATGTTTTTGCCCATGTACATTTAATATTAATGTTACTATTTTGGGGTTTAAAAACTAACATTCTTCTATTTCTCCCATCTGTTCTTTTTTCCCTATTTCCTTTACTTTTGCCTTATTTTGAGCTAAGCATTTTTTATTTTCCTTTTTGGCATATTTTTAATAACCTTTTTTAAAAAATTGATATTTTATATATTACAGTATACTTTAATTTAACACAAGCTGTCTTTAAGTAATATTATATTATGTCATGTGTGGTATAGAGCTTAAAACAATACATTCCCATTTCCTCCTTTCTAGTCTTTGGAGTTTTTAAATGTACATTTGATATGCAACTCATGTCACATATCTCACAATAGATTGTTATTATTTTTCCTTTAGGCAGTCAGTTATTTAAAGATATGCAAATATAAGAAATACATCTAAAATGGACACATATTCTATTTCTGGGGCTCGTCATTCCTTTGTGCAGATCTAGATTTCCATCTAGCGTGGTTTTCTTTCTGTTAAATGATTTTCTTTGCTTGATAGTGCATTTCTGTTGATTTTGAATTCTTTTAGTTTTTGTATATTCTCTTATGTTTTTAAACATTTTTATTTTGAAATAACTACAAACTGCAGAAAGTTGCAAAGAATAGTACAAAGAGGTTCCATATACCCTTCACCCAGGTTCACTTAAAGATAAGATTGTGCATAACTATAGTACAATATTAAAATCAGGAACTTGGCATTGATACAATCCTTATACCTTATTAATATTTTCACTAGTTTTGCATGCACCTGTGTGAGTGTATTATTCAATGCAGTTTTATCACATGTATCCCATGTAACCACAAATACCCCTCATGTTATCCCTTTATAGCCACACACATGCCTCTGATTCATCCTGCCCTTAGCCCCTGTGAACCATTAAGCTTTTCTCCATCTCTATAAGTGTTGCTTTCTTTTAATGTTATTTTCAGAATTCAGTACTTTAAAAATCTTTCTCCACATCTGCTGGCTTGCATAGTTTCTGAAAAGTCTGTGATTATCCTTTGTTCATTGTAGGTAATGGTGTCTTTCTTTCCTCTGGCTGCTTTTAAGATGTTTCTCTTTGTCATAATTTTAAGTGTTTTGATTTCGATGTCCCTTGTAGTTTTATTCATGCTTTAGATTCTTGGATATGTGAGTTTATACTTTTCATCAAATTACACACAAAAAAATCATCAGTCATTTCTTCAAATACCTCAGTCAGCTGAGGTAATCATAGGGCTCACATCATTTGTTTCCCTTAATTTGAAGTGGTCCATATCTCTGGAGCTTTGTTTATTTATTTTTTCTCTCTTTGTTTCATTCTGAATGTTTTTATTGCTGTGTTTTCAGGTTCACTGATCTTTTCTTAATATGCTGTTAATCCATCCACTGTAATTTTTATCTCAGGCGTATTTTTCATCTTCACAAGTTTGATATGGGTCATTATTATATCATCTATTTCCCTATTTAACATGATCAATCATTCCTTTGTTTTTTTGAATGCATGGGATACAGTTATAATTGTTTTAAGGTCCTTTCCTGTTAATTTCATCATCTGTTTTATTTCTAGATCAATTGAAGAATCATATTGTGTGGCTTCTTTGCATGCCTTGTAATTTTTATATTAAATGTCAGAATGCACCTTTCATTGAATGTAAATTTTACGTTGTTATATGCTGCATAGTTTTGTAGTCCATGAATACCTTTGAGCTTTCTGGGACAAAATGAAGTTCCTTGGAAACAGTTTGATCCTTTTAAGTCTTGCGTTTACATTTTTTTTAGATGAAGGCATGCAGCTTTTATGTTTTTTCTTTTTTTAAGTATTGGAACAATTGCTTCTGACTATTCTACCTGCTGCATCATGTACTATGAAGTTTTCTACCCTAGGTGGTGAGAGCATATAGCATTCCCAGCCTTGGGTGAGTCACAGGGGTTCTTCCTTCCACAGACCTCATACAGATGTACTGATTAGTACTACCTGAAGACCCAAAGGGGATGATTAACAGATCTCTAGTGCTCTCTCTGTGTGCAGGTCTCTTCTCTGTGGTGCTCTTCTCTGTGAACTCTAGTTGGTTTGGCCTCCTGGGTCCCCAGCTCTGACTCTTCAACTCAAGGAGAGTTCTGGAATCCACTTCTATCCCAGCTCCCTCCACCACTGCTTGGAAGTCTCTGAGCTTGATGTCTGAAAAGGAGACAGCACAAAATCAGATGAGAGGTCCTAGTAGAAACTGTGAAGGAGGGCAAGCCAGCTAAGAGAGAGAGGAAGGAAGTGCATAGTCGCAGGAGCTGGAAGAACAGAGACGGAGAGAGCAGTTCAGTCTTATTCACTGCTATGATCTATGGTAAAAAGGATCAATAAATACTTTCTGCTTTCTGGTAGGATAACCCTTTTGCTGCAGCTGTGTTGGATTCTGAGTAACTGTTCACTTCCTACAATGGGGTCTGGTTCTTTGTATAAAATCTGGTGGTCAGATCTGCAGCAACATAGATGGACCTAGAGATTATCATACTGAGTGAAGTAAGCCAGACTGAGAAAGACAAATATCATATGATATCACTTATACGTGGAATCTAAAATGTGACACAAATGAACTTATTTACAGAACAGAAACAGATTCACAGACAGAGAAAACAAACTTATGGTTACCAAAGGAGAAAGGAGGGGGAGGGATAAATAGGGAGTTTAGGATTAGCAGATACAAATTACCATATATAAAATAGATAAACAACAAGGATTTACTGAATAGCACAGGGAGCTATATTCAATATCTTATAATAAACTTTAATGGAAAAAAATCTGAAAAAGAATATAGACATACACATGTATAACTGAATCACTTTGCTCTACACCAGAAACTAGCACAACATTGTAAATTAACTTTACTTCAATAAAAAAAAAAAAGATCAGGTGGTCAGACTTTTCAATGCTAACATAAGGCTGGCTATGTGACTGGCCTTTCTGTATTATTTCCGTGTGATGTTACTGCTTGCTGCAGGTAAGCACTCTACTTCTTATAAACAGAGTCTAGCACTTTTTTCCACAATTATCCCCCCTCTGACTTTGAAAACAGGTTAGTTTTGAAATTTGGCAGCTCACCTTTATACTTACTTGCTATAGCTGTATTTAGGGAGTGCAGGGATGTGGGTCATGTGAATCAAAGTATCAGATTTATGTCCAGATTATTTCTGAATGAAAATCAACAATACTTTTATAAAAAGCAAAACTAATTCTCCCACTTGTACTTTCCCCGTTGTATCCCTCCTCACCAATTCTATACCTCTCCTTATCCTTTTTTTTTTTTTTACTATAATGTATAAAGAATTACTTTCCACTCCTCCAGGGATCTTTCCCATAAATGAAAACCAGACCTAAATGTACCAGGAAGTGAGTCTTTATACTTGAATTGGTATTAAATGGAATGGGATTTTAGCTTATCTTGTTGACATTAAGTAACACATTGGAGCTAAAGAAAACAAGTCCTTCTGTTTTTTCTTTTTCTTTAACCCTGGTGTGCAGAAGAATCCTTGGATGAAATAGTTTCATTCACATTTTATTGGAGAACTTTATTGTAATAGGGGATAGTGGCCAGGGAAATGAATGTTCTTAAGAACACAGAAATTCACTCATACCGCATAGGCAGTGCGTGAAGCTCTGAAAAAACTGACCTTCAGCTGGATGTCACCAGGTTTGCATTTTTCTAGTGAATACTTGATCACTATGTTCAGAATTCTTTTATTAAGCTTAGATTTTTAGGAAGCCTGACAGAACAAAGAGCAATACTTCAACTACTTATTTATCTACTTATGCCAAAAGAATGCTCAAAAGTGTCTTTGAAGATTACCCCCAAGCCTCTATCCAAGGCTATAAACAACTAGGGAAACACTTTTGGTGACCCCCTTTGATGTGAGATGTGTCATGTACAGTGAAATAAATGCAGACGTTTCCGTGGAAATGAAAATCTAACACCATGACCTATGGACACATCTCTTCTTGTTCTTCTGAATTTTTATTTTGTATTTATTACAAATTTTTCTCAGACTTCTAATTTTGACATACTTTAAATACAGAAAGAGTAAGGTATTGTTAGAAGAAACTGGTTAAGATTTCTATGAAATGACAACTACATCTCTTAAGATCCTCCTGATTTCAGAAATGTCAAAACATGACAATACTTAAAAAATATTTGAATACCTGCCACCTTGTCTATGAGGGAGAACAATTCCCAACACTATTAAAACACTTGTATATACAACTCTGAGTACATCTCCCTCCTTTCTAGAGATAATTGTGTTCCTTTAATTTTGCCAAGTATATACTGTAAATAATTTGGTCTTGCTTTTGAACTATTCTATAAAAGGAACTATAACACGTGTTCTTGCGTGACTTGCTTTTAATACTCAACAGTGAGATTCATCCATGCCAGTGTAGCTGCCATTATTGTATGGTACCCCACTGTATGTTATAATTCGTCAGTTTTACAGTTGATGGACAATTGATGCTATTTCCAGTGTTTTGCTCTTGTAAGTTATTTGGCTACAAACATTCTTATAGTTGTCTTCTAAAGAGCATGTGTGAGAGTTAGTATTATATATTCCTAAAACTATACTTTATCCTCCAGGGTATATACCTGAAAGTGAAGTTGCTGCATCTAGACGGTAGCCTTTCTGATTGCCAACAAATGCTGCCATGCCCCCTCCTCCCATCCCTGAATATCCAGAGAGGACATGAATCCTATTTTTGCTTAATTGGTGGACTGGATTTAATTTTATGTTTGGGCACATTCAGAGGGAAGAAGAGGAATTGAAGAAGGAAGTGGTGATGCTTCCTAGCCCACAAGATGACTTTCAGTCATGGCCTAGGGGAAACAAAGGCCAACAGTGGTTGAGGCAGCTCTGTGGACCATGGGTGTGAGGTGGGTCTCTGCTTTCCTGGAGAAGAGTGTCAGGTTGTGACACTCTGTGTCACACTCTGTGACAGGTGATATCTATCACAGAACCCTCTGTGAGGTTACCACTGTGCTATGGAATATGTAAATTTAAAAAGGGAGCATTTCATTCTGAGGCTGTATGGCTTGATTTATTTCAAACTAAAAAAGCTGAGCTGGAAATAGCTTGGTCCCCATGCTCTGGTTCCTCCTGATGGGCCTCAAAGTTTACTGTCTTCTTGGTCTCAGTTATAGGGTACCAGCCATCTCTGTCCCTTGTCATGCTCTGTTGGCTGCATGTGACCTCTATGCTGCTTCCACAGTCTTAGACACGATGTCCACCTCTGACTCGTATACAGTATGGCAGCTCTGATGTTCTCTAATAAAAAGCCAATCCCCTGAGCTTCCTATTTTCAGAACCTGGGGATAATGTGGTTAAATGGGCTTTGAGGGTCTTCTGGGGCTCTTGGAAGACTCTGAACCAGTCTTAGATGATCTCCTCTCCAGTTTTTGAGATAACTGCTAGGTGCCTCTGCCTCAAACACAGGTATGTCCACTATGCCCCCAGATGGGATGGCCTGGGTATTGGCGTACTGCCATTGCTGGGCTCAGGAGGTAAACAAGTTTTGTTCTCAATAAATGAAAAGATCTCTTGCTTCTAAAGGGTTGAACAGCCAAAGGTAAAAAAGAAGCCAGTGACAAGCTTGAGGCGGAGCTGTTTTTCACGGTCACGAATGGCTGTCTTTACAGACTTCCAGAGAAGCAGCCTGGGCCTTCCTAGGGTCTTCTCAGGCTTGCAGGCTTTCCCTGGGTGCTCGTTCCCAGCTCGCAGCTGGTGGACCAGTAGCGTGACTTCTGGGAATGGGAGGCAGGGCAGGTGCCTGTGACAGCCACAGTCACCATTCACACTCGGTGGTGCACGTTGCTCACTTCTCTTTCGCTGATCTGGATAAAGTTGTTCTCAAACCTTGGTGCTACTTGAATATAGCATACTCTCCCTTGTAGGGCGGTCACGGTTTCCCCATGGAGATAATCATGCCCCGTGCTGTTCATGGCTCTTATCAAGACAACCCCTGAGGCTCCTCTACACCTTTTAAAACGGCTTGCAGGGCATCTCCATTGCTCTGGGCCGGCAGGTGTGGAATGTGGTCTTTCCGCAGGTCCTCTTTCTGCCTCAGGAGCCCCCAGGAGGGAGGGGCAACCCAGAGCACCTAAAGACAGGTTGGGGGACCCCAATTACAAACCACTCAGCTTTTTGTGCCAGGGACAATCTGGTTGCCTGGACCCAGAAGTGGTGTGCCCAGGGTGTGAGACGGGGTGGACTGGGGACTGCCCTCCCCTGGGGGATGCACACACCTGCTCACTACTGTTTCTGCATTCTGATCTCACAGGGCGAGCAGCCAACTGCAAACCTGAAACTGCTTATCTCCCTCCGGAACCTCCAACTCTGCCTAAACCACCTTATGTGGCTGCTTTTATTCTTTCCTGCCCACTGTGACCTGTTGCCATCACCCGTCCCTTTGTCCTTGTCCCCACTCAGCTGACCCCCTTGGGGACACTGTCCTCCCTCCTTCCAACAAGCCTCAAACCAGGAGGCCCTGTCCTTAGCTCCATTTAGGTCTGGATCCTTGTTTTTTTTTTGAATGATCCCTTGCCTCTTAGAAATACTGTGTGGAATAAAAACAAAATCAAACTCTAAAGACTTTGGCTACCTTTCAGAGAGCATGAAACTCTTAGTTGATATATCAACCAATTGCTAGTTGGTAATTGGGCATTTGAGCTGTTAATAATGGGACATGAATCTAAGGATAAAGAGTAGATAATAAGCAGATTTTATGAATGGGCAAATTTGACAATGTGAAAATATATTATCTTCTTCCCAGGGTCGGATTCACTGTGAAGCTTACTAAGCTCAGTCTCTAAGACCCTCACTTGTTTCCAAGATCCTGGGAGGAGTCCTAGCAATGTGGTATGTAATTGTATGTTCTTTCTTCATTTGCAAAAGTATTCTATTTTAATCACAAAGAGAGCTGCTGTCCAGTTCCACTAAACTTCCCTTCAGGCCTGCCTCCCCTTATGATGGGTGGAAGTAGAATGGCCAAAGCATTTTGGGGATCTATTGAGAAATTTAGTGGGGCATAGATTTGAGTTTAGTGGGATTATTTTGGTGGTTTTCATTCTTCTCCATGTGTAACAGTTATCAGTAAGTGTTCTGGTTTGGTGCAACTTCCAGGAGTACCCCCAGGACCTTTGGGCCAATTCACCTGGATCATCAGAAATTGTGGGACCGGAAGTTGCATCACGATCTGTGATATGTGATGCATTCCCTACTGTGTCTGGGAATGGGATGTTTAGAGGAGAAATAAGGTTTGAAATATATGGGGCTAGAAGTTAGTCTAGAAAAATGTCTTCTGATCATCAGATGTATACAATTAGAAGTAGAGGGTTTAGTGCTCAGATATGCCTAGGAAAAACGGAAACCCACTCGTCAGCAATTTTATCTGTATAAAGTATCTTTTACTTCTCTCCTTTCTTTGACAGGAATCATGTGAAGTAGAATCTACCAGAATTCTTGTTTCTAAGGCACAAACTTGTATGACCACAGTGTATAAAGTTGCATGTCTCATGCATCCTGATGCATTGGACTGAGTCTTAAGTGTATTCATGTATCTTTTCCAGATGCAGCCTGGCAGTTCTAGATGAAACCACACTCAGCAAAATGGCCTAAAGGAACAAGTGTTCCAGTGACAAAACTCCTATGCATATTTGTTGACAAAGTAATATCAATATCTAAATTTGTATTTGGAATTTTTGTTTTGTTTTTTTTCTGTAACTGGAGCCTCCAAAATTCTATAAGCTCTAAACGTGGAAAGGTGGATCTGCTCCTGATTCTCCCTTCTTTGGAGATGGAGACAGTGTAAGTAGACTAGAGCTGCTTGGGAAAGGAATTGTTGCAGGAGCCATACAGAATGTCATATTACATGTATTTGAATACAAACATATATAAACATTTATAAAATATAACATATTATATAATATAAAAGGCATCACCTGGATGACTAACATTTAAGTTGTTGATGTCACAAATCAATGTTGCATTATGTATTAATGCTTTTATTTCAGTAGTATACATTCATAAATGTAGGATTGTTGGGTCAAATGGTATTACATTAAAATATTGATTTCTTTAACCACATTACTTTTATCAACAATGTAAGCAAATATTCTTTAAATTATGTTCTTAATATTCTGGATGTTATCAGTTATTTTAAATTTTGCCAAATGATGGCTGAAAATGTTATGCTACTAGTCTCTGATTTTTAGTGACCGAGAACATCTTTTTTAATGTATAGTTTTTCATATTTTCTCTTTGGTGAATTGCTTATTTATATAATTTATCCTTTTAAAAATTAGGTTGATTGTTCTTTTCTTAACAACATATAGGATCTTACCCCATCATAACTAAAATTGTTATCTTTTGGATTTGTTCAAGTTTTTTCCCTTCAATACTGAAGTTTTAAAAATATTTATATAATCAAATCTGTCAATTTTTTCTTTATACCTATGCATTTCATATGTTGTTTTGGATGGTCATCTTTGTCATAATATTATAAAATTATTCTCCAATATTTTATTCTAATATTTTATTTTACTTTTACAGTTATATATTTGAACAGAAGTTGAGGATTATTTATGGTGTTTTATATGATTATTTTCTTCCATATGGATAACTAATTTTTAAAAAAATTTCATTGGAGTATAGTTGATTTACAATGTTGTGTTAGTTTCAGGTGAACAGCAAAGAGAATCAGTTATACATATATATATATAAACACTCTTTTTTGTAAGATTCATTTCCCATGTAGGTCATTACAGAGTATTGCTGTGCTATACACCAGGCTCTTATTAGTTATCTATTTTATATATGGTAGTGTGTATATGCCAATCCCAATCTCCCAATTTATCCATCCCCCACCCCATCCCCTGGTAACTATGTTTGTTTTCTACATCTGTGACTCAACCTCTGTTTTTTTTTTTTTTTTTTCAACCTCTGTTTTTTAAATGTTTATTTGTACCCTTTTTTTAGATTACACATATAAGCGATGTCATATGATATTTGTCTTTCTGTGTCTGACTTACTTCACTCAGTATGACAATCTCTAGGTCCAGCCATGTTGCTGCAAATGGCATTATTTTGTTCTTTTTATGACTGAGTAGTATTCCATTGCATATATGTACCACATCTTTATCCATTCCTCTGTTGATAGACATTTAGGTTGCTTCCATGTCCTGGCTATTGTAAATAGTTGGAGAGCCAATTTTTCCAGCACTGTTTGTTGAATAATTTATTTTTCTCCCAATGAATTGACTTGCTACCTTTATCATAAATGAGGTTTTTTCATACACTTGTATTTGTTTCTTGGCTTTTGAATTTGTTCTACTGATGTATTTGTCTATTCCTGTGCTTTTATCACACTATAGCTTCATAGTAAGTTTTGATAGTAATATATACACCCAGTCACTATCTTCATTATTGATAATTTCTTGACAGACTTCATACCTTTATTTTTCCATACAAATGTTAGATATATTTCATCTAGTTAAAAAAAAATGAATGGGATTTTTGCTTATAATTGCATTAAATTTATATGTTATTTTGGGAAGAATTATTGTTTTTATTTTGCCTTATTTACTCATGTTTTACACTCTATCCTTTGATAAAATATTATGATTTTTAAAAATATAGGTTATTTTGACTTTGTTTACCCTTGGTTATAATTTTTGAGCCATGAATTAAGGTTTTACCCCCTTATTTTTATACTAAATGTCTTGGTCAGTGCTAATTGGTTTGATATTTTAAAAAAATCAATTTTAGGTATATCTGTGACCTCTCCAAGTTCCCCAAATAAGTCCTAATCTTTTTTAATTGAGATGTAATTGACATATAACATTGTATAAGTTGAAGGTGTACCTATTAATTTGTTACATTTATGTATTGCAATATGATTACTGCTGTAGTGTTAGCTTACACTTCTGTCATTTCATATAATTATTATATCTTTTTGTGGTGAGGACAATTTAGATCTAGGCTGTAGTATTTTTTAAGTAGAGTTTCCTCAACTGGGAGGGAAAAGGGGAAATAAACTTGTGATTAGGCTGCCATTTCTCATCCCCTCTCACTCCCCAACTCAAGGAAGGAGACTCTGAAGCCCAGAGAAGATAAGTGAGCTGCCCAGGATCACAAGGCTAGTAAGTGAGACTAGAAATTTAAAAATATACTAAATGAATGAAGAAACGTAGTAGACATAGATATACTTATTATTGATTCAGGCTTACCAAAATGGAATGCTCTAAGCATCACTGAAAAATGGGTGGCTGTCAGAGTCACCTTCAGCTGCACGAGCAATTTGTTCAGCGTTCACATATGGTATACTTTTCAACATTAAAATGACTACCCACGGGGAAAACCCTCTGGGCTCACATATAATGATGTCAACTTAATAAACACATTTTCCTAATGAAGAATGAGGGACATCAAGTTGACTTGAACCACTCTGTAGGTGAGTAGCTATTATAGGCTTAAGCAATCAGCATTAAACTTATTAGTGACAATTAGTATGCACAGCTTACTCATCATATTCAATTAGCACCTTAATGTATTTGGATTATATTAAGTGAGAGGATGATCTTTTAGTATAATTAGGAAGTGAAGTGGGAAAAAAAATCATCTGAGACTCTCACTGGAAGGACCCTGTTAATTTGCTGAAGTAAAACTTAAATAATTCTCATGAACCTCTAGATATTTGGTTGATTTCCCCAATAAGAGCTAGGACTATCCAATAGAATAATGGAATGTTTGTAATGATGGAAATATTCTGATGTCCAAGATGGTAGCCACTAGCCACATGTAACTAGTGGGTACTTTAAATAAGGCTAGTGTTGAAGAACTAAATTTTTAATTTAATTTAATTTAATTTAGTTGATTTAAATAGCCACTTGTAAACAGTATAGACTAAGTTCAAATCTTTGGAGCTTCCAAATTAAATCACTTCTCATGTGTGAGGAGGAAGATAATTCTTTTTGGATAGCATTTTACACTTGTGTAATGTTTCAAAGTTTATAAAATATTCACAATGACCCTGTGATTTAAGTATTATTTTAACTTTGCAGTTGATGCAATAAAAAAGGTAGACAACTTGTACAAAGTCACCCAATCAATAAATGTATTTTTATTTTCAGTTTTATTATTAATTTCTGGTTTTATTGCATTGTGACCAGATAATGTTGCCTGTATTCCTTTAATAGTTTGGAATTAGTTATGATTTTCATTATAGCCTAATATAATGGCCATTTTTATGATAGTTCTATATAAAAATAAGTTGTAGTTTTTATTTCAGGGAACAGAACTTGATCTATATTAATTACTACTACTTTATTATGTCATTTAAGTATTCTTTATTATTTCTTACTTTTTTCCTTCTTGATCTGTCAAAGACTAAGAGAGGTGAGTAAAATTCTACTGCTTTGTGTTTTTCTTTATAATTCCTATAGTTTTTGCTTTGTGAATATCGATGTTATATCTTTTGGTGCACTGTCAATCTTGACTTTTAAAAAAAATCTTCACTGTGAATATCTACTTTTAACATTATATAGTGACCTTTTGTCTCATTTAATGTTTTATAACATGAATTCAACATGGCCTGATATTCAGGTTACAACCTTTTCTTTTCCTCCCTTCTTTCTTCTTTCTTCCTTCTTTTCTCCCTTTCCCCCTCCTTTCCTTCATTCTCCTTCTTCTCTCCTCTCTTTATCTTCCTCCTTTCTCCCTCCCCTTTCCCCTGACTTCCTTTTCTTTCTGTATTTGCCTTGTATACCTGTGTTCATGTTTTTACTTTCTTTCCTTTCTTAAAGATATAAGTTTAACCCATTTATATTTTTCTGACAGGTATATTTGAATCTTGTTCTTTGAAATTAATTATACCTTATGTTTTTGCTGTTTTCAAAAATCACATTTAGTTCATATTTTTAACTTTACTTCTACTGTACAATTCCTAAATAATGTGGTATTTAAGAAGGCTTGCTGCCTTTGTGTTCCAGTGGCTATTTTAGAACTATTAGATTATATATAATTTTCTTAATTATTTAATACATTAGACATTATCTTTTACTTTCTTGCTATAAACAATCATAAAACTAGTGTATTTCTTTTCTTTTATCCTTTCCTCCACCACCTTATTTTAGCTAATTTTTCATTCTTAGTACTCTTCTGTACAATGATAAATATTTATGCTTTTGCTATTTTAGTTGAAGGCTTTAATGACATCTTTTGAATTCTAGCTGTTGTAGATGAATTTCATGGTAATATTTAGAACTTTCAAATATTTAATAGGAGTAAAACCATTTTTTCTCTTAAGGAAAATTATTGTCACACATAAAATCGATAAAACTGGAACTGTGGTTGAATAGGAGTGGGAAAGGGAGGCATTATGGGAGACCCAGAAACCTGCCCACTCTCCTCACCCCTGATGTTGCCCTTCAGTTATCCCCAAGGAACCCTGGGGCTCAAAAAGATATAGTTATACAACCATCACTCAGAATGATACTAGTATATTGAGAAAGCAGATTTATAAATTACTCTACTAGTACTTACTGCTAAAGGTAGCATCTGAATCTTTGTAAGTGGGATGTTTTATGTTCTTAAATTGCCTTCTAATTTTTATTTTAATATCTTGAGATGCTGGAAAATTGTAAAGAAAGGATTTATATAAGGTCGAATTTATATAATCACTCAAAGCATCAGACAATTGTTTGGAGAATTAAAAATAATTAATATACATATGCCTTTACAAGCTTTTTGGTTCAGAAAGCTTTTGGAGGTTAAAACAAGCAAACAAAACCCCCATGCAGACAGAGATCCTAATTGTCTAACCCAGAATTCTAATCTGGAAACTATATTAATTTGAAACATTTTTCCCCTCCACACCATCTATCCATGAACTCATACATTTATTCACATTATTTCCCCTACTTAGTTTATAGTTCTGTTAAAGAATTTTTAATATTTGGCTAATATTTTATTGTAGGTTGAAGTTCTTTCTAATGGTTAATGTTTAGTTAAACCAGAGTAGTCCCATGGGACCTAAATACTTGCAATCTAGGTAGATCTAGTTAAAGTGTTGAAATTAGTAACTAATATTTATTTATTTATTTTGCGGTACGCGGGCCTCTCACTGTTGTGGCCTCTCCCGTTGCGGAGCACAGGCTCTGGGACGCGCAGGCTCAGCGGCCATGGCGCGTGGGCCCTGCCGCTCCGCGGCATGTGGGATCATCCCGGACCGGGGCATGAACCCATGTCGCCTGCATCGGCAGGTGGACTCTCAACCACTGTGCCACCAGGGTAGCCCAGTATCTAATATTTATTGAGAGCTTGCCGAGAGCTAGTCCCTGGGCTAAGTTTTGTGCATATATTAGCTGATCAAATCCTCACAGAAACCTTACAAGATATATCTGCATTTTATTCATAAAGAACTTGAGGCACAAAGAAATTAAGTAATTTAAACAAGGTTAAGTTAGAAGGGCTATTCTTGTGAAATACACAAACTAGCTGATAAGACTTTAACTCATTTGTCCTGCTCTTTAGATGTAACCCTCTGTATACACACATGCCATTCCTTTGTTCTCCATTTAGAACATACTGAGGTCTGCTTTTTAATTAAATGTCCCAACACATTGATTGCAAAACAGTGACTATGAAGAAGACCAGAAGAATTATTCAGCTATAAGAAATTCTGAGAATTGGGGTGTATTTGGGTAGGTGCAGTTGAGAAGTTAGTTCCATTAGCTTAAAAGAAACTTATTTCTTATAAAAAGGTGAAAGCATACCTGGCAAGCCTGATAGTATAGTTAACATTTGGTCAGCTTATTCCAATTTGAACATGTTTGCCTATGTCTTCACAGTTTAGTTCCAGACATCTTTGGAAGTGTAACAGCCAAAGTTTGCATTTTCAGGATAGCCATGTTGTCATAAGTCAGGAAGGACACAGAACTTTCATTCATGCGCTCAACCTCTTGTTGGCTTTCAGAATATTTTACAACTTTGCTAATTACAGACATCTGCATGGCACTCAACACTCTATGACATAAATCACAGCAAGATCCTTTTTGATCCACCTCCTAGAGAAATGGAAATAAAAACAAAAATAAACAAATGGGACCTAATTAAACTTCAAAGCTTTTGCACAGCAAAGGAAACCATAAACAAGACCAAAAGACAACCCGCAGAATGGGAGAAAATATTTGCAAATGAAGCAACAGACAAAGGATTAATCTCCAAAATTTATAAGCAGCTCATGCAGCTCAATAACAGAAAAACAAACAACCCAATCTAAAAATGGGCAGAAGACCTACATAGACATTTTTCCAAAGAAGATATACAGATTGCCAACAAACACATGAAAGAATGCTCAACATCATTAATCATTAGAGAAATGCAAATCAAAACTACAATGAGATATCATCTCACACCAGTCAGAATGGCCATCATCAAAAAATTTAGAAACAATAAATGCTGGAGAGGGTGTGGAGAAAAGGGAACACTCTTGCACTGCTGGTGGGAATGTGAATTGGTACAGCCACTATGGAGAACACTAGGGAGGTTCCTTAAAAAACTACAAATAGAACTACCATATGACCCAGCAATCCCACTACTGGGCATATACCCTGAGAAAACCATAATTCAAAAAGAGTCATGTACCAAAATGTTCATTGCAGCTCTATTTACAATAGCCAGGAGATGGAAGCAACCTAAGTGTCCATCATCGGATGAATGGATAAAGAAGATGTGGCACATATATACAATAGAATATTACTCAGCCATAAAAAGAAACGAAATTGAGTTATTTGTAGTGAGGTGGATGGACCTACAGTCTGTCATACAGAGTGAAGTAAGTCACAAAGAGAAAGACAAACTGTATGCTAACACATATATATAGAATCTAAGAAAAAAAAATGTCATGAAGAACCTAGGTGTAAGACAGGAATAAAGACACAGACCTACTAGAGAATGGACTTGAGGATATGGGGAGGCGGAAGGGTAAGCTGCGACAAAATGAGAGAGTGGCATGGACATATATACACTACCAAACTTAAAATAGATAGCTAGTGGGAAGCAGCCTCATAGCACAGGGAGATCAGCTCAGTGCTTTGTGACCACCTAGAGGGGTGGGATAGGGAGGGTGGGAGGGAGGGAGATGCAAGAGGGAAGAGATATGGGGGTATATGTATATGTATAACTGATTCACTTTGTTATAAAGCAGAAACTAACACACCATTGTAAAGAAATTATACTCCAATAACGATGTTAAAAATAATTGAGGTAATTTTATATAACTCTAATGTTAAAAATGCATTTAACTTTTCAAGTCTTTTTCTTGACTAGAATTTATAATACACTCTAGAGTTGTCACACCAATGATAGAAATATTTGTGAGGAATTCGGGATGGAAAATTCTTTGCTGGTGACTCCATTTTCATGCTTTAAAAATTTTTTCTAAATGTTTTCCAAATAAAGATCCAAACACAGAAAGTCTCTTGAAATTTGTTACCGAGAGTCAGCAAAAGTAATTATTCTCTATACTTCCCAATCCTTAATCTATTTCTTTGATTCTCCAAGTGACACCTTAGGAATGTGGAAGGTTATAATTTAAATGGCCAAATACTTTTTTTACTCCAAATGTATACCACACTCCACTGCCATTATGAGTATCATCTGCAACACATATTTAGCAGTTTTGGGACAACTTTGGCCAGACTGATATTTTTACTGAGACAGAAAAAAGAATGTTTTGAACTAGTTTAACTTCATTGCAGGGTTGTGCTGATGAGCTCATTTAACTCAGAATCTACAAAAAATGTAATGACGTCTCCTTTATGACTCTCAATGTTATAAAATATGTTTGAATCAATGTTTTATTGATCTTTCAAAATTTTCCTATTTTAGGTTTCAAGGTGCACATAGCTCCCCATTGTCTGATAAAGTGACACTAACCTTTTTATATTTCTTCAAAGCTAAACCCATTATGTGTTTTGAGTTTTCTAAAATTTTCTTTAGGAATGAGAATATTCAGAGTTCTCAACATAAAAGACCCATGGAGAGAATGGGGGACCAGGAAAAACATAAGTCTCCAAGGCTTCCCCAAGTTAGTTTGGTTGGTTTTGCTTGGTAATTATGAAATTTTAAAAATAGATTACTTTGACTAAGTTGGTTTTTTTTTAGTCAGAATTGTCAACCCTCAGTTTTTTTCTTTCTGAAGCCTTATTTATTTTTTTGGCCCTGCAGTGTGGCTTGTGGGGTTAGTTCCCCAACCTGGACCCTCAGAAGTGAAAGCGTGGAGTCCTAACTACTGGACCACCAGGGGATTCCCCGGAAGTCTTATTTTTTAAGACATATAAAATTTGAGATATCAAAAAGCCAATTGACTGGAAAAGCATGATCAGAGGAGGTGAGAGAGCAAGATGAAGGGCAGGTGATGGTGCTGCTGAGTTCACTCTGATCCAGCTGGGAATCCTGATAACCTAGGACAGAGAGAAGATCTGGGAGTAACATAACAGCCCCCGGGACTTACCAGGTAAACTCCCACTATTTTCCATAGATAATTTTGGTATGTGTTTAGTCAGTCATATAGAATATTTTGCAAATGTAACAGCCAATTGGATACCTTTCTCTCTTGAAATGTTTACGTGTATGTGTATGTGTGTGTCTGCATTTGGGGTGAAAGAATGAAATTAAACAAAAAGGAATATTATGGAGTCCTATGTATATATTTTTCCCCTTTTTTGACCAGATGAGGACTATTTGGGAAGAAGAGCCAGACCTATCTATTTAAATTTTATATACAAGTTTCCCAAAACATATTCATTTTCTAATTGGAAGTTTGTCCCTTTGACCAACATTTCCCCAGCTACCCCAGCCCAGTTAAATATTCCACTGTGTATATATACCACATCTTCTTTGTCCATTTATCCATTGACAGATGCTTAGTTTGTTTCCAAATCTCAGTTATTGTGAATATTGTTGCAAAAAACATGGGAATGCAAATACCTTTTTGATATCCTTTGGATATATACCCCGAGGTGGGATTGCTGGATAATATGGCAGTTGTACTTTTAATTTTTTGAGGAAGCTCCATACTGTTTTCCATAGTGGCTTTACTAATTTACATTCCCACCGATGGTGCACAAGGGTTTCCTATTCTCCACATCTTCACCAACACTTGTTATCCTTTATCTTTTTGATGATAGCTATTCTAACAGAGACTACATGGAACTAAAAAGCCTCTGCACGGCAAAAGAAACAATAAACAGAATGAGAAGTTAAGTTACAGAATGGGAGAAATGTTTGCAAATCATATCTGATAATGGGTTAATATCCAAAATATATAAAGAACTCATACAACTCATTGACAACCCCTGTCCTACCCCCAAACAATCCAGTTAAAAATGGGGCAAAGGAACTGAATAGATGTTATTCCAAAGAAGACATACAAATGGCCAGCAGGTACATGAAAATATGCTCAATATCACTAATCATCAGGGAAATGGAAATTAAAATCATAATGAGATATCACCTCACACCTGTTAGAATGGCTAGCGTAATTTTTTACTAATGCGCTAAGAGATGACAGACATCTAAATAAATAGCAACAATGTCTTAAGGATTATGAGTCTATTATCATTTTTTGTACAATCAGCATTGTTTACAAATTAAAGGATATCAACAGATAAAAAGGTAAAATTAATTGAAGATGCTCACAACTCCTAAAAACGACACATTTTTATGTGTTCCCATCCAGTACTTGCACACATTTTATATTTATTTTTTTACTTAATATAGTAGCATTTTCTATTTGTATCGTTCTATTATCATTTAATATTATATCACAAAACTAGCATATTTTTCAGGGTGTTACATAGCCTTTAAAATTATTATTTTTAATAACTACATAAGAGTTCACTCGCTTTTCAAAACCATTCTCTAATTGTTCATCCTTTAGATTGTTTCCAGTTTTTTAGTGAGTCTAAAAAATTTATGAAATAAAAACCTTCATACTTATAGCTCTTTTATGCTTTTAATGTAATTCTTAGGAAAAATTCCCAACAATGGGATCACTGAGTGATCGGATATGAACATTTTTATTTCTCTTGATAGGCATTGCCAAGTGGCTCTCCAAAAGCGTTGTACCAATTTATATTGCCATTAGTGATGAATGAGTTTGACCTTAACTACACCGGCATTAATTTGCCATTATCTTTATCTACCTCTCTTGTTTTCTTCTGTAATCATAAGTGATAGATTTTAGACCATATTTGTCTTTGAAAA
The DNA here is from genome assembly GCF_964270905.1 of Leucopleurus acutus. Taxonomy (NCBI): domain Eukaryota; kingdom Metazoa; phylum Chordata; class Mammalia; order Artiodactyla; family Delphinidae; genus Leucopleurus; species Leucopleurus acutus. Next base: position 22,930,283 of record NC_139159.1, on the reverse strand, counting down.
GCTCATGTGTATCAATGAATTTTGAAGAAAATACAAACAACTCAAAAGAAATAGAGCATGGAAGTTTTATCTTTAAATACATGTCTACCTTTATATAACAGGTCCTATGTAATTCCCCTTGATGTTGAATCCCTTCTCAAATTGTCTTCTTCAGAAGGAAGTTTATAGCTATAACTTAGCTTCCCCTCCCTCCTCCCACTCCTGGGTATGGAGCTGTGCACTTATCCTTTATTATTATTTGCAGCTGTTTACCTAATACATGCTTTATTTAATATTTGAAAAAGGTGGACAGAATTTGCTTAACTCTCCCTTTATTGAATCTGTACTAAGAGCATTAGTCTCCTGTTTAAAATTCAAGAAATGCTGGTTTGTATAGTGAAGAGTTGACCTTACATATATGTGACTCCACTAAGCAATATAATTAACTCATAAATACTCCAAATAAAAATTAAATTATTGATTCTTGGAGACAAAGAATTCAGGCTTAAATAACTACTAGTCTCTTCAAATTTCCAAGGGACACGAGGTCCTAATGAGGGAACACATTTAACTGTCCTCTTCTATATGGGAAATTTGACTTCCTTTTTTAACTTGTCACTTTAGGAGGGAATTGTGAGAGAGAAAGGGAGCATCTCATTAAGCATCTATATCAACCCAAATAAACTGGAAACAATTATTGTTACAGATGTCATAATTGGATAATCCTAACATCTAACTTGTTGTGGCCATTTATTGTTGTTTAACAAATTACCCCAAAGCTCAGTAGCAAAAGCCAGCCATAGATTCTATGTGTCAGTAATTTGGAGAAGGCACAATGAGACCAGCTTGTCTTTGCTGCATGATGTCTGAGGTCTCAGCTGGAAGACCTGAAGGCTGGAATCTGGTATCCAAATGCTCTTTCACCCACTTGTTTGGTGGTAGGTGCTGTTTTCTGGCTGGCTCAGTCCCCAAGAGCTACCATCCAAGAAGAGAAGCCTTGTGGATGCATATCCTCTTGTTGACCTAGCCTTGAAGTCATATGACATCATATCCACTGCACTTTATTGGTCAGAGAGGGCACAAGCCTCACCTAGACTCAAGAGGATAAGAAACATAAATGACAACTCTTGATGGAGAAGTGCTAAAGCCAATTTGGAAAGAACCAAAAGGGATGGGGGTGATGTTGTTGTGGTCACTTAGGAAAACACAATCTGCCACATAGGGCTATGAAAAATAGATTTGACATATACTATTTTTTGCTGAGCCTTTTAAAATCTCAGTTTGGAAAAAGTTTTATATCCAGGAATGACAAAGCAATTCCTATTGCCCCAACCTTCCTACAGGTAACAGTTATAAAAGTTAAATAGTTAAAAGTAAAAAAAACGCAACCATTTCAAGAAGGGAATGACACTGGTTGGCCCTTTGCCTGAGTGCAGACTCCTGTTATCACCATGCAGGATGACTGACACTCTGATAGAAATATGTGGTCTTACTGGCTTGAAAAACCAGAGGATAATATTTGTATTGACCACAGCAGATAGAGTGGGGGTTTCAACCCAAAAGGAGGAGAGCTGGAGAGCTAAAGACCTACATTCTGCATATGAACCCTTTTCTGATCTCTGGCTCACCTCTGAACTATGCATGTGGCTGCCAAGCAACCCAGCTAAGGCTAAAAACCTAAATGAAGATTTCAGCTTCCACCCTTTAAAGGAAAGACAAATTTGGGGGTTTTAGTCCAATTAAGCTATCTGCTAAAACAGATAAACCAACCAACAAACATTATTATTATTTTATTTTATTCTATTTTTTTCTGAGAAAAGTAACAGAATCCAGAAAGTCCATAGGTCTGGGTTTCATACCTTTTGAAATGAAGACACATACCTCTGAAGTTCGGTCGATCTTCTTAGGGCCAAATCTCAGTATGCTTCAGGAATCAGGTATGGAGAATGACTCAAGAGGAAATAGAATTGCAAAATTTGCTGATATATATTATCCATAATGTATGTGGAAGTGGATTCTAAGGAAGTTAGACCAAGGAGCATGGAAATAACACTAGAAAAGCTGGGGCAAATGCATTGATATGGGTGCAGTTACTGAACATTCTGGATTTAATGTGCTAACTCATGGAGTTGGTGGTGACTCTAACAAGTTATTTGGTTGGTTAACCAAACCTTGAAGTCAGTAGTGGCCTATTTTAATGAGGCTGAGATCCAGTGCTCGTGTGGCATGATGTGGAGAAAGAATTAAAAGGCTCAGAATTCAATCCCTTCACTGGAGAAGATATTGATGCATACACTGAGGGGACAACCTGCATCCTTGAAAAGGTCTGGGGTTGCTCTCCTTTGTAGCCAGGTATGACTGTGGCTAACACCACTCTTTATATGAGTTCCCTGATTTTAACAGAGATGATGGGATGCTAGAGTATCAGAGACCAAGTGGCCAACTGACAAGGACAAAGTAGGCACATTTCCTAGAAAGGCCAGTAGGGACATAATAGTAATCCGAACACTTTGGTCCATAGGGACCACTGACTGTAGCTAATTGATCACAGTGTCCCTAGGAATAAAATAGATGGGAAGTCTGTAAGAACACTGCTTGAAACTAAGCATGTTCATAGTCCCAGAGTATCTTGGGTTTATTGAAGGAAAAGGAAAGGTCAGGTATCCTTGAAGGGAAGGTCAAGTTCACCTGAGGAAGAACCCTGCAGTATTGTCATAAGTATATACTGTGAATCTATCTTCAAACCTGCATAAATTTAGCAGAGTAAAAGTGCACTAGGGAAAAATACCCAGACCTTTGGGAATTATTAAATACTGCTTCTGGATTGTTGCTAATTCCGAAGACCCAAAATACCATGGTGGCTGTGGTCAGGTGATATACATGGATGTACCTCACAATGCAGATGTGACTCACAGAGTACCCAGTTAGTTCATAGGCACACTGTGTTGTTTCAGTAGTATCTCGATGTATAATTGGATTAGAAATACTTGGCACCTGGAAGAATCTCCACACTTGCCTTGGGATCATGGGATAAGAGCCATTATGGTGGGAGGGGCAAATGGAAACTTCTGAATTTTTCTGCTCCTTACCAAGGTAGTAAACCAGTAGCAATGTCACATCTCTAGGGGGATTTTCAGATATTAGTGACACTGTCAAAGACTTAAAAAATGAGAGGTGGTGATATGTATCATATCATATCATTCCTTAACTTGCCTGCTCGGCCTATGCAGAGGTTGAATGGATTTTGGAGAATGGCTGTGGATCCTTGTAAACCTTACCAGGTGGAGATCTGCAGTATGTAGTATTTTTACTGAAGAAAATTAGCATATCTCCTGGCACTTGATATACAGTTATGACCTGGTCAAGACTTTTTTCTCTGTATCTTAAGGACCACCAGAAGCTGTTTGCTTTTACCTGGCAGAGACAACAATATACCATCACCAAGTTGCCTGCCTGTGTCAACCCTCCTGCTTTCTCTGCCACAGTATGGTCTCCAGAGGCCATGATTGCACTGATATTTGACAAAATGTTATAATAATCCACTACATTGAGGACATTATGCTGACTGAATATAATATGCACAGAGTAGTGGGTATTTTTCATGCCTGAGTAAGACCTATGTGAACCAGAGGGTGGGAGATAAGCCCCACAGAATTTCAGAAGACTGCCATCTTAGTGAAGTTTTTAGAAACCCAATGGGCAGGAGTGTGTTGCGACATCTCCTCGAAGGTGGAGGACAAGTTGCTGTACCTTGCACTACCTATAAAGAAAAAAGAAAAGGCATATTTGGTAAGCCTCTTTCTTTTTCAATTTAAGTTTTAGATTTACAGAAAACATGAGTAGATAGAACAGAGGATTCCCCAATACTCCCTGCCCCTCCATCCCCACATCTTGTTCTCCTTGTTATTAATGACTTGCATTAGTGTGGTACACTTGCTACAGTTAACGAACCAATCTCATACATTATTACTAACTAACATCCATCATTTATTCAAATTTCCTTAGTATTAACCTAATGTCCTTTTTCTGTTTCAGGATCAGTATAACACATTACATTTCATTGTTATATCTCATCAGGCTTCTCTTGATTGTGATAGTTTCTCATATTTTCTTTGTTTCCAATGACTTTGACAATTTTGTCGAGTACTGTTTAGATATTTTGCATTATATCCCTTAATTGGGATTTGTCCGGTAATTTTCTCATAATTAGACTGGGGCTATGGATTTTGCAGAGGAAAACCGCAGAGGTAAAATGCCATTCTCATCACATCATATCAAGGATCTACACTATCAACATGACTTATTGCTGTTGCTGTTGACCTTGATCACTTGGCTGAGTTATTGTTGTCAGATTTCTCCACTGTAAAGTTCCTCCTATTGCTTTCCTGCTTGTACTCCTCGAAATGAAGTTGTCGTGCACAGCATCCTCCTCGAGGATGAAATATCTACGTAAATTATTTGGAATCCTTCTACAGAGGAAATTTGTTTATTCTCCCCCACTGATTCTTTTTTTTTTTTTTTTTTGGCTGCGTTGGGTCTTCGTTGCTGTGCGCAGGGTTTCTCTAGTTGCGGTGAGCAGGGGCTACTCTCTGTTGCGGTGGCTTCTCTTGTTGCGGAGCACAGGCTTCAGGTGCACGGGCTTCAGTAGTTATGGCACGTGGGCTCAGTAGTTGTAGATCGTGGGCTCTAGAACGCAGGCTCAGTAGTTGTTGCACACGGGTTTAGTTGTTCTGCGGCATGCGAGATCTTCCTGGACCGGGGCTCAAACCCGTGTCCCCTGCATTGGCAGGCAGATTCTTAACCACTGAGCCACCAGGGAAGTCCCTCCCCCACTGATTCTCAAATTGATTAATTAAATAATTTCACTGTGGACTTATAGCTATTTATTCTGTACTATGGGTTGTAAGCCAATTCTATTTCATTGATCTTGATGCTTAGATTTTTCCATTTTTGGCCCCTGGGAGTTCTTTCATTTGGGTCCTTTGTTCCTTTGACATTCCCTCATCACTGTGTTTTGTTTGTTTGTTTGAGTACAGTACTTCCTTACATTCTGGCATTACAAGATGCTCCGGGTTTATTTTGTGTTTAATTTTGCTTAAATCAGTACTTTTGACAATGTGACTGTCTAATACCTATTAATATTTTAGTTAAAACATATAGTAAACACTTAGTATGTGCTAAGTGCTTTGTTGCATGCTGGGTGTAATGCTATCTATTTTTATCTATAAGCAGGTAATAATCATCTTGATTATCACTCACATTTTTAAGCTCCTTTGCTTTTTACAAAGACCCCCCCCCACCATACATTAGCTCATTTTTAAACCTCACACAATTTTTCTATGATAGATATGGTAAGAATTAATTATGATATCTGTTTCACAGATGAAGAACCTGATCTAGATTTTTAATAGATTTTTTTAAAGGAGAAATGAAACTCTAGTTTATTTTAGTGAGTGCAGCCTCTTTTGAATGCATGCAGCCATTTTTCAGATTCCCTCTTAATCAATTTTACAGAGAGTTTTCCTGATTAATGCAACATTGTGAGCACAATGAATTTACGTTTTGTTCTCTTACAGATTTATTCTTCATTCCCCTTCTCATTCCGAGCCATGAAAATAATAGAAAGATTTAGTTACATAAAGCCTTGGCTTATTTCAGTTTACTTCAGAATATGATGATGTAAATTGGAGAAAACTCTGTGGAATATATTATGATTGCTCCCTTTTTAAGCATAAAATTTTCTAAGAAGTGAAATAAAATTCCAGTATCACAATAAGTAAAATATTTGATGTAAACTAAGAATGTCAATAAACTTGTGAGTTATGGCACCAAATATGTTTTGACAAACACAATTGTGTAGAGACTTTAAAGATTTTAGTACAGTTCTTGTCTTATAAAATATGAATGCATCACTTTACGGTGAACTTATGATGTTGCAATGATCTCCTTTCAAATGTCTTACTTTGGAAGGAGCTTGACTTAACTTTTTGTCTCTCTTTATTTTTGGATATAGATCCTATAACTTCATGCATAACTCATATGTTTTCTTATAGGACTCTGTTTGATGGACTTTGAAATTACAGATCATGATCTTCCTTTTACTCAGAGGCAAACCCTTTCTTTACTCTGCACTGCACTCTAGTGTTTGCTTGTTGGCGTCCAGGGAGAGTGCTGAGGTGTGAGTTTTACTACAGTGACCTGTACAATGAATAGCTTCAGAGAAGCATTAGGGAATATTCTGGGAAGAGTGCATAGCTGAACTCTATAGGCTCTAGCTGAGCTGTCCCACTGAGCTATAGATAAAAGATGACCACATTTAGACACTTTAATTGAACTGCTTTTGGCTTTCTCCAGGTTTTATGAGAAAAGGGCCTTACAATACTCAGAAGTAAAACCTATGCTGTCACCATGTTCAGAATGCTGAAACTGAGTTTTATCTCAAGTGGAAATATTTTGAACTACATTTAAGGTTGGTTTGTTTGTCGCTTCAAATAGTTTTCCGGAACCACTATCTTTTGGAGACTCCATTCATTTTTCCTGCTAGTTTTTGACCTGATTTAAGGGGAATGGCAATATATGGAAATCTACCCTTCCATTATCACTGCTTATCTTTGGAGCATCATGGATATGTGCTAGATGGTTCTTCATAGAGACACACTTTTTGGAATAAAGCTGAAACCTTATGCTAGAAACAATTTTCTATTGAAGAATCTGTGACATGTTTGTAGGAACAAACCTGGACAAACCATAAATGTGATAAGTAAAAAGCAGAGTCAGATTTGCAGGTCAGGTTTATCAACACAATGAACTGGGTGATTTCTTGACATATGACAAACTCATTTACTGTTTGTCCAGGAAACAATCTGACATTTTCCCAGGGATCTTACGTGCATTTTAAAAGATTTAAGTAATATATGGCCAGAGCATTCAGGGTCAGTAGTTGCAGAAGATTAATCAGTTTTGGAGGTAGCATCTAATCTATTCAAGGGATTTAATTCATCAAAATTTATTGATCTCCAACTATGTGCCATATGCCTTCCATGAGGTAGAGTATATGAATAATCTGTTTTCAAAGGACCCAGAGTCTTTGATTAAAAAAATATTTAAATAATAATTCAAGGGAGATTATTAGTATAATAGTAATCAAAGTAAATCTATCAGAAGAGTGACTATTTCCAACTAGGAATCAAAATGGCTTCACAGAGGAGAGAAAGTGTTGTTTATAAAGTTCCAACTTTACGTAGTCCACATAACAATGGTATGATCCCCATTTTACATGAAAGAAAATGAACCTAGAAAAGTTAAGTACTTGCCTAGTATCATAAAATTAAGCCAGATATTTAAAAGGGAGTTGAGGCTAAATAACGAGTACAAACAGGTGCATTGTACTTTTCTCTCTGCCGTGTGTGTTTAAAATTATACATAATTATACATATACACTGTTGGTAAGAATAATTCCAAAACCTCTTTCTCTTTTCAACTAACCATTATCAGGGTCCAAAAATAGAGATGGCAAACCAACCTATAAAATTGTTATTATTATATCCCTTTCACATAAGAGAAAATGGGGGCTTAAAATGTGTTAAGTGACTTGCTTGGTGTTAAGCAAACAAATGGTGGATCCAGAATTTGTATGTGGGTCTTTTTTAACCTCTTTATTATGGATATATATATATATATATATATATATATATATATATATATTTTGCTTTTCTTTTTTAAAAGGTTGTGTTATAAACACTTAACATGAGATCTACCCTGTTAACAAAATTTTAAGTGCATAATACAGTATTGTTAACTATGGGCACAATGTTGTACAACAGGTATCTAGAACTTTTGTATCTTGCTTAACTGAAATTTTATGCCTATTGATGATCAATTCCCCACTGCCCCCTCTCTGCAGTCCCTGGTCACCACCATTCCACTTTGATTCCAGGAATTTGACAATTTTAGAGACCTCATATGAGGGAGATCATGCATGTCCTTCTGTGACTAGCTTGTTTCAATTAGCATGATGTCATCCAGTTTCATCCATATTGCTGCATATAGCAGGATTTCCTTCTCCTTTAAGGTTGAATAATATTCCATTGTATGTATATGCCACATTTTCTTTATCCGTTTATCCATAGATAGACCTTTAGGTTATTTCCACATTTTGGCTATTATGAATAATGCTTCAATGAACATGGGAGTGCATATATATCTTTGAGATCTTGATTTTAATTATTTTGGTTAAATCCCAGAAATGGGATTGCTGGATCATATGGTAGTTCTATTTTTAAATTTTTTTGAGGAAACTTCATACTATTTTCCATAGCAGCTGCATCATTTTACATTCCCACCAGTTGTGTATTGTGGGTAATTTTAAGCACTCATTGTAGACAGAAAAGTACAGTGCATCTGCATGTACCCATTATTCAGCCCCAACACTTGTTAGCTCACAGCCACACTTGCATTTAATCAAACTTCCTTTACATCTCTGCCTACCGAATTGTTTTGAAGCAAATCCCGTACATAATATTTCACGCATAAATATTTGAGTATGTGTCTCTGAAAGAAAAAAACTCTTGTTAATGAACCCAGTCATGGTGCCATTTTCATACATAAGAAAATCTAGTTATGTCTTTTTTTTTTTTAACATCTTTATTGGGGTATAATTGCTTTACAATGGTGTGTTAGATTCTGCTTTATAACAAAGTGAATCAGTTATACATATACATATGTCCCCATATCTCTTCCCTCTTGTGTCTCCCTCCCTCCCACCCTCCCTATCCCACCCCTCCAGGCGGTCACAAAGCACCGAGCCAATATCCCTGTGCCATGCGGCTGCTTCCCACTAGCTATCTACCTTACGTTTGTTAGTGTGTATATGTCCATGACTCTCTCTCGCCCTGTCACAGCTCACCCTTCCCCCTCCCCATAACCTCAAGTCCGTTCTCTAGTAGGTCTGCGTCTTTATTCCTGCCTTACCCCTAGGTTCTTCATGACATTTTTTTTTCTTAAATTCGATATATATGTGTTAGCATACGGTATTTGTCTTTTTCTTTCTGACTTACTTCACTCTGTATGACAGACTCTAGGTCTATCCACCTCATTACAAATAGCTCAATTTCGTTTCTTTTTATGGCTGAGTAATATTCCATTGTATATATGTGCCACATCTTCTTTACCTAGTTATGTCTTACATCATCAAATATCTAGTCAGTATTTTCTCATACATGTTTTATTTCATTTTTGTTTGTTTATAGACATTATGTTGCTGGTTTGTTCTAATTGGGATTCCAACAGGGTGCACCACTGCATTCTGTTAGTATGTCTCATGGATATTTTAATTTCATAGGCTACCTTAATTATATTAAAAAAATTTTGAGATTGATCTGTTGAAAAAATTGAGTAATTTGTCTTGTGACCTTTCCTGCTTTCTGGATATCGCTGATTGTACTCTCATTTTTTAAAGAAAACCTCTTCCTCTAGTCCCCATGTATTTCCTGTACTGGTGGTTAGATCAAGAGGCTGGATCCATATTTAGGTTACATTTTTGGCAAGATTACTTCATAAATGGTGTTCTAAACTTCCATCGAGAGGCATAATGTCCAGTTATCTACTGCTGTGGCGTTAGGTGCCACTGAGGATCATTTCCCAGGTCCAGAGTTTACTTTGGGGTTTGCAAAATGGTAATATTCCAATTATGTAATTACATCTTTATATGTTAGTTGGAATCCCTCCATAGACAGAATTTTTTCTCATCAACTTTTGAATACCCTGAGGTATAGTTTTTACTATAAAAACAAGTAATCTGTATGATTCTTTCCCTTTATTTATCAGTTTTTAGAACAAGGAGTTGGTTTCCTAGCATCCTCCAAAGGTGATCTTTTTTTAAAACATGATCATTGGAATTCCTGGATTTTTTACATATTTTATTGATTTCAACCCACTGATGTTTTTACTCTTATTGGTGCTGAGGATGACTCATCTTTGTACAGTGGGAGCCACTTTAAGATGTTTCATGAGTCCTTTTGACACTATTCCAATAATTTTTGATAACTTCCTTGTTTTCTGGAATGACAAAATCCTAAGATTCATCTTGTAAATTGCCTGCCCCTGACTTTTATATCTGTCTCCTTTACATGTTACCTCTCATCACATATAAGTAATAATTTTATTTAAATATAGCTTAATCTCCCATTGTATGTGCATATATACACACACACATATACACACACAGACTCCCTTTTTCAGATAAATGGTAATACGATATATAGTATACATGTTGCTTATACTACTTGTTGTTTTCATTTAACAATATATCCTGGAGATCACATATTAGAAAGCACTCTTTTTTTTTTTTTTTAAACCAGCTGTATGGTGTTCCATAGTAAGTATCTCAAAGTTAATTCAATTCATCATGTATTAATGGACATTTAGGTTGTTTCTGGTTTTTACCTTTTTAAATCATGCAGTAAATATCCATGTGTATACATATTTTCATGTTTATCTTTCAGATAGATTCCTAGAGAAGGGCAATACATAAAAACATATGTAAAATCATTAAATAATGCCAAATTGCCCTCCATTGGGTTCATAACATTTTGCATTCTTTTTAGAAACACATATGTGCCTGTTTCCTCTTAGTCTTACCAACTAAATGTGTGATCACACTCTTGATTTTTTGTCAGTGTGATAAATAAGATATATCTGTGTAATATTAATTTGTATTTCTCTTATTATGAACTATTTTTAAAATTATGAGACATATAGAGTCCTAAACGTATGAGAAACTGCATTGCCTGTATTGCCTTTTCTACTCACATCTCTAGCCTGTTTTTCTTTTTTTTTCTAAACATCTTTATTGGAGTATAATTGCTTTACAATGGTGTGTTAGTTTCTGCTTTACAACAAAGTGAATCAGCTATACATATATCCCCATATCTCCCCCTTCTTGCGTCTCCCTCCCTATCCCACCCCTCTAGGTGGTCACAAAGCACTGAGCTGATCTCCCTGTGCTATGTGGCTGCTTCCCACTAGCTATCTATTTTACATTTGGTAGTGTATATATGTCCATGCCACTCTCTCACTTCGTCCCAGCTTACCCTTCCCCCTCTCTGTGTCCTCAAGTCCATTCTCTACATCGGCATCTTTATTCCTGTCCTGCCCCTAGGTTCTTCAGAACCTTTTTTTTTAGATTCCATATATACGTGTTAGCGTACGGTATTTGTTTTTCTCTTTCTGACTTCACTCTGTATGACAGACTCTAGGTCAACCCACCTCACTACAGATAGCTCAATTTCATTTTTTTTTATGGCTGAGTAATATCCCATTGTATATATGTGCCACATCTTCTTTATCCATTCATCTGTCAATGGACACTTAGGTTGCTTCCATGTCCTGTCTGGCCTGTTTTATAAATAGCATTGTTGTTATTTTAATTTTGCTTATGAAGTTGTATTTGCCATGCTTTTTTTTCTTTGGCTGTGCCACCATGCAGCATGCGGGATCTTAGTTCCTCTACCAGGGGTCGAACCCTTGCCCCCCACAGTGGAAGTGCAGAGTCCTAACCACTGGACCACCAGGGAAGTCCCTGCCATGCATGTTTAATCTTTATGTAGTCAAATTTACTAATTATTTTCCCTACTGCTTCAATATTTTGAGCAGGAAGAGAATTTTCCTTGCATCTCAGTTATAAGGATATTCAGAAATGTTTGTACTTGTGTAATTTCATTTTTTATATTTAAATTTCTAATTCCTTTAGAATTTTCACTGATTTCTGGTGTCAGAAATGAATTCAATTTCTATTATTTTCATGTACTTATCCAGTTATCCCAGCACCATTTATTAAAGTGCCCATATTTCCCACTTGATTTGTGACTTCACCTTTGTTGAATACTACCAGCAATTGCATATATTTCTGGATTCTCTATTCTTTCTTATTGACCTGCCTGGCTACTCATATGCCAACATCACACTGTGTTGATTATAGAGACCTTAGGATATGCTTATATATCTAATTGGGCCAGCAATCCCCTTGCCTCACTGTTGCTCTTCTTTTTCAAGGAATGTAGGTCTTTGAACACCAAATTCAATTCCTTCAGTAAGATGTCACAAAAAACAGAAGGTTTAGACTCTTTTAAATAGGAAAATAAGAAAGTAAACCTGTGAAGGAATTTGATGGCAAAAATGGGTCAAGAATAATTTTGTTTTTGGTATTTGTTTTAATTAAAAGACTAAGAAGAACCAAGCCTACTGAGTCCACTTAGCTTTTTTTGTCTTCTATAGATCCCCTTAGAGAAGTGATGTATTATCCTGATTTAGCAATCAAAATTTCCATCGTGTAGATCCCTTGATTAGGTCTGATTGTGTTTGAAAACACTAGAAGAATTAAGATTTATTAGTGATAACACCCTTCTGACACCTGGCAGTAAAGCCCTGGATATCTGTGTAAGATCCAAAGCATGGTGATGTGGTTGCTATGTTGGAATATATTGGAGAGTGTGTGTATCTGTGTGTGTGTGTGTGTGTGTGTGTGTGTACACATTCTTCACCACTATTCACTAGAATACAGTGAGGTTTAACGTTCATGTTGTCAGTCTCAAAAATTCAAAGATATTTCTTAACATGGTAATCTGAGGGGAGAAAACAATAATTACAATGTGTGGAGATCCTAACTTCTGGCAGTTGTAGCTGCAAAGAATTTTACTAAGGAACTATTTGAGCAAAATGTTGGGTTTTCAGGTTGAGCATTTTTGTCATAAGTGATCCTGTTTTTAAAAGCTTGATTGTGGGTGGCGGGTGGTTGTTGGGCTCAGTCAGAGGATGGCTGCGGCCACGGTGGGTGGATCTCTGGGCCAGTCCCCTGGCCCTGCTGTCTGGGCTGCATCGCAGCCACTGCGGAGGTCAGGGGACTCGCGGCGCCGCCAGGCTGTGCTCTTCTTCCTCAACAACATCTCCCTGGATGGGCTTCCCTCGAGTTTCTGGAAGACACGGTGGGATGTGCCTCCCTTCAAAGAACCAAACATACATCTGGATCCCCAAGACACAAAGGCCCGAAGAAGACTCACTTCATCAATAATATGAGGCAGTACAACTCCAGGAACAGCAGGATCATGCTCATCTGAGCCAAGCAGTCCATGTGTGCAGCCTTCTCTGTCTTGCCCTGTGGAGAAGGCCTGTGCGTCAGTGACCTGAGGGTGGATAGCCAAAAGCAGAGGCATCCATCCGGCGACGTTTCCATATCTTCTGAGATGGTCTTCCAGTTGGAAGACGTTGAGCTGGGGGCGGATGGAAAGGTTGTGTCTTACCAAGATCCTGTACCCCACCAACACCCTGGTCACTCTCAAGCTGGCCCACTGACTCAGCCACGACTCAGAGTGCCCTGTGCTCTGCTGAGGTCCAGATGCAAACCTGTCCTGCCCAGGGTGGCGCTAGCTGGCTCAGAACTAGGGGCTAATGCAGGGGATTCCCTGTAGTACAATCCCAACCTCCTGGCTGACCCTCAGTGACCTTGCAGCAAGCACAAGTACGTCCTCATCTTCGCATCCTACATGACCACAGTGATAGAGTATGTGAAGCTCTCCCACCTCAAGAAGGACATGAAGGAGACCTTCTGGGAGAAGTTCCCGCACATCAAGCTGATGCTGAGCAAGATTAGGAGTTGAAAATGAGAGAGGCAGAACTTGTCCCAGGAGTGTGTTTTGGAGCCTGTGACAGTGCCAATGGCCTATGTGTACTTTGAGAAGCTGGTCCTGCAGGGCAAACACAACAAGCAGAACTGCAAGCTGCTGAAGAAAAAGCAGAGGAAGGAGCAAGGTAAAAGCCCACCAGACCAAACAAATGAAGAGGAAATAGGCAGTCTACCTGAAAAAGAATGATAGAAAAGATGATCCAAAATAATCTTGGATATAGAATGGAGAAAATACAAGAAATGTTTAAAAAGGACCTAGAAGAACTAAAGAGCAAACAAACAATGATGAACAACACAATAAATGAAATTAAAAATTCTCTAGAAGGAATAAATAGCAGAATAACTGAGGCAGAAGAACGGGTAAGTGACCTGGAAGATAAATAGTGGAAATAATTAACACAGAGCAGAATAAAGAAAAAAGAATGAAAATAGTTGAGGACAGTCTCAGAGACCTCTGGGACAACATTAAATGCACCAACATTCGAATTATAGGGGTCCCAGAAGAAGAAGAGAAAAAGAAAGGGATGGAGAAAATATTTGAAGAGATTATAGTTGAAAACTTCCCTAATATGAGAAAGGAAATATTTAATCAACTCCATGAAGCACAGAGTCCCATACAAGATAAATCCAAGGAGAAACATGCCAAGACACATATTAATCAAACTATCAAAAATTAAATACAAAGAAAAAATATTAAAAGCTGCAAGGGAAAAACAACAAATAACATACAAGGGAATCCCCATAAGGTTAACAGCTGATCTTTCAGCAGAAACTCTGCAAGCCAGAAGGGAGTGGCAGGACATATTTAAAGTGATGAAGGGGAAAAACCTAAAACCAAGATTACTCTACCCAGCAAGGATCTCATTCAGATTTGACGGAGAAATTGAAACTTTACAGACAAGCAAAAGCTAAGACGATTCAGCACCACCAAACCAGCTTTACATCAAGTGCTAAAGGAACTTCTCTAAGTAGGAAAAACACAAGAGAAGGAAAAGACCTACAAAAACAAACCCAAAACAATTAAGAAAATGGTAAAAGGAACATACATATCGATAACTACCTTAAATGTAAATGGATTAAATGCTCCAACCAAAAGACATAGACTGGTTAAATGGATACAAAAATGAGACCTGTATATATGCTGTCTACAAGAGACCCACTTCAGACCTAGGTACATATACAGACTGAAAGTGATGGGATAGAAAAATATATTCCATGCAAATGGAAATCAGAAGAAAGCTGGAGTAGCAATTCTCATATCAGACAAAATAGATTTTAAAATAAAGACTATTATAAGAGACAGAGAAGGACACTACATAATGATCAAGGGATCAATCTAAGAAGAAGATATAACAATTGTAAATATTTATGCACTCAACATAGGAGCACCTCAATACATAACACAAATGTTAACACCTATAAAAGGGGAAATTCACAGTAACACAATCATAGTAGAGGACTTTAAACCCCATTCACACCAATAGATAGATCATCCAAAATGAAAACAAACAAGGAAACACAAGCCTTAAATGCTACATTAAACAAGATGGACTTAATTGTTATTTATAGGACATTCCATCTCAAAACAACAGAATACACTTTCTTCTCAAGTGCTCATGGAACATTCTCCAGGATAGATCATATCTTGGGTCACAAATCAAGCCTGAAGAAATTTAAGAAAATTGAAATTGTATCAAGTATCTTTTCCGAGAACAGTGCTATGAGACTAGATAACAATTGGAGGAAAAAATCTGTAAAAAATACAAACACATGGAGGCTAAACAATACACTACTTAATAACGAAGTGATCACTGAAGAAATCAAAGAGAAAATAAAAAAATACCTAGAAACAAATGACAATGAAAACACGATGACCCAAAACCTATTGGATGCAGCAAAAGCAGTTCTAAAAGGGAAGTTTATAGCAATACGATCCTACCTCAAGAAACAAGAAACCTCTCAAAAAAACAACCTAACCTTACATCTAAAGCAATTAGAGAAAGAAGAACAAAAAAAAAACCCCAAAGTTAGCAGAAGGTAAGAAATCATAAAGATCAGATCAGAAATAAATGAAAAAGAAATGAAGGAAACAAAAGCAAAGATCAATAAGACTAATAGCTGGTTCTTTGAGAAGATAAACAAAATTGGTAAACCACTAGCCAGACTCATTAAGAAAAAAAGGGAGAAGATGCAAATCAAGAGAATTAGAAATTGAAAAGGAGAAGTAAAAGCTGATACTGCAGAAATACAAAGGATCATGAGAGATTACTAGAAGAAACTCTATGCCAATAAAATGGACAACCTGGAAGAAATGGACAAATTCTTAGAAAAGCACAACCTTCTGAGATTGAACAAGGTACAAATAGAAAATATATACAGACCAATCACAAGCACTGAAATTGAAACTGTGATTAAAAATCTTCCAACAAACAAAAGCCCAGGACCAGATGGGTCACAGGTGAATTCTATCAAATATTTAGAGAAGAGTTAACACTTATCCTTCTCAAACTCTTCCAAAATATAGCAGAGGGAGGAACACTCCAAAACTCATTCTACGAGGCCACCATCACCCTGATACCAAAACTAGACAAAGATGTCACAAAGAAAGAAAACTACAGGCCAATATCACTGATGAACATAGATGCAAAAATCCTCAACAAGATACTAACAAACAGAATCCAACAGCACATTAAAAGGTTCATACACCATGATAGTGGGGTTTATCCCAGGAATGCAAGGATTCTTTAATATATGCAAATCAATCAATGTGATAAACCATATTAACACACTGAAGGATAAAAACCATATGATCATCTCAATAGATGCAGAAAAAGCTTTCAATAAAATTCAATACCTATTTACGATAAAAACTCTCCAGAAAGTAGGCATAGAGGGAACTTACCTCAACATAATAAAGGCCATATATGACAAACCCACAGCCAACATTGTTCTCAATGGTGAAAGACTGAAACCATTTCCTCTAAGATCAGGTAGAAGACAAGGTTGTCCATTCTCACCATTGTTATTCAACATAGTTTTGGAAGTTTTAGCCACATCAACCAGAGAAGAAAAAGAAATAAAAGGAATCCAACTCAGAAAAGAAGAAGTAAATCTGTCACTGTTTGCAGATGACATGATACTATACATAGAGAATCCTAAAGATGCTCCCAGAAAACTACTAGAGCTAATCAATGAATTTGGTAAAGTAGCAGGATACAAAATTGATGCATAGAAATCTCTTGCATTCCTATACACTAAAGATAAGAAATCTGGAATAGAAATTAAAGAACCACTCCCATTTACCATTGCAAAAAAAAGAATAAAATACCTAGGAATAAACCTACCTAAGGAGACAAAAGACGTTTATGAAGAAAACTATAAGACACTGTTGAAAGTAATTAAAGATGATACAAACAGATGGAGAGATATACCATGTTCTTGGTTTGGAAGAATCAACATTGTGAAAATGACTATACTACACAAAGCAATCTACAGATTCAATGCAATCCCTATCAAGCTACCACTGGCATTTTTCACAGAACTAGAACAAAAAATTTCACAATTTGTATGGAAACACAAAAGACCCTGAATAACCAAAGCAATCTTGAGAAAGAAAAACGGAGCTGGAAGAATCAGGCTTCCGGACTTCAGACACTACAAACCTACAGTAATCAAGACAGTATGGTACTGGCACAAAAACAGAAATATAGATCAATGGATAGAAAGCCCAGAAATAAACCCACGCACATATGGTAAACTTAACTTTGATAAAGGAGGCAAGAATATACAATCGAGAAAAGGCAGCCTCTTCAATAAGTGGTGCTGGGAAATGTAAAAGCATGAAATTAGAACACTCCCTAACACCATACACAGAAATAAACTCAAAATGAATTAAAGACCTACATGTAAGACCAGACACTATAAAACTCTTAGAGGAAAACATAGGCAGAACATTCTATGACATAAATCACAGCAAGATCCTTTTTGACCCACCTCCTAGAGAAGTGGAAATAAAAACAAAAATAAACAAATGAGACCTAAGGAAACTTAAATGCTTTTGCATAGCAAAGGAAACCATAAAGAAGACCAAAAGACAACCTTCAGAATGGGAGAAAATATTTGCAAATGAAGCAACTGACAAAGGATTAATCTCCAAAATACACAAGCAGCCCTTGCAGCTCCATATCAAAAAAAACAACCCAATCCAAAAATGGGCAGAAGACCTAAATTGACATTTCTCCAAGGAAGATATACAGATTGCCAACAAACACATGAAAGGATGCTCAACATCACTAATCATTAGAGAAATGCAAATCAAAACTACAATGAGGTATCACCTCACACCAGTCAGAAGAGGCATCACCAGAAAATCTATAAACAATAAATGGAGGAGAGGGTGAAGAGTAAAGGGAGCCCTCTTGCACTGTTGGTGGGAATGTAGATTGATACAGCCACTATGGAGAAGAGTATGAAGGTTCCTCAGAAAACTAAAAATAGAACTACCATACAACCCAGCAATCCCCTACTGGGCATATACCCTGAGAAAACCATAATTCAAAAAGAGTCATGTAACACAATGTTCATTGCAGCACTATTTACAATAACCAGGACATGGAAGCAACCTAAGTGTCCATTGACAGATGAATGGATAAAGAAGATGTGGCACATATATACAATGGAATATTACTCAGTCATAAAAAGAAACGAAATTGCATTTTTTGTGGTAAGGTGGATGGACCTAGAGTCTGTCATACAGAGTGAAGTGAGTCAGAAAGAGAAAAACAAATACCATACACTAACACATATATCTGGAATCTAAAAAAAAAAAAAAAAAAAAAAAAAAGGTTCTGAAGAACCTAGGGGCAGGACAGGAATAAAGATGCAGATGTAGAAAATGAATGGGCTTGAGGACACGAGGAGGGGGAAGGGTAAGCTGGGACGAAGTGAGAGAGTGGCATGGACATATATACACTACCAAGCGTAAAATAGATAGCTAGTGGGAAGCAGCCGCATAGCACAGGGAGTTCAGCTCGGTCCTTTGTGATCACCTAGAGGGGTGGGATAGGGAGGGTGGGAGGGAGGGAGACACAAGAGGAAAGAGATATGGGAATATATGTATATGTATAACTGATTCACTTTGTTGTAAAGCAGAAACTAACACACCATTGTAAAGCAATTATACTACAATAAAGATGTAAAAAATAAAAGCTTGATTATACTTGAGTACAGTATCTGTCTGATATCTGAATTATTTTTGTGATGAGTGAGAGGAAGCATCCTTGCAGGTTAAAAAAACAATAACTAAAACAGTTGATGAGAAAAAAACTAACACATCTCCTGTTATTTTGGAATCGAATATTGAAGCAGAGAAGTGGTCTCATAATTTTGGCATTTCACCACTTTATGATACTAAAAACTGATTATTAAGTACACTTATCACATGCCAAGCACTGCATAGGTCATTATGGATATATGTCAAAGTAAGTTAGGGAGACAGAGACAGGTAATGAACAAGACTATAGAGAGGTGATGCTGTGGAAATGCAGTATAGGCAGACACTAACTGTGCTTGGTGATATAGGGAGGACACCAAAGTAGATACGAATGTCCAACTTGAAACTTCTGAAGCATTTACTTTTGAAATTTCTTACATTTAAGGGGCCTCACTAATTTTAATCATCTGGTGCTGTTCTAGTATGACTTTTATTTTTTTTTAATCGTGAGATTATTTCCTCTTTTCTCAAAATGATGATCAGGTCTCTTTTTTAAGCCAATTATTGTAACACCAACAGGTCAGATGTTTTTTTCAAAAAGGAATTCATCTACCCCTACCCGATCTGCTCCCTTCCCTCTATTTCCTGTTTCAGTTAACAGAGTCACCATTTATGATGTAGTCTAAACAGACACCTCAGATTGAACCCATAGCTAATACTCCTCCAACTCCTATATTCAAAAGTCTTGAAGTCTTGATAATTCTCTGTGAAATATTTGTTGAGTATGTCCCCTGCTTTCAACTCCAATAACAACTGTTTTTGTATTTCTTCTGTATTCTTGCAATCCATTGAACTGGTCACCCTAATATTGTTGCTGCCATAAATACCTGTCAAAATTGAGTTAGTATAAAATCATTCCGCAGCATGAACCCTTTTACACAAGTTCCAGTAATGTCCTTCCAAACCTGGCCAACCTCCAGCCACTTAACGATACCTCATGATGGCATCCACCCATCTCATCACCATTCTAATCTTAGCATTATGTTCTCCTTACCCTGAATGACTTTGCTGTTCACTAAATATACTGTGTATCTTCAGGTCATCATGACTTTTAAACATTCTCTTCTATGCTTGAAATGCCACTTCCTTACATTTCTGCCTCTTAAATTTCTCCTCTTATTTGAGGTCACACTGAAAGACTGACATCTTTGAAGAGAAGGGCATGCATACGTATTTAAATACATATATATATAATTTTTTTCCCTTTCACTTTGCACTTAGCCCAGTGTTTAGTGCATAGTAAGGACTCAATAAAAATTGTAAAACAAATATTAACCCAGGTGGCTACAGGGAAACATATTGATCTGAAGGGGTACATTACTCATGGTCCCAGTGGGAAACAGAGATGCACTTAGATGAAATTCTGATGAGTAGTTAGAGAAGGGACTATTTACAAAGTATGGTTAAGCAAACCAATGAAGGATGTTCAGGCTCTAGCTACCAGCAAAAGAAGCTAATGCCACTCCTAGGCCTGAAGGGATGAGGGGAGAAAATAGACTTGTTAACAGAGTCCAGTGAAAGCTGGAGGTGTGAAGGGACTTCCAGGGTAGCTGCAGAGACATCTGACCACTGCCAGAATTATGGCCCCAAAGCAAGTGGTAGTGAGGGAGATATTCCTGACCTGTCTTCTCTCATGCTCAGATTTCCTGGTGATGCCTCCTATTGGCTAAGTCCAACCAGAAGCCAGAGAACAGGAGAGCACAGATGATAGTCTGTGTGGGACAGTCCATCGCGACACAAAACTGAACTTGGAAGGGCAGAGAACAGAATGGGCAGTACAATCAGAGAATAAACAGAATTAGAAACGTTCTCAAACCTTAATATTAAATGATGGATGCCGACCAGTCTCTGGAGCACGATGCTTATGACACAGCCTCCAGTAACTAAGTTGCCTGGGAACACATACCTTAATTAAATATTTTCCTTATCCACACCCTGTAACAGCAACAGCAAAGATGACAATAGTGACAGTAACAATTACCATTTACTACGTGCCAGATGCTGTGCTAAACACTTCACTCATTTTGTCATTTATGCCTCATAAGAGTCCCCATTTTGCGAATGCGAAATAGTCACAGAGGTCAAGTAATTTGCCAGAGGTGCAACTAGTTTGTAGAGGAGCCGAAGTTTGAAACCAGCTTAATGACTCCAAAGTCTTTTAATTCCTAAACTGTATCAGTGCAGGGAGACTAATATTCTGTTCAATAGGAAGCCATAGCATCTTCCAGTAGAATTGTGCAAGGTGAAATTCTCCCCTGAGGCATCTGGCAGGAAATTGTGACTAGTGTCTGTGCAAAGGAGACCTAGGGCGGAGGCTGCTATTTTTGACGTAAGTGCAAAGATAGATTATTTTACTTTCAATGAGAAAAAGAAAGATAAAAATGCTAATCAAATCTACTGAGCATCAGTTACCTGGGAGGGTTTTAATTAGAAAATCTCAGTGAAAGTGCCTAATGAAACCGTAGTACTATAATTGAATATAGAGACATGTTGGTAATTAAATGATAATGTAGAATAAATCCTTCACCTAATAGGTTTAATTCTGTTTTTACATTGTGCATTAATGGAGGGTCCCCCTGCCCAATATATTAGCGCCTAGCAGAGATAGGATACTTTATCTATTTATCCACTAAAAAACTTGATTTGGTACCATAGAAAAGTGCCATTCCTTTCCTTTGCCTTCCTCATGAACTAGAGCTATTTAGGTGTGTTTTGTCTTGTCAATTAGGGCAATCTAAGCAAAAGAGACAAATGTTCTCTTCTTACTTCTTCAGCTCATGTAGTTTGAATACATGTTTTGTATTCATAGAGGAATACATGTATTCATAGAGGGAACTGGACCTCACAGAGTCAGGACTGGTCCATCCCGGTCTCTGCTTCCTCCAGGTCCCTTTGGAGGAGAGAAGTTGAGAGGCTGGAGAGAAGCCTGGCATGCTGGGTCATCTTTGCAG
Organism: Leucopleurus acutus; assembly: GCF_964270905.1. NCBI lineage: Eukaryota > Metazoa > Chordata > Mammalia > Artiodactyla > Delphinidae > Leucopleurus > Leucopleurus acutus. Next base: position 22,908,403 of record NC_139159.1, on the reverse strand, counting down.
GACTCAGGGCGGCTGTGTGACAACCAAAACACCAAAACGGGAGCCCTAACTCACTGAGCAGGGCTCTATACCACGCCCACATTTCTGCCTTGCTTTGGTCTGAGCAGCCTGGATACCCAAGGTCTCAGGTTAAAATTTTTTTGATAATAAACTTCTGAGTCCTTGGCACTTCCAATTCTTGAAGGAGCTGGAAGAAACTGTTAAACTTACTGCTTAATTATTTCTCCAGGAAGTAAAAGGCATGCATCATCACTTAGGATGACTGCCAGCCAGCCCAACAGATGTTTTGCCAGTTTCTGAATTTTTCAGGGGGACATGTTTAGATTTATGCTATTCATTTGCAGTCTAGTTGATGCTTTTCCACTTAGATTCTTATCAGATTGTTATTAGACAGCATGTTCACTTCCATGTTTTATTAAAAAACTGCTGATAGAGTGATAATTCTTAGCTATATTGGCGCCTAAGTTGTTAAAGAAGTTAGAATTATTAATTTAAAAAGCATAATTTTTGGTTTTTTAAAGCAATTTAAAGGAAAAATACTTTTGTATAAAGGATATTATTTTGCTTTTTGTTCTCAGTGTAATGCCCCATAAATTATTTTCGTGTGGAAAGCTCTGGCAAACTTTATTACAACTGACACATTTTCAAGGAGAAGATGAATAATTCAAACATTCTGGAATGGCAAAAGCACCATTTCTTGCTCTCTGTCTGTCAAATCATTTTCATTTAATAGACTTTTATATTCTTTTTTCCATTTTTTTGGTATGATAAGGATACCTTGTCTTAAGTCTCCTTAGGTGATATCACGTGATTTTCTGATTGAAACCCTTTCCTTTTACACTTAATTTCTTTGGAAGCAGGAATAAGGCACGCAGATTCATTACCATCACTTAGCATCCTTCCTTGATCCTGTTGGTGTGTACAATCCAATCTCTCCACCTTTCTCCCTCTTAGAAAATGTGTGCTTCCTTTAGCATTTTTTCCCTTAATTATTTTATAGTCTATTAGCGTTTGAGCCTCAAACAGTTATGAAGAAAACCATTTCAAGGTTTAAGTCATTTCTTTTTTTTTTTTTTAAGAATCAATTTTATTTATTTATTTATTTTTGGCTGCGTTGGGTCTTTGTTGCTGCGTGCGGGCTTTCCCTAGTTGTGGTGAGCAGGGGCTACTCTTCTTTGCTGTGTGTGGGCTTCTCTCATTGCGGTGGCTTCTCTTGTTGTGGAGCACGGGCTCTAGGCGCGCGGGTTTCAGTAGTTGTGGCTCACGGGCTCAGTAGTTGTGGCTCACGGGCTCTAGAGCGCAGGCTCAGTAGTTGTAGTGCACGAGCTTCGTTGCTCGGCGACATGTGGGAGCTTCCTAGACCAGGGCTCAAACCCGTGTCCCCTGCGTTGGCAGGCGGATTCTCAACCACTGCGCCACCAGGGAAGCCCTGAAATCATTTTTATTTAACCTAAAATTTAGACGAATTATGAAATTTTCAACATGGGCTCCTGCATACAATAGACTGTTTCAAACCCATTGTTATTTCAGCCACGCTGGTGGTCACATTTGGAAGCAGTGAAGGAGAGAGTTATCACTATGACAGACAGAGCAATTAGAAAAACCAACCACACTGTAGGTTACATCCTGGAGGAAGAAGCTCTAAAACATGGAGCATTTCACTAAGGCCATATCCTGCTCCATGATGATATCCATAATATCCTAAAGCTGCTTTTAAAGGGAAAATAAATCACTTTTTTCTTAAAGTGAAAATAAATCATTTAAAAGATTCTTCCTCTTTTAGGATAACAGAATTTGGGATATTTGGAAAAAATTCTAGAAGTTTTGTGTCAGTAGTTGAATAACTAATTCCTTCATTCCCTATCAGGGTGTTTTGGTTCTGTAAAGACCATGAAGATGAAAAAGCTAAATTTCATAGTTTCTTCTCCAAAGGTAGGCAGTTCACTTTTAAAAGCAGTTTTTAAAATATTGCTAATGCATATATAAAAATAAACTATGCACAGTAAGAAAAACAAAAAAAAAACACTGCTATATCTCTGATGTGTAGATACATATAGTATGCATTCATATTTTTTGAATGAATTAGCAATCTAAAAGACACTGACAAAAATTTATATGCAGTATAGAGTTAAGTGGCAACCATCCAAAAGATGGTTATTGAAAATTTAATATTACCAGTACAAAGAAGGCATTAGAGATGTTAATCTCCCAAAGTAGTTGCTATGACATTTCTGAAACTATTACCAGAACTAGAAGTGCTTCAGAGAATTAAAGATATTGAAAAGGTTATCATCTATAGTTCTCATGATTCATCAAGAAAGAATTCATACTAATTAGGATATTTTGTTTATGCAAATAATTTTATTTACATGACTGTTGTTAGCATTATTATACTCAATGTGCTTTGTTAATTACTTTTGTAAAGTTCTCACCTATACAAGGCTTGCAATAGCACAGTACATCCAGTTTTGTGAGAGCTGACAGTAGGCCACTAGCAATAAAACTTTACATGAATCTCATGTTTTAAATGACAAACAGATACAGCAAAATAATACTAACATAAACTCTCTAGAAAAAGAGAAGCATGCACTGTTTTCAAGGTGAGGTTGAATTTCTTTTGGTCTTTTTTATAGTCTATCAGCAAACTATATCACAAATGGGTAGCCATAAAACAACAGTGTACTTAAATACCACCCTCTCCACATACATCCACACCCCCCAACACACACACAGACTTCAATATAATCCAACAGTTTCATTAAAAAAATAAAACATGAAATGATTTAAAAAATTTAAAAAAAAGCTGTTTTTAAAAAAATGTCATCCTAATTTCAGTGAAAAAGAAAACTTTGAGGATACCTCTGCACTAAATTTTCTTTTGTGATTTTTCATCTAAAAAGAGATTAGTTAATTTGAATATAAGTATGGTGAATCTGTGAGGCCCAAGAAAATATCTAGGAATCGACTTGGTGGGTATTTTAGAAGATAAATTTTGGACTTTTTCCAGTTCTTCTATTTAAACCATTCCAAAGTGAAATGATGGCAGTATACTGCAATTCTAGGCTGGCCTGTTTGTATGTTTGAGAGATAGTCCTGTATCAAAAAAGAGTGAGGGGAGGGATAAATTAGGAGCTTGGGATTAACATATACACACGTCTATATATAAAATAGATAACCAATAAGGACCTATTGTATAGCACAGTAGGGAATTATACTCAATATTTTGTGATAACCTTACAAGGGAAGAGAATCTGAAGAAGAATATATATGTGTGTGTGTGTATATATATATATATATATATAGTAGCAATGCTGAGCTGAGGGACTCAGGGACAATTTCAGGTGCTCCTGGGAGTTCTTGAGGGTTGCTGCCCTGTCAGGACCGTCAGAAGATATGCTACTAGACTTTCCTGCTGCTTTTGTTCTCCTGCTCCAGCAGAAGTGACTATTGCTTTCATTAAGAGCTATTGCTCTTTGTTAGTGAATCCTTTATGTAAATAGCAGTTGGATTATTAGCTTTTGGGGTGTTGATTCTGCGATGTCCTCCCTACTGAGGAAAGATAAATCTGATTAGAATGAAAGCTCAGAAACTTCTTGGGAGACTTTGAGTTAATTGCATTGACTTAAGCCTCCCATGAAAATTAGGTTTCATAAAAGTCATTTTTATTGAGGTACAATTTATGTAAAATAAATCCATTTAAAATTTATAATTTGATGAGCTTTTACAGATGTACATACATGTGAGGTAATTGTTGCAATTATGACACAGAACGTTTCCATCACTCTAGATTTCTGTGCCCCTTGGCAGTCCGTCTTTCCCTTCCCACAGACCCCAGGCAAACACTGATCTATTTTTGTCTCTCTAGATTAGTCCACAACTTTCTAGAAGGTTATGTAAATGTAAAAAAAAAATACTGCATGTATTCTTCTATGTCTGACTTTTTTCACTCAGCATAATGATTTTCAGATTTTTGCATGTTATGTATATCAGTGTTTTCCCCCTCTTTGTAATTATTAATGTAGTCCATCGAATAAATTTACTATATTTGCCTTTCAACCTCAACCATCTGATGGGTTTAGGAAAAGTTATAATCTTGTAGATTATTCAGCTTTTTTATGTTTTAGGTCAGGAGTGATGCTGTCTTGTGGTTTTCTACATCCTAAGGAGAAGTGGAACCTTTAATAAATGTACATTTAGATTTTAAACAATTAAAAATAAGTCTGTATTGTGCTATGGCTTGGTTTATACAAAGGATGGCATCAATGTAATATTTAAAAAATGTTTATATGTCTAAGGACATAGCTATAAATGTATATAGCTAAGTCAGGAAATGTTAGAATTGACACTTAAAATAGAGAAAAATGTACGATGATGCAATTTGGGACATTTCTAATCGAGAACTTAGGGCAAAGAATTGTTGGTCAATGACATTTCAGGTAGCATAAGAACTAAAAATGTACGAGATCTGAGGGTTTCTCCATTTTATGCCCTGAGTTTTGGCTCTTTTGAAACTACCTTAGTTTCAAGCAATTTAATGTTGTTTGATACCACAAATGAGATATCATTTGTAACCATGAAGTAAGTACAAATTTTAAGTCTTTTTTTTTTCCAAAGTAGAAAAATGGGAGCAGTTTTGTGGAAAATTTTAGAGATTATTCAGAAACTAGTAGAGATAAAGACATGTGATAGGCACATCTATATTTACTTCTAGAATAAAGTATTTCATTCTTCCTTCCAATTCTATTTTCTCTTCCTCATCTGCCCGGGTTGGCATTTTAAAATTAGTCTCAAGGTTGAAATTTTATTATACTTGAGTACTTTCCATCCCACAGTATCCATTTCTCACTTCTTCTGTTTAAAAATATACTAAGTAGCAAGACGGTGAGAGGCATTATAAGACACCTTAGAGAAAAATTGATTTGTCCCTGACCTCATCTATGTATTCAAAATTTCTGGAGAATGAGTTAAATATTCCTAAGGAGGTAAACATTTTTCCTTGGTTTGTTGGGTTAGTTTAGGGACAATTCATGTCTAAAGATTGTGCTGTATTAATGAGACTCTTCCCCCTCAAGTCTGCCCTCCTGGGAAGGAACACGGTAGCTGGTTAGTAGTGCCCAACTGCACTACTTAATTTACCTTTTTAAAGCAGGAAAAGCAGGAGAGAGCGAATGTATTTAAAACTGCAGGGGGTGTGGAGGCCGTAGGAATGTACTTTTCCCCATTACACTTTGGCTGTTTCTAATCATATGAAAATTGCTGGAGGATCCTTAATGGGCACTAGCGGTTAGAACTCTGAATTTCACATGTCTCACAAGACTGGGCTTGTCTCAGCGGAGAGTCAGTACCAGGCATGCCTAAGAGGGCTTCTTGGTGATTTTAATGACAACATAGGCTGTCTGATGTTTTGAAAAGAAAATGACCCCTGATATTGGAAGGATCAGCTGTAGTGGGGAAGGACAAAGCATGAAAACCACATCTGTTTGTCTCACACCTACTGTAGTATCAAATTCCTATACCATTATTTACCACAGGTAGAAAAGGCTCCATCCAAACAATAATGGTCACATCTGGAGGTTATTTGGCCTGCACCATCTGATGAGGTCACGGACCAAAGAAATAACGCCGTGGGCAGGTCAGGGCTTTGTAGTGGAATGACTGAGTTGGTCAATGAAAATGAATATTTCATGAGAGCTGGGCAGGTTCTGTGCATGTTGTATATTCCAAGATATATTTTCTGAAAAATCAAGTGATTTAAATTCCTGTAAGACTTTTCTGACAACAGTGATTTTAGGCATGCTTTTAAAAAAATTGTTTTCCAAAAGGATTCTTATTTGACATCAGAGATTCATCTGAAAATTTTTTAGCATTCTACCATTTGAGTCTTATTATGCATCTCCTTTGTTTATTCTTCCCTTAGATCTTAGTTTTGCCCACACTTCCCACTTTGAAGAAGCAAAATGACAAGCAACACTAATTCCTTGGCTGTTAACTATTATTTTGAATAATCCTTAACACTGAGTATTTATTTTTTTTATAACATGTCTTTTACATAATAATAACATACTGGTTAGTGTTATCTTTTGAAACAGAAACTTTAAATGTGAAATGAATATAAAAGAGTAGAACCTAAGAACAGCAACTTTAGAAGAGGTTTTTTAAAACAATAAAATATTTTAAATCAGAACATCAATTTATTAACATCCAATAAGAAATAAGCTTTCAAAACAGTCAGATACTTTTAAAAAATTTTTTATTGGAGTATAGTTGATTTACAATATTGTGTTAGTTTCAGGTGTACAGCAAAGTGAGTCAGTTATACATACACATATAACTACTCTTTTTTAGATTTTTTTCCCATATAGGTCACTACAGAGTATTGAGTAGAGTTCCCTGTGCTATATATACAGTAGGTCCTTATCAGTTATCTATTTTATATATAGTAGTGTGCATATGTCAATCCCAATCTCCCAATTTATCCTTCCCCTCCCCTTACTCCCCCCTGGTTACCATAAGTTTGTTTTCTACATCTGTGACTCTTTTGAAACAGTCAGATACTTGCTTCAGTGACCCTGAAGCTACATGGGTTGGCAGATCAGTAGGCTGGTAGGTAGGTATACTGATGCTGGGCCTGTGTGCTCTCACACTTCACATCGGTTCCTTGCCTTCCCTTCATTTTCTCTGTATCACAAGGGAGCTAATTCCTGTCATCTGTGTTCCTCAGATTTGAGGACAGAAGGAAAGAAATGTGGTGTATGTTTTCTCATCCATCTCTGCCTTAGGTGACTTCTTTGGTGGTGGCTGAGTCTCCTGCCTAGTTCTCCATCAAGTGCGCTGGACCCAGTAACACTCCCTCTTCCCCTTGTCCTTCTAGCCCAATGGTGTTTGTAGCTTCCTGATGTTGCTAATCCCTGTATTTTCCTCATCAACATCTGTATAACCAATTTTCTCCATGAAGTACTTTGTACTGTCTTCTGTTTTCCTGGATGAATCTTGAATGCTAGAGCAGGCAGGGAATGAGATAAAGGGAAATTGGTTGTATGATTCAAATATTTAATGCTACTTGGGTTTCTTTAGTCAAAGCATAAAGCTTGATGAATACTGAAGTAAGTTCAGATTCATTCTGCCTAACTCAAGGGTAACCAGAAAACACTCAAATCTTTAGAAATCTTTCTGAAATATCTCTTTCTCTTCTCCTACATTAGTAAGACTAAATTTGTTTACTCTTTTTGATGCTTTAGATTCTTGTAGTATTTCTCAGGGTATCTAGGACCTTGATATTAAAACGGAATTTATAGATGGAATAACTAAATATGATTTCTATTCTGGAGGCAGCTTTGAGGCAGTTTTTAAAAACCATCCTTTTATCAGGCTGTGTGTGTGCGCATGTGTATGCTTGTCTGTTATCTTATGAATATATATTAAATGGGTAATACATACGTAGTGTTTTGCTATTTACAACTATTGAATCAAATACACTGAGTGTTTTAACTTAAATGGAGCAGCAATGCCAGGTCAGTAAGGTTTCTCAGGAGCAGAATTTATCTTTGGATGGCCCAAAACTAGGTCATTGGCAAACAGAGGCTTTAGTAAACTCATTCAGTCATTCACCGTTCTTTAAATATTTAATGGTCACCTGCTATGAGCTAGGAATTGGAGGCACAGTGGTGAACAAGACAAATAGTGTTCATTGCAGTAAACTGAAAACCTGATGGGGAAGGCAGACATCCACAGGCAATCACAATAATGTAGAAGAAGTTATGCGGATACATAGGATTGAGATTTGACCTGGTCCAGAAGTTTGGGGACCTAAGAAATTGATCAGAAGATGGAAGATAATGAAGACCGAAATTGGCCCAGCTTATCAGATAAGAGCCGTCCATCCACTCATCCATCCAGTCATTTCTACAAACATTTGTAAGGGTCTCAGAAAGATGATAAAAATGAATAAGCCTCAGTTGCCAGTAGGACTAAGAGTTTGTATGAATAAAAATACAAAAAGTTGACCTGACGAAGCAGGCACACCGGAAGTTGGATAATGTGTTGGGGCTTATTCCACATCAATAAATTCCTGACTAATAGGGATTAATGACTTCTCCTCTGTGCTCTCGAAAGTGTTCATACTTCTGTTATAGCATTTTGGACTGTTTGGCCCAAGACATTTCATTGAAAGTGTGCTATATATACACAATGGAATATTATTCAGGCTTAAGAAAGGAAATCCTGCCCTATGCATAACAAGAGTGAACCTTATGCTAAGTGAAGTTAACCAGTCACAGAAGGACAAATACTGCATGATTCCACTTACATGAGGTCTCTAAAATAGTCAAATTCATAGAACCAGAGTGGAATGATGGCGGCCAGGGGCTGCAGAGAGGGGACAATGGGGAGTTGATGATCAACGGGCAGATGAAAAAGTTCTAGAGACCTGCTGTACCACATTGTGTCTTTAGTGAACAATCCTGTATCTTGCACTTAAAATTGTGTCAAGGGAATAGATCTCGTGTTGTATGTTACCACAATTAAAACAAAATTCATTGAGACCACCTTAATTTTACTGATGAAAACATGGAGGATCAAGAGGGATTAAAGGACTTGTCCGAAGTCACTGAGCTTGTAAGTGGCAGAGAATTAACAGTATGACAGTGTAGTGAGGAGTCAGTCTGTGATCTCAGGCATGTCCCCTAACCTTCCAGGGTTGTTACGAGGATTAAAAAAGAAAATATTTAAATGACTTAACACAGTGCTTGGCACAGACTATTTAATTAATATTAGCTCTTACTAGCTGTTAGACCTACGAATCACCATCCAGTCTCTAAAGACTCTGTCCATACATTTCATTTGATTCCAAAGGCAACACTGGGAAGGGGAAGGTAGGTGTGATCCTTCCTATTTCAGAGAAAAAGAAACAATCCAGAAATATTAGTGATTTTCCCTAATAACACATCAGTGATGGAGCCAGGAATCTGAGGTCTATTTCCATTGTCTATTGCCTGTCAATCAAGCTGCTTCTTATTCTACTATAAGTAGTTGTACAATCTCTCTCTCCTTTACTAGACTGGATAGACAGGTTCTTTGCAGGACTGTCTCTCTTACCAGGCCACCTACTCTTCGAAGCCAGAGACTAGATTTTTTTTTTCATCTGGCATGTTCTTGTAATAACAAGCACAGAGACATGAACATAGTAGGTGTTTCACAAACACTTGTTGAGTTAAACTGGGAGGCAGACAGAGAGAGGTATAGTGGATAATGCAAAGGAGGATGCTCCAGTGAGGTTCTGAAACAAACACACTTTCTAATTTGCTGCGGCATACTAACGACTACTAAGAAGCTGCAGTTCCTGTCTTTGAGTAATATTCCAAATTCTGGGCAACTTGAGCTCCCCCTAGAAGATCTTGAGGTCCCCTGTGAACTTGAGGGAGTTGTTCCTTTAAGATTCTTCAGGTTGGTTTTCTTTCTTTTTTTTTTTTTAAATGAGATTTCCTCTTGTGTTGGCCCTGTGTGCTCAAGTTGAGTCTGGAAATCTGGGAGGTGGGAGTCTACAACCTCCAGATGAAATTTTCTTTTGTGCCCATTGACAAGCAGTCACTATATGACGCCATGCTACTTCAAAGATCCTATTCACCTATTCCTGGCCCTGTGCAGGGGTCTCACCTTGAGAGCTCTCTCAGTGCGGTCCCTGCCCCTCCGTGTTGAGAGTGGGATGCTGAAGTCGCCAAGGCCCAAGCCCCAGTCTTTTTTCTTCCCAGGCTTGCTAAGTGCTGAACGTGCCTGGGCGCAGCGAAGGCTCTCTGACTCTCTCTGCCTCTGAGTAAGATTACTAACCAAATGTAGGACAAATTAGGAAACGATTTTCCTGGAAACAGAAGATATTTCTCCAGTCTGTGGCACCAAAATCATGAACCTCACACTAATAGTTACACAGTCTCTTTTCATTCTGATGTAAATAACATTCAATTATGGAAGTCACACGTTATGCTTTGACAGAGCCATTTGTGAAAAGCCAGCAGAGTAGATCTGCACAAATATGCCACAGGACCCTTATCCTGGAGCTTAGAAGGATGTCTGTGAGAGGTCTTTGCAATGGTAACTTTATATTTCAATCATATGCCATTCAGTTATAATGAAACCTAGTAAAAGATGCTCTGGATTTCCTGAGAGAGAAAATGTGTGGGTGTGGATGTATGTGTGTATTTGCACATACACATTTACCTAGATGTTTTCATTTCAGGAGTTAGTGTGGCCTTAAAAAGGCAAGGAGCATGTTGATTGCACGTCTGAGACTATATTGTATTTTAACTCCCTGGGCAAGCAAAACAGTTTCTAATGGGTGTTATTATTCTCTCAGTAACACAAATCATTTAAATGAGTTTTACCTAGATTATAATAACGTAGAGTAACTGTGAAAAATTTCACCCTTAACAGAATCCAAAGAACATAAGTCTAATTATTGGGAGCAATGTGTTACAATAGATGAAGAGACTACTTCACATGTATGGAAAAAGAGGTGTTTGCTATGTGTTAGGGAAATAAAAGAAGTCTGTGTCTTTCTGTTTTTTTTTTTCGGTATGCAGGCCTCTCACTGTTGTGGCCTCTCCCGTTGCGGAGCACAGGCTCTGGACGCGCAGGGTCAGCAGCCATGGCTCATGGGCCCAGCCGCTCCGTGGCATGTGGGATCTTCCCAGACCGGGGCACGAACCCGTGTTCCCTGCATCGGTAGGCGGACTCGCAACCACTGCGCCACCAGGGAAGCCCCGAGAAGTCTATTTCTTTTGAGATGTTTAATGCCATTTGATAAACCATATCAGAATGGACTGGTAGAAATAGTATTTGCATATTGACAAACCTTGCTAATGTCTGTTTCATTAGGCTGTCATGCATAATCACACATATGAAAGCCTTCTTTGAATAGATCTATTTCTGAGACACAATTATATTTCTATACATTTGTGGTAATTACTGTATTCTTTGAGAGTGTCTTACATAGTATATCCTTTCACTTGTTTAGTTGCAAGACATTTTTTTTCATGCTTTCACTTGGAAAATTACAAAATAGGGCTTTTGTCCAAATGCAAAATGGGCTTTCAGTTGATTAAAAATTGCTAGATCTGACCATGCAAGCTGCAGTCTGTAAAGTGACAGGCTTATTCCCCTTGCTCACTTTGTCTTCTTTCTCCCTTTATACTTGTTTTGATGATACTGATGACTCGTGGATCACACACGGTAAGGAGATTCATGGATTCTATGGAAAAATGAATCCCCCCAAATTTGACAACAAGAAACAGAGTGGTGACTTCTTTCTAAAATCTCTCTTGAGTCTTTTCAGTTTAGTCTTTACCTTGGCGGGCTCATAATCACAGGTTATAGCATTGGTGAAGTGAGAATGAAGAATGAAATGAGGAAAGCAAAAGTTCCCTCTTCCCCTCTGTTCAGGAGATGGAAAACCCTAATAAAGAAGAAAGAAGAATAAAAGACAAGATTGTAGTAAGAGTACCCAAAAGTTTTGGAGCATTTTGTCTGGGGTGTTTTCTTGAGAATGCCCTTGTCCTCTTCTGTGTTTGATATCTTTCTAGCTCCTGGATTTCTGGCTTATTCAAATGGACAGTCTGGCTGTGAATCTTAGACACCCCCAGCCTTCCCCATGCATTCCCCAAGCCCCTCCCCCCATCTGCTTGATGTATCCATTCCTGCTTGATTTATTTTTGCCACCTGGCTCCAGTCTCTGGCATCACTTGTCACTTATCTTTATCTGCTCATGCCTGAGCACATTTTGCTAGTGTGATGTAGTGGAAAGACCATAAGCTTTGGGATTTTAAATCCCAGCAACCCGTAACTGACTGTGTGACCTGCGGTATGCAATCTATTTGAGTCTCATTTTCATTTTCATTAAATGTGAAAAGAGATTATGAATACTTTCCTATGAGGGTAGAAGTGAAGAATGAATGAGTTAACAGGATATGAAATGTGTATGGCAGTGGCTGGCACCTAGTACACATTTAATGCCTATATACCTCCTTTCTTCTGACTTCCACTCCCAGAGACATGTCTGCTTCATCCTGCACTGACTTTCCAGGCACTGCAGACCCCCTTTTGTCTAGTTTGACTCTATCCCTTTCCCTGCCATCTCCTTAATGAATATGGGTTTGTGGGTCATGACATTATGACAAGGATCACCAGTGATGCAGCCCCTATCTGCATCCTTCTAAGTGTTCTCTACTTCTTCCTTTCTTTCCTATACCTGTTATTAATTGCCTGTTAACAGTTAATCAGTACCCAGCCATACTGTCTCCTGTTACCACTCTTGGCAAAATGCTAAAGAAGGGAAGGAAAGAATCAATAAAGATATAATCTGAGGTTGCTTGGGACTCACTAAATAATTTAAATCTTCAAAAATGTCATCATCTTAAGTTTAACACCACCACCACCACCAGTTCAGCATTTATACCTTATATCTTTTTTCCCCCTATTTATAGAATCACTGTAATGATGCTTTTCTCTCTTACTTAACCAAACCAGAGTGGTCTTTATTTCCCTCTAATTCTTTGAAGCATCCTTTGCCAGAACTTTCTGGTCTCCTTCCTATGGCCTTATTTTCACCAGTTTTGTCATAAACTGTGCTTTCAACTCTGATTATATCACAGATAGGTAATTTGAATTTTTCCTATTTAATAGCTCAGTGATTAACATCAAAAAATGGCCATGGACGATTTTCCTGCCAGCACTACTATGTTACTATGGTTCTTTATCTTTTATCAGGTACTTGAATATCTGAAACCTTCAGCTTAAAGACTTTAAGAAGTATAGAAACTCAGCATGCTTAACACCTTTAAATAATCAACATGACATCCTTATTAAGTGGTCACGTGGCCCAGCTTGAATAAACCCAATTAGGATACAATCATTGAATCTCGAGGTGTCAACCCACTCCATATTTAGACAGCTTTGATTATTAGAAAGCTAAACCAAATTACCTTTCCCATTAACTCTTTCCATAATCTTAATTTTGCCCCTTGGAGTCACATGGATCAGACTTGGTTTCCACTTCTAAACCACTATGTATCTGAAGGCAGCAGCTATGTTGTTCCCTCATATATATTCTTCCAGCCCCAACATTTGCTACATCAGGATAAATGATTCTATTTACTCCAATTATCTGTAAAACAAATGTTTGTTAACACATGATTTATCACGTTTGCCATAAAGTTAGGAATTTATCTTTCTATGTGGTAATGCCACAGAAATAATGGTCATCGAAATAATCCCCAGTAGATATTTTATGTTAGAGACAAACAAACAAATAACAAAAATAAATGTGTTTTGATAAGTGCCATGTAACAGAATGTTTATGTGAAGGGATAGCTTTGCACACTCATCTACACTGATTTAAACATATAATGTATAGGAACAGTGGACCATATATATATGCACAAGGGAGTGAGTGGTAAGATTTTAGAAATTACTAATGTTGTCCATGATTTTGCCCAAGTCAATCTGAGCAACCATCTGCCTGATAGGGGAAGTGAATTTATTGTAAAGAATGATGAAGAGGAAAATTGAATAATATAGAGCTTCTGACATGAAAAACAGGGACAAAGTGAAATAAAAGCATTATAACCCAGACTATGATCTTGAGAGACCCTTTTCCAGATCTCTTTATTTTTCCGTCTAACATATCAGGTACTAAACCGGGAAGATCCCCCGCAGAGAAGGTACCCCCCTCCATCCATGATAGCAAAGCCCTGTGCCTAATGGATACAGAATGTAGAAGAAAGTGCAAAGCCCACCTCATTCCCAACTCTGGAGGAAGAGGATGGGGAGAGGCCAGAGAGGAAGAGAAGGAAGGAGCACATTGATTGGATGTGTGCCCCCGCTTCCCCTCGGCGGACGGTGAGGGTAGATTCAGGGTGTGGGCTGCGAGGAGGTGAAGGGAGAAGGCTATAGGTCCTGACTCCCTTTTTGGGCTCTGTGAAGAGAGACCTTTTCTAACTTTTCCAGCACTGAACACACCTCCATCCCTTTGGTTGTGTGGTGTTGTTGGGGAGCCAGAACCTCCTAGGGTTAGCTTTCCTGAACCACCATCAGTTCCCAAGGAGATGGGGGGCTGACCTCAGAGTTGGCCTTGGAGGCTGGCAGGGAATCTCGGGGTTTTGGAGCCAGGACGTGCCCAAGTGAGACCGAATTGGCCAGAGAATGAACTGGGTTATGACCAAATTGGGAGAATGAGATCAGTTACAGACTCCAGCCATGAATGCCGAGACAGCATTAAGACAACACCAACTAGAAGACCAGAACACCACCCTCAAGGTCACTCATCTCCCCATTTCACACTCCTCTCCTCTCCCCACTTATACACCCAACTGCCTTCTTTCAGAGATGAGTAGAGAGAGGCAGAAGAAATCTGAGCGACTTCCCTCCCCACTCCTAGGGAGAATATTGCCTGAAAGGACCATTTAAGCTGTCAAATCAGTCTAGGTCTAAACTGGGTTAGATATTCATTTAAAAATTTTAGCTCTAACCAGAGGATGGGGGCTCATGTGGAAAACCGTAAACAACAACAACAAAACATTTTCTCTGCATATCCAGGTTGTTTGAGTTAAAATCTTTGACCCCAGTTATGCATTGACAATCCCCCAAAGACCCCTAACCGTATTTGAAAGGGGGGGGAGAAATTGTCACCAGTGATTTGTCACCTGAGGTTTACTGATGCATGGAGATAATCTCAACTTTCTATTCATGTAGGGGTTTATTTGCACACAGTGTGCTACATTAATTTTTCAACACAGTTTTCATGTATTTTTATTAAAGTATATTTTTCCTTTGACATTTTAAAAGCCCTGTTGGTATTGCAGTAACCAATGCGTGCATTCGTGGGCTTGATCCGTGCCTGATTCTCTGCTTACTGTTTGTGTTTGTCTTCGGTGAGAGCAGAGCAGAGAGTCCTGTTTATCCTTAGCTGTTCATTCAATATTAATCTAGGCTTTTACATAGTCCCAGGGTGTATTATTCTTTATGCTCGTATGCCACAGAGCTAGGGGAACTGATAAATTCAGTAATTTTTGTGAAAATAATTTTGAGTATTTTACGACTCAGAGTAGAGTTAAGGTAAGCAAACTGTTTTCCTTCGGGGTGACGATTTTGGGGGCTCATTATTTTCAGAAAGATTCGTTGAGATTTAAAAAAAAACTTTCTGAGATTTTATTTTACCATTGGAATTACATGAAGTTATATTATTCATGGCTATGTTATTTATTTGTTTACTTGGAAAGCAGAGGAATTATGTCATGGGTGTTAAAAAGTTCCCGAAAATTTTTTTAACTAGAAAAAAGAAACCCACTATTTATTGAGCCTTTACTCCATGATAGTCACTTGGCTGTTCTTTCATTTAAGTTTCTTAAACAGTAGTTCTGGCCCATAGACGTCTCAGTTAAGGGAGCCCAGGTTGAATGTCTCATTTTACCAATGGCCTCCTGGAGACCTTGCCTAAACTTAGAGTAATGTCTCTAAGGCAGGGTATTCTGGAACTTAAGAAGGTCTGGGAAGAAACATTTCATGAGGGAAGGGCTTCAGGGCCCCTTAAACTGTAGGGAGCAGCTTGCTCTACCTCGGAGCAGGGCCAAAATGGTAGTGAAGGAACAATAGAACCACAGATAATGAACAGACTGGGACTATTGCCACCTTCTAGTTCCTGTGTGCTCTTGGGTAACTTACATAACCTCTCAGAGCCTCAGTCTCACTCATCAGTAAATTGGGGATAACAATGGGAATTGACCTGCCAATCTCACAGAATTGTTTGAAGATGAATGAAGTTACATGTGAGACAGCATTTTGTATACTATAAAGCATAATAAATGTTGGTTGTTATAACATTTTTTCTTGCACAACAGGTAAGCAAAGGCAGGGAGGGGAGAGGGGATAGGAATGGTTTGAGAGGACAAGTAGTGTTGTCAGGGATCCTAGTCTAGGGAGAATGGAGCTTATTCTTTCTAGACCCTGTTCCTACCAGACAAGTATCTAATGGTATTTTCTATAACAGTCCCTTCACCAGATCATTATGTATCTAGGACACCACCCTCCTTCTCTCTCTCTGATTTACTCTGTTCTGGTCTATACCAAAGCACATATTTAGTGTTTAGTTCATGTGGAATAAGTTGGATAGAAACTGGGCGACTCTCAAGGCATGGATGATGTTGCTCCTGCTGGTGAAATACTGGCTGTTACCAGAGGGACTTCCCATCAGAAGGCCGATGAGAAGGTCAGTTGTCTGTTACATTCACACTCAGTCATGTAGCAACCGAAGGTATGGATATGATGACTTACTTGTCCTGCACAACTCCTGGTTGCTTGAATATGCCTTTCTGAGTACTCCTTTGCTTTAGTGGTTTCTCCATCCTCCAATCTCTCTAATATATTTATTTCCATTACCTCTCTTCCTGTTGCTTTCTCCCAATTCCCTTCCCAGCCTGGGCGAATATTGTGGAGACTTAAAGGTAAGTTTCACTGTCTCTAATCTTCAATTTTTCTCAAAAGTTTGGCCTAAGTCCCAAGTTCTCTCCATTTTCCTTTTGGAAATCAAAACCAGGAAGACTTGCTCAGACTTTCTGCCTTGACATACTTTGCTTCTGAGACAATCATTACAATGGACTGAATGTTTATCTCCCTCCAAAGTTCATATGTTGAAATCCTAATCCCCAGTGTGATGGTATTAAGAGGTGGGGCTGTTAGGAGGTGATTAGCTCATGAAGATGGAGGCATCATGAATAGCATTAGTGCCCTTATTAAAGGGACCCCAAAGGGTTCCCTCATCTCTTCTGCTCTTTGAGCACACAGTGAGAAGATGACCACCTGTAAGCCAGGAAGCAGGCCTTCCCAAGACACCAAATCTGCTGGTGTCTTGATCTTGAACTTCTCAGCCTCCAGAGTTGTGAAATACTGGATTGTTGTTTACAAGCCACCCAGTCTATGGTATTCTGTTATAGTAGCCTGGACGGACTAAGACCGTCATATGGAAGTAACCTAACTGCTTGAAAGTGTGTGGAGTGTGTGGGATAGTTTGAAAGTCAAATAGGGGAAATATACTTGGGAAGATATGTTAATATAAAAAAAATGATCCTGCCACACACATATCTGGATTGTTGAACTGTGGCAGACTCTGGAGGGCCCCCAGAATAATTCATGTTAACCCTTTCTCCTCTTCCAGGAGAGCTTTTTATCATATGCCTCAGGGGTGGAATCCAGCCCTTAGCTTCGTCAATTTCTAGGGTCTGGGCTTAAACAAAAACTGAAAAAAAATGTGCCCAAGAGAAATCGTGAACTTGACGTAAAGATGATGCTTATATTTGGGGGTTAAGTTGTCTAGAAGATTTTGTTTCAAATTTGTGTAAGACAGCACATCTTTCCAGGCAATTTTAGGCACAACCTGCCATGGTAACCAGGTAGGGGCAGCAAGATGCCATATTTATTGACTCCCATTGAACTGCAACTCTTGTTGGTTCATCTTTGACTGTTATCTCATTATGGTTCTGTGTTTTGGTTCTAACGTGAACAGAAATTTATTTTTAAAAAATCTTAAAAATAAAACAAACCCAAATTTGCTAAAATTTATATTGTTATTTTGTCTGCAGAAAGAGTTCACCATCTTCAGCTTCTGCTCCCACATGTTTTATCAGCTTTCTGCTCATTATCTGTTTCACACCACAGAGTAGCATGGGGCTGAGAACAACAGAAAGGAGAACAGAGATAATTAAAATGAATTTCTCAACTATACCTAGAAATTAGGGCAAAAATTGTGTGCATAAAAATAGGATAGTAAATGTTTAATGCTTGAAACCTAGCTGTTTGTAGTTCAGTGACTCTTATCCATGTTAGTGCTGATAAACATTGAAGGATAAACATTTTATTGAGCAGCTTTAAGAATTTTTCAATATATTTCAATACACATTTTCTCTTCTGTAAAATAAGGCTAAATTTACACTGATTTGCGAAGGCTTGAGGATCAAAATGTTTTTTAAACTGGAACAGTCTTATGTATTTTAATAATTACTGCCTACTCTCCCTTCCCCCACCAAGTTCCTGCTTAAGCTCTGAAGTTTATTCATGGACTCTGTCCTTGGTCACTCAGATCAGCCATGGTTCTAATGCTCTTTGAACATCTCCCAATTTGTCTTTTTTAACAAAGTCTTTTCTAGAATTCTTGAAGATGCCAACATTTGTATAATCTGGTTTTCCAATGGGGTTTCCATTTCTAGTCTTTTTGTCTAGGTACATGTTGCCACATAAGGACAAAGCATGGCCTGTTGTAAGAACTGCTTATAAAATTCATGAAATATGACCTGCCTCAAACTTGAGAAATAATTTAAAGTCATTTAAAGTCGTTAGAGTTTTTGATTCTGTCATTTTATCAGCAAACTCTTTCAAAAATGTCCTCATTTTATGTAAGGCTGACATGATAAGAGTAATCTTCTCTAGGATAAGGCTGATTTGTGCACAGTCAAGAAAATCATTGATTTGGATGTGAGAACTGTCCTACAGACTTGCTTGTAGCTTCCAGAAAGTCACTTAATGCTTTTCGGTAAAGTTTTTCCATTAGACTCTATAGGTACATATTTTTCTATGTCTTAATGTGCTGTATATTAGACATAAGAACATATATAACATGAAACCACAGTTTAAACAGCAACAGCAATAATAATAAAAAATGAATATTTGGACACATTTATTTTAAAAAAGGAAATTACCAGTTCCTTTGAGGCTCTTCAGTTTCCCTTCTGAATACATGTCTGTCCCATCCAGAATGAGCCATTCTCCTGAAGTTGTGTTAAACATGCTATTCATTTTCTCTTTTATTTTACCACATGTATTTATGTTTCTAAATAAGTTTGTCCATTTTTACACTTTATATACATTGCATCATAATATGTCTATTCTCCTGGAATTTGCTTTCTTTAAATTATGTATTATACTTTTTTCTTCTTTAGATTATTGTTATGATTAATTTTTCATGGCTATATATTATTTTGTTGTATAAATATTATGCAATCTATGACCCAATCTATTATTTTATATAGGCATACCTCAGATACATTGTGGGTTTGGTTCCAGACCACTGCAATAAAGCTAGTCACATGAACATTTTGGGTTCCTAGTGCATATTAAAGTTATGTTTACACTATACTGTAGTCTATTAAGTGTGGAATAGCATTATACTTAAAAAAAAAAACAATGTACACCTCTTAATTAAAAGTAATGCTGTTGAAAAAATTGTACTGATATAATTCTTTGACACAGGGTTGCCACAAACCTTCAACTTGTAAAAACTGCATTATCTGCAAAGTGCAATTAAGTAAAGTGCAATAAAATGAAGTATGCTTATATAGCATACATTTTTTCAGTTTTTTAACCTCATTATCTTTGCCGCTATTTGTTTGTATGGTATATCAAATACTGGCAGGGCTGGATTAAAATCTTTACTATTTTGATGGATTTATTTCTTTCTTGTCATTCTCTGAGTTTTTGCTTTGTAGGGTTAGATGTTAATTTACAAATTTATATTCTTATATATTCCCTGTGAATTAGGCATCTTAATCTTCTTTGAAAGAGTCCATTCCTACTAGCTATATAGCTAAACCAGCTTTATTTTCAATTTTTTTCTATCTCTTTTCTTTCAAATTTTCTATATTCTTATGTTTTAGCTATATCTCTTCTAATTGGCATATAACTGGATTGTGTTTAAAAATCCTGATAATCTTTAGAAAGAGAAAATTTAATCTATTTTCGTTTAATGGAATTACTGAAATATTTGGATTAATGTCAGAAATCATATTTTGTACTTTATGTCCCACATTTCCTATTTTTAAAACTCCATTTCTTTTTTTCTTTTTAACATCTTTATTGGAGGACAATTGCTTTACAATAGTGTGTTAGTTTCTGCTTTATAACAAAGTGAATCAGTTATACATATACATATACCCCCATATCTCTTCCCTCTTGCATCTCCCTCCCTCCCACCCTCCCCATCGCACCCCTCTAGGTGGTCACAAAGCACCGAGCTGATCTCCCTCTGCTATGCGGCTGCTTCCCACTAGCTATCTATTTTACATTTGGTAGTGTATATATGTCCATGTCACTCTCTCACTTTGTAACAGCTTACCCTTCCCCCTCCCCATATCCTCAAGTCCATTCTCTAGTAGGTCTATGTCTTTATTCCCGTCTTGCCCCTAGGTTCTTCAAGACCATATTTTTGTTTGTTTTTTAGATTCCATATATATGTGTTAGCATACGGTATTTATTTTTCTCTTTCTGACTTAGTTCACTCTGTATGACAGACTCTAGGCCCATCCACCTCAGTACAAATGACTCAGTTTCATTTCTTTTTATGGCTGAGTAATATTCCATTGTATATATGTGCCACATCTTTATCCATTCATCTGTTTGATGGACACTTAGGTTGATTCCATGTCCTGGCTATTGTAAATAGAGCTGCAATGAACATTTTGGTACATGACTCTTTTTGAATTATGGTTTTCTCAGGGTGTATGCTGAGTAGTGGGATTGCTGGGTCATATGGCAGTTCGATTTTTCATTTTTTAAGGAAGCTCCATACTGTTCTCCATAGTGGCTGTACCAATTTACATTCCCACCAACAGTGCAAGAGGATTCCCTTTCCTCCACACCCTCTCCAGCATTTATTGTTTCTAGATTTTTTGATGATGGCCATTCTGACTGGTGTGAGATGATATCTCATTGTAGTTTTGATTTGCATTTCTCTAATGATTAATGATGTTGAGCATTCTTTAATGTGTGTGTTGGCAATCTGTATATCTTCTTTGGAGAAATGTCTATTTAGGTCTTCTGTCCATTTTTGGATTCGGTTGTTTACCTTTTTTTGATATTGAGCTGCATGAGCTGCTTGTAAATTTTGGAGATTAATCCTTTGTCAGTTGCTTCATTTGCAAATATTTTCTACCCTTCTGAGGGTTGTCTTTTGGTCTTGTTTATGGTTTCCTTTGCTGTGCAAAAGCTTTTAAGTTTAATTAGGTCCCATTTGTTTATTTTTGTTTTTATTTCCATTTCTCTAGGAGGTGGGTCAAAAAGGATCTTGCTGTGATTTATGTCATAGAGTGTTCTGCCTATGTTTTCCTCTAAGAGTTTGATGGTGTCTGGCCTTACATTTAGGTCTTTAATCCATTTTGAGTTTATATTTGTGTATGGTGTTAGGGAGTGTTCTAATTTCATTCTTTTATATGTAGCTGTCCAGTTTTCCCAGCACCACTTATTGAAGAGGCTGTCTTTTCTCCACTGTATATTCTTGCCTCCTTTATCAAAGTTAAGGTGACCATGTGTGCGTGGGTTTATCTCTGGGCTTTCTATGCTGTTCCACTGATCTATATTTCTGTTTCTGTGCCAGTACCATACTGTCTTGATTACTGTAGCTTTGTAGTGTCTGAAGTCTGGAAGCCTGATTCCTCCAGCTCTGTTTTTCTTTCTCCGGTTATCCAATGTCCCCAGGGCAAATGCAGTTTCCAGGACTAGCTTATACTTATAGAATTGCTTTCTCATTCTAAACCCAAATTTTTTTCTCAACTACTAGCTCAACTGTGATTTAAAGATTTTTTTTAAAAAGCATGTTATCCAGCATTTTTTGGTGTTCTATACTATTGTCACTCTGTACATCTAGGACATCTTGCTGAAAATGGAATTCCCATGTGGATGTCTGTACAGGGTTTGAATGAAGACTCACAAATCCTCAGAAGATGTATCTTAGTTTATACTGGTTTGAATTGCAAAGTGCCATAATGAGGACAGAAGCACATGTCATATATTAATCTTTGGTCTCCTTTTACCCATGAATTTTACCATTTGATACGTATAGAGCTCTTCTTGCCTACTGGATGAAAACCAAATACATTTGTGCAATTTCCAAGTAGTATTTATGTGTGTGTGTGTGTGTGTGTGTGTGTGTGTGTGTGTGTGGTGGTGGTGGTATTAATACTGTTTAGCCTCTCCAAATAAATTACATACAGAATTCTGTGTGTATCGGTATAAAATTGTTTGAGATTATTTGCTACTTTGTGGATATACTTAGTCATAAGATTTTTCTAAAAGTTGCCTGAAAGGGTCTTTTCTTGGCTCTGAATGTTTGCAATTGTTGCTTTGTTTGAAGTGTTTTCCCTGCTAATATTCACATAATTTACTCTCTCACCTACATCTCATTTAAATGTCACCATTTTAGTGACACCTTCCTTGGTCATTGTTTCTAAAATTGAGGTGATTTTCCCACCTCTTCCCTTGCTTTAATTTTCTTTAATTATTTTCTCCTTGCTTTAATTTTCTCCTTAGCATGTATCAGCATCTAACATACTATATAGTTTGCACCTTTATCTTGTTTATGTTCTGACTTCCCCACTAGAATGTAAACTTCATGAAGTCTGAGATTTGCCTGGAACAGAGCCTAGCACATAATGTTTGCTCAATAAATATTTGTTGTATGAATTAAACGAATAACTATGACCATACTTCATTTCTCTGAAGCCACAGAGCCTACACCTGCCTGTAAGTTGACATTGTAATGCTTCAACTCAAAAATAGGCATCCTTTACTTTAAAGCTCTACACCAGCAGTCTTAAACTCAAATGTATTTTAACAGCCACAGGATTCAGTTTGAGCCTCTTATAATTGTATTTCTCATCTTATTCTGATATTCAATGAGCTCTTTAAAGGTTTCTTCAGCCCACATTGCATATACATTCCTCTTTTTGTCCCCAAAAGATGTCAAGCTACTTGGGGACTTAGTGGTCCTTCATTTCACTCTCAAAGGAACGTGAAATTGAATGATATAATTGTCGCTTGTATCAAGTGTTGTCAGGAGACTGACTCACTACAGCAATTAGCTGCCTGGTGTCATTTCAAAGATGACGTCAGAATGATAGAACATCGCAAAGGCCAGTAAAGTATTAGATAGCAGAGATCAGTGGCTACTTCATCAGTTGTGCAGAACTTCAGGCATGAGTAACTCTGTTACTCTGTCACAGGAAATTCTACTTCCTTCTGTGACCCTTTCACAGTAATTCAAATAAGTGTAATCAAAAAGGAATTCGTTGCTCTTATAACTTGGGTGTGAGAGAATGGTCCATCCAGGCTTGGGTTTGATTGGATCAGGTTCCAATGATGTTACTGGGGTTTCATCTCACCTAGTACCTGTCCTCTCTGCTCCACTTTATTCTGCACGGAGGTTGGTCACGCAGAGTAGGCGAGGTGACCACCAGCAGCTTCAGACTCTAGTCTTTTCTTAGCAACTCAGAAAGGGATTTCTTCCCCAATTTCATGTGGAAGTCCACAAAAAGATGTCTTATTGGTCCAATTTTGCATATTTTCACTCCTATGGCCAGAGGAAGTCAGGAAGCTGTGATGGAAGGTTTCACTAAGGCGTCATGAAATGGAGACTGGTTGTTCCTGCAAGGACGTGATGCTTTAGAATAAAAACAATATGCTCACGACACCTGGTTTTAATATCTCCAAAACGGAGCTAAATTCTACCTCATAGTGTTGATAAATGATACTATGTTGATTTCTTGGCATTTGATTGGCACTCAATAAATGATAGCCATTATTATCATTTGAGCTGTGTTAACTGTGCAACGTTCTCTCATCACTGAATAGCAATCCTTATTTCTATAATCCCACCTAACTGTTATGTTATCCAAGATAACTGTCCATTGTTAGTGAAGAAAGAGGGGGAACATGTGACAAATTTTCAGCTTTAAATTATTGAACATTGTAATTGTCTATTATTTTATGATTTTAAAATGTTTTTACACACATTATCATTTAAAATCTAACCAACAACTCTGGGAGCTCGGCATGATTATCATCATCACTTTACAAAGAAAGAAATTTAGAGTTAGAGAAATTAAATGTCTTGTCTAATATCACACAGTTGGTACGTAACCAACTCAGTAGTAAAGGTGAGTTCCTTTTACTCTAAATCCTGTGTTCTTTCTGAGATACTATGCAATTATGGATTTACTTGTAGAAGGTATTAAATTTTTCATAGAACCAGGGTTCTAATGGAAAATTTTAAAATTGAACACTATTTTGCTTGAAAATCGGACAACTTATAGGAAGCGTTTCATAGAGTATGAGAAGCTACACCGTCATAAAGAATTTTGACTTTGACAATGAGGGTGTTTTAAGCCAATACTATGAAAATGGCCATGCTGATAAGTAGGTAGGAAGGTTGAGAGGATAAAATTCAACTTTCCCTCAGTTTTGTTCATCTGCAGAAGAGATGACAATGATGATCAAATCTCTCAATGTTTAGGTCTCTTACAAAAGTCACAGTTTACAACTATTCTTTTTGAGGCTGTGAACTTCATGCCGCCAATGGCATGTGTTTATAAAGAGGTCAAAACCACTTTTTCATGATTTGGTATGGATGCCTTGTGCTGTTTAGGGCGAATGACAATATCAGTGGTCTCCAAACTGGGGCTTTTAACAATATACATGATTTGGCCCTTCCACAGAATTAAGAGGTCACTGGAGCCTAAATTGTGAGTTGCTTTTAAGAATTCTTTTAATTCTGAGTCTGTGGTTCTCTCTCTCTATGTTCACTATTGATCCATTTTTGAGGACACTAATATTATCAATAAAGCATATATTCAAAGATTTTCAAACTATTATGTTTTTTTATCTAGTGAGTAAATATAGAGAACCCAGACCTGATTTTTCCCATCAAATAAGTTAATATCATAATGCATATTCTGAAAACCAGATATTTAGGGGAAAATGCTTTTTTCTTTCAGCTACTGTTTACTGTATAATAACCACCCCTTACTTCAAGACTTAGTGCTTTATTTAATTTTGATATGCCCTGGGGTGTTCTAGGACACTATCAAGCACTCATTCTTTGCTCCAGGGCTTTTTAAATTACCTGCCCATAAACCTCTTTGTGCAGCTGCATTCAGTTCCCATGGCAACCTACTTGATGTCAATATATGTTTGAGCATATTCAGGTCACTTGAAAACCAAAAGATGTGCCTAAAAATGTGATAAATAAAGCAAATGCAAAGTGGATGTTTGAACGTTATTATTTATTTATTGTTAGATTTACAGAATATAAAAGAAAAAAAATCAATTGACGGCAGGTTTTAAGATGTCTGCAGAGGTCTGGGCTCAGGTTTACAAGCCTAGAATGAGAAAATAGATTTTTGATCTCGGAGATGACTAATAGTTGAGTCAGCTGCTGATGGAATAAGAAAAGCTCTGGTTGTCCATGACATATTGAGTTTGTCAGACTCTTTGTGGTGAGTTATGATCAATAAACCAGAAGGCAGAGGGATGAAGAACGAGGCTGAGCTCTGTTACCTGAGGCTTTGGAGACCACAAGAGGTAAAGTCTCTATTTCTGCACTGGTACTTGATAATGGGGTATTCCATAAGGAGTATCTTCTGAGGGCACTTTGGTTTGGGTGAGCAGAGGGCACTTGTATCTAGAGCTGGAGTCACTGCAGATACTGAGAGGAAAGGCACATTTAGAATATACCTTTATACACATCTACACACATTTACACATTTATACAAGAATTCCTTTAATCCCTCCAGAACTTTTTATTTTTAATCAAGGGATAATATACATACAGTGATAGGCACATATGATAAGTGTAGTTCGGGGATTTTTGACAAATGCCTCTACCCATGAACTCATCACCTCAAACAAGATATAGAAATTTTCCCTTGTTCCAGAAAATTCGCTCATGCTCCTTTCCAGTAAATGACCTCCTTCCAGAGGCATAGATTAGTTTTACCTCTTCTAGAACTCCATCTAAGTGAACTCATATAGTGTTTATTTTTTAGAAGTCCTTTTTTTAATCTTAGCAAAAAGTTTTGAGATTCATCTATGCTGTTCTGTGTGTGAGCAGTTTGCCCCATTTAATTGCTGAGTAGTATTTCATTGTATGGATCTACCAAAATTTGATGATTTACTCTTCTGATGAAGGACATTTGGGTTGTTTCAAGTTTGAGGTTAACATTAATAAAGTTGCTAAGTGGCATTTGTGTGCTGATATTTGTGTGGAAATGTGCTTTGGTTTCTCTTTCACCCAAGTGCAGTTGCCAAGCCATAGAAATGTTATACTACATGTTTAACTTCATAAGATACTGCCAAACAGTTTTCCAAAATGACTGTACTATGTTACATTCTCAATGGCAATATTTGAGACTTCTGAATGCTTCACATCCTCATCAATATCAAGTGTGCCATTCCTTTTAAATTTAGCCGCAATTACAGGTGTCTAGTGATGTCTTTGTGGTTTTCATTTGCATTTTTCTGATGACCAATGATATTGAGTACTTTTTTGAGTACTTATTGGTCATCTGCATGCTTTCCTTTGTGAGTCGTCTGTTGATTTACAATTTTTGTTCAAGTTTTTGCTCCATTTAATTGGCTTTTTGTTTGCTCTTTTAAAACTAAAATTGTAGGGGTTCTTTACATATCCTGCATACAGAACACTTTTTTTTTTTTTTTGCGGTACACGGGCCTCTCACTGTTGTGGCCTCTCCCTTTGCGGAGCACAGGCTCCAGACGCGCAGGCTCAGCGGCCATGGCTCACGGGCCCAGCCGCTCCGCGGCATGTGGGATCTTCCCGGACTGGGGCACGAACCCGTGTCCCCTGCATTGACAGGCGGACTCTCAACCACTGCGCCACCAGGGAAGCCACAGAACACTTTTTCATATATATATGTTGTGAATACTTTCTTCCAGTCTGTGTTTTGTCTACTCATTTTCTTGACAGTGTCTTTTAATGAATGTGTGATTAAGTTTTGAGAAAGTCCAATTTATCGACGTTTAAGTTTTTTTGTTGGCAACTTCTGTGCCCTATTTAATAAATTTTTTCCTGCTTGTGAAGACATTCTCCTATATTGTCTTCTAGAATAACACTTTACATTAGAACTTCTATTTGCCTTTTCCAATATCATAACCTTTAGCTACCTTGGTTGTTAAGCATTTGAAATATGGCTGCTGTGGCTGAGAAATCAAACTTTAAATTTCACTTAATCTTAAGCAGTTGAATTTAATTATATATGGTCACATGTGGTTAATGGCTATTGTATTGTACAATAGCACCGTGTGGCATGTGGGATCTTAGTTCCCCAACCAGGGACCGAACCTGTACACCCCTGCATTGGAAGTGCAGAGTCTTAACCACTGGACCGCCAGGGAAGTCCCTAAAGCTTTAAAGTTTTAACTTTTATATTTATATCTACAATTCATCTCAAATTATTATATTGTTAATTTCATTATTTGAGATAGTGGCAGAAAATCATTTTTCTCTTCATTTGTTTACCCAATTGTTCTACTATCATTGAATTGCATTACCAAAAACAATTGACTCTCTACATATCAATCTGTTTCTAAACCCTCTATTCTGTTCCATTGATTTATTTGTCTGTCTTTATACTCAAATATAACGTTGACTTGTGTACTGTAGGTTTATATCTATATCTTAGAATCTAGTAGTATTAAGTTCATCAAAATTTTTCTTTTTAATGTTGAGCCTTCTTTTAATTTATTTATTTTTATTTTTGGCTGTGTTGGGTCTTCGTTTCTGTGCAAGGGCTTTCTCTAGTTGTGGCAAGCGGGGGCCACTCTTCGTCACGGTGCGTGGGCCTCTCACTGTCGTGGCCTCTCTTGTTGCAGAGCACAGGCTCCAGACGCGCAGGCTCAGTAGTTGTGGCTCACGGGCCTAGTTGCTCTGCGGCATGTGGGATGTTCCCAGACCAGGGCTCGAACCCGTGTCCCCTGCATTAACAGGCAGATTCTCAACCACTGCACCACCAGGGAAGCCCTCAAAATATTTTTTAAGGTTGTTTGGCTTTTCGAGTCTTTTGCAGTTTTATGTAAATTTTAGAATCAACTTTTCAATTTCTAAAAAAAATCGTTGCAGAATTTTGACTGGGGAAGTATGCATCCATAGATGTTTTAAAAAAAGCCCTAATGTATGGTGACAGATATTAACTAGACTTATTGTGGTGATTATTTCACAATATATACAAACATCGGATCATTATATTGTACACCTGAAACTAATATAATGTCATATGTCAGTTATACCTCAATAAAACAAAAAACTTCTAAGAAATATTTTTTGTTATAGACTCCATTTCAATTGCTCAGTTCACCATTTTGTAATCAATCAGATATGAAATAAAATTCTCAAGGTCACAGGGAGGCCTAGATTTTTAACCTAGACTTTTCTGGTTCCTTGATTTGCACTTTTGGTAGTATTTTTACTTGCCAACTTATACAGACATAATTTGTTGAAAATGATTGATTTTCTCAGAAGAGTAGTTTCAAGGGAATATATATGTATATATATACATATAAATGTACATAAATGCCAGTTATCACTATTCTTAAGATAGCTATAATTTTGTCCCACTTCCCTCTCCCCTATATAGCAGCTCAATTTCATATCCTATTACACTATTGCACAGGGACAATTTGGGCTACAATTCATGATTTTTTAGTTCTCTTCCTTATACTTATATGGAATCATACATTATTACCTTCTATTTCACAACCTTCTCTCCTGAGTTGGGGAAGGGATTATCTAACCTGCCTCATTCCCACTCACCTCTAAAGAACCCACGCACTTACATACACATACGCTCACACACACGCGCGTGCACGTACACACACACACACACACACACACACACAAATTAGATTTCATCAACATTTAAAACGTTTTCTTCTCAAAAGACACTGTTAAGAAAATAAAAAGGTAAACCACAGAATGGAACAAAGACTCTTATTTAGAATATACAAAGAACACATAACTGCTTATTAATGAGTATCAACATCCTGATAAACAGAAGGATTTGATAAACAAAAAGAAAAAGATTTGAACATTTTGCTATAGAATATGTGTACATGTTATATATATGATAAATATATACATCTATTCTGTAATATATATATAAATTCTCTGAGATGTATATATATATATATATATAAATATAATAAACATTTAAAAATGCTCAACTTTACTCATTAGGGAAATGCAGATTAAAACCATAAGGAATTACAAGTACACTTTGATTAAAATATCTAAAAATTAAAAAGATTGACAATACCAAGTGTTGAGGTGGATATGGAACAACTTGAACTCTCATACAATGTTGGTGGGAATACAAAATGATACAACCGTTTTGGAAAACAGGTTGGCAGTTTTTTTAAAAGTAAACATACACTCAGCCATTCCATACCTATATATTTACCTGAGAGACATTCATACAACCATTCAAAACTTGTACCTAACTATTCATAGCAGCTTTATTTGTAATAGACAAAAAGTGGACACCATCCTAATGTCCACCAATGTGTGAAGGGATAAACATACTGTGGCATATCCACATATTTCCCCCTAAAGTGATTTCATGACCTACAATTAAAAAGACACAAACTTATATGACGTGGTCAAAATAAAGCCCCAGGTAACACGTTAAGTTTGGGATAGCTCTCCTGCAGTTGGCCTCGTATGCTCCTGCAGCCTGGCAAACTCCTACACTGTATTTGAGATGCTGCTCTGGCATCTCTCTTTGGCCATATTCCCACTCCTTGATCCCATAACAAAGTTTATTACTGCCTGCTTTGGATGACTATTATGGAGTCCATTTATTAAATTAAGTGACTGATAATTTTGTAACAAAGACTATATCTTATTCATCTTTGCTTCCATTTCTTAAACTACAAGGATACATAGATAAATGTGTGAACGCTTATAGAAAAGGTGCCCCAAATATTCTCTAGGTGGGTGTACGGCCATATGTAACTGAGCTGCCCCTTCTGGGCTCCTTAGATGGACTAAGTTTCACTCAAGTTTTGCAGGAAAGTCGTGGATTTTACTTTTAAAAAAGATTTTTGAGAATATAAGAGATTGTTTCCCTGTTACCTGACAAAATTCTGTGTAGTTCAGAGCAATAAAGAATTCTGAAGTGCAAGAGTAGCCTTGCATAAAATCCAAGGTGATAAATGTCATTAAAAAACCAACTTGCTTTTCTAGCCTGGCCTTGTGGGCTATGTCTTGTCAACATATGCTGTGAAATTAAGAGCTTTGGTTCTTCCTAGTAGTACAGTGGACCACTGTCAATACTTAGCTTAATAATTTAACTTTTAACCTATTGGTTGTTTGAGAGTCTGATGAAAATTAAAGAGACTTTTCGTAGCAAAAAATTTACCTAAATGCATCCACAAGTTTATGTATAATATCAGGGACTTGACTTTTCTATAAACCATTATGATAAAAATCCTGCACCAGATATTAACAGGATAATATCTCACCAGGATAATCTTAAATGATGCCTTTTACAATCTCCTTGATGAAAGACTTCTGAATCTTTTCTATCTTTTTCATTCCTACCACCTCCTCCAGAGTTCAGAATTTAATAACGTCTCTCCTGAAGAGTAACAATAGCCATGTAACTAGGCTCCCCATTTCTATCTCCTTCTCTCTAATCCATGCTGCACACTCTTACTAAGTTGTCTTTCTGAAGAGCCCATCTCTTCACGACTCCATTTCCACTAATCTTCGAGATAAAGTTCAAATATATCAGAAAGCACTTGAGCACCTGAGTTTTGCATTAGTCCCTTGCTTTCTATGTCCCGCCACTCTCCATCTTGACAATTGTCTCTAGCCGTATCAATCCTCCTAGAGCATAAATGATATAAGCAAGCTGCTGCCTCCCTCTATAGTATACTTGCTTCCTTCCCTGCTCCCCACCCAACCTCCAGCCCTGTCAGTGGCTAACCCTGTTAATCTTTTAAAAATTAGTTCTGTTATTGAGAGCATTAACTGAGCTATCCTCAGCCATCTTTAGCTAAGACAGTGGTAATTCTCCTGTTATCTCAGAGCCTGTATCTACCCTCCTGTACTTATCCCTCTGGGATTAATCACTGATTTTCGTGTCTGTCTCTCTGACCAGACCTTAGATAGATTTAGGGCGAGAATCCTGTCCTAGCACTCCAGTGCCTAATGCCGAGGTCTTTGAATGAATGAATATATTTTGCCTCTTGCTCTCCTTAGAATGGGTTTAAAAGAGGGCAGCCCCCTGAGCCCTTGGTCCAGGAACACTGGGTGAACTTGCTGAGGAGGTTTTCCTGCATCGAGGAGGCCAGCTTTGCATGACTCAGCATCTGATCACCTTTGCTTCAGATCCTTCTAGCTTCTGCAGTACATGAGAGGCGTGACCTATATGCAGACTTTATAATTCTTTTCAAAAAATATTTTATAAAATTTTATTTTATTTTTATATAGCAGGTTCTTATTAGTTATCTATTTTATGCATATTTGGTGTATATATGTCAACCCCAATCTCCCATTCCTATAATTCTTAACTTAAGAATTAAGCTTAAATATGTAATAGGAGGGGAACTTGTCCTAGTGTAGGGAAACATCACTTTTCAGAAGTCCAAGATAATAAAAATGAAGAATTGAAGCAAAATTGCTGACAATAACAGCTCAGAAAGTAGGACAATTTAGAGAAAGTTTCTTAGAAGAAAAGGGCATTCAGTGACCCTGGAATTCTCTACTTTTCTCAAAGAGCTCCTTATGTGAAAATGACACTTTTGAATCTTTTTGACCATCTCAAGGATATTCCCTGGTGACCATTAATCTTCCAATCACCACTACAGACACCAAGCCCAAGGGTGAGAGAGGCAAGGGTCCCCAGTGAATATTCAGTAGCTGAATGCCTTTAAAAATTTAATCTCAAGTTTACTCTTGCATTCATTCAGGCTTTCCTCCTCTGAGAAACAATTTTTTAAACCCTTACTCTTTGCCAAATCTCAGGCTAGGCTCTGGGGATTTAGATATAATCAAGTGTCAATCTCTGCCACAGAGTTTATTTCTTCCATTTATTTTTAGTGTGGCTGAAAAAAGCATAAAATCCACCTTTCCAACAATTTCCAAGAGTACAGATCAATACTGTCAACCATATGCACATTGTTGTGTAACAGATCCCTGGGCGCCACCCTGCCCACCATCCTGCATGACTGAAACTCTACACCCACCACACAGCTACTCCTTATCTGCCCCCTCCCCCCAGTCCCTTGTACACCTTCTGCTTTCTGTTTCTACAAGTTTGATTACTTTAAATACCTTATGTAAGTGGAATCATGCAGTATTTGTCCTTCTGTGACTGGCTTATTCCACTTAGCATAATGTCCTCCAGGTTTGTCCACATAGCGTATGACAGGATTTCCTTCTTTTTTAAGGTTGAATAATAACCCATTGCAGGCATACACTATGTTTTCTTCATTCATCCATTGATGGACATTTAGGTTCTTCTACCTTTTGCTTTTTGTGAATATTGCTTTAATAACCGTATGTGTGCAAACATCTCTGAGATCCTGTTTTCAATTCTTTTGGATATGTACCTCAAAGTGAAATTGATGAATCATACAGTAATTCTATTTTTAATTTTTTTAGGACCCTCCATATTACTTTCCATAATGGCTGCACCATTTGACATTCCCACCAACAGTGAACAAGGGTTCCAGTTTCTCCACATTATTGCCACCATTTATAATCCTTCTTTTTTCATAATAGTCATCCTGACAGGTATGAGCTGATATCTCATTGTGATTTTGATTTGCATTTTTCTGATGATTAGTGATGTTGAGAATATTTTCATATGCTTGATGGCATTTGTATATCTTCTTCAGAGAAATATCTTTGTGCATGAAACATATTTCAGTATTTCATATGCTCAACTAATTTTTACCACAACTCTATGAGGTAGGTGCTTTTATTATTTCTGCTTTTTAGGTAAAAAACTGAGGCACACAGAAGTTAAATAATATATTATCGTTTTTTCAGTTATACATATATTTATATATTCTTTTTCAGATTCTTTTCCATTATAGGTTATTACAAGATATTGAATACAGTTCCTTGTGCTATACAGTAAGTCCTTGTTGATTATCTATCTTTTATATATAGTAGTGTGCATTTGTTAATCCCAAAATCCTAATTTATCCCTCTCCCCTCCTTTCCCCTTTGGTAACCATAAGTTTGTTTTCAATGTCTGCAAGTCTATTTCTGTTTTGTAAATAACTCATTTGTATCATTTTTTAAGATACCTCGTATAAGTGATATATGATATTTGTCTTTCTCTGTCTGACTTACTTCACTTACTATGATAATCTCTAGGTCCACCCATGTTGCTGCAAATGGCATTATTATTTTTTTTAATGACTGAGTAATAGTCCATTGTATATATATACCACATCTTCTTTATCCATTCATATGTCAATAAACATTTAGGTTGCTTCCATGTCTTGACTATTGGAAAGAGTGTTGCTATGATAGTTTCTTAATTTAAAGAGAGTTTTCCTTATTATGGAAACATTGTGACCACAATGGATTTATGTAAATTGTGCTGCTGTGAACATCGGGGTGCATGTATCTTTTCAAGTTAGAGTTTCCATTTTTTCTGGATATATGCCCAAGAGTGGGATTGCTGGATCATATGATAAATCTATTTTTAGCTTTTTAAGGAACCTCCATACTGTTCTCCATAGTGGCTGCACCAATTTACATTCCCACCAATGGTGTAGGAGAGTTCCCTTTTCTCCACACCCTCTCTAGTATTCATTATTTGCAGACTTTTTGATGATGGCCATTGTGACTGGTGTGAGATGATATCTCATTGTAGTTTTTTTTTTTTTTTTTGGTACGTGGGCCTCTCACTGTTGTGACCTCTCCCATGGCAGAGCACAGGCTCCGGACACGCAGGCTCAGCGGCCATGGCTCACGGGCCCAGCCGCTCCGCGCCATGTGGGATCTTCCCAGACCAGGGCACAAACCCGTGTCCCCTGCATCGGCAGGCGGACTCTCAACCACTGCGCCACCAAAGAAGCCCTCATTGTAGTTTTGATTTGCATTTCTTTAATAATTAGTGATGTTGAGCAGTAATAGAATCTAAAACTTTCTTGTACTTTTACTTTTCCATATAATGTATAGATTCTTCTTCTGAAGACCTTTTTAGGCACAGATATCTCTGCAGAAAAGATAAGGATCACTGAGCACTAGGAAAGTAAGGATGCACACTACTGATCTCTTGATTTATGGAACGATTACAATGCATATTGTTTTGATTTATGGAAAGAGATATAATTCCATATTCTTCATGAAGCAGAAGAGAATTTGAATCTCTGACATATGCAAGGTCTTGAAGCTAGGTATCAGCTTCAAGGTCAGCTAGGCCATATCACCCATGCTCCCATGCTTGTGGACATTCTTGGTGTGGTCATTTTATCTACAGGAAAGCATGCAAGAGCACACTCATGGCTACTCCAACTCCTGGTCCCAACTTTGACCATCACCCATCTCTCTTTTTTGTTTGAACTCAATCGCATTATCTTGACACAGGTCTGCATAGTGAGCATTAATTCTTTAGTCAAGAGGGACCCATGAGTCTTGGACCTCGTAGATGGCTCTTGAGGTGCAAATCTTTTCAGTAAATTTCAAGAAACAGAACCCACTTTTAAATTTCTTTCATGTGGGTCTTATTCTAAGTCAGATACCAAGCCAGACAGTCCCGCGATAGAATTGTAAAATTTGGTCTCTTAAAGAGTTAATCATCTATGGGAAAAATAACATTACAGCTTGATCTTGTCTCAGTAAACATGCACATATTTATATTTGTGAATAAAAAAAATGTGGAAGAACTTACAATAAGGGATTAGTGGTTATCCCAGACTGTAGGAATAAAGTCATCTAATCTTCTTACTGTGGTATCTGTTATCTTTAACTTTCTACTCTGCATACAGATACTTGCTACATAATAAAAGTTTATTTTTTTAAATTAATTTTTTTTGGGGTATAGTTGATTTATAATGTGTTAGTTTCAGGTGTACAGCAAAGTGAATCAGCCATACATATACATATATCCACTCTTTTTAAGATTCTTTTCCCATATAGGCCACCAGAAGTTTACTTTTAATAAAAATAATCTACTGGAGATAGAAATCAACAGTGAAATGTGAGCATAAGGTCAGAGCAGGTGAGCAGCCTCATCACCTACGTGCAATCCTATTGCCCTCAGGTTCTTTACGTTCCCAGCAATGGGAATGAGCTGGTCTTGGAGGAGTGCTAAGTGGCTTTAGCTGGGAGACCTCAAAGCCCTGGAGCCAGGGGTTATGGTATAGACTCTACCTGGTAGTTTAGGGACTGAAAGGGAATGTGTCTGGAGGTTTAGTTGTTGAGGGGCAGGTTTTCACAGGGAGAGTGTTGGCTCACTACCTGAGCTCACTGGGTGAAATCCGACACTGGCTCCCTACACGGAGGGCAAGAGAGACTGAAGAAGGAGGTAAGCCACTCCAGATGGGTAGGAGGTAGTTTTAATAAGCAAGGGAACTGAAGTTCGAGGCTTGTCTGGGACAATCATGAGGTGAGTAGATCTCTGCACCTACCCACCAGAACTGTAATAGTTTATATGGAGACCATTAACAGGGTTCAGTCACTGTCCAATTCAGGTGGCCTCAACACATCATTCTCTCAAGGCTGCGTCTGTAAGTGGCTCCTAGCATGGGGACAGTGGGCCAGTCGTACATTCTAAGTACAGGGGAAGGAGTAAGGAGCCTTTGATCGTTCAGGTCCAGTTCGAGGTTCAACTGGTGTCACACCCTCTTGATGACCTCCTCCAACAGAGAGATAAGTGGGAATAGTTAGGTTGCATGAACAAAGTGATTAACATTCACTGGTGCCTAATTCATGTTTAAGCTCTGACTCTCAGCTGCTCTCTGATCACTTAATTCTTGATTTTTTTGGGTGTTATTCCTATACATTATGATGAGCCTCGGGGACCACAAAGTGCATCTTGCATCTCTTTATATCCATTGCTCAGAACAGAGTTTTGTTTTTCATTGTTCAAAACATGCTGCTTTTGGTTTGGTTTCATTTTGATCTCCCTTTCTATGCAGTGCCAGTACAAGGGCCATTCACAGGCAAATAAAATGTTTTCCCTTTGGAGATAACACAAGTTGGTTAATTAGACTCTTTACATGTCTCTTTTAACCTCCTTGATCTGTAATACTTGGTGTAGAATTGCATAAAAGTTTTCAAAGAAGAGTCTCTACTCACTGCCCTGATTTCCTGACCTCCCATTTACTTTGTACTCTTTCGCATCCGGTTTCCATCACAGCCACTCCATTGAAACTGTTCTCATAAGGTCACCAATGACCAAGTAATTACCAAACTAAAGTGGTATTTTTGGTGTTTTGTTACTCTGCATCTTTGTTTCAACTGACACTGTCTTGTAAACTACTCTCTTGGCTTGTAAAATCCCACGTGCTCCTTATAATGTAGCTACTCTTTGCAGACTTCTCTTCCTCCTCCACAGTCCCTCAGAAATGTTGTGGAGACTCCTTCCACTTTGCATATTCTTCCTGACTAATCCATTGCAATTTCCTCCTAAACTTTGTTGATCGCCAAATTTATATCTTATACCCCAAATATGTCTAATGAAATTTAAACTTGCCTATCTAATTGCTGCGTGTATATATATCCTCCTACCTGTCCAAAAGTCACTTAAACTTCAGTATTCCTGAACTGAACTTATATCTGTGGCCACCTTCTGTATCCTCTATGTCACCTGGAGGCAATCACCTAGGTAGTCACCTAAGCTAAAACCCTTGTTTTTATCCTCTCTCTTTCTTATCTTTCACATTCAATTATGTAATCCTGTCCATTTTTTTCTCCTAAATATTTCTTGAATTTGTTCCCTATGCTCTATTCCAGCTACCACTACCTTATTTATCTCTTATTACTCTTAACACTTATCACTCATCACCTCTGACCTGGTTTGAGATGGTCTTTAAACCAATCTATTCTCCACACTGCCATTGGGATCACCTACATGTAACATGTAGCTCTTCAGCTTAATGCTCCTTAAAGGGGATCATTACCAATAGGATAATGTCCAACTTTCCTACATGATACATCTCTTCATGATCTGACTTTTGACTTCTTGTGATCTGACTTTTACCTACATCTCCAGCTACAAATATTACTAATTTCCTTGTTATGATTTCTCTTTGGTGGTATGAATTTGCCTGAAGTCTCCTAATCTGCTACGTTCTTTTTCTTTTTAAAGCTTTTATTCATATTGCAGTGGAGAGAGGTGACAAACCCTTAATTTGGAAAGTAATTGGAGAGCAAAAGGCTCTTGAGATGAAATAGTTTATTTTCTTGGTCTTGACAAATAATATGAGTGGTGGAGTGATCTAGAACCACAATTCTTAAATGTTAAAGTGTGTATAAAATACCTGGAAGTCTTATTAAAATTCAGACTCTGATTCCATAGGTCTGGGATGAAGCTTGCAGTCTGCATCTCTAACAACACTCAGGTGGTGCTGGTGGTCCCGGCCCATGGAACACACTGAGGAGTAAGGCTCTGGAGCCCCGATCTTCAGTATGGCAGCCCTTAGCCAGGTATGACTACTTAAACTAAAATTAAATACAATTTAAAATAAATTCTTCAGTTAACATTAGTCACAGTGCAAGTGCTCAATAGCCACATGTGAGTAGTGTCTATCATACTGGACATTTCCATCAATGTGGAAAGTTCTACTGGACAGGATTGCTACAGAGAAAATAACACTGCACTATATGGTAGAAGATCTGTGCCCAGTTCTCTGTTCTATAACTTACTAGATTTATCAACATTGGACTTCATATCTATAAACATCAATATCCTGATCTAAAAAATGGAAATAATAATGACAACCTCCTCAGAGGGTTTGGAAAACTTAAAATAGTTAGCAAAAGTGATTGACATGTTATACTCGATAAATCATATTACCTAGTGGTTAAAAGCATGTTTCAATTATGGAGCCAGACAATGTAAATTAGCAAATTGGTATGTTGATACTACCACTTATTGGCTCTGTGTCTTAGTCAAGTTACTTAATGTCTCTGTGTTTCAATGTCATCATCTGTAAAATGAGTATTATAATAGTAATGGTCTGTGGAATTTTTAAGAGGATTGAATACCTAAATATATGTAAAGCTCCTAGAACATAGTAAGAACTCAATGAATATCAATAGGAAAAAAGCAATAATTAGTTCAGAATATAATGAATGTTCTTGACATTCATCTAGACAGTTTAGAATAGGGATTCTTAACCTAGAGTATTTATCAGTGAACTTCAGAGAAACTTGGTACTCTGAATTTAAATGAATTTAAATGCATATGTGTTATGTGCATTTTTTCCCCAACATTCATCCATTCCTTGATCTGAGACCAAGGAAAAAAGGAAGGATTATTTAGAAGAACTTTTATTCCCAAGAGAGTCCTTTATCCAATGGCGACACACTCTCAGCAACTCACTCTCCCTGATGATTTTTTTGACAGCAGAATTTATACTTGGAGTTTGGGTTCTCAGGAATATAAGAAATTTATTTTCCCAGAAATTAAACATTTCATTTCAGCTCTCTGAGCATCAATTTCTTCATCTGTAAACTGCGGGTGCTGGACTGGATAATCATTGAATAACACTGGAAATCTAACATATGTTATCCTAAGACAAATGGAGTGCTGTTAGTAAAATGGCCACTCTGTCAAGGAGCTTGGACAGATTTAAAAAAGCTTGACCAATATATCTTTATCAAATCTCTTAATCTTTAAACAGGAAATCCAGAGCAAGGAGCTTTAAACATAGCAGATCTCTGAGCAGGGTAGCACTGTTTGCTGCGTTGCAACCTCCCAGGCTGGAGAGTGCAAATAGAAAACTGCAGGATAGCTGAACAGTTGCAAGAGGAGCCAGAACGAGGCAGCTCAGTTTTTTTTCTGCAGAAGGAACCCTTTAAGATACAATAAAGCATTGCCTAGACAGTGCAGCAGAGTTTTGGGCGTGGGCAAAAACCTCTGTCAGCCACACTGTGAGTATACAATAAATTGAAATGTGACATCCGTTTTAGAACAAATGAATTTGTCCAAGATTTATGGTAAACAGAGACAACTCTGCCTTAAATATTTACACGTATGTGGCTTTAATTATTTTATCGCAGAATATTTGTACATAGCCACAACCTTTGTTTCTGAGCCCAAAGATCTATAAAGTATGTTATTTTTTAAAAGATAAGTTTAAATAGAAAATTGCTTGAATCTAAGTCCGTAGTCATTTTGTTGAAAAATTAAATATTTCAGTTTATTCTCTTTTTCTTTATACCAGTATATGCCCAAATCATCTTTTTTCCATCTCACAATATGCTTCCTTAAGAGATCATTTTTTTGTTCCTGCTAACAGCTCTAAATGTTTGAAAGTAAAAGTCATCACATTGTAACGATGCAGAGAATCTAATGATTTTCTAATCCAGATGAAATTCATAAACCACATATTATCTAGCAGTCTCATTGTGGCAGCATATTTATACATAAATTTGAAGAAAAAGAAGGAAAATTTCTGCCCTTGGAATCTTTCTGTTTATCTAGTTTATTTAGAATCACTCTCACGTTCACATCATGATTTTATTCTCAGCTAATATTATTGACCCAAATATTTCCAAGTGACAGATTGTTCTATCTCAGATATGAAATGCAAACTGTCATATTTCCTGTTGACTGAGTCAGAAGTCACACGAAATCTTTTCTGAAACTCTTATTAAGACTAGAGTTGTCATTCATCTCTGTCTTGTATGCAGTGTCTTTGCCTTTCACTTGACCTCTATCCTTGTTAAATTCAGGATCTCAGTTTTTTCTCAATATCACTAATAATATCTTTAGCTTATTAGTAAATTTCAACCATTAGCCAACCACAGGGCCAGAGTAAACAGAGGATGTGTACAGTTACCTGATGCCTTAAGAGCAGCTCATATTTCTCCAGAGTTTCTAGGGTGAAAATGAGAAAAGGTGAAGTCAGTCCTTAACACCATAAGGAGTACACAGAACTAAGACGGTCTCAAATAAAAAAAAATGGGTACCAGTTATTTTGGTTAATTTTCTTCCCTTGCTTCTACCTGGAGAATGGGTCAGTGGAAGGAAGGAGTTGCCTCCAAAGACCATGGAAAGTTTTCTAAGTAGAATCCAAAGTAATTTTACTTTCCCCATATCTAGAAACTCATAACCATCCCCCACTCTTCCCTCCAGCAGTATATATAGCATTTTTTTTCCTGCCCACACAGAACTTTGTGTTCTATTGAGTAGGTAGTATTTTAAATATCAATAGAACTGATACCACAGAACAACTTTCATAAAAGAATGCAGAGAAGGTAGTCTTTTGTGTTCTTAATGATGACAGGATTGTACTGATAAAAGAAGTGAAGTGTATTTAAATTAACTGCTTTAGAACACATATTTTTACCATACTACCTGCCAAACAAAATTCCCAACCACAGAAGTAAATATTCTGTCTTAATCTCTGGCTTGGGTGCCTATATAAATCAAATAAACTGCAATTTCTAGTGCCCCAATTAATCATACAATGTTTATATTCTCTAGAACTGTGCAATTGGATATGGTTGCCACTGGTCACATGTGGCTCTTTCCACTAATTAAAATTAAATTAAAAATTCAATACCCCAGTCACACAAAACACTTTAAGTGTTCAACAGCCACACGTGACTAGTGGCTACCAAATTGTACTTTTCAGATACAGAAAATTTCCATCCTTGCAGAAAGTTCATTGGAGGGAACTGTTCTGGTATGTATGTTCCAGGTGTTCTCAACACCCAGAAACCTCTAAATACAGCCCTGCCTGCCCCTTACTGAGAAAATCGGGAGCCTCATCTTTTGGCTCTCCTTCTAAATTCATGGTAACCTCTCTATTCATGGAGTTCTACCTCCACCCATCTTCCAGCCCCTTCATTTTCATCAAGAAGAACTCTCATATTTAACAAGACTGACCTCTTAATTCCACACAAAATACGCTTATTCTTAGCAATCTTTAATCTCCCCACCCCGCCCTTATATAGCATTTTGTAGTAGACATTACCAGAGGGGGACATGAAGTGATGCAGATGTACCTCTATCAATTCAGCATTGCATAGATCCTAACAAATATAGCCAGAATAATGAAGATCAAGACATGACAATTTAAGGATTGCATGCTGAGCAACTGGGGAAGAAGAAACAAAAAGTGTTTGCAGTAAGCACAGCAGCTCTGATTCACTTAAATGGACCCAGCATGGGTCAGCTTGGGACATAGATCAGCACAGGACTGGAAAGCAGATCAAAACAATGACTCAGAACAAGAGTGGTGAGAAGGAACCAGAATACAAATAGGCTCAGATTCAGTAGTGGATGGTGACTAGTTACAATGGATGAACAGAGAATAAATGAAGACGGTTCAATCCATAATGCAGCTTAATTATACTCAAGTAAGTACTTTCCTCTCTTTTTAAAATAAAATCTCAAATAGAAAATTCTGTAGTTTCTTGAGTGCAAAAATACTATCAAGCTCCTCATTCTGTTATTTTCATTGCTCTTTCCAAGGAGGAGAGATATTAGTTTGAGAGTCATATAAGAGATGGAATCCCTGAAATAGAACCCAGATGACTTAGGAAAACTGGCTGCTGCCTG
The DNA here is from genome assembly GCF_964270905.1 of Leucopleurus acutus. NCBI lineage: Eukaryota > Metazoa > Chordata > Mammalia > Artiodactyla > Delphinidae > Leucopleurus > Leucopleurus acutus. The sequence goes on along the minus strand of NC_139159.1, from coordinate 22,866,830 downwards.
TACCCAGCCCAGTTTGCCAGAGTTCTCTTCTCTTGGATTTCAGGGGAAAGTTCCACCCCCAAACTGCTGTTTTGAACAATTCACAATAGATTGGTTTAAACAAGACACATGATTGTGTTAACATTGAAATAAAAATGCTATTATGGTGGTGTTATGACCAGGGAAGCCCAAAGTATATGAATTCTTCCCAGGATATAGTGATGCCACCTCACCAGGTCTCTGAGAGAAATACTTGGCAAAGAAAGTCAGCATAACAATAAATTGTTAGGTGGAACATTCACCTGAAATCCGAATGGTGGGCGTGGCAAGCCTGAATCCTGGGTCAGCAGGAGTTAGCCAGTCGCCAGGGACTACTGAGATGGGCCTGGAGGCTGAGGCTGCAGGGACCACCTGGCACTGGGGTGGGGCGGGAGCCTGGGTCCTTGGGAGCCTGCCTGGAGCCTGGTGATACTGGGATGGGGACCCTGGGTTCGTGGGAGCTGCCCTGAGCTTGGGACCACAGGAATGGCTCCCTGGGGGAGACAGTCAGGGCTGGTGTGGGCCTGGTGCTGGGTCCCTGATGAAGGTTGGTACTCCCTTCACTTTCCTTCTCTGCACAGGGAGGGTTTCTGTGGGCTGCCTGGTGTTGGGAGAGGAGTGACAGGGGAGTACTGTGCAATTGCCTTTCCTACCGTCTTCAATGCGTCTTTTCTTACTTCTGTGCTTCACCCTGGTGTTCTAATCCTTCAGCTGAAATTCTTAGCTCTTATAAAGTTATTTTTGTGAGTGGATAGTTGTTCAAACTGATGTTTCTGCGAGGAGATGCACACTAGAAATCCCTATAATTCCATCTTGTTGATGTCACTCCACCCCCACCATTTATTTCAGTCATCCTAATTTGTGTATAGTCATTTCTCACTATGGTTTTAATTTTTGCATTTCCCTAATGGCTAATGATGATGAACATCTTTTTGCATGCTTATTTGCCATTCGTCTTGTCATTTTTGATGAAATGTCTGTTCATGTCTTTTGCCCATTTTTCTAATTGAAAAATCTTTTTGATGTTGAGTTTTAAGAGTCATTTATGTAATCTAGACACAAGTTTTTTTTTTTTTTTTTTTTTTTTTGCGGTACGCGGGCCTCTCACTGTTGTGGCCTCTCCCGTTGCGGAGCACAGGCTCCGGACGCGCAGGCCCAGCGGCCATGGCTCACGGGCCCAGCCGCTCCGCGGCATGTGGGATCCTCCCGGACCGGGGCACGAACCCGCGTCCCCTGCGTCGGCAGGCGGACTCTCAACCACTGCGCCACCAGGGAAGCCCGGGTTTTTTTTTTTTTTTGTCAGATATGTGGATTGCAAATGTTTTCTTCTAGTCTGTAGCTTATCTTCTCATCCTCTTAACATCTGTCAACCAAAAGGACCACAAACTCTAAAGAGGAAAATAGGCAGTGTATTTCATCTTTGAATTGCAATTCGAAGATCACAGATTCTGGAGGAACCCAGAATAGTATTCCACTGGAGGAAAATGGGCAGGGGTTTTTATAGGAAAAAGTGGGGAGTTAATGCAGGCTTATACCAAGTGTTTACCAAGAATTGGATTGGAGGGTAAAATTATTCTATCCATATGATTGGCTTATGGAACGCATCTCATTTACTGCTAGGGAAAGGTATGTTTTCTTTAGTCCAGAAAAATTCCAGTTGTCAACCTTGTTCTTTCTTTTTAGCAACTCAGCAACTGTTAAATTGCAGTTTTAATTTAGAATGTCCAGCAAAAGTCCAGTATGGGCAGCATAACATGGAGGTCCTCAGGTCATGTCTCAGTCATTCCTAACATAGTTCTTTTTACACATCCATTTGCTAAAAGGTGTATCCTTCCTACACTGAATTTACTTGAACTTGTGTCCAAATTCAATTAGGTATATTTGTGTGGGTCTATTTCTGGGTTTTCTGCTCTGTTCCATTGATCTACACCTCTTCACACTGTCTTGGCTACTGTAGATATGTAAGTCTGTCATCTGGTAGAATGATTTCACCAACTTCATTCTTTTTCAAAAGTGTTTTAGTTATTCTAGTCCCTTTGCCTTTCCATATAAATTTTATAGTAAATTTTTTTATACATACAAAGATCTTGGGATTTTATAGAATTTGCATTAAACCTATATATCAATTTGGGGAGAATTTACATCTTTCAAACTATGAACACAATATGTCCATTTATTTAGATCATCTTTGATTTTTTGCATCAGTATATTATAATTTTCAGCCTGCAGATCTGGTACATTTTTCTTGTTTTTAGGCTTTACTTAAGAATTTCATTTGGGAGAATTATTGTAAATGGCATTATATTTTAAATTTTGGTCTCCACAAATTTGTTGCTTGCATATAGACATATGATTGATATGTGTGTGTTGATTTTGCATTCTGTGACCCTGATGAACTTACTTAATTTTAGGAGCTATTTTCCCTTTTTTTGTAGATACATAAGTATTTTCTACATAGACAATCATGTCATCTGCCAAAGACATTTTTATTTCCCCCTTCCTTCCTACCTTCCTTCCTTCTTTCTTTCCTTCTTTCTTTCCTTCTTCCTTTCTTTCTTTCTTTCTTTCTTCTTTTCTTTTTTTAAATCATCTTTATTGGAGCATAATTGCTTTACATTGTTGTGTTAGCTTCTGCTGTTTAACAAAGTGAATCAGCTAGAGGTATACATATATCCTCATATCCCCTTCCTCTTGCATATCCCTCCCACCCTCCCTATCCCACCCCTCTAGGTGAACACAAAGCACAGAGCTGATCTCCCTGGCTATGTGGCTTCTTCCCACTACCTATTTTACATCTGGTAGTGTATATATGTCCATGCCACTCTCTCACTTCGTCCCAGCTTTCCTTCCCCCTCCCCGTGTCCTCAGGTCCATTCTCTACATCTGTGTCTTTATTTCTGTCCTGCCCCTAGGTTCTTCAGAACAATTTTTTTTTTATGTCCTGTCCAATATATATGTGTTAGCATAGGTATTTGTTTTTCTCTTTCTGACTTATTTCACTCTGTACGAAAGACTCTAGGTCCATCCACCTCACTACAAATAACTCAATTTTGTTTCTTTTTATGGCTGAGTAATATTCCATTGTATATATATGCCACATCTTCTTTATCCATTCATCCATCGATGGACACTTAGGTTGTTTCCATCTCTGGGCTACTGTAAATAGAGCTGCAATGAACATTTTGGTACATGACTCTTTTTGAATTATGGTTTTCTCAGGGTATATGCCCAGTAGTGGGATTGCTGGGTCATATGGTAGTTCTATTTGTAGTTTTTTAAGGAAACTCCATACTGTTTTCCATAGTGGCTGCACCAGTTTAGTCCCACCAACAGTGTAGGAGGGTTCCCTTTTCTCCCCATCCCCCCCAGCATTTATTGTTTGTAGATTTTTGTATGATGGCCATTCTGATTGGATTGTGGTGATACCTCACTGTAGTTTTGATTGCATTTCTCTAATGATTAGTGATGTTGAACATCCTATCATGTGTTTGTTGGCAATCTGTATATCTTCTTTGGAGAAATGTCTATTTAGGTCTTCTGCCCAGTTTTGGATTGGGTTGTTTGTTATTTTGATATTGAGCTACATGGCTGTTTGTAAATTTTGGAGATTAATCTTTTGTCAGTTGCTTCATTTGCAAATATAGTCTCTCATTCTGAGGGTTGTCTTTTTGTCCTGTTTATGTTTTCCTTTTCTGTGCAAAAGCTCTTAAGTTTAATTAGGTTCCATTTGTTTATTTTTGTTTTTATTTCCATTTCTCTAGGAGGTGGGTCAAAAAGGATCTTGCTGTGATTTATGTCATAGAGTGTTTTGTCTATGTTTTCATATAAGAGTTTGATAGTTTCTGGCCTTACATTTAGGTCTTTGATCCATTTTGAGTTTACTTTTGTGTGGTGTTAGGGAGTGTTCTAATTTCATTCTTTTAAATGTAGCTGTCCAGTTTTCCCAGCACCACTTGTTGAACAGACTGTCTTTTCTCCATTGTATATCCTTGCCTCCTTTGTCATAGATTAGTTGACCATAGGTGCATGGGTTTATCTCTGGGCTTTCTATCCTGTTCCATTGATCTATAATTCTGTTTTTGTGACTGTACTTTATTGTCTTGATTACTGCAGCTTTGTACAGTAAGTTTTGTACAGTACAGCTTTGTACAGTAAGCTTTGTACAGCTTTGTACAGTAAGCTTACAGATTACTGTAAGCTTTGTAGAGTAAGCTTTGTACAGAAGCCAGGGAGTCTGATTTCTCCAGCTCCGGTTTTTTCCCTCAAGACTTCTTTGGCTATTCAGGGTCTTTCGTGTCTCCATATAAATTTTAAGATATTTTGTTCTAGTTCTGTAAAAAATGCCATGGGTAGTTTGATAGGTATTGCATTGAACCTGTAGATTGCTTTGGGTGGTAGAGTCATTTTCACATGTTGATTCTTCAAATCCAAGAACATGGTATATCTCTCCATCTGTTTGTATCCTCTTTAATTTCTTTCATCAGTATCTTATAGTTTTCTGCATACAGGTCTTTTGTCTCCTTAGGTAGGTTTATTCCTAGGTATTTTATTCTTTTTTTTGCAATGGTAAATGGGAGTGTTTCCTTAATTTCTCTTTCAGATTTTTCATTAGTGTATAGGAATTCAAGAGATTTCTGTGTGTTAATTTTGTACCCCTGCTACTTTACCAGATTCATTGATTAGTTCTAGTAATTTTCTGGTAGCATCTTTATTATTCTCTATGTATAATATCATCAAACTTTGTCATCTGCAAACAGTGACAGCTTTACTTCTTCTTTTCCAATTTGGATTCCTTTTATTTCTTTTTCTTCTCTGATTGCTGTGGCTAAAACTTCCAAAACTATGTTGAATAATAGTGATGAGAGTGCACACACTTGTCTTGTTCCTGATATTAGAGGAAATGGTTTCAGTTTTGCACCATTGAAACGATGTTGGCTGTGGGTTTGTCATATATGGCCTTTATTATCTTAAGGTAAGTTCCCTCTATGCCTACTTTCTGGAGAGTTTTTACCAGAAATGGGTGTTGAATTTTGTCAAAAGCTTTTTTTGCATCTGCTGAGTTGATCATATGGTTTTTATCCTTCAGTTTATTAATATGGTGTATAACATTGATTGATTTTCATATATTGATGAATCCTTGCATTCCTGGGATAAACCCCACTTGATTATGGTGTATGATCCTTTTAATGTGTTGCTGGATTCTTTTTGCTAGTATTTTGTTGAGAATTTTTGCCTGTATATTCATCAGTGATATTGGTCTGTGGTTTTCTTTTTTGTGACATCTTTGTCTGGTTTTCGTATCAGGGTGATGGTGGCCTTGTAGAATGAGTTTGGGATGTTCCTCCCTCTGCTATATTTTGGAAGAGTTTGAGAAGGATAGGCCTTAGCTTTTCTCTAAATATTTAATGGAATTTACCCGTGAAGCCATCTGGTCCTGGGCTTTTGTTTGTTGGAAGATTTTGATCACAGTCTCAATTTCAGTGCTTGTGATTGGTCTGCTTATATTTTCTATTTCTTTCTGGTTCAGTCTCAGAAAGTTGTGCTTCTCTCAGAAATTGTCCATTTCTTCCAAGTTTTCCATTTTATTGGCATATAGTTGCTTGTAGTAATCTCTTATGATCCTTTTTATTTCTGCAGTGTCAGTTGTTACTTCTCCTTTTTCATTTCTAATTCTGTTGATTTGAATCTTCTCCTTTTTTTTCTTGATGAGTCTGGCTAATGGTTTATCAATTTTGTTTATCTTCTCAAAGAACCAGCTTTTAGTTTTATTGATCTTTGCTATCATTTCCTTCACTTGTTTTTCATTTCTTTCTGCTCTGATCTTTATGATTTCTTTACTTCTGATAATTTTGGGGTTTTTTTTGTTCTTCTTTCTCTAATTGCTTTAAGTGTAAGGTTAGGTTGTTTATTTTAGATTTTTCTTGTTTCTTGATGTAGGATTGTACTGCTATAAACTTCCCTCTTAGAACTGCTTTTGCTGCGTTCCATAGGTTTTGGGTCATCGTGTTTTCATTTTCATTTGTTTCTAGGTTTTTGTTTTGATTTCCTCTTTGATTTCTTCAGTGATCTCTTGGTTATTAGTAGTGTATTATTAACCTATGTGTTTGTATTTTTTACAGAATTTTTCCTGTAATTGATATCTAGTCTCATAGTGTTGTGGTTGGAAAAGATACTTGATGCAATTTCAATTTTCTTAAATTTACCAAGGCTTGATTTGTGACCCAAGATATGATCTGTCCTGGGGAAAGTTCCATAAACACTTGAGAAGAAAGTGTATTCTGTTGTTTTTGGATGGAATGTCCTATAAATATCAATTAAGTCTATCTTGTTTAATGTGTCATTTAAAGCTTGTGTTTCCTTTTTTATTTTCATTTTAGATGATCTGTCCATTGGTGAAAGTGGCGTGTTAAAGTCCCCTACTATGATTGTGTAAACACTGTTCCATTGATCTATATTTGATCTAAAATATTGATCTAAAATCCCCTATAATTCAAATGTTGGTGCGTTATTGTTGTCCCACAGGTCTCTGAGACTGTCCTCAATTCTTTTCATTCTTTTTTCTTTATTCTGCTCACAGTAGCTATTTCTAGTATTTATCTTCCAGGTCACTTACCCATTCTTCTGCCTCAGTTATTCTGCTATTGATTCCTTGTAGAGAATTTTTAATTTTATTTATTTTGTTGTTCATCTTTGTTTGTTTGCCCTTTAGTTCTTCTAGGTCCTTTTTAAATGTTTCTTCTGTTTTCTCCATTCTATTTCCAAGATTCTGGATCATCTTTACTATCATTACTCTGAATTCTTTTTCAGGTAGACTGCTAGTTCCTCTTCATTTATTTGGTCTGGTGGGTTTTTACCTTCATCTGCTGTGCATTTCCCTGTCTTCTCATTTTGCTTAACTTACTGTGTTTGGGGTCTCCTTTTCACAGGCTGCAGGTTCATAGTTCCCATTGTTTTTGGTGTCTGCTCCCAGTGGGTAAGGTTTGTTCAGTAGGTTGTGTAGGCTTCCTTTTGGAGGGGACTGGTGCCTGTGTTCTGGTGGATGAGACTGAATCTTGTCTTTCTGGTTAGCAGGACCACATCCAGTAGCGTGTTTTGGTGTGTATGTGAACTTATTATGATTTTAGGCAGCCTCTCTGCTAATGGGTGGGGTTGTGTTCCTGTCTTGCTAGTTGTTTGACATGGGGTTTCCAGCACTGGAGCTTGCTGGTCATTGAGTGGAGCTGGGTTTTAGTGTTGAGATGGAGATCTCTGGGAGAGCTCTTGCCAATTGATATTATGTGGGGCCTGGAGGTCTCTGGTGGTCCAATGTCCTGAACTCAGCTCTCCCACCTCAGAAACTTAGGCCTGACACCCAGCCGGAACACCAAGATCCTGTCAGCCACATGGGTGTGGCATGCACCTAACACTTGAGAGAGCAGAAGGGTTTAAAGTCAGAAGAACTGGATGAAGTGATGCCTCAGTCTCTTGCTGGTTGGGGAACCCAGGCACAGCCCAAATCTCCCTGAGCCTGTTTCTCACCTCTACTCAGCCCGGGGCTGTTTCAACGTTGTCAGGGTTCCGCCTGTCACTCGGGGCTGGTGCACCTCCTTCCCAGTGTCTGGCCCTGAGCTGACCTGGAGAGATGCCGGCTTTTTACATTTTGTCTTCCTCCTGTCTGAGGATGAAACTGGTCGAAGTGGTGCTACCGTCGGATCTTTTCAACCTGTCCCTGTGGTGCCTTGGGCCACCACATCCACTAACAAAGACTCTCAGGGTGCGGGGTCCGAGTCACTGGCATGGGCTGTGGAAGACTGTGGGCTCCAGAGTGGGAGCACAGAGACTGTGACCATTGTATTTCTTCTTTTCCAATCTTTAGGCCTTTTATTTGGGAAAGAGTAATTTTGCTCCATAAGGCAAAACAATCTATTCGAGACCCTTTTCATAATGGCTATGCCTGGAAGACAATGTCTATCTAGACATTATTCATATAGCTTGGTTGATTGGAAAGAAATTCAACCTTTTTTTTTTTTTTTTACTGCTTTAAGAGAAAAAGCAATTTCTATGAACAACTTGAATTGAAAGACACATGTCATTTGCTTCTTCTCACATATTTGTGAGTGCAGATTTCTTACTCCTTCAAAGAAGAGCTCCACCGTGAGTACTGGCCTACCCTGGCTGCAGGCTCTGAAGACTTCACCCAATCCCTGAATTTGTCCTTCACTAATGAGTGCCAGGCTACCCTCAGACGAATGTCTAGAGCTGAGATTAAGACTGCTTTGCTGTACTGGATACTTGCTGAGCTTCTTTTATGAAAATTTCTCTGATCCTCACATTCAGAATTATTCCATCTTTTGTGAGTTCCCACAAAAAGATGTCCTTTTGAGAGCATTTTATTATGTCCTTCCTCTCTCTATCTTTGCCTATTGAGGTAGATAATTCTGTTCTAACCCTCACTCTTTTCACTGAGGCCATAAGAAAGGGTTTTGTGTCATTACTTGTTTGTTTTCAAACTCCTGCTGAGACAGGAGTTTGCCTTAAATCTCACTTTCCTTGACTGAGCCCATATACCTTATATATAAGCCCTTTTTATTCCCTTTCCCTCATCGATGAAACCACTGGCTTATATCATAAAAAACAGGTGAAAAGAACTCCCCTGAAACCAAGACCATTTTTCTCATCTACCTATCATGCCTACCAGATTCTTGAAGCATTGCCTCCACTGTAAGATTGAGACCTTGGAAAGGTAAACTAAACCATATTTCCTCAATAGAGACAGTAATTTGAATGAGTTGACTCTCTTTTTAGAAATTAATCTGTCTTGATATGTGCATATTTTCTACCTCCTCATAGTTGGCCTTTGACATCTCATCCTATCTCATAAAGGAACAACAAGGAAGAGAATATCTTTGCCTTTTTTTTTTTTTTTAGATTTCTAGGGTTATGGTGGTTAATTCTCCACACTCTATTAAGGCAAAAATTTATTTAAACTAACCAAAATTTATTTAAACTAAATTTATTTAGCCCCCACCCCCACCCCAGATGTGAAGTCTCAAGTAATTTCAGATGCTCACTAGCTGGATGGAAATATAATTATATACCCTACTATGTACCCATCAATGTGATGTGTAAGCAAAGAGATGTATAAGACATCTCTTATACAGTTACAGTCCTCTCAGGGTATATAATCTGACTGAGGACACAACAGGCACAAACAAACACACAATTCATCCTGGCTCTGTGATAAAATTAGCTGTGATTCATGACCTCAAGATAGCTTCTTTATAGTTAGCTTTTCCAGAATTTGTTTTTTGGGGGGGTGGTTAGTTTTCTAATCCATAACTTCTTTGCTCCAATTTGCTCTGTTGTATGTACCAAATAGGTCACTTCTTCAACTTGACATATTCTAGTCTCTATAAGCAAGCAGGTCTTGAGAGATGTTGGGATTGCACTGCCAGTCACGATCTTTTTATTGGCTTCTGTGTTGCTCATGACCAGCCTGTGAATCATTTTACCTAAAAAACTGTGATGAAAATTGACTGCTCTGTGGAGTTCCCTAATGCTTTACCACACATCACGTGCAAGTGGGTTAGCTACAGAAAAGTTGGTTGTGTAGAAGGTCATTTGAGATTGCTATGAACTCTGGGTCAAACTGTGAGTATCACAGAACTGAATTTCTCTGTTCTGATAGCCTTTCAAACTTCAAATTGCATTCTACTTTCAAATATTTACTGAGTGTAAGGTTTTGTCTTGAAGGCTGTATAAATTATTCTTCTTGCAAGGTTCGTATAGTTTGGGAAGGGACAGAAAATACACACTATCAGCTGTAGCACAAGGTATCCTGTGGTAAATGCCATCAAAAAGTTGCTAACAAAGACTGATAGGGACCTAGAGCTGAGAAAGTTTCTGACCCAGAGATCATGGGGAAGGTGGTAGAATTGGAGTGATTTATTTTAGTCTGAGTAGGAGGGTCACAGGTAAATTTGTTGAGAAGGCTTTCTAAGCAAATAAGATGGAGAATAAAAGGATGATAGTAGGGGAGAAGTTTATGGAAAATGATGAGTAATCTGAACTGGCTGGATTTAGATTTGTGAGGCTATAGCAGGACATGGGACATTTATATTAGTGTTAGTGTCTAGAAATAAGGGAATTGGACACTGTTGACATTATTGTGTGGCCAATACAGTATTCATATACAGAGGATGCAGTCATAAGTTTGTTGTTTAAGGAAACCAACTCAGGAAGCAGTAGAGTGCATGGATTTTGTGGACAGAGAGTTCATTCGGGATCTGCTTCTTCATTCATGTTGGACATAACAGAAGCTTTCTCTAGGGCAATAATCATGAAAATGGAAAGATGAGATCAATCTTGGTGACTTTTGGGGATGACTGGAACCCTCAGATGTTTCTTTTCTTTTCTTTTCTTTTTGGATGTTGGTGTATAAAAGTACCTTTGTAGAATGTTGGATCACCACTATTCAATAGGAATATAATCAAAGTCATAAATGTAAAATATATGTAATAAAAATGTTTAAGAGCTGCATTAAAAAAAGGAAAAAAGAAACGTAACTTTAATTTTAATAATTGTTAACTCAAATATAAAAATATTACCATTTCAACATGTAATCGATATAACAATTATTAATGAGATATTTTCATTCATTTTTTTCTTAGCAAATCTATGGGATCCAGTATGTGCTTAGTACTTAAGAGCACATCTCAGTTTGGATGAACCGTATTTCAAGTGCTCCCTAAAGACATTTGCTAGCTAGTGGATAAACTTTTACTTATCTACTTACTACTAATCTACTTTTGCTAATCTACTGTTACTTGGATAAACTCTACTAATCTACTTATCCCATTGTGTCATATTAATTTGTTTCAGTGGCATTGAGCTTCTAGAAGTGTGGTCTGGTTTTACTGATGTTTAAAGCTCTAAGGCATGACAGGGTTTCTAACAGAAGTTAAGTCCTCCCAGAATGATTGCTATATAGGTGGAGCAGAGAATGCTGATTTTGGGCCTGATATTATATTTGGAGGTAGAGATATGGATGTAGGTGTGGGGATAAAAGGGAAGGTTTATACTTCTTAGCCTGACTCAGCCCTGACTTAGGAAACTGTACCTTTCCCCTGTAACCCCCACTGAAGCAAATGTGGCTGAGAAAAGTGAGGGGTATTTCTTTCATTCCCATATTTATAAGAAGTACTCACAGACAAGGAGTTGGTATGATAAAGTTGTTTGGAGGCACTGATGAGAGAGTCATTAAAAATATTTAGTGCTAAAAAAAAGCATCATGGCTGAAATGCATTTTTTTCTATTAAAAATGGCATCAATTGTTCCCCATTTTAAAAATGCTTCTTTTTAACATCATACAACTGATTTTCTTTCTCTTTTCCTTATTGTATTAATCATGTTATTAGTTTTCATTATCTTACGATGTTTTAACATCTTAAAAATCTTGCTGGCTGGGGAGGGACTGCCCCTCCCAGGGCCAGCCAATTCTTAGAGAAAAAAGGGCTTGTCAGGGAGTATGCCTTTCTTATCAAAATCAACCAATCTTGAGTTTATACCCCCAACAACCCACTTTATTACCTTACATACCAACTCTTCTGCCCTAAATCATCCCAGGGTTAGGTACCAGGCAGCTACAGAGTCCTAGAGACCAAAACCTGCCAAAATATTCAAACTAGTCAATCCTAAATTGTTTCCCCTGCTCTGTCTTGCCTTTTCCATGGAAACCTCAATAAGTGCTCTGGCCTAGGCTTTACCCTCACTCCTTCTTCTGTGTCCTGACCAAACTTGATGCTTCCCATGTGGCCCTGCATAACATGGTGTGTTCCCTTGTCTCAAGAGATTTAAATAATAAATTCTTCTTTCAATAGCAATGACATCTCTGTGTTGTCACTCAGTCACCTCCATAAATTAAAATCCCATGAGTAAAAATGAGACACCTGTGTGCTTCTTTGTGTCAGTTATTTTATACTTCAGTTATGCTGAACATGTATCCTTGCCAGAAGGTAAATTTAGGACCCATGCTGAAAGGTACATTGAAGGATTTTTAAATTGTACTTGCACAGTGAAGGGAAGTCCCCCCATCCCCATTGTGCGGGTAGGGTGGTGTGGGTTGTGGGTAATGAGAAAAAAGGGAGCAAAACACTAGTTAAACATTCTTATAAAGAATATTGTGAAATTATAAAGAAGACTTAAAACACCAGAATGTGGATTATGTATCTAGTACACCTCTGGGTGATTTTTTCTATGCTATCTCATTCAATCATCCTCAGTATGCAGGTGAGATACAAAAAGATAACTTGCTCAAGGTCACACAACTAGGTGTAAGCTGGATTTGAATCAGGTCCTTCTTATTCCATCACCCATGTTCTCACCACTACATGACATTCTCCTTTTCTAAAAGATCTCAAGTTCTGAATAAAAGAATGAATCTAAACACTATCAAACTCTTAGAGGAAAACATAGGCAGAACACCATGACGTAAATCATAGCAAGATCCTTTTGGACCCACCTCCTAGAGAAATGGAAATAAAAACAAAAATAAACAAATGGGACCTAAGGAAACTTAAAAGCTTTTGCATAGCAAAGGAAAACATAAACAGGACAAAAAGACAACCCTCAGAATGGGAGAAAATATTTGCAAATTAAACAACTGACAAAGGATTAATCTCCAAAATATACAAGCAGCTCATGTAGCTCAATAGCAAAAAAAACCAAATAACCCAATCCAAAAATGGGCAGAAGACCTGAATAGACATTTCTCCAAAGAAGATATACAGATTGCCAACAAACACATGAAAGGATGCTCAACACCACTAATCATTAGAGAAATGCAAATTAAAACTACAATGAGGTATCACCTCACACAAGTCAGAAGGGACATCATCAGAAAATCTACAAACAATAAATGTTGGAGAAGATGTGGAGAAAAGGGAATGCTCTTGCACTGTTGGTGGAAATGTAAATTGATACAGGCACTATGGAGAACAGTATGGAGGTTCCTTAAAAAACTAAAAATAGAACTACCATACAACCCAGCAATCCCACTACTGGGCATATACCCTGAGAAAACCATAATTCAAAAAGAGACATGTACCACAATGTTCATTGCAGCACTCTTTACAATAGCCAGGACATGGAAGCAACCTAAGTGTCCATTGACAGATAAATGGATAAAGAAGATGTGGCACATATATACAATGGAATATTACTCAGCCATAAAAAGAAATGAAATTGAGTTATTTGTAGTGAGGTGGATAGACCTAGAGTCTGCCATACAGAGTGAAGCAAGTCGGAAAGGGAAAAACAAATACCATATGCTAACACATATATATGGGATCAAAAGAAAACAAAAAGTGTTCCAAAGAACCTAGGGACAGTACAGGAATAAAGACAGTACAGGAATAAAGAGAATGGACTCATGGACATGAGAGGGAGAATGGTAAGCTGGGACGAAGTGAGAGAGTAGAACTGACATATGTACACTATCAGATGTAAAATAGATAGCTAGTGAGAAGCAGCCTCATAGCACAGGGAGATCATGTCGGTGCTTTGTGACCACCTAGAGGGGTGGGATAGGGAGGGTGGGAGGGAGATGCAAGAGCGAGGGGATATGGGGATATATGTATAGCTGATTCACTTTGTTATAAAGCAGAAACTAACACACCACTGTAAAGCAATTATACTCCAATAAAGAAGTTAAAAAATAAAATAAACGTACTTGGAGGGCTGCAGAATTAGTAATGTTTCTTATTCTGGATGCCTGATGCATGGCTTATTTTTAGATGTAGTGATCAGGGGTCAGTCGAGAATATGGGGGAAAATGCAGATTTTATTTAGCAATGAACAGGGTGTGAGGTATAGTGATTTGGGGTAATGTGGAAGACAATGACAGACCTTGACAGCCAAGGAGTGTTTCTCGTATTAGGAAAGGAGCAATTCAGGCTCCAGAGGTCTGGCCAGAATGCTGGCAACTGTTGGAAGAAGTCTGTGCAGAAGAGAGGGACTTATATAGCTGCCAAAACAAGTGGAAAAGAAAAGGGAGTGGCAAGTTTCAGCATTTTTTAGACCAATTTATGACTTCATGATCTAATTTATTAATTTTCTCAAGTCTACTATATTAATGCTATAACTCAGTCTGTATTTGTAAATTTTTCATGGAAACAGAGGCTCTGATGCTTTAGACTTAAGATACATAATTTGGGAGTTTTCTAGGCAATGAGTAAAAATAAGAGGAATGCAATATAACAATAGAACACTTACCTTTCATAGCTCCTCGAGGATAATGAATCATTCAAAGATTTTTCTTCTATAATAAAATACTTTATGTCAATACACTTTTCACATGGATAAATGAGTAGATGGGAAAAGAAGGATGGATATGCATAATAAACTACATGAAAAGCAAACCAAACTAGTGTCTCTGGAAAGGGCAAAGGAAAGGGTGTGAAATTGGATCAAGAAGGAAATATTATTGGAAATATGAGATTAGCTGGAAAGTAAATATCTAATTTGATTATCATAGGCAATTATTAAAATTATTTTTGCATTAAAATATTTATTTATGGTTTAATAGATTCTGATTATACTCACTGATGACCTCCTTGAGTCTTCAGATGACTTCAAATTACAAAATTTCAAGACAACAATTTCCCAAAGATTAAACTGAGACATAATTGGATTCCTAATACTTGGAAACTTGGATTCAAATTTTTGAATTAAATAGAAATGTGGAAAAGATAAAGTGACATAACATGGGTTTAGCAGAAAGATTCTCCATGTGTTCCCCTGCTAAATAATCTCTGCTCATAGATTATTGGAAAATGTCAGACAACGCAAAAGAAAGGATATTCCTATGCTGGATGAAGCAGTGAAAACTTGAAAAGTGACTCATTGCATCTAAATAGGAGCTATTTCAGTTCCCTTTTATTTATATATCTTTTAGTTCAGTGCAAGAAAATATAGTGTGACTTCTAGATGTTCAACATATTCTAGAGCAGATTTTGTTCTAGTTTCCTGAAAATAGATAAAATAACCAGAGTTTTCTAAATATAGATATAGGAAGTAAAAACAGGGAGATATGGAGGAGGAATTAAGAATGATGAGTCAGTTGGTACTGAGCTTCAAGGACTCTTAAAATTAAATCTGTTTTCCCCATAGTACCAAAAACAAGACAGTGACAACATAATTAGAGTTTAGCAATAAGAATGGGCTTTAAATTTAGTGTTTGCCAGAAGACTTTTCTCCCTTGGGCTCAATCTAATTTCCTTCTGAAAAAATATCCAGATTAAGGTACTTTGTGAAAGGATCCACCCTCTCAGTTTTTTTGTTTGTTTGTTTGGTTTTTGTTTTTTTTCATTCTGGAGAAGAACTTCTGAATTCTGGAGGAAAAGAAAATCTAAAATATGTGAGGTAATTCCTCCCCTGCAAATTCTGAATACACAGGTAAAAATATGAAAGATAATAGATTTTCTTTTGCTTATAAATTTCTTGTTTTTCTGTGATTTCTTCCTTCCTTTGTTTCTCACCTCACTGAGGGCATTCAATAAGAGAAATGGAAAATAAAAAAACAAGAAGTTCTCATTTACAGTATAGTAGTGGTCTTAGGCTTTAAAAATTATGAAATATTTGATTGGGTTATTTATTTATTTATTTTGCTAGTGAGTTGTCAGAGTTCCTTATATATTTTGGAAATTAATCACTTATTAGATATATGATTGGCAAACATTTTCTTCCATTCTGTAGGTTGCCTTTTCATTCTGTTGACTTTTCTGTGCAGAAGCTTTTTAGTATGATGCAGTCTCACTTGTTTATTTTTGTTTTTGTTGCCTGTGCTTTGGGTAACATATCCAAGAAGAATGGTTCAGCAGCTTTGGAAAACAAGATGGAGTTTCCTCAAAAAATTAAAACTAGAACTACCATATGATCCAGCAATCTCACTTCTGGGTATACATCCAAAATAATTGAAATCAGGATCTTAGAGAAATATCTGCATTCTCATTCACTGCAGCATTATTCACAACAGGCAAGATATGGCAACTACTCAAGTGTCCACTGACAGATGAATGGATAAAGAAAATGTGGTATATGGGTACAATGGAATATTATTCAGCCTTAAGAAAGAAGGACATCTTGCTATTTGTGACAACATAGCTGAACCTGGAGACATTATGCTAAGTGAAATAAGCCAGTAATAGAAGGACACATACACGATTCTACTTATATGAATTATTTAAAATAGTCAAACTCATAGAAGCAGAGAACACAATAATGGTTGCCAGAGTTTAGAGGGTGGGAGAAACAGGGAGTTGCTTGATGGTTATAAAGTTTCAGTTATGCAAGATGAATACATTCTAGAGATCTGCTTTACAACATAGTACCTAAAGGGAACAATACGGTATTTGCACACTTCGAACTTTGTTATGTGGATAGATCTCACATTAAATGTTCTTATCATAAAAACAAAAACAAATAAACCCCACCAAAGCAAAGGGACACAGGAAACTTTAAGAGGTGATGGATATGTCTGTTACCTTGATTGTGATGAGGGTATCATGGATGTTTACATATGTCCAGGGGCATCAATTGTACACATTAAATATGTGCAGTTTTTTTGTATATTAATAGCTCAATAAAGCTGTTAAAGTTATGAAATGTTTGAAACTTACAGAAAAGTACAGAGATTAATATAAGTACAAACTCACATTTAACTATCACCCAGTACTTTCAAATATTAACATTTTGTCATATTTTCTCTTTTCTTTTAATGAAATCACATACTTCAGAGAAGTTTAAGATTCCTGGATACACTTCTGTGATCCCATCTCCTCTCTCCCCAATGATAAAACCAGTTCTCCTGAATTTAATGTTTAAGGCTCCCATGAAGGAACTTTATGAGCAAAGAGAATCCTATTCATGCTGTCATCAGGTTTATAAATTGATAAACCTTTGAGTAGAGCAAGAAAAGAAAAATAATATCTTTAAGATAGATATAAACATTTTGTTAGACTATGCATTTTTAAGGCTTTATTCCCATTGGTTTAGTGAGCAGTAATCACACCCTTCTTATTCAAAGTGTGGTCCATGGACCAAAGCAAGGGCATCTCCTGGGAAAGTGTGTGTTAGAAATGCTGAGTCTCAGGTTCCACTCCAGGTTTACTGGGTTAGAATCTGCATTTTAACAAAAATGCCAGGTGATTTATATACGCACTAAAATATGGAAGCACAGGTCTAGAGCAGTTACTCTGAATTTCTGTGTCTCAGCAGGCTGATGGGTCATGATGAGTTGTGAGGTGAATACAAATATACTGTTACTGAGAATAAATAAAGACACACTTTTTGGGAAAGACTTTAAAATAGAACAAATTTGAAGTACTTCAAACAGTACCCTCACTGAAACTCATGTGCATTTCCTGAGTGGGAGACTAAGTATTGAGATCGGTCTTTAGAGATAAATATATGAACCACTACATACATTGCAGATATCTGAGTGATTGTGTTGAGATGCTGTGGCTATTGGAGGGTAAGTTGGTGACTGTAGTAGAGTTATCATCACACAGAATATATAACCCAGTGAGTATCTGCTCTCAGAGATGATCATTCACTCAGTGAACAAATATTTACTCATCCCTTATACAAGCTACCTCCTCTGCTAGACCGCAGGGAACAGTGGTGAACACCAAAGACACAGTGCCTGCCTGACAGTTTCTCAGGGGAGGCAGATATTTAACAAGAGATTGGTCAGTGAATCTTAGGGGAAGAGAAGCCTGAATCTTATGAACCTAACTAGTTAGCTAGATAGATGATAGATGGTAGATAACAGATAGATGATAGAGAGATGATAGATAGTTGATAGATAAATAGAAAGATGATACACCGAGACAGAGAGAATGAGAACATATAGCAGAGGTACCTATTGGAGTCTGTGTGTCAGATCCAGAGATTAGAAGCATTTGAAAAATTAGAGAGAAGAGAAATGTCTGATTTAAACAGAATATGTGGAATTCTTAGAACATACAGATTCAAAGAGAAACAGGACAACAGAACTTTGGGGCATTTGCTTTAAATATAACCAGACATATCAGATTTTTAAAAAAATGTTATTTACTATGATTAGATATAACTATCTAGTAGGGCAGTAGGTTATTTGTGAAACGTCATTTGGAAACCTTGATTCAAATATTATTCAGATTTCTCAAGACTTAGTTTTTGAGTCTTTCAGAAGCACTTACTTAGTTTCTGAGGCTTTCAGAAGCACTTATAGTTTAATTGCAAATTGAACCCTAGATTTCTTCCCAGGCACATGGAGCTGGAAGCTCACTCTCTCTTTCTTTCTCAAGGGTCTCACAGGGGATTCCCAAATTTCTTTAATTTGAAAAAATGAGGACACTAAGCTAGTTTCTTTTCCTTAAATGTATTATCTTCTACCTACTAATGCTATTTTTGCAGACTGCCACTGTGACAGAGAGGCAAGAAGAGACAAGGGGAGAATACAGGCTTCCCTGTCCAGTAATTTAGGTTTTGATTAATAGTGCAATGGTTTCAGGAAAATATTATAATATATACATATATTATATATCACTATATACAATATGCCATATAATATATTGCTATATAATATATAATGTATATATTATAAATAATATATTATATATAATAACACATATGTGTATAAATTGTGTGTGTGTGTGTGTGTGTGTGTGTGTGTGTGTGTGTTCTTCTGATATTTCCTTTTACTCAGTGGTCCTTCTGCCATTCCAACTTTATCACCTCCTGGGAGAAAGAGCAGACAGCAGAAAGAGAAAACAAAAACAAAAACTCAGGATTTTCCTCTGGGTTTTGAATTTCAAAAGTCTAGCCCAGCCTTCAGAGAGAAAAGGCATGAACATTAAGAGACCTCAATAAAGGAAACACACCCATCTTCCCTGATGATCAAATTCGATGAAGGTCCTTGGTGTGAGGGAGAGTCAGAAGGAAAATGAAAAGTGCACTGGGCCCTGGACAAGGTGGAGGGTGAGAGGCTATTTCCCATGCTTCCTACAAGGCCATGCTTTAGGGGGATAATAAAAATCCCAGATATGTTTGGGGGACCAAGAGCAAAGACAGCCTGGGCCTTGATTCTTGGGCAGAGTTGGGGAGGTGGCAGAACCCCAGATAGGGAATGACTTCATGATGAGTTTAGGCAGAGGGGCCTGAATTAACCCCGGGAGACTTTCACTTCCCCTGTGTGATTAGTACAAAAGAATAATTCTGATAGTCCAAAGTGGCAGAGAAGTTAGATGGTGCTGTACGTAGTTCAGTTTCCATGGTCCAACTAATATGGAAGCTATAGGATGAGTGTATGAAACCACAAGCACTCCTAGATAGCTAAGGCCGAGCTGGACCTAAGGGCACCTGCAGGCAGGAAACATGGAAGACACTGACCCACCTGGTGGACTGATGGCCAGTGATCTGATAGGAACAGACTCTTTCATCTGATGCCAGATGTATGTGTTCCCAGGCCGTACATTCACCCTTGGTACTATGTAAACCCTCTAGAATTTACCTGTAACCTCAATATAGGGAGGGGACTAAATTGCTTAAAATGTAGTTTTCTTCACTCAGTAGAATGAAGACCCAAAGTATAAATCGAGTTGAAGAAAAATGGTACATTTCTCCATGATCAAAATTTTGCCTAAAATTTGCACTTATTGCAGTAGCTTTCTCAACATTTGTGTACGATTGAGGTTGGGGATGAGATATATTTAGGGGAGAAGGGGGTTGTCATCTCTCTTCTCTTTCCTTCTTAACTTAGGGCATTGTGTTATCTACAATGAAAGCATTTCTGTTCCTCCAGTACACTGCCATCTTTTCCAAATTTGTCCATCAATACCTCATTTCTCCATTGCTGGTCACTGTCCAGAAATATGTCCAAGGACACCCTCACCCTCATATAATGCCATTTCTCACAGAATCATGCAGGTATCACAGGTTCTATCAGCTCCCAAACCCACTTACCTTCCTTTCTGAGGCCCAAGTTATTCTGGAGGCAAAGACACAAAGCCTTTTTAGCTTAGTGAACAAATACCAAACATGTATATGTAGGAAAAGGATGGACAAAATATAGGCAAACATGAAAAAAGATGGAAGAATTGACCTGGCGAAAAAGGAGACAGTGGAAATATGAGCACAGATTTTCTTGTTGAGAATGTAAACCAGTTTGCTGACGAGTCATTTTCCCTGCTAGGAGGAATATATTTTTGGTGTGATCATGCTGAGTAAAGTATATGCCATATGCAGAGACTTTGGTGTGAACATGGGAGCACTTGGGAGCAATGTCTAATTCTCTGGGGAGCTGGGGATTGTATTTGCCTTTTTAGAACCTTTTTCCTTTGTTGAGATAGATGCTGTCACAAGGACACTTGCTCTTGCTGCTCTGCTCCTGCATGGCTGGCTGCTTGACCACACTTTGTCAGACGGTAACCAGAGAGCAGAACAAGGACACCATATCTATACTGTGAGCAACAGAAGCCATTATTGTGATGACAGTGGGAACCCCCTTGTTTCCTCTCCAGTGAAGTTTGCCATGTGTGTTCCCCATGGGAACTGGCTGCCATTCCCCCACTGAATTTAATGAGGTGCTTGGTGTGGTGGGGCCATGGGTCATGGAGACCTGTGGACAGCTGTCCACACCAGTCACATTCACAGGGGAAATCACCCTTGGTTTGTTTGTGTCTAAGGCCAATGCTTGTCTAGGAACCAAAACCACAGCATCACTTAGAACAATTTAGAGTGGTCAGTGGCAAGCCCTGGGGAGACTGTGAGGAAGGAGGAGAGGTGTGTGTTCTGGGGATCTCTGGTTGTGGCTCTAACCTGTGTGGAGAAGCCAGCTCAGTGCTATCTCAAGCTCCAGTGTTGAGTTTCTCACTTTAGGGAGCAATAAATCTACACAGCTGAGCAGAGAGCTTGGGTGGAGGTAGGAGAGCAGAGGAGAGGCTCCATCGACCTGGGAGATGCTGCTCTATCTTTGTCTGTTTGCTTTTCTTTCTGCCACCCCACCCTTAGCATGTAATTCGTGTCCACTACATATTTGTTGAAAGAATAAATAAATATTTTGGGGTGAAATGGTTGATTCCACTATAGTTACTTTAATAATTAAGTGATTATTAATAATGAGTCTATAAATATTTTGTCTATTTTTTTTTGTTATCTGCAGTTCTGTTATTTTTATGACCAAATTGTCTAACAATCTTACTAATAACTCAGCCGTGATGGTCAGACAGAAGCCTCATTGATAAAAATAACTATGGGTCCAATAACTCTGTGGATGTTTTTGTATTTCTGAGAACATGGTCTTAGGCCCCAGAAAAGGGAATCTGCATACATGGTGACATTAACTGACACTCCCTCTCCTCCAAAGGGAAGCATTTGGAGTTTGAGAGAATTCATTCGGTGACTGCAGTATTTATGATCTGATGGCTCAGACGCAGCCAATATTCCTTTATGTGAGAGGAGAGGGCTTTGCAATGAAAGCAGGGCAGGAAGGAAGCAGCAATCCTTGGATGCACTAATGCCGAGGTCTTATTCTCAAAGAGTAGAAGAAAAACCCTGCAAATGGGAAGAATGTGCTTTCCTCTTAGGAGATAATACTCTCTTTTCTTTGGTGATTCTAGAGGAGCATGACTGCAACCATCATTGGGAAAGAGCTTCTACTCATGGGTGCACAGCACATGGTTGCCCCTTAGAATCAGCAGGAGCCTGGGAAAGAGAAAACTCCTAATAACACTTTGCTAAAGTCTGAGTTTGCAAAATGCAAAATGAAGTAAAGACATCAATAGACTTTTGTTCTGTGGGAGACGTAGAATTTTCCTGGAAGTGGAGTGGGTTCTGGGGAAAGGGGATTTTTCCAAGGGAAGAGGGAATCAAACGGTCACTGTGGGAATGGAATGGGATTGCTAGGGAGAAGAGCTTAGGGAACAAGGGCATTCCCATGTAGGGGGGTTTCTCTAAGGGCCTGGATGGAGAAGCTCTATTTTCAAGGAAATGTGTTAATTAAATTAGGTTACAACTGGTCCTATGTTGTAATCCTTTCAGATACTTACTTGATATTTCTGTAAAAGATTATTCAGACTTCTGTTGGATCTCAGGGACAGGGGCTTCTTGGCCCTCTCACCTCGTGTGTTACCAGGCAGAGGATGCTGACCAGCAAATAACCCCAGAGAGCTGGTAAAACCCATTCTATAACCTTCTCCTCTTGAGACACACTGATGATGCACATTGATCCATCCTTCAAGGTAAAAAGAGGGTTCTCTGCATTCTAGTACATAGAAACCCATCTCCCACTCTCTTTGCCAAAGACTGAGGTATCTTATGTGCCAATATGATCCTGCAAATCAGAATTTTTGTTGCTCGTGGTTTTAAGGAAACTGAAACTTGAAGAGAACATTAGTCTTTCTTTTTCCATCTAAATTACACACTTAAATGACATTCCTAAATGAGAATTTCAATTATCCTAAAATATAAGAGGATAAAATTAGAAAAATTATTTAAAAAACTATTTTTGCAAGCTGTTAAAATTTCATTAGGCAAACTTCTGTTTACTTTAGACTTGTTCTTCATTTCATATATATTGGATATGTGACCTTATTTTCCAGATCATTTTAGCTTACATTTTGTGTACGTTTAAGTCAGTATGTATCTTTGCATGTACTTGGTGCTTTTAGTGGGAAGCCACATCTATTATATGTATTTTATAATTACATGTGGCACTTGGATATTGCAGATTCAATTGACAAGCCCTCATCAATTTGTTATCCTGCCTGTAGAATGAAAACATGAGATCCGTCTGTTATTTGAATCTAGGTCCTTCTTACCATTAATCCTCTTTTGTAAGCAATTGATGTTACCTTAGCAACAATATTAAGTTAAATAGTTACTCAGGGTCTTTCTTCTAGGACTGTATTCATTTTCATCTTTTTAAAATTATTTTCATAAGCTTGCTTTGTTAATATGGTTCTTACCTTAAAGTACTAGTTGTTTATAGTGTTGTGCTAACCTTCACAATTTGCAGGGAAATCAATTGTTAAACCTCTGGAATTTTACCTAGTGCATGTCATGTGGTCAGCTGGCTCATGGAGGGGACACTTTTCATGGTACCATTAAGTATGCCTTTTAATTATATGAAAAAGACCCCAATATTTGAAAATCTAATTATTAATACCAACCATCTTGAATTTAGCTTGGGCAGTAATTAAGTAGAATACTGGGGACAAATTTTTTTTTGTATATTAATAAATTGTTGTTTCTCAAAATTAATCTGATAGGAGAAAGGATAATCTTTTCAATAAATAGTGTTGGGAAAACTAAATAGCTACATGCAAACGAATGAATTTAGACCACTATCTTGCCATAGAGAAAAATAAACTCACAATGAATTAAAGACTTGAACATAAGACCTGAAACCATAAAACTCCTAGAAGAAAACATAGGCAGTATGCTCTTTGACATCAGTCTTAGCAATAACATTCTGTAAATGTCTTCTCACTCAAAGGAAACAAAACAAAAATAAACAAATGGGACTACATCAAACTAAAAAGTGTCTGCACAGAAAAAAAAAAAGAAAAAAACAAAAATTCCTCTGAAAAGCCATCAACACAATAAAAAGACAATATACTGAGTGGGAGAAAATATATGAAAATTATATATCCTAAAAAGGGTTAATATCCAAAATAAACACAGAACTCATACAACAGAACAACAACAAACAACCCAATCAAAAAATGGGCAGAGGACCTGAATAGATATTTTTCCAAAGAAGACATAGAGATGACCAACAGGCACATGCAAAGATGTTCAACATCACTATTAAGGAAATACAAATCAAAACCACAATGAGATATCACTTCATACCTGTTAGAATGGCTATTATCAATAAGCCAAGAAATAGAAAATGTTGAAGAAGATGTGGAGAAAAGAGAACTCATACATTGTTGGCGGGAATGTAAATTGGTGCAGCCACTATGGAAAAAACACTATGGAGATTCCTCAAAAAATTAAAAATAGAACTACAATATGATCCAGCTATTCCACTTCTGGATATTTATCCAAAGAAAACAAAAACACTAACTCAAAAATTTACATATACCCCTCTGTTCAGAGCAGCATTATGTACAGTTAACAAAGATATGGCAGCAACCTAAGTGCCCATCGATGAATGAATTATAAAAACATGTAGAGAGGGCAGACAGCAGAAGCAAGAAGTACTAAAACCCTGCAGACTGTGGAAATAAAACCACATTCACAGAAAGATAGACAAGATGAAAAGACAGAGGGCTATGTACCAGATGAAGGAACAAGATGAAACCACAGAAAAACAACTAAATGAAATGGAGATAGGCAACCTTCCAGAAAAATAATTCAGAATAATGATAGTGAAGATGATCCAGACCTCGGAAAAAGAATGGAGGCAAAGATTGAGAAGATGTAAGAAATGTTTAACAAAGACCTAGAAGAATTAAAGAACAAACAAACAGAGATGAACTATACAATGACTGAAATGAAAAATACACTAGAAGGAATCAATAGCAGAATAACTGAGGCAGAAGAAAGGATAAGAGACCTGGAAGACAGAATGGTGGAATTCACTGCTGTGGAACAGAATAAAGAAAAAAGAATGAAAAGAAATGAAGACAGCCTAAGAGACCACTGGGACAACATTAAATGCAACAACATTCTCATTATAGGGGTCCCAGAAGGAGAAGAGAGAGAGAAAGGACCTGAGAAAATATTTGAAGAGGTTATAGTCAAAAACTTCCCTAACATGGGAAAGGAAATAGCCACCCAAGTCCAGGAAGTGCAGAGAGTCCCATACAGGATAAACCCAAGGAGAAACATGCCAAGACACATAGTAATCAAATTGGCAAAAATTAAAGACAAAGAAAAATTACTGAAAGCAGCAAGGAAAAAATGACAAATAACATACAAGTGAACTCCCACAAGGTTAACAGCTGATTTCTCAGCTGAAACTACAATCCAGAAGCTAGTGCCATGACATATTTAAAGTGATGAAAGGGAAGAACCTACAACCAAGCTTACTCTACCCAACAAGGATCACATTCAGATTAGATGGAGGTATCAAAAGCTTTACAGACAAGCAAAACCTAAGAGAACTCAGCACCACCAAACCAGCTCTACAACAAATGCTAAAGGAACTGCTCTAAGTGGGAAACACAAGAGAAAAAAATGACCTACAAAAACAAACCCAAAACAATTAAGAAAATGGTAATAAGAACATACATATCGATATTTACCTTACATTTGAATGGATTAAATGCTCCAACCAAAAGACAAAGACTCACTGAATAGATACAAAAACAAGACCCATATATATATGCTGTTCACAAGAGACCAACTTCAGACCTAAGGACACATACAGACTGAAAATGAGGGGATCGAAAAAGATATTCCATGCTAATGGAAATCAAAAGAAAGCTAGAGTAGCAATACACATATCAGATAAAATAGACTTTAAAATAAATGTCACAAGAGACAGGAAAGGACACTACATAATGATCAAGAGATCAATCCAAGAAGAAGATATAACAATTATAAATATATATGCACACAACGTAAGAACACCTCAATACATAAGGAAACTGCTAACAGCTATAAAAGGGGAAATTGACAATAAGACAATAATAGTGGGGGACTTTAACACCTCACTTACACCAATGGACAAATCATCCAAACAGAAAATTAATAAGTAAACAGAAGCTTTAAATGACACAATAGACCAGAGAGATTTAATTGATATTTATAGGACATTCCATCCAAAAAAAGCAGATTACACTTTCTTCTCAAGTGCACACAGAACATTCTCCCAGATACATAACATCTTGAGTCACAAATCAAACCTCAGTAAATTTAGGAAAATTGAAATCATATCAAGCATCTTTTCTGACCACAATGCTATGAGATTAGAAATCAATTACAGGAAAGAAATGTAAAAAACACAAACACATGGAGGCTAAACAATATGTTACTAAATAACCAAGAGATCACTGAAGAAATCAAAGAGGAAATCAAAAAATACCTAGAGACAAATGACAATGAAAACATGACAATGCAAAACCTATGGGATGCAGCAAAGGCAGTTCTAAGAGGGAAATTTATAGCAATACAATCCTACCTCAAGAAACAAGAACAATCTCAAATAAACAATCTAACCTTACACCTAAAGGAAATACAGAAAGAATAACAAACAAAACCCAGAATTAGAAGAAGGAAAGAAATCATAAAGATCAGAGCAGAAATAAATGAAATAGAAACAAAGAAAACAATGGCAAATATCAATACATCTAAAAGCAGGTTCTTTGAGAAGATAAACAAAATTGATAAACCATTAGCCAGACTCATGAAGAAAAAGAGGGAGAGGACTCAAATCAATAATATTAGAAATGAAAAAGGAGAAGTTACAACAGACACCACAGAAATACAAAGCATCCTAAGATAATACTACAAGCAACTCTATGCCAATAAAATGGACAACCTGGAAGAAATGGACAAATTCTTAGAAAGGTATAACCTTCCAAGACTGAACCAGGAAGAAATAGAAAATATGAACAGACAATCACAAGTAATGAAATTGAAACTGTGATTAAAAATCTTCCAACAAACACAAGTCCAGGACCAGATGGCTTCACAGGTGAATTCTATCAAACGTTTAGAGAAGAGGCAACACCCATCCTTCTCAAACTCTTGCAAAAAATTGCAGAGGAAGGAACACTCCCAAACTCATTCTATAAGTCCACCATAACCCTGATACCAAAACCAGACAAAGATAATACAAAAAATGAAAATTACAGACCAATATCACTGATGAATATAGATGCAAAAATCCTCAACAAAATACTAGCAAACAGAATCCAACAACACATTAAAAGAATCATATACCATGATCAAGTGGGATTTAACCCAGGGATGCAAGGATTCTTCAATATACACAAGTCAATCAATGTGATACACTATATTAACAAACTGAAGAAGAAAAAACATATGATCATCTCAATAGATGCAGAAAAAGCTTTTGACAAAATTCAACACCCATTTCTGATGAAAACTCTCCAGAAAGTGGGCATACAGGGAACCTACCTCAACATAATAAAGGCCATGTACCACAAACTCACAGCAAACATCATTCTTAATGGTGAAAAAATGAAAGCATTTCCTCTAAGATCAAGAACAAGACAAAGATCTCCACTCTTGCCACTACTATTCAACACAGTTTTGGAAGTCCTAGCCACAGCAATCAGAGAAGAAAAAGAAATAAAGTGAATACAAATTGGAAAAGAAGAAGTAAAACTGTCACTGTTTGCAGATGACATGATACTATGCATAGAGAACCCTAAAGATGCCACCAGAAAACTCCTAGAGCTAATCAATGAATTTGCTAAAATTGAAGAATTCAAAATTAATGCACAGGAATCTCTTGCATTCCTATACACTAATGATGAAAAATCTGAAAGAGAAATTAAGGAAACACTCCCATTTACCATTGCAAAAAAAAGAATAAAATACCTAGGATAAACCTACCTAGGGACACAAAAGACCTGTATGCAGAAAACTATAAGACACTGATGAAAGAAATTAAAGATGATACAAACAGTTGGAGAGATATACCATGTTCTTGTATTGGAAGAATCAATATTGTGAAAATGACTATATACCCAAAGCAATCCACTGATTCAATGCAATCCCTATCAAATTACCAATGACATGTTTTAAGGAACTAGAACAAAAAATCTTAAAATATGTATGGAGACACAAAAGACCCCGAATAGCCAAAGCGGTCTTGAGGGAAAAAACCAGAGCTGGAGGAATCAGACTCCCTAACTTCAGACTATACTACAAAGCTACAGTAATCAAGACAATATGGTACTGGCACAAAAACAGAAATATAGATCAATGAAACAGGATAGAAAGCCCAGAGATAAACCCATGCACATCTGGTCAACTAATGTATGACAAAGGAGACAAGCATATACAATGGAGAAAGACAGTCTGTTCAATAAGTGGTGTTGGGAAAACTGGACAGCTTCATGTAAAAGAATGAAATTAGAACATTCCCTAACACCATACACAAAAATAAACTCAAAATGGTTTAGAGACCTAAACATAAGACTGGACACTATAAAACTCTTAGAGGAAAACACAGGAAGAACACTCTTTGACATAAATCACAGCAAAATCTTTTTTGATCCACCTCCTAGACTAATGGAAATAAAAACAAAAATAAACAAATGGGACCTAATTAAACTTAAAAGCTTTTGCACAGCAAAGGTAACTACAAACAAGATGAAAAGACAACCCTCAGAATGGGGGAAAATATTTGCAAATGAATCAATAGGCAAAGGATTAATCTCCAAAATATATAAACAGCTCAAGCAGCTCAATATTTAAAAAACAAACAACCCAATCAAAAAATGAGCTGAAGACCTAAATAGACATTTATCCAAAGAAGACATACAGATGGCCAAGTAGCACATGAAAAGCTGCTCAACATCACTAATTATTAGAGAAATGCAAATCAAAACTACAATGAGGTATCACCTCACACCAGTTAGAATGAGCATCATCAGAAAATCTACAAACAACAAATACTGGAGAGGGTATGGAGAAAAGGGAACCCTCTTGCAGTGTTGGTGAGAAAGTAAATTGATACAGCCACTATGGAGAACAGTATGGAGGTTCCTTAAAAAACTAAAAATAGAATTACTATATGACCCAGCAATCCCACCACTGGGCATATACCCAGAGAAAACCATAATTCAAAAAGACACATGCACCCCAATGTTCATTGCAGAACTATTTACAATGGCCAGGACATGTAAGCAACCTAAATGTCCATTGACAGATGAATGGATAAAGGAGATGTGGTACATATATACAACGGAATATTACTCAGCCATAAAAAGGAACGAAATTGGGTCATTTGTAGAGACATGGTTGGATATAGAGACTGTCATACAGAGTGAAGTAAGTTAGAAAGAGCAAAACAAATATCGTATTTTAACGCATATATGTGGAACCTAGAAAAATGGTACAGATGAACCGGTTTGCAGGGCAGAATTTGAGACACAGATGTAGAGAACAAATGTATGGACACCAAGTGGGGAAAGAGGCAGGGCAGGGTGGTGGTGGTGTGATGAATTGGACAATTGGGATTGACATATATACACTAATATGTATAAAATGGATTACTAATGAGACCGTGTTGTATAAAAAAATAAATAAAATTAAATTAAAAAAATTAAAAAGAAAAGTTAAAAAATGTAATATATATATATATTACATATATATGTAATATATATATATATATATATATATAATAGAATACTACTTAGTCAATAAAAAGAAAGTAAAATTTTGCCATTTGTGACATGGATGGATGGACCTTGAGGGTATTATGCCATGGGAAATAAGTCAGATGGAGAAAGACAAATCCAGTATGATTTCACTCATTTGTGGAATATAAAACAAAACAAAATAAATGAACAAATGAAATCAAATAAAAACAAACACACTGATCAATATGGAGAACAGAGTAGTGGTTACCAGAGGGGAAAGGGGATGGAGGGAGGGTGAAATGCATAAAAGGTGTCAACTGTATAGTGATGGATGGAAACTATACTTTTGGTGATGAGCATGCTGTAGCATATACAAAATAGAAATATAATGTTGTACACATGAAACTTATATAATGTTGTAAACCAATGTTACCTCAATAAAAACAAATTTAATCTGATAAAGTATCATTTAGCAGATTTAGTCATTTAGTCAGTCAGTGAAATGCATAATGTTTTTCATTTAAGTTTTTTTTTTTTTTGCAATATTAAAATGCCTGGTAATTGACTACAACTCACAGGCCAAGAAGCAGCATTAGGGAACTCGAAGGGTCTTCTTATGAACGTGAAGAGAGAATGTGATAATGGAATTCACATCCTGCAGACATATGTTTGCTCATTATAATTTGGCTTCCTGCAGCTCCTCCAAATGCCTTTCAATGTGGGAAGCTAGACAAGGAGGCTACAGACCTGCCTTCTGTGGTCTAACTGTGTGTTAGTGAAGTAATGCAAGAGTCCCATATGAGAGAGGTTAAGATAGCACTGCCTCTGCTATTATATGGAACCCAAACACCAGTCTTTTGAACTGTGAACTTTGACTTAATTGTTTGAATGGTGTGATAGAAGAGTTCATAGGGCAGGAAATCTATGTCACACACACATTCTTCATATAAATCATATAGTATAGGGACAAAAATATATAAACTGGTAAATATACCAATAAACAACTTTTAAATAGTTTTTCCTGATTCTGGTAATAGATTGGTGAATTCATCTTATTTGGGAGGTTGGGAGGTCAGGAGTGAGAGGGGATATAGAACAATGTGTGGAAAAAAATATTACGTTCATGAAAGTGATTTGTAAATCCTAAGTGATGAGCAAATTGCAGCTGCCATTATTATTTTGTCTATTTTCTTCCATGATAATCTGACTACTTTCATAGCTCACTGAATCACCTTAACTCAGGGACAATATTCTCTAGGTGATTTTCATTGTAATTGAATTTTCCAAAAGAACAAGATGGCATAGTTACTTTGCATTTTAGTAAAATGAAGGGTTCAAATCTCTAATACATTGCATGCAAGGGAAATAAAATTTCTTCAGAAAGTTCATAACTATGATCAAAATACAATTTGAATAACTAGGTAGTTACAACGTTATAGAAACTCCTCATTGCTTTTAAAAGGTCCAATTAGGAATGTGACTTTACAAATGGTACATTCCTTTTCTGCTTAAACAGTATAAATACTAGATGCTACCAAAATAAAATACCTAGTATTGTAGGAGAGTATTAATTAATTTTCTTGGAAAATATTTTGCTATTATGGAAAATTTCAAGGTAACAGAAAAGTTTATAGAAGCCCAAATATATGTGTGTGTATATATATATATATATATATATATATATATATATATATATATATATAATCATCAAGCTCCAATGATTCCAGACATTCAGGATGTCAGAAATTTCAAGAGTAAAACGCTATAAATCTCAGATCATTTTTTTATTGCTGTGAATCAGGTATACTTGCAGATTTTGTATATATATATGTGATAGAAAACAAATAACCAGAAAAGGTGACTTAAAGTTTGGTTCCTATATGTGCAGCTTACATCTTGGGGTAGCCATCAATCCTCCTTGAATTCCTCTCATGGAGTGGTAGTTTCTGGTCTCTCTTTTGATCCTGCCCTAAATCTGTGCTCTCTGCAGTGGCAGATATAAAACATTTCCTCCAACTTCAATAAATTTGGGTCTACTGAGTCCATCTGAAAGAATAACTTTCAGAATTCTCCCTCCCTACACGTTTACTAAAAACAAAAACAAAAACACCCCAAAAGCAAAAAACCTTATTACACTCTGCAATATGGTTAGTTCACACCTATCTCCATAGGTTTATTCTCCAGAACAGATGACTGTGAACAATGTGTATGTCTCCCCATTCTTACCTCAACTATAGGCATTAATGGGCTCTAGAATATTAGGAAAAGAAAAAGTCCTTTTTCCTATTGAACTGAAATGATTTGTCATTAACCCAGTCTGTGACAGGCCAAATTACTCACCTAGCACCAGTCACACAGAATTTGGCAACCTCAACAAGGAAAAACAATACAAAACAAAACAAAACAAAAGAACAAAAAAAACCCTAGGCAAATAGATAAATGAGATGTGGAAAGGAACACACAAGGACCAATATCAACTATAATAAGCTTTTGGCTAAACTTTCCCAAATGTAGCCGACTTTTGGGATACAGCTGGTGAATATGGAAGAGGATTTCAAAATCCCATCACTACTCCATTAACCTCAACCTCAGCCTCCTGCTAATGCTTACTGATATAAATACAGTCCATTCTTTACTTTCATGTAGTAACTGAGTTTTCTTTCAGCTCCTTTATTTAGTCTCAGCCAGGGGAAATTTGCACCTTAGGGGACTGTGATATTGTGATTTATGAGAAAAATATATATTTGGTTATTCAGATGGCCAAAATATATTTCTCATATATATTTGGTCTTCGTTCAGGGTTCTTGGCTCACAGCTTTCAAACCCCTTGGAACTGAGAGTGGGAAAGGTGTCTTTTTTACGTTAATGAGGTGACTTTTGGGAAGCACCTAAGGATGGGGGTTGGTTGCCAGTGGAACAGATCATGGGATGAGAGTTGGAATTTTCAGTCCCACACCCCTGATCTCCAGAGAGGGGGAGAAGTTGAATCAATTGCCAATGGCTAATGATTTAATCAATTATGCCTATGTAACGAAGCCACCATAAAAACCCAAAAGGACTGGACTCGAAGAGCTTCTGGGTTGGTGAACACGTTGAGGTGCTGGGAGAGTGGCTTTCCTGGAGAGGGCATGGAAGCTTCCTGCCCTTTCTTCATGCCTTGCTCTCTTCATCTCTTCCATTGGGCTGTGCCTGAGTGTCATTCATTTATAATAAACTGGTGATCTACTAAGTAAAATGTTTCTCTGAGTTTTGTGAGTCACTCTAGCAAATTAAATGATTCCAAGGAGGGGGTTGTTTGAATCTCTGATTTTATAGCCAGTTGGGCCAGAAGTACAATTAACAACCTAGGCTTGTGACTGCTGTCTAAAATGGGGTAAGGGGTTGTCTTGTAGGAATTTGATGCTTTTCCTGGGTAGGTAGTGTCAGAATTGAGTTGAATTTTCAGACATCCTACTGGTGTTCGAGAATTGCTTGTTGAAGTGGAGACCGCGCCTCCCATACACACACATTGGAATTGGTGGAATTGGTGACCAGAAATTTTAGGGACATTTGCAATGTCTGGAAATATATATGTATATGTCTTTAATTTGTCATTATGAGGTGCTACTAGTATCTAGTTGGTAGAACCAGGAATATTGCTAAACATCCTGTCATGTACAGAATATCCATCTAAAGCAAAGAATTATCTGGCCCAAAATGACCAATGTGCTGCTGAGGATCAGAAATCCTGTTCTGATGCCTTTCCGTTTTAAATAAGTTTTCCACTTTTGGAAAGCCAATTCATGTCTTATGTAAGTGAGTCCCAGTGTCAGGCATGGAAAGCATATGTTATGCTTTTAATAAGTCCTTCCTTTAGGTGGATGCTGGAGAAAAAAAAAAAGGAGAAGAATATTGATCTCTTTCTGTTCTAAATAGTTTCAGTACCATGTGTATATGTTTTTCCCAAATGACAAATTGTGGTTAAGCCCAAAAGTTTCCAGTGTAAGCTTCTTATTTATCTTTCTGATGACTTCTCATTACCACTTTGCCTTGGAAATTGTTACCTCTTGGCTGCTGGGTTTACTGGCCGAAGTTCTTCTTGAGCTTCTGCAACGTGCATGCCAATGAACACCTAGAAGCTCTGGCCCAGTCAGTTTGTCCTTTACCAACGTATGTTTGCTTCATCACTGTCACTACTGGTTGACACAAAATTTCTCCTTCAGCGTTATGCTAAAAAGTACACTTCTCCACATTGTCCCAGCTCTGATGTTGACTATTTATCTTACCCTGGCCACTCTGCTAGATTGTTCCCGTTGTCCTTTTAGAGAACTGGAAAGGTCCATGCAGGGTTTCCGGTTCTATCTTTACTTCCAGAAAGTGAGGATCCATATTAAAGTGTTCTACTTGAGGATGTCAGTCCCCAGGGGAGCTGGGAAATACCTCTAATTTATGGGATTACCCACACTTCACCATAAGGGAGTCTTTGGTATAGTACCTTGCTCCTCACTCAATCTATGAGCCTATGGCCCACCCTCCCTCCTTAGGGGGTTAGCTAGGAGGAGCTCTTTTATTTTTGTACATATCTGTGCGTTTCTTTGTCTGTAGCTTTCCTTGTTCACAGTGAGAGACATGGCTACACACTCCAACCTTTAAGATGATAACGTGTATTGAGATAGGAAATGGAAAGTATAAGGGACTTCCCTGGTGGTGCAGTGGTTAAGACTCAGCGCTCCCAATGCAGGGGGACTGGGATTGATCCGTGGTCAGGAAACTAGATCCCACATGCATGCTACAACTAAGGAGCACACATGCCACAACTAAGACCCAGCGCAACCAAATAAATAATTTTTAAAAAGCTGTCATCATCGTTTTAAAAAAAAAATTGCAAAGGAAATGGAAAGTATAAAGTATAAGTGTATCCCAAATTTATTTGAATATAGATGATCTTTTCATAGGAGAATATTAACCAAGCCTTTACTGTAATAATATGGTGGGAAATTATATGGAAATTTATATTTTCAGGGCAGAGTTTATAAAGACAACTTGATTGTCTTATTCTTGCTTTCTGTGGAAGGTAAGGCCAGATCAATAAGCAGTATTCCAGGGTCATTTGTATTTATCCTCAACATAAGTTTGAAAAGTTTAAAGAATTGAATGAGAATTCCCTAAATTAAACATAACACTTCTTTTGAAGGAATCTCAAAGGATTAGGTATCCATAGAATACCTTTGGAAAATTATTTAATAGAAAAGAAAGTGAAAATTAATTGTGGATATTATTATGGGCTTTGAAGAAACCTGTAGACTCTGGGATGTCATGTTAGTTGAAATCAGTTTATTTGTATTCTTTATTGTGTTCTTACTACACACTGAACATTGTGTACTATTATATCATAGCCTCAACTCATGAGGCTTTTATTAAATAATGCAGAATTCTCCTAACACAACACTGTAAATCAACTATACTTCAATAAAAAAATAAATTTAGAACAGAATTCTTAAAATGAAATATAGAGAGATATATGTTACATACATATCCAGATATAAGAGGTCCTGTGTAAAAACCATCTACATGTAAACAATCCAATTAAAAAATGGGTAGAAGACTAAATAGACATTTCTCCAAAGAAGACACACAGACAGCTAACAGGCACAGGAAAAGATGCTCAACATCTCTAATTATTAGAGAAATGAAAATCAAAACCACAATGAGGTATCACTTCACACTGGTCACAATGGCCATCATTAAAATAAATAATAAATGCTGGAGAGGGTGTGGAGAAAAGGGAACCCTCTTACACTGTTGGTTGGAATGTAAATTGGTGCAGCCATTATGGAGAACAGTATGAAGGTTCCTTAAAAAACTAAAAATAGAGTTACCATATGATCCAGCAATTCCCACTCCCTGGCCTATATCCAAAGAAAACTCTAATTCAGAAAAATACATGCACCCCAATGTTCACAGCAGCACTAATCACAGTAGTCAAGACATGGATGCAACCTAAATGTCCATCGACAGATGAATGGATAAAGAAGATGTGGTACATATATACAATGGAATATTACTCAGCCATAAAAAAGAATGAAATAGTGCCATTTGCAGCAACATGGATGGACCTAGAGATTATCATACTAAGTAAGTCAGACAAAGGAAAACAAATTATATCACTTATATGTGGAATCTAAAAATGATACAAATGAGCTTACTTACAAAACAGAAGCAGACTCACAGACATAGAAAACAAACTTACAGTTACTAAAGGGGAAAGGGTGAATGGAGGGATAATTAGGAGTCTGGAATTAGCAGATACAAACTACTATATATAAAATAGATAAACAAAAAGGTCCTACTGTATCGCACAGGGAGCTCTACTCAATATCTTCTAATAAACTATAATGGAAAAGAATATGAAAAAGAATATATATAAGTATAAGTGAATCACTTTGCTGTATACCAGAAACTAACACAACATTGTGAATTGACTATACTTCAATAAAAAATATAAAAATTATTTAAAAATTTGTCAGAAATAAAACACATCTACGTGTGTGCCTTCATCTGTATATTCAAAAATATTACATTTGTGTATATGTCCATCTTGTCATTCCATAGACATTTTAAAGACCACTTTTGTGTTAATCACTGTGCTAGAAACTAGTCATTAGATTTCATTGAGAAAATATCAGTTACTCTGTAGCTTCCTTGGTCTCTAAGATGCAGTTGAGAAATATTGCTAATGATTAGAGAAGAGGAGCTACATGTAAACATATTAACAAGTGTGAAACTGATTTGCCAGGCTTTTCAACAAGGAAGTTCAAACTTGTGTCTTTTTGTTGCACTCACATGAAATAGCTTGGTAAGCATGCCCTTGAGGCATGCTCTGACTCATTTATCATTTTTTTAATACATATATCCCCTCTTTTTTGGGTTTCTTTCCCTTTTAGGTCACCACAGAGCATTGAGTAGAGTTCCCTGTGCTATACAGCAGGCTCTCATTAGTTATCTATTTTATACATATTAGTGTATATATGTCAAGCCCAATCTCACAATTCATCCCACCCCCACCCCCTTCCCTCCTTGGTGTCCATACATTTGTTCTCTAGGTCTGTGTTTCTATTTCTGCCTTGCAAACAGGTTCATCTGTACCACTTTTCTAGATTCCACATGTATGTGTTAATATATGATATTTGTTTTTCTTTTTATGACTAACTTCACTCTGTATGACAGTCTCTAGGTCCATCCGTATCTCTACAAAGACCCAATTTCATTCCTTTTTATGGCTGAATAATATTCCATTGTATATATGTATCATCACATCTTTGTTTGAAACCAAATGGAGACAGAATAAGGTTCTAGATATTGATAAAGTTCTATAGTCCTACTTATTCACCTATAACTTCTTTTTCTTTTTTAACATCATTATTGGAGTATAATTGCTTTACAATGGTGTGTTAGTTTCTGCTTTACAACAAAGTGAATCAGCTATACATATATCCCCATATCTCCCCCTTCTTGCGTCTCCCTCCCTATCCCACCCCTCTAGGTGGTCACAAAGCACTGAGCTGATCTCCCTGTGCTATGAGGCTGCTTCCCACTATATATCTATTTTACATTACGTAGTGTATATATGTCCATGTCACTCTCTCACTTAGTCACAGCTTACCCTTCCCCCCTCCCCATATACTCAAGTCCATTCTCTAATAGGTCTATGTCTTTATTCCCATCTTGCCCCTAGGTTGTTCATGACCATTTTTTTTTTAAGATTCCATATATATGTGTTAGCATATGGTATTTGTTTTTCTCTTTCTGACTTACTTCACTCTGTATGACAGTCTCTAGGTCCATCCACCTCACTACAAATAACTCAATTTTTTCTTTTTATGGCTGAATAATATTCCATTGTATATATGTGCCACATCTTCTTTATCCATTCATCTGTTGATGGACACTTAGGTTGTTTCCATGTCCTGGCTGCAATGAACATTGTGGTACATGACTCTTTTGAATTATGGTTTTCTCTGGTTATATGCCCAGTAGTGGGATTGTTTGGTCATACGGTAATTCTATTCTTAGTTCTTTAAGGAACCTCCATACTGTTCTCCATAGTGACTGTATCAATTTACATTCCCACCAACAGTGCAAGAGGTTTCCCTTTTCTCCACACCCTCTCCAGCATTTATTGTTTGTAGATTTTTTGATGATGGCCATTCTGACCAGTGCGAGGTGATGCCTCATTGTAGTTTTGATTTGCATTTCTCTAATAATTAATGATGAACATCTTTTCATGAGCTCTTGGCCAGCTGTATGTCTTCTTTGGAGAAATGTCTCTTTAGGTCTTTCACCCGTTTTTTGATTGGGTTGTTTGTTTTTTTGATACTGAGCTGCATGAGCTGTTCATATACTTTGGAGATTAATCCCTTGTCTGTTAATTTGTTTGCAAATGTTTTCTCCCATTCTGAGGGTTGCTTATTCATCTTGTTTATGGTTTCCTTTTCTGTGCAAGAGCTTTTAAGTTTCATTAGGTCCCATTTGTTTATTTTTGTTTTTATTCTCATTACTGTAGGAGGTGGGTTAAAAAAGATTTTGCTGCGGTTTATGTCAAAGAGTGTTCTTCCTATATTTTCCTCTAAGAGT
This sequence comes from Leucopleurus acutus, assembly GCF_964270905.1. Taxonomy (NCBI): domain Eukaryota; kingdom Metazoa; phylum Chordata; class Mammalia; order Artiodactyla; family Delphinidae; genus Leucopleurus; species Leucopleurus acutus. Next base: position 22,828,890 of record NC_139159.1, on the reverse strand, counting down.
TTTATAGTGTCCAATCTTACATTTAGGTCTTTAGTCCATTTTGAGTTTATTTTTGTGTATGGTGTTAGGGATTGTTCTAATTTCATTCTTTTACATGTAGCTGGCCAGTTTTCCCAGCACCACTTATTGAAGAGACTATCTTTTCTCCATTGTATATTCTAGCCTCCTTTGTCAAAGATTAGGTGACCATAGATGCATGGTTTTTTTTTTTTTTTTATCTCTGGGCTTTCTATCCTGTTCCATTGATCTATATTTCTGTTTTTGTACCAGTACCATATTTTCTTGATTACTGTAGCTTTGTAGTACAGTCTGAAGCAAAGGAGACTGATTCCTCCAGCTCTGCTTTTCTTTTCTCAAGATTGCTTTGAGTATTCAGGGTCTTTTGTATCTCCATACAAATTTTAAGATTTTTTGTTCTAGTTCTGTGAAAAATGACATTGGTAATTTGGTAGGGATTGCGTTGAATCTGTAGATTGCTTTGGGTAGTATAGTCATTTTCACAATATTGATTCTTCCAATCCAGGATCATGGTATATCTCTCTATCTGTTTGTGTCATCTTTGATTTCTTTCATCAGTGTCATAGTTTTCTGAGTATAGGTCTTTTACCTCCTTAACTAGGTTTATTCCTAGATATTTTATTCTTTCTGTTGCAATGGTGAATGGTATTGTTTCCCTAATTTCTCTTTCTGAACTTTTGTTGTTAGTGTATAGGAATGCAAGAGATTTCCTTGCATTAATTTTGTATCCTGCAACTTTACCAAATTCATTTATTAACTCTAGTAGTTTTCTGGTGGCATCTTTAGGATTTTCTATGTATAGTATCATGTCATCTGCAAACAGTGACAATTTTACTTCTTTTCCAGTCTGTATTCTTTTCATTTCTTTTTCTCCTCTGATTGCCATGGCCAGGACTTCCAAAATTATGTTGAATAATAGTGGTTAGAGTGGACATCCTTATTTTGTTCCCGATCTTAGAGGAAATGCTTTCAGTTTTTCACCATTGAGAATGATGCTTGCTGTGGGTTTGTTGTATATGGCCTATATTATGTTGAGGTAGGTTTACTCTATACCCACTTTCTGGAGAATTTTTATCATAAATGGGTGTTGAATTTTGTAAAAAGCTTGTTCTGCATTATTGAGATGATAATATTGGTTTTCTTAATTTGTTTCTTAATTTGTTAATACAGTGTATCACATTGGTTGATTTGCATATATTGAAGAATCTTTGCATTCCTGGGATAAATCCCACTTGATCATGGTATATGATCCTTTAAATGTGCTATTGGATTCTGTTTGCTAGTGTTTTGTTGAGGATTTTTGCATCTATATTCATCAGTGACCCACGTATCATTGATCAATGGGGAAGGAGAGAAGGCTGAAACCTACTTTGGGAAGTCACCCCAGTTGTTAGATTGGCTACTAAGTGGCAACTAACTGTAGAATCAGGGTCTAGAATGGATAGGGTATTCTAGCTAAAGTTAAAGAAATTGTACTTTTGATGGGCCTAGCACAGGCCTGTCTTACATCTATGTTTTTGATTATTATTGTAATAGTTATTAATTGAACTAATTTTTATTAATTGTAGTTATTAATAAGACTTTCTTTTAGTCTCACAAGTAGCTTATCTGAGGCAAAAAATATTTCTTCTAATTAAAGAGGAAAAATCATGGGGTTTAGTAGTAGCTAGACCTTGGTTTTAATCCCAGTTTTGATGTCTACCAAGTAGGTGGCCTAGTGTAAGTTACAAAATCTTTTTGAGCTGCAGTCTTTTTATAAGTAAAATGGAGTTAGTTATTCTGCAAGAATTGTTGAAAGACATATAAATGTAAAATATCCATCTGAGACCTGGCATATGGTAGACACAAAATCAGTCACAACTACTTTTGCTATTCTGATTGGTATTTTCATCTAAGAAAGTTCAATTCCAAGAGGACAAGTTAACAGAAATCCAGAGAAGAGGTGATACTTGAAGTTAGATCCTATTTATTCTACCTCCAGGGAGCAGTCTGTGGCCAGCAACCAAAGACATGGAGGAGAATGCCCAGTTCTCCATGGCAGGGCCTGGCAGAATCTGAGACATGTGGTCAGAGGTTCACACCAACAAGCTTGTTCAAAGGCAGGACATAGGTCCTACTGAAGAAATGTGCCAGAAATCCAGTTATATGGACTAGGCAAGTGTAAAGGAGTCATGGAAATGAGTAGCCATTGCAGTGTTCAGGATGCAATGGCCCACATACTAGATACCATATCTATAGGAGTGTTATGAATTCCAGTTTCCACTTCATAATGGACTAAGCCTATTGATAGTTTCCATAATCTGTTTCAGACTACCACAAGATCGAGATATTTTGAGTGTACAGCTTTAGAATCTGTGGTTGAGCTACACTGTGGAGAGGCTAACCTAATCAAAATTGATTTCTTTTTTCCTGGTTGAGTAGTATGCTTACATTTGGGAGAGAATGACCGTATTTCCATAGCAGGAATACCTCAGAGCTTCACCACATTATAAGACATCTAGAGGCTTGTGGTAATGGATTGTAACATTTTACACTGTTTGTGTATATAAATAAATCCTATTGAAATAACCCTATTACTTCAAAAAAACAAAACGTCTAACTTTTCAAAATATAAAGTAGCATTTTATGGTAGTGTTTTCTTACAAGCATCTATGGTAACAGAATTCTAATGTTCCCACCCCTGTGCACACATTCTGTAAAATTTTTCTCCTTTGCTATCAGTAAGACTTGTGGATATGATGGCATATCACTCCCATGATTATGTTACGTTATAAGGCAGAAGGAGATTTGCAGATATAATTAAGCTCCCTAATCAGTTGACTTTGAGTTAACGAAAAGGGAGATTATTGGGATGAACCTGAGCTAATCAGATGAATCCTTAAAAGAGGTAAAGAGATTCAAAGTGAGGGAGATCCTTATGTTACCCTTGAAGGAGCAAATTTCTATGTTTTGGAAAAGGCCATGTGGTAAGTAACAGCGAGTAGTCTCCAGGAGTTGAGAGCAGTCCCAAGTTGACATCCAGCAAGGTAGCAGGAACCTTGGTCCTACAACTGTATGGAACCAAAGGCTGGACAAAACTTAAATAAGTTTGGAAGAGGATCCTGAGGTCTGGATGAGCCCACAACTCCACTCATCACGTGGTTTCAGCCTGGCAAGACCCTGAGCAAAGAATCTAATTATAAACATTCCCAGTCTTCTCAAACTGTGAGATAATAAGCAGATTATTGTAGGATACTGAATTTGTGGTAATTTGTCACACAGCAACAGAAAAAGAATACGTCTACTGCACAACCTTACTATGAATTTTAAATCTAATAGTACTGAAAGCCAACTAAAACTGAATGTAAATTCTTGGTTTTATATCCGTAGGTTTGGCCAACTTTAATCAGGATTGAAAAGTTTAATGTGAGATTATTCTATGTCTAATGAAACTCTTTAATTTAAAGTTAAATCTGAAATCTGAAACCAGTTAGATTTGGGTTATTTTTCACAAATTTCTGAATCACTTAAAATGTGATTTTAGAGAATTTATTTAAGATACCTTCTTTAAAATCTTTTGTTCCAAAGTATGTAGAAGAAAACTCACAGATCATATGTTTTATGTTTGCTAAATACAGGAGCAGATTTCTGAGCTATCTAGCTTGCTAGATATCAGGGATTTCAGAACATTTTATGTATTAGAAAAAATTCTTTTGCAGCACTTTTTATTCACTAAACCTGTGTAAATCAGAATCAGTGGAAACCTAAAAAGAATAAGATGTACGTCTATTCTTGATGGGTGAATAGCACAGATCTATTTCAATCTAGACAATGGATATTCCCAGAGGTATTAAAATCAGTAAATTAATTAATGTCTGACCATGTGAGAATATGAATTCCTACCTTTTTGTTGACTTTTTGACTTTAGAAAAGCTTTTTGTTTTGCCATATGCTGCCTGGTTTTCATTCTCATTTATATTTAATGATATTGAGATTGTCATATTTTTCAGACTAATTGCAGTGCTTTATTTTATGTCTTTTCTGGAAGACCATAACATAAGATGAATATACACTAGATTTAAATCTTTTTGGATGATTCAGAAGAGAAATGAACTTGAGATGTAAGGGAGGCCCTTCTAATCTGAACTATGTCACTGTAACTTTAATTTAAAACTTTTCTTCTACTAAAAACTCTACTTGATAAGAGACTGTGAGTCAGTTATTTCACCTTCATCATGCCGCATGCTTTTTCTCCTTTTGCAAATGTCCTTCTGTTAAAAGACCCATACATTCAGCACCCTTTAAAAGGATGTTATCTCTTTTTTAACTTCAAAGTAAATGTTTGAAATAACAAGAGAAGTGTTAAAGTAGTGAATATAGGATTGGGTATGATTGAGCTTGACAATATGATAGTTGATTAGCTCTGATGTTTTTTATGCATTTGGAAAAAATTGCAGTGGTTCAGATTGCTTTTATGATCTGTTGCTTAAAATCAACAATAGTGATGTGTCTTTGAAAGAATATTTTCTCCCGTTTACTTCCATTGTCTTAGACTCCTAAGCAACACATGAGAGACTGATCTATAACTTTATAAGCAGCAAGGGTCTTTAAAGGACATTGATTAAGCATTTCTCCCCCTCCTCTGCCCTTAAGCTGTTTTCTCTCCAGAAGATCCCAGAAATGGAATATTTATTGAGGCTGCCAGTGGGTTCCATTAGTTGGACTACACCTCGTGGTTTACTAATGAGGTTAGCTTGTTTTAGCTGTCACTAATGATGATTTGAAAGAATGCTTTAATTATCTCTTTGCATTGATCGTGGTTGCTTTTCTTATGGCTTTAGTGCAACTATGTTGTACGATATCTTTCTTTCGGAGTATTTTTGTACTAGTTGATATTTTGTTGTTGATGGTCATTCTACGTTGGCAGAAAAATAGAGTAAATTAGCTTTCCTGCTTGCCATTTGGGGGAAGATGATTTATAGAGTTTTACATTTAGTTAATTTCCTACCTCCCCCAACATATTGTGGGTAAACACCCAGGAGGCTGCAGAGGTTGCTAAGCTTCTCTTTCACAAGGAAAAACATCATTTTGGATCATATCTACTTGCATCTAATAATGGCAATGTTCCTCCTTTTATCTGAAGTTTAGGCTACTTCTTTTTCTAAATAACTTGTATCATACAGTCTGATGTATAGTCAGGTTAACCCATTCTTAGAGCTGCTAGATATTATTTCAGTCCCTATACTTGAGGATGTTTCTTCCTTTGTTTGCTTGTTGTTTCTAACTCAGATGTATTTGGCAGAAAGCTAAAATCTTTTGAATACCCCCAGGGTCTGAGTCACCTCAGGATTTGGGCAAATTCCATTGAAATGACTTTAGTAGAGCAGATGTTTAAATGATCTTCACTTGATAAATTTCACCAGAGATCATATCTTCTTCCATGATATAGTAAAAAGCATGTAGCCTTTGAAAGAGACAGACCAGAGTCAGAAAGCATCCTTCTACTACTCCTGCTTATGTGAACTTGAGTAGCTTACTTAAACTTGCCGAGCTTCAGGTTGCTAGTCATAAAATGGGCATATTACTTATCTTTCAGTCTTCTTATGAAGATTAAAGATTACCATAAGTAAAATATATGTAATGTAATACATGTATACATATATATGTATGTACATATACATATATAAAATATATGTAAAACATTATTTATGATACACAGTAGGCCCTCAAATGTATATTGCCTTCAGGAGAAGGTTCTTTTTCATTTTCCTATGTTTTCATAAGAATAGTAACAAAAAGTATCTTACATAACTTTATAGAAACTATCTTATGCACAAATAAACAATGAGTTCTCACCTACTCCTGCTCTCTTGATAGAATAAGTGTAAAAAAAATTGTAATGTTGTAGTTTCTAAGAGTAGTTAGAGCTTGATTAGCACTGTGGATTGATTTATACCATCACACTTATCTTTAGGATGAATTTAATGCTGAAGATGTGCGCAACTGAAATATTTCAGTTTTTTGCCTTTATTATTTATTTTTAATTTAATTTATTATTTGCAATTTTTAAACAACTGGAGCAGAGCTGGCTTGATGAGTATTCCACTGAAAGTTATATTGATGGTCATTTATAATGAGCAATGAACAATGGGGATGAGGATATCTGGAGAATGAATGTCAGTCCCAGCTGATTTAACAGTGAATTCCCAAACAAGTTACTAGTTAAATTTTTAATTACACAGAGTTACATGTAGTCTTGTAGAATACTTAGAATTTCTTAAATGTTTCTTTTTTAATAATAAATATCCATGCATTATACTGTATGGCATGTTCTTACAAAGCTACAGTAATCAAGACAGTATGCTACTGGCACAAAACCAGAAATATAGATCAGTGGAACAGCATAGAAAGCCCAGAGATAAACCCACACTCCTATCATCACCTAATCTATGACAAAGGAGGCCAGAATATACAATGGAGAAAAGGCAGCCACTTCAATAAGTGGTGCTGGGAAAACTGGATAGTTACATGTAAAAGAATGAAATTAGAACACTCTCTAACAACATACACAAAAATAAACTCAAAATGGATTAGAGACCTAAATGTAAGGCCAGACACTATAAAACTCTTAGAGGAAAACATAGGCAGAACACACTTTGACATAAACCACAGCAAGGTCTTTTTTGATCCACCTCCTAGAGAAATGGAAATAAAAACAAAAATAAACAAATGGGACCTAATGAAACTTAAAAGCTTTTGAACAGCAAAGGAACCCACAAACAAGACAAAAAGACAACCCTCAGAATGGGAGAAAATATTTGCAAACAACTCAATGGGCGAGGATTGATCTCCAAAATATACAAACAGCTCAGGCAGCGCAATATCAAAAAACAAACAAACCAATCAAAAAACGGGTGGAAGACCTAAATAGACATTTCTTAAAAGAAGACATACAGATGGCCAAGAAGCACATGAAAAGATGTTCAACATCACTAATTGTTAGAGAAATGCAACTCAAAACTACAATGAGGTATCACCTCACACCAGTTAGAAGGGGTACCATCAGAAAATCTACAAACAACAAATGCTGGAGAGAGTGTGGAGAAAAGGGAACCCTCTTGCACTGTTGGTGGGAATGTAAATTGATACAGTCACTATGGAGAACAGTATGGAGGTTCCTTAAAAAAGTAAAAATAGAACTACCATATGACCCAGCAATCCCACTACTGGCCTATACCCTGAGAAAAACATAATTCAAAAAGAGTCATGTATCACAATATTCATTGCAGCACTATTTACAATAGCCAGGACATGGAAGCAACCTAAATGTCCATTGAAAGATGAATAAAGAAGATGTGGTACATATATACAGTGGAATATTACTCAGCCATAAAAAGAAACAAAATTAGGTCTTTTGTAGAGACATGGATGGACCTAGAGACTGTCATACAGAGTGAAGTAAGTCAGGAAGAGAAAAACAAATATCGTATATTAATGCATATATGTGGAATCTGAAAAAATTGGTATAAACGATCTTATGTACAAAGCAGAAATAGAGACACAGACATAGGGAACAAACATATGGATACCAAGGGGCGGGAGTGGGATGAATCGGGAGATTGGGATTGACGTATATATACTATTGATACTATGTATAAAATAGATAAAAATTGAGCACCTACTGTATAGCACAGGGAACTCTACTCAATGCTCTGTGGTGACCTAAATGAGAAGGAAATCCAAAAGAGAAGGGATATATGTATACGTATAGCTGATTCACTTTGCTGTACAGTAGAAACTAACACAACCTTGTAAAGCAACTATACTCCAATAAACATTTAAATAAAGAATGCGATTCAAGGAATGATTTGAGGGCATATTGTCACAAACACATATATGTAAGGGAGGGAAGACGTTTGAAGAGGATGAAGGATGAATGGATGAGAGATACATAGACTTCTCTTCGGAAACAGTGAACTCAAGACAGAGAGCGTGGGGTAAAGCATGAGGGGAGGGGATATTGTGAATTCTATTATTAAAGAGGTGGATGGAATTGATGTGCACACTCTTGTTAGCCAGGCACGAGCATTGAGATGCTAGCTCCCCTTTCCTGCCCCACTTGATAAGTCATTTCAATAATGTCTGCATTTGACAGAAGGCATTTTGAAGACATGAGAATTGTGCAGGAGAAATATTGGAATATAAAGAAGAATTTGTACCCTCTGACCAGGAAACTAGAAAGTGTCTTGAGGATAGGAACATGGGGAATCTAGGAATGCAAATAATTTCATGCTCTAATCAGCCAAGAGTTACTGGTTCCTGTCCTCATGGTGTTTTCAGAGTGCTGTATAGTGATTAATAAGCAAATTAAAGTACTTAAACTTTTGAAGGACATATTAAATCAATGGATCTCCATCCAAACTGTGTATTACCCACTCACCTCCACCTGCAGCCTCGTCTGTCAGGCCAATCACCATGCCCTGAAAAGATAGACACTCAATCACATAGCATGAAGAAGAATGCAGTGCAAAAAGAGGTACAGAATCAAACATTCATCCAGATATATCTTTTCTAATTCAACATCTTCGTTTTGGGAATTAAAAGAGCAGTTTATATTTTATACAGTAAAAGAGTACAAAAGAGAGAAACCCATTTGTTGGGGTTACTGTGGTCAAAATGACATGTAGTATGTCATCTTGTTCTCCAGCCCCATACCTCAGTATTTATTACTTTGGGCAGAGGGAGTCAGGGGGGCCTGGTCAAGTTTTCATATCTGTTAACATAGGAAGAGGTGTTGACATTGTTCTTTTTATTCTATTTTTAGATTTTATTTATTTATTTATTTTAGGTAAGCTACTTTTTTGAAGTTAATTGACTTACAATATTATATTAGTTTCTGGTGTACAACATAGTGATTTGATATTCTTATACATTAGGAAATGATCACCATGATAAATTTAGTTACCAACCATCACCATATAAAGTTATTACAAAATTATCGACTATATTCCCTGTGCTGTAAAATTCATCTCTGTTATTTATTTTATAACTGGAAGTTTGTACTGTCTTTTTAGATCCTTTTGTCACCTGATGATTTCTGGATCTTCCATGTTATTTGTCCCATACAGGGAATGAATGAGTTAACGTGATGGGTATGACCCTAGTCTTCAGAAGCTGGTGACATACCAACTTCCTGGCTCTGCCCACTTGGTTTAGCACAGAGACTCTGTAGTATTAGTCTTCTGCTCTGTTGATGTCAGACATATGAGCTGGATTAAAGATTTGCTCAGCTTCTAATCTAGGATTTGTGCCAAAACTGGGAAATGTTCCCAGATTTGATAGGGCATCCATCATTATTGTTAATAATTCTCAGATCTTCCATTTTTGGAATTTATTTGCTTTCTAAAAATCTGTCTGACAAACCTTCTTGTTTTTTTTCTTCAAGTTTTCTCAATGGGGAATTTTTGTAGTTTTATGTATCCCCTCCAAAACATACCTTAACCCTCTTTGTATCTGTCCTGACTATGAACTTTGGCCTGACAGATGCATCCAATGCCTAAAAGAATATTCCAAAAGTGAATTTTCATTGGCTCCATTTTCACGTACCTCAGGTAATTGTCTGTTTATATTTTAAAGCATCACACAATTCTAATTAATTTTAGACATCAGGGGATATGCAAATAGTATAAGCACCGATTCATCTTGAAGTGTGAAAAAAAGCTACTTAAAATTCATTATATCCCACTAAAATAATTTTGAGTAAGTAAGAGTTTTCAAAGGCTATTCCACCCCAAGATTTCCCCCCAGAGTTTCAAAATAAATATATCTTTCATTAGCAACAAGGAATTCTTTTAGTCCCACCAAGGAGCTGATGAAATAATCCTAACTGAAGAGCCACTTAATGACTAAGACAGTCACTGATGGGACAGGTCTCCTCAAAGACATTTACATTCATCTTCCTTGTTATAAGAACTCCGATTTTATTCAGATATGGGGGGATCCATATATTTTAGCGAGTGAAGTATATATGCTAAACCAATTTATATTTCCATTGTCTTTGTTAGAATTTCATGTCATAAAATCCTGAGCCATCACAGGTGAGGGTAAGTTTCTTAGGAAAGTAATCTTTACTTTTAAAAAGATACTTAGGACAGCATATGTCCCCTTTTTTCTTTGCATTGGACTTTGTGGTATAGGGACACAATGCCTGGAGATACTGTGGTCATTCCAATACAATGAGAAGTGAAGCCTACAGTTGTCAAGAGCAATCTTGATATTAGAATACTGATTTATCTGATGATCTATTTTGGGACATCTTATTACATGAGATAATAAATTTACCTTATTATGTATAAAAATGTTACACCAGTTTTACTAAGGTATAATTGACATACAATAAATCGTACTTTAAGGTGTGCAGTTTGACAAGTTTTGACATCTCTACATACTTATGAAATCACACAATCAATATAATGGACATATCTACTACCCCAGAAGTTTCTTATGTACCTGTCTTTGATATTGCCTGCGGTCCAGTGTCTTGAAAAGCCACTCTTTCATATAATTTGTCTATTTTAAAAATTTTTTCAGGCAAGGTGGAAAATGCCGTTCCTGTTACTCCATCTTGGCCAGGAGAAAGTCTCATATAAACTAATTTTGTTTTGCTTAGTTATTTTTATTTGCAGCTAAAAACAATCTTATATATCCTGACTTGAAGAAATAGATGAGACTTTTGAAAATTATTTATTTGTCAAGAAAATCTACTTGTTTATTTATTTAAATAACTTTCTTACATGTCTATTCCTTACTCATAATTGAAGGGTAGGGGCACATCCCAGTTTATTTGTAAAAATTGTTATATTTAAACATATCTAGAAGTTTTTATGTTACATTTGAAAGGAGGAAAAGAAGTAGAATTTTATAACTGATTCTTTATAAGAAAATGCTAGTTGACTTTGAGGTTATTTAGCACATGCAGCAGAGGTTGTGAACTCATGACCCAAAGGCCTATCTGGTCTGCAGGCATGTTTTATTTAGCTCTCGCTATCTTGGTTCTTATGATATCTTTTTTTTTAAAATATCTTATTTATTTATTTGGCTGCATCAGGTCATTGTTGTGGCACGCGGGATATTTTGCTACAGTGTGCGGGCTTCTCTCTAGCTGTGGTGCCTGGGTTCTAGAGTGCATGGGCTTAGTTGTCCTGTGGCATGTGGGATCTTAATTCCCCAGCCAGGGCTTGAACCATGTCCCCTTCATTGGAAGGCAGATTCTTAACCACTGAACCACCAGGGAAGTCCTGGTCCTTAAGATATTGCTAAAAGATATACATGTTGCTATCATTAAAAAATGTTGGAGAATTTAAATGGAAATCTAGATTTCCAGCTTCGCTTAAGACACTTTGAGTATCTAGAGATACTCATAAAGTATTGCAACAAAGCAGCAAAGTGTTGGAGCTGAGTAGTGGCTGCCTCCTTTAGATGTACATGCATCCCTTAGCTTACCACTGTCTATACCACAGCTTGTAGTCTCTTATACGAGACACTCACTCATACATCATATGTCTGATGATTGAAGAGACTTGTTTGAACTTTCTCCAATATACGGATTATCTCTGGATCCAACTTCTCTCTGCTGTCTTTCTAGATTTATTGTACAATGAATTGTAAAAAGCCTCTGAAATTCAGTGAAGTAAAACAAACAGAAATTCTTTATCTTTTCCTAATTAATCTCCTTTTTTGGAAGATTGAGGAGGAGAATTTCTTTGTGACTTCTCTCTCTACCTCCTTAGTAAATATGGACATGTTCTTATTCCTCCTCATTTGCTTTTTGCCCATCCTTTTGGTGAAAAAAGGACACAACATAGCTTTGCATCTAATTTTTAAAAACATTTCTATTCATTGAAATATGCGGACATATTTTCTGGCACCTGCAACTGGCTTCCTCACAGGATCTCTACTCAAAATGTACATATATCACCTGGTTTAAGGATAATCAGCACCAAGTAAGATTGGAAACTTAACATTGTGCAGTGACACTCCAGGGTTGGGTTTTGGTTACTATCTAATTTATAGTTTTTTTTCTATATGGGATTTGTTTGTAGTGGATAATTCATCATGTGACCATTTCACTTCTCCAATTATGGTTGGGCCATCTTTTTAACTCCACCTCAGAATTAAAAGGTTGTATAGCCTAGTTATTTTGTTTGCCTACATGATTATAATATTCTTGACTTAAATAAATAGTATAAAATTGTAATAAAGAACATCAAGTTTCCAATTTTCAAATCTCAGTTTTCAGGTATGAACTGTAATCTGAAGGGGATAATTCATAAGAAATATATAAGCTTCATCTTTTAGTCTTCAGATCCTCTGACTTCTTCTTGAATTCTAAAACACAGGTTTATAAATGTGCATTGTATCTCTTGTGGCACCTATGCTAGCCTTCACATTTGCGTGATTCATACTTCTGGCTTTTGACTTCCATTTAATGCAGTGGTTCTCAGTCTAGGGTGATTTTGCCCACCTATGGGGATGTTTGGGAAGGTCTAAAGATTTATTTGGTTGTCACACTAGGAAACCTACTGGGTCAAGACCAGGGAGGTTTTTAAACACCCTACAATGCACAGTGCAGCTTCCTACAACAAATAACTATCTGACCCTAAATGACAGTAGTGCTGAGGTTGAGAAGCTCTGATGTAGAGAGTTTTGAAAAACCCACAGTTGATGAAATACTCTGAAAAAAAAAAAAAAAGATGACCCAATTTTACTGAATACATAGTATGTGCCACATGCTGGTTTAAGATTTTTACATGCTTAAATGAGTTAATCTTCAGAAAATTCCAGCGAATGTAGGTAATTATAACTTACATTTTATAATGACAAGTTAAAGTAATTTGCATCACTTCATACTGATAGTAAGTTGTGGAGCCAGTTTTCAACCCTTGGAGATCCAATTACAGAATTTACTTACCTGACCATTCTGGTCTGCTTCCAAGACTTTCAACTGCAAGAGTTTCACCAATAGAGAAAAGTGTTTGAAGGGAATTTGCAAAAGGCCTGAAGTTCTCAGAAAATAAAGTTTATACTATAAAAAAAAATGGTTGGACAGATAGAATGATATTGTAAGAGCCTATTTTATAATCATAAAGGAGATAATTTTTGATGGCTCAGGGAAGACAATAAAGTGAACAGCTAGAAAAAGACAATTGGACTCCCTAAGTCCAATTAGAGGAAAGGAGATAGAGACCCTCGTTGGGTTTAGGAGGTATTTGAGAACAGAGTGAGCCTGTATTTCACCTGCTAGGGAGTAGGCTTACACAGAAATTTGCACACCAGCTTGGTATGTCAGGATGGAGAATCCAGGCTGAGATTATGCCCAAGTCAGGGAATGTTTATCAGGGGGTAATGCTGAGACAACACCTGCTATCTCCACTTCTCCACCCCCGAAACTGTGTCACCTTCATCTCAAAATGGCATGGGAGAGTATGCAGAAGTTGCCAATTGCTCAGACTGAGAAAGCTCTAAAAACTAGAAGACATCATGGTAATGGTGAGGTGATACCATCTATAAATGTGGTGTATGGACCCTAGGAGCCAGGCTCCATGAAGAAGCTGGGACTTCAGCAGTAGATGGCAGTAAAGATAGATGTCAATGAGCAAAGATTACATCCTATAAGGATCAAAGCTGACACTGGTTAAATATGAAACACACACTTTCTCTTCTCCCAGCCATGTTATGCTAATATTTCAGGCTGCCTTAGCTCTGTGGAGATGAAGGGAACAGGAGAATCCTGATTTTGAGTTTTGCAATGGAAATGACTGAATAAACACTAATTAGGATTAAATATGCCTCCAACAGTGTGATGGAGACATGATAAAAATAGTTTGGTGAAGAAAATAAATTTACATTTTTGAATTCCAGAGTATCATGTCTTTGAAATTCAATTCTCCTACATGTATCTATGCAACATGCAAATAAGGAGTGGAAGCTAATAACATTTCCAAGAGAAAAACGTGTGATCTTCTGGTTTGCAGTCTTTCTCTACTTCAATGTATCCCTTATAGTACTGCTTAAAGAATATTTTTAAAATACTTCTTTGCACACATCACCTAATCTTCCCAAATTTCAGGGTTTCCCTTAGTTTATAGATAAAATCTAGACTTTATGCTAACCTTACACAATTGGGTTCCTGTGTAACTGTTTCCAACTCTAACTGCTATTTCTCCCTCCAACCCCAGGCAAGATTCTCCCTTTTACCCAAGCCTATTAGATTTCTTACAGATACCTGGACACGACTTACCTCTTTGTCTTGGATCGTAACGCTCTCCTCGTCTGGAATGTCTTTTTCCCTCCTTTCTGTACGTTTAATTATAAATCTCTTTCAAAATCTATACTCATGTCACACATGGTTTATGAAGCTTTCTCCAAATGCCCCAATCCTAATTCCTATGAACTGCTACAGAAATGACAGCTATATACTCATTGGCATGTGGACAATCTGTCTATGCTTTTATCAAGGCTTTTATTTGAATTGCAAAGAGGTCTCAGTTTTTCTCTCTGTAATTGCTCACATTTTGAATGCTGAGCTTCCAGCCACCATAATTCTTTATGGCTCCTAATTTACTTCTTCACAGATTCATGCAATGCTCAATTTAAAAGCTTCCTTCTTTCAATGCATTATCTTTAAAATAACTTTTACTCAGGAATCACTTTATTTTCCCTGTAATGTGCTCTCTGAATTGTAGTCAAGAAGTAAGAATTGTAACAAAGATAATCACAGCTTTTAGGGTTAAGAGACGTCAACCAGATAGGATGCTACCTGGAAAAGTTTTCCTTTCTGTGCAGAAGTTACCTTTATCAAACAATCCTCCCCATCTAGGATAGAGAAGCATGTTTTGTGTGTACTTTGTGTGGATCATAAATGGTTGAGATAATTAATAAGCAGCTGATATTAAAAGGTCAGTTAGGATGAATTAATTTTAGCAGGAATCCTCTTATGTTATCCAAAGAAATTGGGTCATATATTTGGTCAATTAACCCAGTCAAATGCGAAAGTATAATATGGTTTTGTGCAGTGAAGAATTAAGTTAACTTAAAGACAGGTCTGGCCTTTGCCTTTGGCTGCTGGGAGGTGATCTTTAGTCTCTTGGGATGTCCTACCTAATAGAAGTGTCTTTTTTCCTGGAGGAAGGGAAAGACTAAAGGTATCAGCCTGAGCCTCTAGGAGAGACTGGAGACCAAAGGACAGCCACATGGGTGGTATGTGATAGAGCCCCAATAAAAACTCTGGACACTAAAGGCTTGGGTGCCCACAGTTGGAAATACTTCCTGGTTGGCAATACTCTGTACATACTGTCATGCATCAATGCTGGGAAAGTACTACATTCAAGATTCCTCGGGGAGAGGATAGAAGAAACTCAACATTTGCTACCTTTCTTGGACTCTTCACTGTGCTTCTTCCTTGGCTTATATTAACTTGTACCCTTTCGCTGCTGTAAACCATAACTGTGAATATAACAGCATTTAATAAATTACTTGAGTCCTTCTAGTGAGTTATTTAACCTGAAGATGGTTGGGGGACTCTCCATCCTACTGAATTTCAATCAGTTTTAGAAGTGAGGGTAGTCTTGTGTGCACTGTAATTTTGCAGTTGGCTAAACTCAACACAGGTGTTCATCAGAGATATCCATAAATATTTAAAGTCTACTTCTTCTAGGCATATTGTAATATATATATAGAATGTGTGATAAACTGTTGTTTGAAATGACTGAAATTTGTACATTGTAACTCCAGTGTAACCTAGACATCTAGCTGATGAACATAAAAAAAAATCCTTTGGCTTAAATTTGAAACACAGAAGGGCAAATTTATTTGCCTATATTTTGAAAGGCATTTTCTATGAGTATGGACTCAGTGGTGATAGGTCTGTGGCATCTTTCCTGAATAAATCAATCCCATAACTCACTATCTAGTATCCAATTATTATTTCTCTGAAAGTTGAGCACAATCAATCTCAGAGCAGGATCCTTCTAGATTTCCTCCCTTATTTTTGTACTTGTATTTCATGTGTATGTGTAATAGTTCCTTGAGTAATGTAATCATAATACAAATACAACAGACAAACTGGTTTGGAACTGCATATGATAAACTCTTATTAGGCATACAATTAAACTGCAAGAGGAAGTATTCAGGCATACAAAAGGATAGTTTAGGGTTGGAGAGTGTTTTGTGTTCTGTGAGCATCTGTATTTAGGTTTTACATAAGAAATGGAAAATGTTAGTTTATAAGACAAATTAAATGGTGGTCAGTTAGGAGAGCTTCTGCAGTAATCAATTAAAAAGATAAGGTTGGGAGGTCAATACTCATACTTTGATATAGTTCACAAGCTATAAACATCAGACAGTATTTTAAATTACAAAACCTGATCTGTTTGCTTTTTTAACCTTTAATTTCTGTTCTGTTTTCCTTTGTTTCACTTAAATTATGGAGTGTCCCAGAAACTTATTACCAAGAGAAAGACGCAACAGCACAAATGAGAAAATAGGAAACTTTTTGTATTATTTACAGTTTAATCTCTGACTCAAGATAGTATATAGTTATAAAATAATTTGCATGTTTTAAAAATAAATTTAGAATTCTTAATGTATACCTGAGGAGTGTGAAGAATTAAGCCAATTAATGTTTGTTTCCAACAAGTAGTTATAGAGGAGTGGCTTGACTTACCCATCTGGTCCATTTTTCTTATCACTATGCTTTCTTGTCAATTCAAGTCTAGAAAATTATCACACACCTAACCACTACTGTTTTCTTTCACCACTAAGCCTATTTGCTCCTTGTTTTATCACCTTATCTAGAAAATGTTGACTTTTCTTTTGCAAACTCCCTGACAATTTTTTTCATAGGCTCTTCTGTAATCTGCTTTTTTCTCTCAGTAAAAATTTTGACCACTTTTCTAGGTCAAGAAATATAGGGCTAAATCATAATTTTAAACGAATACATAGTAACCTGATATGTGAATGTGTGTGTCTACACCATAAAATATTTAAAAAAATTAACCAGTTATTTTTCAGTAGAGGGGAATAGGGGTAACTACCTGACTTTGCTCTGCCCTCTGGCCCTTGGCTTAGTTGATTGCTCCAGGGGTGGAAACACTGATGCCTGAAATTTCACAAGTATATACATAAATTTCACATCTGTTTTCATTTAACTTGCTTATCAATCATGTCCTTTAAATTTAACAACTGTTGTTTCCTTTGAAAACTGGGGAATATTATCATATCATTGTTTTTATTTTAAAAATAATTTCATCTCTAGTTTTCTTTCTTCTCTCTATATGAGATTCCTATTACTGGGACTGAGGGTGCTCTTCTTTCTTAAGTTACTATAATTATGTAACAAATTACTCCGGAACTTAGTTCTTCAAAAGAACCTTTTAATTTTACTCATGACTTTGTAAATTGGGATTTTTGGAAACACTTTTTGTTAGGTGGGTCCCACTTGGGGATTCTAATGGAGTTGCAGCAGACTCAGCTGGGATTGTAGTTATCTGAAGACTCTGTTGGGCTGGAAATTCAAAATAAATCATTCATAAGGTGGTAATAGATGCAGGCTGTCAGCTGAAAGCTCAGGGGCAGCTGTCAACTGGAGTGGACGCACATGACTTCTTCATGTGGCTTGGACACCACTTGATTTCTTTCTGCAGAAATTTGTTGAATTCCCTAAGCTTCTGATGACCCTCACTTCATCATGTGGTGGTTTTGTATTATGTCTTTTGGATATCCCTTTGCTACTATGTTTTTTAACATCAATATTTTAAGGACGCATGACATAGTTACAAAAATGTGCACAGATTTTTTTAACTCAATGAATTTTCATAAAGTGAACATATCCATGGAATTGTACCTAGATCAATATGTAGAACATTACCAACATCACAAAAGTCCCCAATCCCAGTGTCTCTTCTAGAACCCCTCTCCTCTATCCTAATTTCAAATCCATTGATTAATTTTGCTTGCTTTTGGGTTAATTTTAATGGAATCACAGAGTATGTACTCTGAATGTAGCTCTTTTTACTAGATGCTGTGTTTGTGGAGGCCAATCACACTGTAATATATGTTGTTTTATTCACCTTGTTATATTATTACATTGTATGAAATGTCATAATTTAATTTGGCGTTTTTATTGTTAATGTACTTTTTGCATTTTTTGGCTTTTATCAATAGTGACCCTACAATTTAGTAATTCTAGTAGCTTATCATTCTTTTGAATTTTCTACCTACACAATTCATTTGTGAATACTGACTTTACAATGCCTTTATGAAGCTGTTGGGTGGGAGAAAATATAGATGCACTTACTTAGACTGACTTCTTGACCAGACATGTACACATTTTACATATAGACAATTTACTAAAACTTCCTTCAGAAATGTATCAGTGTGTCTTCCTGGATGTACGAATAGCTGCTTTGTCATAGATTTTCTGATACTGTGTACTTTTCTGTATTAACTTTTGCCAATCTCTTGTCCCAAAATAAGACTTTAAAATTTGTATCGATTATTGAAAATCTGCACTGAAATTTTTTTTGTAAATTGCCTTATTATATCTTTTGAACATATTTCTTCTGACACACCTTGTGAATTAAGTTGTATTTGATGTAGAAGAAATCTGCCATAGAGTGTCTTAAATAGTAAAGGTGGATATCGTAGACTTCACAATTTTTTTTTCACACTCTTAACATGTGGTTTTCATCTCATAATTGTCACCTTCTGGTATAAGATGGATATTCTCACTGTTTCTCCAGGAGCAAGAAGGAGATGGGGTAAAGGCTTATATCATTTATGTTTCTCCAAATTCTAAAGTTTTCCCAGAAGCTTTGTCCTGTAACTTCTGCTTTTATCTTATTATCCAGAACTAAGTCATGTTGTGACCCCTAGCTACTCTGAAGCAGGGAACATACCTCTCTATGGACAGAGGAATTGTCACTTCAAACAGAATCAGGGGCTGTTTGTAAGAAAGTATGGAAGAATGGATTGGGTAGGCAACAGCAAAATCTTTCACTCTATACCAGTCTGGCTCCCCAACACCAATAGATATCTTCTCATACGTAAGATCTATTTACCATCATCCCAAGGAAGTATTCCATGAAAGGCATCTCATGGTCTGGTGACTTATAAGCTAAAAGACTAGTCACCTGCCTCTGATATATTCAATACACACCATAAAGTAATAATTTTATGGTTCTTTCATAATTACAGTTAAAATTCCAATTCAGAAAAGGAACAATGGGAACTACACATTGACTACTTTTCTCAGCAAATGCCAAACCCTTCAGGGCAGCTATAGTAAAGTCTCACTGGCTGCAGTTGTGATGTAAGCTCCTTGGCAATACATCAGGTATGTTTCACTAGAAGTGGAGCCTGAGATGTTGATTCTTATGCACGTCATTTATTAAGACAGTATCCTCAAGAGAATCTTGTAAGGAAATGAGGGAAGTGTGAGGGGAAGGAGGAAGAAGCTAGGCAAAGGGATGCATTTAACTTGAGACTCAAGTTCATCCCATGGGGAGTTTGCAAGTAGGAATGGCACCAGGGAGTTGTCCCTCCTTGAAGCAATGGTGTTGGGCTTTTACACTTGTATCGGTGAATCCTTAGCTGCTGGCCACCACTCAGCTGCAGGGTTTTGGGTAACTACCCAGACATCTCTGAGTCAGGGGGCTCTGATTGGCAAAGAGCAAGTCTCTGGAGGAGGGTGCAGCTGTCAGCCATTAGCAGCCAACAGCACAACAACTGGGCCTGGTAAAGGACATCTGGGCAGGTACCAAACAACATCAGAAAGGTAATCTGGCAACTCCTGATTCTCTCTAGGAAATGTCTGTAGTTTGTTTTCTTTGGCTTCTTCTACTCTATATGTTTTGGGAGGAAGTTGTGGGGAGGATTCCTGTTTAATCCTTCCTTCCACTGATTCTTCTGAGGAGGACTTAAAGTAGGGAGGATGTCTTGGTGAATCACCTTTCTAAAACCTCTCCCATGGGTATAATTTGGGGGACCTAGAGATAGATTTAGGGGCTCAAAAAAGCTGTTGCATAGATTTAGGGGTTCAAAAAAGCTGTTGCAGCCAAGCCTGAGATTTTGTTGGCAAAGTAAGCTCCTCAGAAGAGTTCTAATTTGCTCCCAGTTATGTGCAAATGGATGCAGTTAGAAGGTTTCATATACATGATGCTTAAATATGAAGATTGGTTTTATTTAATGGCCTTGTCACTCAGGCTACTGCCCTAGGGATATATATGGGTATTTCAGCTCCTTGGTGATGGCATTTACTCCACTACTTTCTACTCATTATGAAACTGAGGAACAGAGAAGTTAAATGCCTGGTAGCAGGCTACACACTTGTGTAGATAGCTTCAGTTTTCCTTCATTCAAGTCCAAAGTTTTGACTAAATTGTACTTTCATCAACATGTGATTAAGAGATAACTGTAATATTAATGGAAGCTTATTTTTATTGAGTGCTTACTATATTATAGTTATTATTCCAAATGCTTTACATAATGTAATTTCATCCTTCCAAGAAATCTACAATGAACTTTGGAAAGGTAACATGGCTAAAAGAGACTGGGCTGTTTGAGACTAAGTATAATATTTAGTAGAAAATATTGTTCTTCTCAAATTGGACTCCCTAATTCCAAGTATCATTTCCTTGGTCTTCAAAACCATTCTTTTTTTAAAAAAAATATACTTCCCTTTGACCCTGGTCTGGTGCATGTCATGATAATTTCACATCAAGGCCATTGAAATTGCCACTTTCTGTATGTTCTATAACTGATCTC
The DNA here is from genome assembly GCF_964270905.1 of Leucopleurus acutus. NCBI lineage: Eukaryota > Metazoa > Chordata > Mammalia > Artiodactyla > Delphinidae > Leucopleurus > Leucopleurus acutus. The sequence goes on along the minus strand of NC_139159.1, from coordinate 22,808,070 downwards.
ATCTCATCTTATTCTTAAGGCTTCTTTCCTTCCCAAAGCAGGAAAATTTCAACTTCGCCTTTTAAAAAGAAATCGGTCTCATTTAAAAGTTCTCTTTGTGATAAGTATTTAGTCAATTTAAACTCCCTTTCAGGACTGTTTTTTTCCTCTAGGATTTCATCACTCCCTTTCTCCATGATTGCAACCAGGCTTGGGTGGAAAGTCAGCTATCCTTACAATGGTGGAGAAAGAGCCTCTTGTCCTCCTGCTGTCCTTTGGGTCTGCATCAACCACAGGGGAAGAGAATGCCTCCATTCCTCCTGTTCCTGCATCTTCTGCTATGGTCTGCTGAGATGTAGTCCCATCTTCTTTCATTCTGGACAGTGTACTGGCACTTGTTGTTGACATTTGTGGTCCCTGCCTCAACCATCTAGTTGATGTCCCCACTCCCTGGCATCCTGGCATTTACCAGTCCCCTCACACCCCTGCACTCCACTTGGTGTCATGGGAGCTCCATTTGGACACCTGCACACAGTCAGTGGGCCAGGATGCACTGGTGCAGGTAGCTTCCCCTAGAGACCATCTTCTTGTGCCATATTGGAAGAGGTGGGGATGCAAGGAAACTGCCAAAACGTTCTTAGATTCTCTCTAAACTTATTTGGAGTCTCTGTTAGTTTTCTGTCATGCTTTCTCCTCCCTTTTGCAGGGACTCAGGCAATATCTTTACATGAATGCATCGCTTCAAAGTCTCTCTCAAGCTCCTGCCAAACTGAAACCCAGCAGGACTTGGTGGGGCTCCTGGGCACAAAAATATTTCTGTGGCCCCCGTTTCTTGATTACAGGAAATAGGCTTCATTCAGCCTCCATGACCTTCCCTGAGTTCCAACAGGCAAGTTCAAACAGTTGCTAATCAGGGAAGGGAGAGGAAGCAGAGACAAAGGAGGAGCAGTCAAGAAGCAATAGTGCAGCCTTGGGACAGGGTCCTGGTTCCCCCTCAAGGGATAAATAAAACAATATCTTTGAGCTGTTTTGCAGATACTGAAATCCCCACTAGGTGGAGAGGTGAACTGTATGCTGCCCACAAGCATGTAGACCCCAGACAGACTGGAGCCAGAAGGTAGATGATGCTGACTCCCAATTACCTCACCACCAACCAATCAGAAGAATGCTCACGAGCTGATCACACCCTCTTTGAACCAATACTATAAAACTTCTCACTACCCCCTCCAGGTTGGGACACACAGTTTTGAGTGCATTAGCCCGCTGTGGCCCCCTTTGCCTGGCAAAGCAATAAGCTATTCTTTTCTACTTCACCCAAAACTCTGTCTCCAATATTTAATTCGGTGTTGGTGTAGAGAGGCTGGATTCAGCATAAAAACCAGAAAGGCATTTCTCAATATCTCTGTAGAGTATTACTTATAGTAATTGTATTCTTAGACCTCTCAGCTTTATTCTTAATACGTACAAGGGAGTTGTGGAATTAAGGAAACCTTTTGTTCTCTCATCAAATCCAGGCTTTCAAGACTCACTAAAATGAAACATTTCAGCTCTTACAGCATGCAGAATAAAGTCTTATATTTTTAATCTGGAATCAATATCTTTCACAATTGGATTGCCAACCTATCTTTCTGTTTTTAAAGTCTCTGTCTCCAAAAGGACTCATAGCTTTATTTCTGCTTAGACCACTTACCCAAACTGAAATGCCCTTCTCTCTTCACTCTCATCTGCTCACAATTCCCTCCTGAAGAAAACTATTTCTGGCTTCTCCTCTTCACCTTTCTTGCCTGTTTTGCCACCTACTTGATTAATTTTGCCATCTCCTCCATCATTTTATTTTTCTTTCTCAGCCCTTCTGAGCATTGGCAGTTCTCAGGGTTTGTTTCTTTGCCCTCTCCTCTTGTCTTGTGGGCTTTCTTTGGCTTATTGTAGCTGTCCCTTGTTCTTAACTACTATCTCTAGCTAATGGCTCCCATGGCTGCATCTCCACTCCCAACATTTCTCTTGAAGCAGGTCATTTCTTTAATGGAGCCATTTATCTCTTCTGCAGGCTCTGCCGACTGCAGATGTTCAAAGCTGATCTTAAAGAAATGGGGGAAAGAAAGCTGTTGTTCTTATATTCTTAACATTTTAAGCCAGTTCTGTTGTCTCAAGATGAAGAAATCTTCAAGAATGATGAAGAATTTAGAATGTAGGAAGTTCAGATTTATGAGTGTTAGATGTTAATTTACCATAGAGAAAAGTCAATAGATGCATGTAGGTTTAAAATTCATCCCATCTACCCAAGTTTTGGAAGGAGCAACACTATGATTCCTTCATTTATGTTCTGTTTCATTTTTAGTCCTTAAAAACATTTTTGTCCTGATCATAAATGTAATAAAATTTATTACCAAATAATTAGAATAAAAATTAAAAAAAACAAAAGGAGAAAAATAAAAATGACTCTTAAGTTCACCATCCAGAAATTAGAACAGGTAAAGTTTAAAATTATATTTCATTCTGATCTTTTTTGTATGAATATATATTTAATCTACTTAATAGAATGTTGTTTATTTATCTATTTATATTTAGGTAAAATTACCACAATACTAAGTACAGTTCTGTATTTGCTGTTTTCATTATTATTATATAGGGAATATTTTTATGTCATTAAAATTTCTTGTAATTCCCACTTTTATTGACTGTAATGTGTCTCATGGTCTGAATATACTATTATTTATCTCATTATTCTCCCTTTATTGGTACTTTAGATATTTCGATTTTTATTTTTCTATTTTTAAAACCCATAAGTCAAGAGGAGAGGGCAAAAAACCCAACTCTGAGAACTGACAAAACTCAGAAAGAAGCTGAGAAAGGAAAATGAAATGATGGAGGTGATAGCTCTTTGATGAACATGCTTTACCTATATCTTTGATCTCATGTCTGATTATTTTCCTTAAATTAATCCTAGAAGTTGCTAGGACTAAAGTTAGGATTTTTTTTCTTTGCCTCAACTAATTAACCAAGATCCAATCTTTCTTATTCAGTCTGATTTGGAATTAATCAGGAGCATAGCATGAATGTTCCTGATTTTTTTTTACTATAGCTTTTCTTTCTCCAAAGGGAAAAAATCAATAACTTGTCTTTGTAAATTGGCGACTGCTCCAGAAGCATATACCTCTCCACACACCCTTTCTTCAGATTCTTCCATCAGGAACACAATAACTCCTCCCAGCTCCTGCCTTTGAAAGATGTTTAGGGTTCTGCAGCAGATGAAGCCAGAGAACAAAGCCAATGTTTAAGGGAGGACATCGTAAGTATTCTCCTTGGTCCTTTAAAGAGAATAAAATTATGTAACACACAACAACTTATTGAATGTTTTAGGTATTATACAATGTTCTGGATATCTGTGCATTTTAGAAAAAAGATGTAAACACAGCCCATTTCATTTAAGGATTTTTCCTTCATCATAGGCGATACTCTTAAACACATCTTGAAACCAGCTAAGTTTGATTCTTTTGAGTAAAGTAATTTGTTATTATTATGGCCTGAATATTTGTATCTCCCTACAAGTTCATATGTTGAAGTGTTAACTCCCAGTGTGGTTGTATTAGTAGATGGGGCCTCTAGGGAAGTAATTAAGTTTATATGAGATCAGAAGGGTGAGATGAGATCCCATAGGATTAGTGTTCTTATAGAAAAAAAGACACCAAAGAGCTCAGGCTCTCTCTCTCTCTCTACCTGCACAGAGAAAGGGTCATGTGAGGATATAGTGAGAAACTGGCTATCTACCAGCAGGAAGAGACCTCTCACCAGAAACCAACCATGCTGCCACACTGACCTGACTTCCTGCCTCCAGAGCTGTGAGAAAATAAATTTCTGTTTAAGCCACTCACTCTGTTGTATTTTGTTATGGCAACCTAGAAGGTTAATAGTTACTAACCTAATGTCAGACAGAACCTCGGAGCACAGAGAAGACAAAGTGTCACTTGTTGAACACTAAAGAGCAACTAGGCATAAGAATCTTAAAAAAGGCTTGGACTCTCATGTGTGGAAATACAATCAATTTAAATAAATAAAAAAGAACACTAGTTTTAACTGAGATTTTTCAAACTTAAGTGATAAAAATGAATTGTGGAGCTTCTTAAACAACCATATTCTTGAACCTCAAGCCCAGATTCTAAGTTTGTCAGTTGGGTGGAGTCTCTGTGCTTTATTTTTTATTTTAAGAAAGCATCCCTAGTAATTCTGATGATTAATTTGGTTTTGGAACCTCTAATCTAAGAATTACAGTGTTTAGTTTTTACTGCTTTTTAAAGAAAGATATCGTTTATTTTATATTCATCACAAAGTGAGTATAACAACACAGTGGCCAACTGTCTCACTACTAAACAGTCTTCTCTTATAATTAACAAAAATTTAATAAAAACTTGTGCTCACTCTGTATTTTTATCACTTCATTCTTTTCAAATTCTCTTTTTAGGAAACTTGTCTCGAAGGATGACTCACCTTTTATCCAGCTTCAAAAGAAAACATTTTAGTCTTTGTGTTAATTTCCAGGGTAAGGTTTGATTGCTTTAGAGAATTAAAATAAAACAAAACACAATAGATTCATTTTTCCTCCACAGGAATATTTCAGAATAACAGACCTTGAATTCATTTTTAATCTCTTTTGTGCTACTTTTTGTTCTCTTTCTGAAGAAAATTTTCTTTTCTCTCTTTTATCCTTTTTCCCTCTCCTCACCACCTCCAACAATTGTCATAACTCTAACTTTTGTGATCTTATTTTTTAAAATTTAGAATTTGATCAAAGCTATTAAAAAAGAGCAGATGTTTCCTGAAAAATACTGTTGTGCCTTGATTTAGAGATTGTTCTGTATGAATATCATGGATTTCTGTATTTCTCTTTTATTTACCACTGTATGTCTTGGTTTGATTCACAATCAACTAATATTGACTCTTTTAATACTCTAAAAACCATTGTGGGACTGATATTATTATATGTCATATTGACTCGTATAAAATTGCTATGTTTGAAGGTTAAAAAACTCAATTTAGTATTGGCAATTTCATATGATCCAGTCTAATATACTTGTTGGCTGAATAAGCTGAATTTCAGGGAGTCCCTGAATATACCTTTTTAAAGTGAGGAATAACTATTATCATTTATAGAACTTAATATTGTAGTATGAATAATTTTTAGATTGATCAAAACTACACTGAGGTACTTTCCTGGTGGTGTGGTGGTTAAGAATCTGCCTGCCAATGCAGGGCACATGGGTTTGAGCCCTGGTCTGGGAAGATCCCACATGCTGTGGAACAACTAAGCCCATGCACCACAACTACTGAGCCTGAGCTCTAGAGCCCGTGAACCACAACTACTGAGCACCTGTACCCTCACCTAGAGCCTGTGCTCTGCAATGAGAAGCCTGCGCACCACAACGAAGAGTAGCCCCTGCTCCCTGCAACTAGAGAAAGCCTGTGTGAAACAATGAAGACCCAACACAGCCAAAAATAAACAAAACAAAACAAAAAAAACACACCAGTCAGAATGGCCATCATTAAAAATTCTACAGATAAAAATGCTGGAGAGGGTGTGGAGAAAAGGGAACCCTCTTACACTGTTGGTGGGAATGTAAATTGCTGCAGCCACTATGGAAAACAGTAGGGAGGTTCCTTAAAAAACTAAAAATAGAGTTACCAGCAATCCCACTCCTGGGCATATATGTGGAGAAAATGCTAATTTGAAAAGATACATGTGCCCCAATGTTCATAGCAGCACTATTTACAATACCCAAGACATGGAAGCAATTTAAATGTCCAGTGACAGATGAATGGATAAAGTTGTGGTATATATAAACAATGGAATACTGCTCAGCCATAAAAAAGAATGAAATAATGCCATTTGCAGCAACATGGATGGACCTAGAGATTATCATACTAAGTGAAGTAAGTCAGGCAAAGACAAATATCATATGATATTGCTTGTATGTGGAATCTTTTTAAAAAGACACAAATGAACTTATTTATAAAATAGAAATAGATTCACAGACATAGAAAACAAACTTATGGTTACCAAAGGGGAAAGGGGGTGGGAGAGGGATAAACTAGGAGTTTGGGATTAACAGATACAAGCGACTATATATAAAATAGACAAACAACAAGGTCCTTCTGTATAGCACAGGGAACTATATTCAATATCCTGTAATAAACCACAATGGAATATAATATGAAAAAGAATATATATGAATATATACATAATGAATCACTTTGCTGTACACCAGAAACTAACACAACATTGTAGATCAACTATACCTCAATTAAAAAAAATAATTTTTAGATTGGACTGCTTTGTGTGTTATATTGGAAAAACCTAATATGTAAAGTATAAAAGAGGTAATGTTATTTTATTTATGTTCTACTTATTATGTCTTGTAGATATTGCAAACAATCAGACCAAAAGAGAATTAGTCATAGCACAAGATCCAAGTCCTGGAAAGTTGTTCTAATAAGATCGAAAATTATGGAAAACATTATGGGCTTGGAAGAGAGTCTATACTAGAGCAAAATTCCTGAACTTATAACTGCTAAGGTACATTTACTGTTTTAACAGCCCAGTTCTTCCAATCTACCTGTATTCATACCCCTTCCCATGTAACTTTGCCATGAGCAAGTTGGTCTGCCCTTCCTCTTGCTTCGTTCTCCATCTAACTTGTTTTGGCCAATAGGATGAAATAGAAGTGATGGTGTGCAGCTCCAAGCACAGGACTCACGAAGCCTTGCACATTTCTGCTGCTAGAGAAGTGGTTCTCACCTGGGGAAATTTTTCTCCCAGGGGAATTTGGCAATTTCTGGAAACATTATTAGTTGTCACGATTTGGGGGATTCTACTGGCATCTAGGGAGTAGAGGCCAGTGATGCTGGTAAACATCCTGTAATGGACATGACAACTTCCCAAAAGAAGGAATTATTCAATCTAAAATAGAAATACAGTTGAATTTGAGAAATCTTGCTCTTTATAGACTCTGTCATAATGCAAGAAGAACGTGCTTGGACTGACCCTCAAGGCTTAAGAGGAAGATGAGAGACACAGGAAGTAGAATTAACTTGTAGAAATATGAGCAAGCCTAGTCAAGATCAACCAACACACAGCCTTGTGACATATGAGATTTAATAATTATTATTTTAAGTAACCAAGTCTTGAGATGTTTTGTTATGCAGCAATAGCTAAATGATACAACTTTGCAACAAAGAAAGAAAAGCTGAATATTGAGTGGCAGAGTCACAAGTCAGTATGCCATGTTAATCAATTAGTAACGAAAGGATAAAAATTAACCTATTGCAGGTCCTATACCCTACCAAAAGCACATATTTTTTATTTTGGGGGGAAAATAAAAGCAGTTTTAAGATTTGTACAATAAATTTATTTCACAAGTCAAAGGATAAAGAATAATAGTATGTTAGCATAAGTGAGAACCTCTGTTCTAATTAAACTATTTGTTATTAAGTATAACATATAAAACTCAATTAAATCTGTATTTATTGAGTGCCTTCATTGCCAGGCATCATTATGAACACTGTAATTATACAGAAGAAAGAAACATATTCCCTGCCACAGTAAGCTCCCCAAAAAGTTGATATATTAAAAATACTGTGTTTATGTATATTTAACTAATGCATCTTATTATTGGTTGAGGAAGAGCATCTAACTTAAAACAAACAAATCTATTTCTGGAGGCAGAGTTATAGCTCAAAATATTAATTTCTGCTTCTTCTGAGTTTTTGCCCCTCTCTTCTACTCTCTATTATTAAGCTGGGGGCTATTTTTACTTCCCTAACCCTACAATGAAATAGAAAAAGACTCAAAAAGATACGTGTACAAGTACAAGTCAGAATGACACACGTATGTACTAATGGAGGTATATTTTTGGTAGTCAAAGATTAGTAAAGCAAGGACAGTGGGAAAGGAGGACTATATCTAGAGAGGAAGAGTAAAGAGGTCTGATTCCACCAAGGAGAGGACAAGGTTGGACTTTTCTATTACAAGTACTGGGGAGCAAAACTGAAAGAGTTCATTACTAGCTATTCTCCAATATGTGTTCCCCCTCCTCCTTACTGACCCATTGTCTATAGACAAATGGAAAACATACTGGAAGTTTAACTGAATGAAAATTGGAGGTCTTCGAAACCTGGTGAGGAGATGGGAGTTTAAAAAACACTTCACTTCCTGACCAATGCAGAACTAATCAGGATCCATTTGGACTTTCCCTATGACCATTTGGACTTTCCCTATGACCCCAGTACAGCTGGGGACATGTATTTATGTATACATACACACATATTATTTGCTCATTCAATATTTAAACATTTCTCACCTTTTAATTTTCAAAATATTCTTTGTCAATTGCACATATAATCAAGTTTGTGATTATGCCTACTGACATCTGAAAATATGGAATATCAGAAGTGTTGTTTTTCTTATATCTATAGTTATCCAACCTATTTTTATAATGGCAAGGCAGAATCTCCTGTAACATGGTTTCTATACCTCCCATAACAGAAGCTCTAAAAAAGCTTCAAATTAGAGGGACTATGCATTTTTCCTGCTGTGACATCAAAAGTTGGTGCGGTACATAGACCCCAGGGTGACTGTCAGTGATCCCCACTCCCTGGTGTTTATGCCTGTTGTAAACACTCTGCAGAAACAGTTGGACCCTGCACCTGAAATCTGGTTCAGAAGTCAAGAATGATGATGTCATACTTACACCAGAGGGTATGAAAATGTGTATCACTCACATAACGAGGCTTGGTAGGAGAGCAAGACAGGCGTCTTGGCCTGGTCTGACAATGGCCTCACAGAGCAGGGAAAGGAATTTGATTTGGGGTTGTTATGGTAGTTAGAGTGGGTACTGAGGTCAGTGTACTTACATGTAGACAGGGCTTGTGTGATGTGACTTTCCCACAGGCCCCAAAGAGGAAAGACTTTGCTATCACTTGCTCAGATGTGAGCAGAAGGGGAAGAAGGAAGGGTGAAGCATAAAAGTTGTATGCAATAAAACATCAAAAATGGAGTCAGGCTATTTATTACCGTTCTTTTGTGTAATCCGTTCCCCTTGGGTGTGAGTGGGACATGTGACTTGTTTTGAACCAATAAAATATAGAAACTGGGATGGGCTGTCACTCTTGTGATTATATTATACTGTAAAGGTAAGGATAGTACTCCCATGATTATAGCACATTATCTATACACATTATGACTCCAAGCAGACTCAGTCTGCTCTCCTGCTGACCTTGAGGAAGCACACTGCTGTGTTGTAAACCACCTATAGAGAGGGTCACATGGCAGGGAACTGTGGGCAATCTATAGGAACCTAGCTTTTCAGGTCTTCAGCTCCAAGGAACTGAATTCTGCCAACAGCCACAATCATATGAACTTGAAAGAGAACCCTGAGCCTCAGATGAGATTCCAGCCCTCCTGACAACTTGATTGCTACCTGTGAGGCCCTGAAGCAGAAAACTGTGTCAGACTCCTGATCCATGGAAACTGTGAGATACTTAAATGTGTGTTGTTGTAAGATGCTAAATTTATGGTAGTATATTCCTCAGCAACAGATAACTAATGTACCAAAGGATAACAATGTTTTTCTTAGTTCCCTCCCCATGTCTTTTGATACGAAGAAAACATATCAGATTTGAAAAAAAAAGATATTTCATTAAAAAATATATATTTTTTAGTAAATTGAACATAAATTAAAGCCAGAGGTGGAGGGTTTTAAACATAGCAGAGGGTTTCATAATGGAATGGAAGGAAAGAACTGTAAGGTGTAGTTAACAGCAACAATGGGAAACTAATACATCTTTTTTATACATTCCAGAGAAAAGAAAACTAGAAGGCATTAATTCTATGTAATCCTTTACCTGAACCCAAAAATGAATCTCTTAAAAATATCCTGGATTATTTTTTCTATTTCCCTTCAGTATGCTTTTATGGTATTGAGACATTTTCCCTTTGATTGTCTGTAAAATGTACATTTTTCTTCATGACTTCAAGAAAAGTTTCTGTGAAAGCTAGAAACTAACACTCTCAAGACAAAGTATGGTATTCCAATAGTGAGCAAAAGAGAATAAAGGAAGCAAAGAGTTTAAATGTCCAAGGTCAGAACATTTTCTAAATAATGACTTCATGTCACATTTAAAAAGAACTTTTTCTCTGTTTTATTTTTATAGCTTGGGAGTGTTTGGAAGCTCAAGAGTGAGGGTGTTTCACATGAATTTCTATACACAAAAGGATGGTCACTAGTAAATATTCTCAAGCTCTTTTGCAACCCATTCAAATCAACAAATCGTGTGCTTTTGTGATAATAATATTTTGTAATTTTTAAAAATAAGTGTTGTGATAAATAATAAATATATGAAGCACTTTAAAATGCAATATAGGCTAAGGGCTAAAATGTTACCTATTCATTTATATAAGCCTAACATGCTAGTCTGTACTAATGACACATAGCTTAGCATTAAAGGGCAATGTGTTTCAGGACAGAGGTTGTCCCTAGATTCCTTCAAGTGTGATGTGAGGGGTGTCATGCAAAATTCTCATTCCTAAATATATCCCCAGAGAAACAGAGCCTAACCTTGAAGATACACAACAGATATTTACTTAAGAATATGTGTTGCCAAGAGACATTTAAAACAAAACTAATTTTTATATGAGCATATTTACTAATCTACTCATTCAGAAAAGCTTGATGGTATGGCAAAAATATAGTAAAAAATTACAGATATTAGAACACACGAGTTTGGGTTAAAATCAAGTTTAGCTTACGGTAACTAGATTTATCATGGTGATCATTTTGAAATGTGCAGAAATATTGAATCACTATGTTGTGTACAAGGAACTAACATTGTGTTGTAGATCAATTATACTTCAAAAACAAGCAAAGAAACTCATAGAAAAAGAGATCAGATTTGTGGCTACCAGAGGTGGGGGTAGGGTAGGGAAAAGCGGAATAGGATGAAGGTAGCCAAAGGGTACAGTCTTCCAGTTATAAGATAAATTGTTTCCAGGAAAGTAATATACAACATGATAAATATAATTAACACTGTTGTACATTATATATGAACGTTGTTAAGAGAGTTAATCCTGAGTTTTCATCACAAGGAAAAAAAATTTATTTCTCTAATGTTGCATCTATATATGATGGATGTTCACTAAACATTGTGACAATTATTTCATGATAAGTCAAATCATTATGCTGTATACCTTAAACTTATATGGTAAGTTATATTGTAAGTCAATTATATCTCAATAAAATAATAAAAAAAGGTTTAATTGCTTTTAAAATTCTTGTGAACTACTTATGAATATCATATCACTCTCTCTGACCTCCAATTTCTTCATTTGTAAAATAAGGATAAAATCCGCCTTATGTAGGAAGTGGTATCGTCTTACAATTAAAGCACAGACACATATATTGCGTGAGTTGAAATTTTGGCTCACCCACTCACTCCATGTCTGTGGGCTAGTTATTCAGTGACCTTGGGGAATAACTTTGCCTTTGTTTTCTCACAGTATAGTACCTACCTGGTAGAGTTGTTGGTAAGATTGCATAGAAAATATAAGAGCACATTGTGTGTGCTCCATCTGTGTTCCCTACTGTAGTTTGGTTGTGGGGAGGAATGGATGAGATCACATGTGAAAAGCACTTAGCACTCAGTATCATTCAGATTCATTTATTTGAATATTATATAACATAAATATGTTATAGATAGGTATAACATTTAGTATATTGTATAACGTTTCCTCAATTTTAGAACACAGTATTTTTTTCATATTATTACATTTCAAATATTGGAATGTATATTACAATTGATTTTTATGTTTAACATAGTGCTTTTCCCCAAAATACTAATATTAAATTTGTGATGGTGTCTTACAAATGAGGAAATAATACACATATGTATGTCATGTATATATATGTATGCGTGTATCAGTCAGTACATTTCCTTACTCACCTCTCTTTCCCAAGGGCCAGCACAGTGTTAGCCTTTGTATTGATATTTGCTCAATCAACATGTGTTACACTATAAATAAATAACTTAACAACATCTCCAGATTTAAACTGGCCTCCCCTTTTCCCACCTCCCTCTCCGCCATATTTCAGTCTAGCTAAAAACACTTTTGGCTAGTTGTTTGCTTTTAGATATAATACTGGGCTGCCTTTGCCTTTGAAGTAAATACAACTCTCATCACATTTGAAATAGTATCTATTCTAAAACCTAGGTTCCTGCTCATCTGTCTACTTTGGGCCTCTGACTGTTATCACCTTTCAGTTTCCACTCAGCAGGCAAGCTCCTGCTCCAACATTCCTGCCTGGTTCCCTGGCTTTCTCCCCATCTCCTTTCCAGCAGAGCACAGGCACTGTGAGGCTGAGCAATCAGGAGAAAGGGCATGGGCTTTTGAGCCAACGTGTGCAGGGTGTCTGCAGGAAACCTTCCTGTGCATTTTTCTCTATTTTTGCCCTCATGACCAGGAGCCTCTTTTTACTCATCTTCAAGGCACAGTACAATGCCTGACCCACAGTATGTAATGCTGTTGAATTGAATTATTAAACTGGAATAAGCCACAAATTGTTCATTCATGCCTGATTTCTTAGTTGACCATCTACTGAGAACTATGAGTTAGTAGCTGGAGAAAAAAAGATGAATAAAATTTCTTTCCTTCCACAGAAAGTCTCACAAGGAGTGGGGAGATAGATTTATAAACTCATAATTATAATAACAATAATAAAACACTCAACATATTTATGTATGAAACGTTATACAAGCAGATAAGATGGAATGATTTACTCACTGTTCGTGGGAGAGAGGAAAAGTAAAAATGCAGTTGGATTTTGAAGGAATACTGTGTATTTAAGAGGCAAAAATTTGAGCCAAGGAAATTACAGTATGATCCAGCTCCTACTGGACATCCTACTTGTTCACCCAAGGGAAACAAAAACATATGTCCACACAAATATTTATGTACACATAGCGCATTAGCAGTATTAGTCATAATAGCCAAAAAGTAGAAACAACTCAAATGTCCATAACTGATGAATGGAATAAATTAAATGTGGAAAATGCATACAATGGAATATTCAGCAATAAAAAGTACTGATATGTACTATAATATAGATGAATCTAGAAAACATTATGAGAAATAAAAGAAGCCATATTAGAATTCTTTAAAGAACTTTAAAAATATAATTCTCTTTACTATATGAAATGTCCAAAATAGGCAAAACTGTGGAGGCTGAAAGATTAATGGTTGCCTAAGGCTGGCGGTGAGATATTGAGGAAGCATAGAGAGTGATTTTTAATGGGAACAGGGTTTCTTTTGGGTGCGACAAGAATTTTCTAAAATTGTGGAGATTGTTGCAGAGTTCTGTGAATATACTAAAAAGCATTGAACTGTGTACTTCAAATGTCTGGTAAGTGAATTACATCACAATAAAATTGTTACACAAAAAAAGGAACAAAAAGGAACAGGCAATCCAAAAATTTACAATAAATGTTCATGTGAAATTTTTACAACTAAGATGTTTTGTTGTTATACTGCAAAATAATTATTCTTAAAATAAACAACAAAATATGTAGAGAAGAAGAAGTTGACAATACATGAGAGAGATGGAGGGGAGAAAGCAGATAGAGGAGAAATCTCTAGACTGAGGTCCTTGAAAAAGTTGTGAGCAGATGGCATCTAGAGCACAGAAGGATAACATTTTCCACTATGAGGGGGAAGTATGCAAGCAAGAATAGGCAGGAAAGTAGATATACGAATAGGTGGGACTACAAAGACTTGAGAATGTTTCTGCCAAATGGATTCTATTACCTCTGGGAAGCATGGCATCTTCTGTGAGTGTTGACGGAAAGAGGAGGGTTGAAAGATTGCAGAAATAGCTGCCAGAGTGACAAAGCAGATATTCACCAAGCATTTTATTCACTCATCTGTGCCATAACAATGCTGATAAAATAAAATACAAGAAATAAGTGGACAATCTTAGCATGAGGCTTAATGTGGACAAAACTCCAGGAAATAGAACATCAGTTTTCATAATAATCTTAATGTCATGAAATGGAAAAAATTAATTATGAAAAACTCAAAACACTTTCCTTGAATTTGATTCCATTTATATGATTCCATGTCCCATGCTAATTTAACTTTTACAAAAACAAGTAAATTCCTTTTTTAAGGAAGTCCAAGTCAAGGAGAAAATTCTTTACAACAAAGTAAATGTTGTAAAAGTAAAACCTTCAAGTAGGCGGAGGAGTAAGACATCGAGATCACCTTTCTGCCCACAAATACATCAGAAATACATCTACATGTGGAACAACTCCTACAGAACACTTACTGAACGCTGGCAGAAGACCTCAGACTTTTCATAAGGCAAGAAACTCACCACGTACTTGGGAAGGGCAAAGAAAAAAGAAAAAACAGACAAAAGAATAGGGACAGGACCTGCACCTCTGGGAGGGAGCTGTGAAGGAGGAAAAGTTTCCACACACTAGGAAGCCCCTTCACTGGCAGAGACAGGGGTGGCAGGGGCAAAGCTTCAGAGCCACGGAGGAGAGTAAAGCAACAGTGGTGCAGAAGGCAAAGTGGAGAGATTCCCACACAGAGGATAGGTGCCAACCAGCACTCACCAGCCAGAGAGGAGCGCCGCCTAAACGAGCTCTAGAGATGGGCATGAACCGTTATCAGCGCAGACCCCAGAGACGGGCATGAGAGGCTAAGGCTGCTACTGCAGCCACCAAGAAGCCTGTGTGCAAGCACAGGTCACTATCCACACCTCCCCTCCCGGGAGCCTGTGTAGCCTGCCACTGTCAGGGTCCCGGGATCCAGGGACAACTTCCCCTGGAGAACACACGGCATGCCTCAGGCTGTTGCAATGTCACGCCAGCCTCTGCCACTGCAGGCTCGCCCCACATCCGTACCCCTCCCTCCCCCCGGCCTGAGTGAGCCAGAGCCCCCAAATCAGCTGCTCCTTTAACCCCGTCCTGTCTGAGCGAAGAACAGACACCCTCAGGTGACCTACACGCAGAAACAGGTCCAAATCCAAAGCTGAACCTCGGGAGATGTGCGAACAAAGAAGAGAAAGGGAAATCTCTCCCAGCAGCCTCAGGAGCAGCGGATTAAACCTCCACAATCAACACCCTGTATCTCTGGAATACCTCAATGCACAACAAATCATCCCAAAATTGAGACAGAGGACTTTGGAAGAAACTGGAGCCTTGAGGTTTGCTTTCTGCATCTAATTTGTTTCTGGTTTTATGTTTCTCTTACTTTAGTATTTAGTTTGTCAATATTGGTAGATTTGTTTAGTGATTTGGTTGCTCTCTTCCTTTATATATATATATATAGATAGATAGATACTTTTTTCCTTTTTCTCTTTGTGTGAGTGTGTGTGTGTATGCCTCTTTGTGTGATTTTGTCTGTATAGCTTTGCTTTTACCATTTGTTCTAGGATTCTGTCTGTTTCCATTGTTTGTTTGTTTTTAGTATAGTTTTTAGCACATGCTATCATTTGTGGATTTGTTTTTTGCTTTGGTTGCTCTCTTCTTTCTTTCTTTTTCTAATTACCTTTACATTTTTCAAATTTTGTTATTTTAGTAAGTTTATTTTACTCTTTCTTTCTTGCTTGCTTTCTTTCTTTTTTCTCCCTTTTCTTCTGAGCTGTGTGTCTGACAGGGTCTTGGTGTTCCAGCCACGCATCAGGCTGGGGCCTCTGAGGTGGGAGAGCCAAGTTCAGGACATCTGTCCAACAAAGGTTTACCAGCTACATGTAATATCAAATGGCAAAAGCTCTCCCAGAGAACTCCATCTCAATGCTAAGACCCAGCTCCACTCAACGACCAGCAAGCTACAGTGCAGGACACCCTATGCCAAACAACTAGCAAGACAGGAACATAACCTCACCTATTAGCAGAGAGGCTGCATAGAATCATAATAAGGTCACAGACACCCCAAAACACACCACCAGATGCAGTCCTGCCCACCAGAAAGGCAAGATCCAGTCTCATCCACCAGAACAGAGGCACCAGCCCCTCCACCAGGAAGCCTACACAACTGACTGAACCAACCTTAACGCACTGCGGGAAGACACCAAAAACAACGGGACCTACGAACCTGCAGCCTGCAAAAAGGAGACCTCAAACACATTTAGTTAAGAAAAATTAGAAGACAGAGAAACACAGAGCAGATGAAGGAGCAAGGTAAAAACCCACCAGAACAAACAAATGAAGAGGAAATAGGCAGTCTACCTGAAAAAGAATTCAGAGTAATGAGAGTAAAGGTGATCCAAAATCTTGGAAATAGAATAGAGAAAATACAAGAAACGTTTAACAAGGAACTAGAAGAACTAAAGAGCAAAAAAAAAAAAAAAAAAAGATGAACAACACAAGAAATGACTGAAAAATTCTCTAGAAGGAATCAATAATAGAATAACTGAGGCAGAAGAAAGCATAAGTGACCTGGAAGATAAAATAGTGAAAATAACTACTGTAGATCAGAATAAAGAAAAAAGAATGAAAAGAATTGAAGACAGGGCTTCCCTGGTGGCGCAGCGGTTGCGAGTCCGCCTGCCGACACAGGGGACATGGGTTTGTGCCCCAGTCCAGGAAGATCCCACATGTCGTGGAGCAGCTGGGCCTGTGAGCCATGGCCACTGAGCCTGCGCATCTGGAGCCTGTGCTCCGCAACAGAAGTAGGCCACAACAGTGAGAGGCCCGCGTACCGCAAGAAACAAAAAAAAAAAAAAAAAAAAAAGAATTGAAGACAGTCTCAGAGACGTCTGGGACAACGTTAAATGCACCAACATTTGAATTATGGGGTGGGGGGGTGCCAGAAAAAAAAAAGAAAAAGAAAGGGACTGAGAAAATATTTTAAGAGATTATAGTTGAAAACTTCCCCAATATGGGAAAGGAAATAGTCAGTGAAGTCCAGGAAGCACAGAGAGTCCCATACAGGATAAATCCAAAGAGAAACATGGCAAGACATATATTAATCAAGCTATCAAAAATTAAATATAAAGAAAAAATATTAAAAGCAACAAGGGAAAAAACAACAAATGACCTACAAGGGAATCCCCATAAGGTTAACAGCTGATCTCTCAGCAGAAACTGTGCAAGCCAGATGTGAGTGGCAGGACATATTTAAAGTGATGAAAGGTAAAAACCTACAACCAAGATTACTCTACCCAGCAAGGATCTCATTCAGATTCAAAGGAGAAATTAAAACCTTTACAGACAAACAAAAGCTGAGAGAATTCAGCACCACAAAACCAGCTTTACAACAAATGCTAAAGGAACTACTCTAGGCAGGAAATATAAGAGAAGGAAAAGACCTACAATAACAAACCCAAAACAATTAAGAAAATGGTAATATGAACATACATATCTATAAGTGCCTTAAATGTAAATGGATTAAATGCTCCAACTAAAAGACATAGACTGGCTGAATGAATACAAAAACAAGACCCATATATATGCTATCTAAAAGATACCCACTTCAGACCTAGGGACACATACAGACTGAAAGTGAGGGGATGGCAAAAGATATTCCATGCAAAAGGAAATCAAAAGCAAGCTGGAGTAGCAATTCTCATATCAGACAAAGTAGACTTTAAAATAAAGATTATTACAAGAGACACAGAAGGACACTACATGATGATCAAGGGATCAATCCAAGAAGAAGATATAACAATTGTAAACATTTAGGCACCCATGATAGGAGCACCTCAATACATAAGGCAAATGCCATATTTGGGGAAATTGACAGCCATAAAGGGGAAATTGACAGTAACACAATCATAGTAGGGGACTTTAACACCCACTTTCACCAACGGATAGATTATCCAAAATGAAATAAATAAGGAAACACAAGCTTTAAATGACACATTAAACAAGATGAATTTAATTGATATTTATAAGATATTCCATCCCCAAAAAACAGAATACACTTTCTTCTCAAGTGCTCATGGAACATTCTTCAGGATAGATCATATCTTGGGTCAAAAATCAAGCCTTGGTAAATTTAAGAAAATTGAAATCATGTCAAGTATCTTTTCCAACCACAAGGCTATGAGACTAGATATCAATTACAGGAAAAAATCTGTAAAAAATAAAAACACATAGAGACCAAATAATACACTACTAAATAACCAAGGGATCACTGAAGAAATCAAAGAGGAAATCAAAAAATACCTAGAAATGAATGACAATGAAAACACGATGACCCAAAACCTTTGGGATGCAGAAAAAGCAGTTCTAAGAGGGAAGTTTATAGCAATACAATCCTACCTCAAGAAACAAGAAAAATCTCAAATAACAACCTAATGTTACACCTAAAGCAATTAGAGAAAGAAGAAAAAAAATACTCCAAAGTTAGCAGAAGGAAAGAAATCATAAAGATCAGATAAGAAATAAATGGAAAAGAAATGAAGGAAACATTAGCAAAGGTCAATAAAACTAAAAGCTGGTTCTTTGAGAAGATAAACAAAATTGATAAACCATTAGCTGAACTCATCAACAAAAAAAGGGAGAAGACTCAAATCAACAGAATTATAAATGAAAAAGAAGTAACAACTAACACTGCAGAAATAAAAAGGATCATGAGAAATTAGTACAAGCAAGTATATGCCAATAAAATGGACATCCTGGAAGAAATGGACAAATTCTTAGTAAGCACAACCTTCTGAGACTGAACCAGGAAGAAATAGGAAATATGAACAGACCAATCACAAGCACTGAAATTGATTCTGTGGTTAAACATCTTCCAACAAACAAAAGCACAGGACCAGATGGCTTCACAGGCGAATTCTATAAAACATTTAGAGAAGAGCTAACACCTATCCTTCTCAAGCTCTTCTAAAATGTAGTAGAAGAAAGAACACTCCCAAACTCATTCTATGAGGCCACCATCACCCTGATACCAAAACCAGACAAAGATGTCACAAAAAAAGAAAACCACAGACCAATATCACTGATGATCATAGATGCAAAAAACCTCAACAAATTACTAGCAAACAGAATCCAACAGCACATTAAAATGATCATACACCATGATCAAGTGGGGTTTATCCCAGGATTGCAAGTATTCTTAAATATATGCAAATCAATCAATGTAATAAAGCATATTAACAAACTGAAGAAGAAAAAACATATGTTCATCTCAATAGATGCAGAAAAAGCTTTTGACAAAATTCAACACCCATTTATGATAAAAATCCTCCCAAAAGTAAGCATAGAGGGAACTTTCCTCAACATAATAAAGGTCATATATGACAAACCCACAGCCAGCATTGTTCTCAATGGTGAAAAACTGAAACCATTTCCTCTAAGATCAGGAATAAGACAAGGTTGTCCACTCTCACCACTATTATTCAACATAGTTTTGGAAGTTTTAGCCACAGCAGTCAGAGAAGAAAAAGAAATAAGAGAAATCCAAGCCAGAAAAGAAGAATTAAAGCTGTCACTGTTTGCAGATATGATACTATACATAGAGAATCCTAAAGATGCTACCAGAAAACTACTAGAACTAATCAATGAATTTGGTAAAGTAGTAGGATACAAAATTAATGCACAGAAATCTCTTACATTCTCATACAGTACTGATGAAATATCTGAAAGAGAAATTAAGGAAATGCTCCCATTTACCATTGCAACAAAAATAATAAAATACCTAGGACTGAACATACCTAAAGAGACAAAATTCTGTATGCAGAAAACTATAAGACACTGATGATAGAAATTAAAGATGATACAAACAGATGGAGAGGTATACCGTTGTGAAGAATCAACATTGTGAAAATGACTATACTACCCAAAGCAATGTACAGATACATTGCAATCCCTATCAAACTACCAAAGGCATTTTTCACAGAACTAGAACAAGAAATTTCACAGTTTGTGTGGAAACACAAAAGACACTGAATAGTGAAAGCAAGCCTGAGAAAGAAAAATGGAGCTGGAGGAATCAGGCGCCTTCACTTCAGACTATACTACAAAGCTATAGTAATCAAGCCAGTATGGTACCAGCACAAAAACATCAATATAGATCAAGGGAACCGGATAGAAAGCCCAGGGATAAAGCCACGCACATATGGTCACCTTATTTTTGATAAAGGAGGCAAGAATTACAATAGAGAAAAGACAGCCTCTTCAATAAGTGGTTCTGGGAAAAGTGCACAGCTACATGTAAAAGAATGAAGTTAGAACACTCTGTAACACCATACACAAAAATCAACTCAAAATGGATTAAAGACTTAAATTTAAAACCAGACAGTATAAAACTCTTAGAGGAAAACATGGGCAAAACACTCTGTAACATAAATCACAGCAAGATCCTTTTTGACCTACCTCCTACAGAAATGGAAATAAAAACAACAAAAAAACCCAAATATGACCTAATAAAACTTAAATCTTTTGCACAGCAAAGGAAACTATAAACAAGACGAATAGACAACCCTCAGAATGGGAGAAAATATTTACAAATGAAGCAAATGACAAAGGATTAATCTCCAAAATTTACAAGCAGCTTACGCAGCTAAAGAGCAAAAAACAAGAAACAAAAAACAACCCAATCCAGAAATGGGCAGAGGACCTAAATAGACATTTCTCCAAAGAAGGTATACAGATTTCCAACACAGATGAAAGGATGCTCAACATCACTAATCATTAGAGAAATGCAAATCCAAACTACAAAGAGGTATCACCTCACATCAGTCAGAATGGCCATCATACAAAAATCTACAAACAATAAATGCTGGAGAGGGTGTGGAGAAAAGGGAACCCTCTTGCAATGTTGGTGGGAATGTAAATTGGTGCAGCCACTATGGAGAACCCTATGGAGGTTCCTTAAAAAAGTAAAAATAGGGCTTCCCTGGTGACGCAGTGGTTGAGAGTCCGCCTGCCGATGCAGGGGACGTGGGTTCGTGCCCTGGTCCGGGAAGATTCCACGTGCTGTGGAGCGGCTGGGCCCATGAGCAATGGCTGCTGAGCCTGCGCGTCCGGAGCCTGTGCTCCGTAACGGGAGAGGCCACAACAGTGAGATGCCAGCGTACCGCAAAAAAAAAAAAAAAAAAGTAAAAATAGAACTACCATATGACCCAGCAATCCCACTACTGGGCGTATACCCTGAGAAAACCATAATTCAAAAATAAGCATGTACCACAATGTTCGTTGAAGCTCTATTTACACAGCCAGGACATGGAAGCAACCTAAGTAAGTGTCCATCGACAGATGAATGGATAAAGAAGACGTGGTACATATATACAATAGAATATTACTCAGCCATAAAACTTAACAAAATTGAGTTATTTGTAGTAAGGTGGATGGACCTAGAGTCTGTCATACGGAGTGAAGTAAGTCAGAAAGAGAAAAACAAATACTGTATGCTAACACATATATATGGAATCTAAAAAAAAACAAAGAAAAGTTTCTGAAGAACCTAGAGCCAGGACAGGAATAAAGACACAGATGTAGAGAATTAACTTGAGGACATGGGGAGGGGGAAGGGTAAACTGGGACGAAGTGAGAGAGTGGCATGGACATATATACACTACCAAACGTAAAATAGATAGCTAGTGGGAAGCAGCCGCATAGCATAGGGAGATCAGCTTGTTGCTTTGTGACCACCTACAGGGGTGGGATAGGGAGGGTGGGAGGGAGACATGAGAGGGAGAAGATATGGGGATATATGTATATGTATATCTGATTCACTTTGTTATAAAGCAGAAACTAACACACCATTGTAAACTAATTATACTCCCTTAAAGATGTTAAAAAATCCCAGATATTAATTTAAAAAAATAAATCAAATGAGAAGGAAAATAATAAGTAATAAAATAATAAATGAAAAAAAGTGCAAATGTCTGAAGTGCTAATAATAATATTAAAATATTAATAACTAACACTTATGTTGTACTATATATCAGGCTCTATTCTAAGCCACATACGTACTCATTTAATACTCATAAAATCCCATGAGTTGGATATATACTCCCAATTTACACAAATTAAGATGAGGCATAGATCAGTTATGCAGTTTAGCACAATTCACTTAGGTAGTAAATGTGAAAGGAAAGATTCAAACTCAGGCAGCTATGTTCTGTAAACACTATGCAACACTAGATAAATTGCAAGATATGTCCAGGAAATTATCAGCTGTTATTTATAGCTGAAATGAATATAGGCTTTCTACTGAGCAGTTTCAGAAGAGGAAGCTAGAATGCCAGAGTGGGATAAGTTTGTCAGTATCCTCAGATATGGAGCCCAAATTAGTACCACCCCAGCTGAGTACTTGTTCAATGTATTTATTTATATGGAGCTGCATAAAATCACTGGGTGCTAATAATTTATGGGAAAGTTAATAATATAGAGGAAAGCATATTTACTGTGATACATCTCAGAAAAAAATTCTGAATGTGTTAGCAAAGAAAACTTATTGGCTACTTGTGTCAAGGGATGATACCACAGAGGAATAGGTTCAAACAACAAAAGATGAGATGGCTCATAACTACCTTATTTACTGAGATAAAATTAACATAAAATAAAGTGCATGCCTCTTATGCATTCAGTTGGATAGACTTTGACAATTGTATATGCCTGTGAAATCATCTCCCATAAAGAAACAAGATATAGAATATCTCCATCTTCCAGAAAGTTCCACATACCCCTTCTAGTTAATTCTCTCTCCTGCACACTATCTGTTCTTTCACCATAGATTAGTTCTGCCTGTATTTAGTTTTCATATAAAAGAATGTATGTAGTATGGAATTTTTTGGTCTAGTATCTTTCACTTAACATACCATTTGTGAAGTTCATCCATGTTTCTGTGCGTAATAGTTATTTGCTCTTTTCTATTACTGAGTAGTAGGACAATTTATTCATTTTCCTGCTGAAACACATTAGTGCTTTTTTTCAAGTTTGGGGTAATTATATTATAAATAATTTTTTGTGAATTTCTTTTTCATGGACATATGTTTTTATTTTCTTGGGCAAACATGTAGGAGTGGAATTGCTACATCATAAGGTAGGAGTATCCTAACTCCCTCTTAAGAAAGATCAGACTGTTAATGTGACTTTCATTTGGCAAAACAAGTTAAGCAAGTTGGAACCGGAGCTGAATTGTGCATGACAGTTGGAGGGAGGCTGAGTGCTTTCTTCTGCCTCTTTTCACATGGATGCTCAGCCTCATCCGTAAATAATAGAGGAACAAGTATTGAAAGACTATTGGTTTCAAGCAGTGATAAATTAATTACCAACTGGAGGCAGCAAAATGTCTTAATCTGGCTTAAATATACCATAGTTATGAATGTAGATTTTGTTTTGAAGATTTTGTGACATGATTAAATCTATGTCTAATGACAGTCGCATTTGCATATTGTGGAAGGTGAACAAAGAATGGAGAAGTAATTTTAAAGGCTCTTGCAAAAGTCCAGGTGAAAAATAATGAGGTAAGCATCTTTGGGAATTCTTAGGAGGGAACTGAATTCAGAAGATATGTAAACACTGCTTGTGAATGTGTGTGTGTGTTTGTGTGTGCGTGTGTGCACATGAATCCATGTGTGTGCATGTATGTTGCATCAGAAAATAATTTTGTAATAATACTCTCTTTTCACATTCACTGCATTTATTGCATCCACACACAATAGATTCTGTATTACAGATTCAGCTTAACCAAAATACTCAGAGCAGCTAGTAAGCTGGATATCCCCATCCTGCAAGCCTCATGCCTTGCACTCATCTGATGCCTATCTAATGAGACCCATAACACTCTCAATACATCATGGCTTTTTAGTTTGTGTCAGAATATTTCTAAAACTCTTGGCCTTTCCAACATAGTAGTTTGGAAAGTGCTTCAGTGCTCTAGTATCAGTTCTGAAAACCACAGAAAACAAAACATCCAACTGAAATAATATATGAGAAGGATGTGAATATCAAACTCTGACCCAGGCCTTAATGGTCCCTCTTTTATTGTGTTTCTCAGCCATCTTCACAAGAGGACAGGCAAGGACTCGTTAGGGATTCACTTTTTTATTCAGATTCAGAGAAAGATTCGCAAGATATTTTATTTTTTAGCCCAGAAAGTCCTGGAAGAGCTTATCTTTATCCTCTCCTTGCTGTGACAGGCTTTGCCATTCTGCTAGCTGGCATGTCCAAGCATGATCTCTGACTGAAATAAAACTGATTGGTCATGGTTTAGGTCACTTTAACACAATGTACGGTCTCACTGTTTATTCAAAGTATTGACCCACAATTCTAGAAGATATGAAAAGACTAAAAGAAGAATTGAATTAGAGAGAGCCATTGGTTATATATTTTCTCTGTCTTGTGACTAGTGTATTCATAAAAACTCCATTATCCAGGTTTAGCCCACTATCTACTTCATAAATTCACTGTGGGTGATTGGTCTATTATTTATATTATCTCATCTCTTTTCCTTATGGAATCTTCTGAGTATTTTTCAAAATTGAAAATAGATCCTGAATCAATCTTCTATTATTAAAAATCAAGGATGTTAATTTAAATATTTGGTACTTGTTGGGTAGAAATGAAACCCCTGAGTAATTAACTAGTAGGAGTACTTTTTTTTATTAACATCTTTATTGGAGTATAATTGCTTTACAATGGTGTGTTAGTTTCTGCTTTACAACAAAGTGAATCAGTTATACATATACATGTGTTCCCATATCTCTTCTCTCTTGCGTCTCTCAGGAGTACTTATTAAAGGTTACAGATTGATAGTTTTCATAAACAGGGTGGTACAATTTTTTTGTGGGTCACTAGCCAGTTGGGATCGTTGGCCTCTGGGATGTTCGAAACAAGAGCTGTGGTGTGTCTGCTGGGAAGGTGACTTTATTTGGAAGGTAACATGCCTCCAGAGTCACCAGGAGAAGTGCATGCTAACTCTGGCCCTGTAATGCTTTCATTGATTTTGCAAACCATTTATGTAGCAGCCGTGAACACTAACTGTACTATGTCAGAGTCAAAAGGAAAAACGAGCTTTCTACATGTTAGAGAAATTTGCTTAGCCTTAGATGGCTAGCTCAGCAAGCTCTGAAGTACTTCCACACATAGTGAAAAGCAAGACATGAAGGTTCTAGTCTAAAAAAAAAAGAGATTCTCTCTGCAATATAAAACTTGTTGCAGGGGCTTCCCTGGTGGCGCAGTGGTTGGGAGTCCGCCTGCCGATGCAGGGGACACAGGTTCGTGCCCCGGTCCGGGAAGATCCCACATGCCGCGGAGCGGCTGGGCCCGTGAGCCATGGCCGCTGAGCCTGCGTGTCCGGAGCCTGCGCTCCGCAATGGGAGAGGCCACAACAGTGAAAGGCCTGCGTACCGCAAAAAATAAATAAATAAATAAATAACCTGACGCAGGATTCTTCATCTTGGTGCATCTTTCATCAAATTAAAATTCCAGGCTTGAAACAAAAATTGCTGATGAGAATGTTAGGATGCTTCAGGCTCTACTCTCTGTAGGGAGAAGACTGCAAACTGTAAAATCAGAGTGACTCATCTAATTATGTAGGAAAAGAATACAAACTTTATTAGAAAAAGAAAAGCCTGTATTGGCCTACATTTTCTCTTGCAACTAGATCAGTTTACCTGAATTTGAGTATCCAGGACTTAAATGTCACCCTCAGAACAATCATACGTACTCCAGGACAAATGGAATTTGTTCAATAAGACCCAGTGCCCACACAATATCTCAATAAGGGCTGAATAAACCTAAATTCTGTGAAACAAGCTACAGAAATGTAGCTTGGAAATGTATTTGGGACACTATCTATATTTGCCAAAGATATCTTTACCTAGCTCTTTATTTGCAATCATATTGTACCATGCATCTTAATTTTTTGCAGCATATAGCCAAATTTTAATTCATATGAGTTGTCTTTAAATGAGTTTTATTTTATATTTAGTTTAACAACTTTTTATAAATATTTTGATTTACTTCCCAGGAGTAGGAATACTGTTATTGGGACGAACACATGGGTTAGAGGTCTCTAGAAGTCAGGCCATGCTATATTGAGGCGATGTTTCTCTCATCGTAAATGATGTCTCCAGGAGCCAAGACTTATGCATAAAAACTAAATGAAGCAGAAATGAAGCATGAAGTAGAGATGGACAGAGAAAATGAAGAACAGAACCAAAGGATGTGTATGGAGAGAAAAGTTAACATTTTATTTTAGGACTGAGTCTGAAAATATATAATTACTAGAATTCCCCTTTTATGCTGCTCCTTGTACATAATTTGGAAAACAATAAGGTTTAACAGGCTCATTTTATTTATTTTTTTAATTAAAAAATTATTATTATTATTTTTTAATATCTTTATTGGAGTATAATTGCTTTATAATGTTGTGTTAGTTTCTACTGTATAACAAAGTGAATGAGCTATATGTATACATATATCCCCATATCCCCTCCCCGTTGCACCTCCCTCCCACCCTCCCTATCCCACCCCTCTAGGTGATCACAAAGCACAGAGCTGATCTCCCTGTGCTATGAAGCTGCTTCGCACTAGCTAGCTATTTTACATTTGGTAGTGTATATATGTCAACGTTACTCTCTCACCTTGTCCCAGCTTATCCTTCCCCTTCCCCTTGTCCTCAAGTCCATTCTCTACATCTGTGTCTTTATTCCTGTCCTGACCCTAGCTTCATCAGAACCATATATTTTTAGGTTCCATATATATGTTTTAGCATACGGTATTTATTTTTATCTTTCAGGCTTATGTCACTCTGTATGACAGACTCTAGGTTCATCCACCTCACTACAAATAACGCAATTTCTTTTCTTTTTATGGCTGAGTAATATTCCTTTGTATATATGTGCCACATCTTCTTTATCCATTTATCTGTCGATGGACACTTAGGTTGCTTCCATGTCCTGGCTATTGTAAATAGAGCTGCAATGAACATTGTGGTACACGACTCTTTTTGAATTATGGTTTTCTCAGGGTATATGCCTAGTAGTGAGATTGCTGGGTTGTATGGTAGTTCTATTTTTAGTTTTTTAAGGAACCTCCATACTGTTCTCCATAGTGGCTGTATCAATTTACATTCCCACCAACAGGGCAGGAGGTTCCCCAAAGGGTTCATTTTAGCTTGGACTTTATTATCTTCATGTGGTATGCTTCTTGTTTAAAGAACTTTTTTTTTTCATTTTCTCATTCTATTTTTTAGAGGGGCTGTATAAACTAAATATGTTTTGTCTTAACTTCTGCAATAATTTACATGGTATGTATTCAATTTTTAATTGAATTAGTGGTTATCTTGTGTTTTTAAACACTTTAAAATTATATTTATGTAAAAATTCTTAAAATTATATTTGCCTAATTTTTGAAATAAAACCAGCAGATTTTAAAAGTTTATTATTATTTAAGGAGCATGTATTTTCCTTTTATATTCATTTATCTACTATATCTCACACCCCTGCAGTTTTCCTGGTTTTCTGTAGTGTAATTCAGGGGATATAAATCTGTATTTTTTAAAACTCTTTCCAACATACAGATTTTTTTCACATAACTTTTATGCATTTAACTCTAGCTCCAAATTCCATAATTACTTAAGTAATTTCATTGGCTTTTTTTGGCTTAAATATTTATCATCAGTCTCTTTTATCTACAACTCAACATAGATTCTAAACTTTGATTCAATAATTGAAGGGCATCTATCTAGGAAGGATAACTTGATAGAAAAATCTATTTTTATTTCTATAAACATCTAAAACACCTTGCTATACGTTTCATCCACAAAAATTAACATGGTTACACAAAGACGTTATGGGTAGCAGGTTTTATTTTACTGTTTTCCAGAAGCTAATCCTGTGGGAAGAGACTTAACGTTAACATAAGCTGTACTCATTTTTAATTTACTTGGAAATTTGTAAGGTAATTTTAAATGTGTTCTGAATATGGGTAGATAATCAAGCTTCTCTTAAATTTCTTGAACCATGTCATTTTCAGTTCAGAAACCATTTTTGCTATGATTTTTTTGTTCTAGATTCTATTCATGAGTTCTATTTTCGCCTTAAAAGGAACATATTGCCTTTGCCTCATTTTCTTCATATTTATTCTCATCATTTTTGTCTCTTTATACTTTTATTTCTGATCTAGAGATGTATCTCCAGTTAGTCTTTTACTTCATGAATTGAAATTTAATGTTTCTGATGTACTAAACCTGAATACTCTATTCATTCACAAAAAAAACTTTGCTCACGTTGCCCTCTTCTGATGATCTGCTACTATTCAGACAGTGGATATTTTTTATATTGTGTTGCTTTGAATCTAAAATATTCTTGTTTTGCTTTTAGGAAACAGCTTAAAACAACACCAATTTATTATCTCACAGTTCTGGAGGTCAGAAGTCTGAAGTGGGCTTCAGTGGGCTAAAATCAAGGTGTTGGCAGGGCGTGTTTCTTCTGGAGCTTCTTGGGGAGAATCTATTCCTTTGTCCCAGCTTCTAGAGGCCACCTGCATTTCTTAGCTCATGCTCCTTCCTCCACCTTCAAAAACAGAAACATAGCATCTTCAAATCTCTCTCTGATGCTACCACTTCCCTCTCTTACTTTATAAAATCTGTTTGTAATTACATCGATTACATGGGACCACCACCCAGATGATCAGGAAAATCTCCCCATTTCAGGATCCTTAAGCACTTCTGCAGAGTTCCTTTCCCATGTAAGGCAACATAGTCACAGATTGCAGGGTTTAGGGCATGGACATCATTAGTGGGTCTATCTCAGCAGAATAGGAGCATATATTTGCAATTTCTGTCTTCTTATGATATGAAGTTGACCATCAGATGGGCAGAAAGAAGCTGATTAAATACTCTGATTACTGGATATACTGTTACAAGATATGTCAGAATATTAACTTTTGGTGAAATTCATTTCTGAACTTATTCTCTTGGAATTGTAAACTTCAGAATCAAACAACAGGAAGCTTTTCCTTACACATGAAGCCAAAGCTATCATTTGTCAAAATTCCTTATTAACCAGATGTTTTTGGAGCACTTGAGTTGAGGCTACTAAATAATTAAGCAACTTCCTCTTCTGTCTCTTGAAACTCCCATTTCAGGCATATTTATTAAGGTGTTTATAAACAGCTGGTGTGCATGAAACAGCTCTGACTTAAATTTTAAATCTGTTTTAATTAAGATCTGTATATATATTTTAATATTAGAAATAGAACAAGAGGAAAGCTCGCTGAAAAAGGAGAGTTATGTGACATATCTAAAACACAGGAAAATTTAAGGTCTCTAGGAACTTGGAGAAATTGAAAAACATTTCAATCCCTTGTATATCATTTAATTCAAGAAGGATTTCAAGCATGTAAGAATATTAAAGAAGTATTGTAAAGCACATTAAAATAATAAGAACCGTTGTAAAAAGGATGTTTTAATGTCATAGCAAACTCCTGTCATGAAGAGGATTACAAGCCTTTTCTATGCTCAGTGGAAAGGATGGCAATAACAATGGATGATGTCTGCTGTGGGTGTGGACCACATATTAGCTCTCCCTATTTTTGATGTTTTGTTTGGATTCTTCTGAATGAGCACACTAGAAAATATTAGGCTTTATCAGAAACATGTGGAAAATGTGTTCTCAATATTATTTCTATTTTCTTAGTACCACTAGAAAATAAGGAAAGAGTTCTTCTGTTCTTCCAAGGAAGTTGACAGATATCTTGCCAAACAAGCATTCTATTAAATGCATTCGTAAAGACCATGGGATAAGTATATTACTTTTCTTATTGTCATTCCTAAAATTATTTTATTATGACCACAAAAGATAAGAAAACCAACATTTTCCTTATCTGGTTCTGTAAAGGCAAATGACAAGATGTTTTATTTTTAAAATATAAAAACAAAAACATAAAGTCAGAAGGAAGAAAAACAAAACATTTCTGGAGTGGCGTTCCCCTTAATCATCTGGTCTAGGGAAAGGATTTATGCATTTTTAATTCTACAGGGGGAATAAAAGTAAGGAAAAAGAGAAGTTTTGTACATACATACACACATACATATTTTGTCTCCTCAGCTATAAAAAGACATGTTTGAAGGAGTATTTTCATGTTTCAAATAAAAATTCTACTACAGTGTTAATGTGGTAAGGGACCTCTTCCTGATTCTCTCTGTGCTTTCTGTCTCCACTCCCGACACACTCTGGGATTCCAGGTATTTAGTAATGACATTGGGAGGCAGGAAACCTAGCTTTATCTGGACTCAGCAGTGCAGCCCAACAACTCAGGACCAGACTCACCACAGGATTTAGGTTTTTCTATTCAATAGAAGAAGAAATGTTATTATAATTGAGTTATTGACATTTTTCTCTTCATTTCACAAGTTTGTTCACTCATTCATTAGCTCAAGCAATATTCAGTATATGATTTCTGGATTGGGAGAAAATAGAAGACTAGAGGATAATAAAAGATATAATTTTTTTTAAGCTGGCATTGAAATTTTTATGAGCACAAAGCAAGATATTTTGGAATTAGAGTGGTTACAGGTAAGGCGATGACCAGGGTGAGGTCATGGGAGTGAACAGCTATAGTGGAGCAGAGTTATATGTCATTGGATATATGAGACCACTGAAGAATTGAGAGGTCAGGGAGTTGGATAGTTACCACCCGAGTGCTGAATTCTCCCAGGATTATGGGAGGACTCGGAGTAGACATGAAGTCTATCTCAGATGTGGGAGTCTGCTGTAAATGAGGAGTATTCAGTGAGAGGTCTGTAGATGAGAGCAACAAGGAGAGGAAAGGATGGTATTTCCAGATGCTACGTCTTTCAAGATGATTGCTTTAGAGGGTCAGGAAGTAATGGCATTGATCAAGATTCAGGAAGACGTTGATCACACCTCCTGACCCTGAGGATTTTAAGAGTGAGCAGCCAGCACACCAGAGGACTGGGAAGGAAGCATAGTCTTGGTGCAGCACCAGGAGCCAAAGTAAGACTAGGAGACAGCGTACATGAAATAGCCCTCTCCATTGTCAGTTAGAAGTCCAAAGTGAGTGAGCCAAAGAAAATAGGGGAAAAATGTAATTTTACATAGTCTTGTTCTTATTCACAGGCCACATTTCCTCTACCCTCACTGAAGCCTGACATTTGGAAATGGCTGGGCTGTAATAGGGAAGAACATTTTGTGTTCTACTGATATTACAAGTTAATCACTAGAGGGATGTTGCCTATAAGGTTAAATTATACACAATGGCCCATCTCTGGGAACCCTGCTTCCCCGGTAATGAGCATTAAGCTAAAATACCTTTGTTTAGGTCACAGGAAAGATCCTGACCAGGCCCACCTGTGAAGAACTGCAGGAAGAAAGACATGAACACATCCCCTCTGGAGGCTGATGGGAACCAGGAAGTGTTCGACTTTACTCCCTCCTCTTTTAGTATAAAAGGAGCCTGAATTCTAACTCGGCCAAGATGGTTTTTTGGGGCACGAGCCCACCATCATCTCAGTTTGCCAGCTTTCCAAATAAAGTCACTATTCCTTGCCCCCACCACCTCATCTCTCGATTATTGGCTTGTCACACAGGGAACAGTATGAGCCTAGACTTGGTAACAGGAATCCATTATAGATGGTGGCTGCAGTTACATCCAAGGGCAGAACTCATTTTGCCTCCCTCCTTATCTGTGGACACTGGGGTAAAAACTCAGAGTAGGTCAAATAGAAATAGGACAGCAAACTTAATGGGAACAATAATAAACTCATTTCTTCTTTCTTTTATTATGACTTTGCAGATCTCAGATGGATACCTGTGTTTTCTTTATTTGTTTTGAGAGAAGAGTATGAAACTAACACGAATTTAGTTAGGGGTATCATATTTTGTGAAACAATTACTCCCCACATGTGTTATGCAAAGGAATTTTTGAAAACCCTTTGCAAAGTTGTTTCAGAGGTTAAAATGAGTGTTCCTTCTGTCATTCACTAGTACGTGGAAGACTGTGGAAGCTTAGAGGTTAAGTTTGAGGAAAAGTATAAAATAGGCCTTTTCCCTCAAACCTTCTTTTCTTCATACCATTCCTATCTTTGGAGGATGCTGCTGCCTTTTTCAGGCACCATGTCTTATGGCGGCCCTTAGATGCCTGACCCCATTGTGATGACCCAGCCAATGTTTCCTGATAGAGCGGTATCCTCGTTCTCTCCATTCAATCAGAATCTTTCCTGTACAGTGTCCCGTTTTTGATTATGTACTCGCATTCTTCCCAGAGGGCTTTTAGCTGGAATATTTAAATTCAAATGAAGGGATTTTCCAATAATCATGATATTGGGAAACAGGATAGTATTCCTTAAATTAGAATATGCAAACAATTGTTTACTACACCTATGACAATCTATTGCAGTCATTGTATCAGATTTGTCCTTTCTAAAGAGAGTGAAGCCAAAGCCCCCAAACTTCACCATTACAGGATTATTGACAGGGCCCAGGAATCAAGGAATCCAATAAAATACTTGCTGAAATCTGCTAAATATGCCATTCTGGATTCATGCTAATTGGCTAAGGTGTTGCTCACCAGAGAAAACCTTGGATATAAGATCCAGTCACCAACATATCTCAAGTAGACACAAGATGCAGAGTTCTTGTCACCATGGAGACAATAGAAAAAGGACACCATGTCACTATCCTTGAGGACTTCAGCTACCACAGAAGAAAGAATATAAAGCCTTGCTCACACCATCAGCACCAAGTCCATATGAATATAGTGAAACCTGTACTACATGAAGGCAGAGATGAACAAGGAGATGATTTCTTAGGATATGTGGCTGGCTACTCACCTGTTGTGTTTGTGTTAATCATCCTCTAAAATTTACCTTCTTCAACTAGATGTGGTGACATATATAATATTTCCTCTGAAGTAATTTGGGTATTGAATATAAAGTTACAATAAATATAGTTCAGTTGGGGTGTTGGTATTGGAATCAGGAACAGAGATATCATTCATTTATACATTCATTCATCCATCGTTTATGAATTAACATGTCAACTAATTTTCATTCAGGACTTAATATGTGTCAGGCTTTGATAACAAAGGTAAATAATATGTAGGTTCTACCCTTAAAAAATTCTAAACTCTAATTTACCAATGAGTAAAGGCCCTAACTGCATTGTAAAGTAGATGCTATAGAATCTTGTATGCCGCTGGCATAAACTTGACCAGTTAAGTTTAGTTAGATGCTTTGTAATTAAGCTTATTGTAGGTGGTATTGGCATTTATAAGAAAAAATAGTATGTGAGTACATATACACATAAATACATACAACTGGGCTGAATAAAACTTGGCTGAATTCCCAATACAGCGTAGACAACTGGAGATTTATAGCCGAGGAGCAGAGTGAATGGAACATTACTAAAAGGAGACATCAGAGGTAAAGGGGAAATTCTGGCTAAACAACTTGACAGGATTCTTGCTGAAGGCTGGCCAAGGTGATTAGATATTGCCTGGGGGATGATAGAGGATGAAGAATTTGATCAAATATCAAGGGTGATCAGATATCAAGGGCTGGGGTGTCTGGCTAAGTAACTTAGCAGGATTCTTGCTAAGAATGGGCAAGGCAAAGATGAACAGGGAAGCCCAAACGTTAAGTCTAAAAGATGACTCAGAATATTAAATTTGGTCAAGGAGAGAGAATCTTTGTTATGACATAGCCCCAAATGGTACCCATAACTGTGCAACTCTACCTAGCTGAAAGAGTGAGAAAAAATCAAATGAAGAAATTGACTGGGCTTGGGGAAGCTTCGATTTTTGTACTGACCTTAATGCTAACAGAAAGCAAGTCAATCTGTTTAAACCTCTCTGGCTCTTAGTTTCTTTATTGTAAAATGCAAAGATAGGACTAAGCAGTATCTAATTAGATGACAATAGAATGGCTCCTAAGCAGTTCATCCTGGTAGCATGAAATCAAAAGACCACAAGCAGATCTTTCTCTATGTATTTATTCTATTCTTGGTGAAACAGCCTCCCTCATTTCTCCTTCGTGGAACTGCATTTCATGTGTGCTTGGCCTTCACACTTCATCGTTCAATCAACTTGATCATCCAGGAAGCACTGAGTGCCTACTCTGTCCCAGAGCTTGTGCTGGGAACTTCTCTCCTGGATCTCACATTAGTGCACAAGCTCAGTCTCCTGAGAATCACCTTCCCTTCTGGCCAGAGTAACAGGTTTCTCTGGTCACAAGAAGACCTTCGAGGATGGTTCAACTTACCATGAAGTGAACATCTCTTAAGAAGGCATTTGGCTCAGAAACGGTTTAAATAAAAACAGGGTGGCTGTGTAACTACTCAGCCACTGCGCTCAGAGTAACTTGAGGAGGGAATTTGAGAATGCTTTAAATATGAAACTTAGCCTTCACTTTCATGAATTGGGTCAAGTGTTGTGACACCACAAATGGTTAGATGTAAGAGGATCTTTTGCAAAGAACCCTTTCTGAAAATAACCTTTGAGGTGACGGTCTAAAAAATCCAAATATGTGTCTCCTTGGGATATCCAGTGTTATGGATTGAATTGTGTTCACCTCAATTCATGTGTTGAAGTCCCAACCCCCAAACCTCACAATGTGACATTATTTAGAAATAGAGTTATTGCTGATGTTATCAATTAAGATGAGATCATTAGGATGAGCCCTAATCCAATATGGTTGGTGTTCTCATTATAAGGGGGCAATTTGGCCACAGAGAAATTTACACAGGGAGAACACCATATGAAGATGAAGGCAGATATCTAAAAGCCAAAAATTGCTAGCAAATCATCAGAAGCTAAGAGAAAGGCAAGGGGACAGATTTTTCTCACAGTTTTCAGAAGGAACAAACACTGGCAACAACTTGATCTTGGACTTCTAGCCTCCAGAACTGTGAGACAATACATTTCTCTTGTTTTAAGCCACCCAGTCTAAAGTTCTTTGCTACTGCAGCCCTAGCAAACTAATACACCAATTGAGAAAGCTCTGTACTCATTGATTCACTCTTTATTGTAATAGCCATGGGGCTGAAAATGTTGCGCTGACATTTATACAAGAATAGTTACGTGCAATGGGCTTAAGACAGGTGGGAACACATTTTGAATATTTATTACCTTACTTCCAGGACTCAAACTCAGTATAAGGGAAACAACCAAACAAAATCAGCCTAAATGTACATTGAGAAAATAAAAAGATATCACAACACAGTTTTTCTTCTTAAAATGTATGTTGACAGGACCTTTAAAAAAGTACTGAAAAAAAAACCCATGCTTATATAACCTTCTGAGAACAATAGACACAAAAGAAATATAGAGAAAATAAAAGATAATAAAGGAAAATTCAGCAGTGCTCTAAAATGTCACAGTCACAATACGTTCGTGAGAAGTATGGCCACATGCGGTGTACAGTAGATAAGGAGAATGGTATTTATAATTTTTTCTCATGTTATGAGCCCTACAACCAATAATAGAACAGCATGTGAAGGAATGCCAGGGTCAGGCAGAAAGGGACAAAGAGAAACGAGGAATACATGTGAGGCCAGTTAAGATGTTTTTTTTTTTTTCATGTTCACTACCCAGCTTTCTAGAAAATCAAAGCAGAGGACTTCCCTTTGATCTGCAGTTGTTGTTGAACTGATTTACAGATCAGTGATTCTCACAAATAGTTTGAAAAAACAATTTTAGGAATACAGGGAAGTTTGGATGGATTTTCTGATCCAATATTGGAGAGCTCTGAATGACTTACTCTCCTGGCCAGGCCAATCCAATCACTTGTCAGCTCCCCCCCGTTGTTGGTTGTTTGTGTCTCTTGATTTAACACCTGGGAACTCTTCATCCCTTCTCCTCTCTCATTCACTTTCTTCAGTGAACTTGTGAATGAACAGGAAAAGAGGGGTGAAATATGTTGCATTTATTTATAGGCTTTTCCATTATTTTTATATTTTTAAGTAAAATATCAGTATGTTTTTCTCTTTTGCCCCTTTCCACTATTTGTCATCTTCCTTAGCAAAACTATGGCATCTCTTTCTCTGAAAGGATGAGGTGGGCATGAGAGTGGGAATAAATTGCTACAATAAGGTCAAAAACCATTCAAAACAGGGTTTTACAGTATTTGACAATAGACTTGAAAGACTTTTCATATATGAAGGAGATCTTCTCTATTCCATTAATACAGAGCTGCGTACCTCAGCACACTAGTGTGTCAAGAATGAGTTACAGGCATCAGAAGTATTGATTTATTCAGAACTGCTGGCAAGCAGACTGCATGGGGGTTAAAGTAAAGCTTGAGGCCTGGAATGCAGATGGGCCAAGCTTTCAGGTCCTCACCAAGACAAGAAAATGTGCACCAGGAGTTTACACAGGCTGCTAGCTTTATCCCAGCAGGATGAAAAGCAACCAAAGGAACAAAAACATCACCATGGAAACCAAATGAATCAGAGGACAGCACATAGATGCAAGATTTCCTTTCCTTTTTCTCTGTGAGGTCACATAAGCCACAAACCTCTGCCAGGAGAGAAGGAAATGCAAAATTTGAGCAGTTGCATATTTTACCTAAAAACACTATTTAAATTATTGCATCAGGCTGGTATTTAAAGATTGGACAGATTAAATGCAGTCTTCCTCTTCTACTATCAAGGATTTGAGGGCTTTTGAGGAAGATAAAGGCAGTCTCAAAAAAATAATGAGAATGTGTACTCTTTGTACATCTATGTGACAGTGGGAGTGTATTTGCTTTTCTGCTTAATTTTACCGACTTTTCCTCAGTTTTCTGACTAATATACAGGATGAGATGGATAGGAAGTAGATACCAGCAACCAATGGGAAGGGGATATGAACAGAAGCATTCTGTTTCCTCAACAATATCTCCCAATGACTTGTAGTCTTCACTTCCTGAGAGAACTGAAAATCTATGGCTGGTCTGCAATCTAGAAGGACTGTACAGAAATCTTTTTCTCATATTTAATGTAATTGTGGGCACTGCTTTTTCAGCCCTGTAGGTTACTGAGTAGACTGAAGACGACTAGGTTGCTCAAAGAAACTTGGTAAAGTAGGCAATATTGTGTTTCTCAAATGATAACCTATGACCAGCTTTTTTTTAAAATTTCTAATCCATTATAAATTTAGTGCTTTTATAAAATACAATAAAAACAAATCACTGAGTTTTGGAGAATTTCAGCTTATTGCTAAAGATCACAAAGCATTGGTGGTGGCTGGTAAATGGCAGAGCTGGGACATGAATTGAAATAATCTGCTTTTATTCCCATCCTTCTTGCATTTTTCCTTTTCTTTACATTCAGATCTATTCAGTTTTGCTATGGAATATCTCTTCCAATCTTTGAAAACAAGATAAGTGTTTAAGGGTTATCAGTTAAGCATTTGAAGTTAAGGCCTTGCACTGGGTACTGTACGACCACTAGTACACATGGTGCAGTTCTGCCGACTCCTAGCTTACACAGCTAGAAGTGATGATTGGGGAGTGAACTTTGTATTGAGACCATGAAACAAGAAACAAAAATCCTTCAAACAAAGACAGCCAAATAAAACACCCAGGATCCTTGTTTTATAAATGACAATGCTGCATTAGGAATGTTCTTGAGTTCAGATAATACCTATCAAAAAGAATTGGAGGTGGAAAATTAAGATTCTTAAGTACATTATTTTCAAGTTTCTGAAAGATAAAAACTTTTATGTTTTAATATGAAGATTGAAGATATTAAAAGAGGTTTAAGAGAAAATGTTAATGAAAATAAGACCAGGGGGTATGTAAATTCCTAACAATAATCTCTGTAATTTGATGTACAATTTTCTGGTGAACAGGAAAACAGAACAGTTAGAAGAGAGCATGCTGTATTTGTTAGCTTAACTGCATTGGGCTCCATTAGCCATTAAAGAAAGTATTTGTTTCTATTTTATCTTTGGTTTTATGAAAGACATTTTTTCTATGCTTTGAATTAAGTGTTAATAGGATAACTATTTCACATTGGATAACTACAAATTGCTTATTTAGGTGTTTCTATGGTTCAGTAACTAAGCATAGATGACTACATAATTAGCTTTTAAACTCTACCGTAATAGACAATATACCATTGCTGCTTTATGGAACTTCATTTAACATGTCCCTAAGCATTTTTACAATGTTAAATAGAAAATGCTACCTGGTATTTGCCTCAGTGAAGTGAATTTATCCCCCAATAGACACATCTATATAAAAGTTTGAGAACTATTTAGCATAGCGATATTAATGCAAAATCTGCTGTAGGGACTAGAGCACACAGTACATTTAGGAAATTGAGAGGAAGTAGCCATATACCTGGAAAATTCATAAAGAATTCAGTTTCATTTGAAGATACAATATAAAGCACCAAAATAGAATATGTATATATATATATATATATATATAGTCTTAGAAGTAAAGTAACAAACACTTAAGGAGGTGTTGGCCAGCATGACTGGAGGTTAGGATGACCAGCTGAAATTCAGTAAGACAATTTTTCATAGTTCTAAAATTCTATCCAGAAATGATAAGAATGTTTCTGAAACTGTTAAAGAAAATTCTTTCTCCTCCTAAAGGTTACATTATGAATTATGAGATGCTAAGAAAGATTTCTGTAACATGTTTTGATAGCAAGAAGGATCACAGGGCTTAGGGGAGATAGAAAAATAAAGTTGTTTTCTGAAATACTATGAAAATAATAATAACAATAAAAACCCTAAAACTTTCCACTGCTTTCTCAATTGAATTTAGAACTAAAACAACTCATTCCAGTTCTATCAGTAAGTATTTTATTGGATTTGGGGAGAATATTTCATGATTATTTCATACAGATTAAAAACTCCTATAAACCTTTGGACTCTGATTTTGACATATTTACACGAGGTAAATGGATTCCAACAGCATTTAAAAAAAATATCTCTCTTTATAATTAATAGTCTTGGGAATTATGTAGAAAGTTATAAACAAAAGATTACTTCAAAATACTTTCCGTAGACATATAAATTAAATGACTTAAGAAAATATTTCTTCAATTTCTATTTGATTATTCAGGCACATTCCAAATTCAAGTATCTTTGTATAAAAGACTTTCATTATATCATGTATATAAAAAATATATATTTATTTCTAGTTCTGAGGGAAAACTTGTCTTCTTAATTAATTAATGTTGCGCTACGTGGGCCTCTTACTATTGTGGCCTCTCCCGTTGCGGAGCACAGGCTCCGGACGTGCAGGTTCAGCGGCCATGGCTCACGGGCCCAGCCGCTCCGCGGCATGTGGGATCTTCCTGGACCAGGGCACGAACCCGTGTCCCCTGCATCGGCAGGCGGACTCTCAACCACTGTGCCACAAGGGAAGCCCTGTTTGCAGACTTTTTGATGATGGCCATTGTGACTGGTGTGAGATGATATCTCATTGTAGTTTTTTTTTTTTTTTTTTTTGCGGTACGCGGGCCTCTCACTGTTGTGGCCTCTCCCGTTGCAGAGCACAGGCTCCGGACGTGCAGGCTCAGCGGCCATGGCTCACGGGCCCAGCCGCTCCGCGGCATGTGGGATCTTCCTGGACCAGGGCACGAACCCGTGTCCCCTGCATCGGCAGGCGGACTCTCAACCACTGTGCCACCAGGGAAGCCCCCATAATTTATTTTTAAAATTTTACTTTATGATTACTTTCTTGATTGCATATTACTAGTTTTCTTGATTTTTAAAGTAAAGCATGCTCTCTGCATACAATGAAAAAATATAGCCATGTGTATGCTGATTTCCTGTTCTACTCCTCACCCTGGGTAGACGCAAGACTTTTGAGTGAGGATGAATGGGGTTAGGGGGGTTAATAAAAAGAATTATTGGAGATAGAAAAGGCATAAAAGTTAATGAATATAAATAAAAAGAATTACCTTGAAATATATAGAAGAAATTCCAAGGGTTTCTAGACTTTGTAGAGATACACAACAAAGAGAGAAGACCAAACTATTCAATGGTATTTTGCTCCCCAAAGTAATTTCCAGCTATGGCTGAATTGTGCATGTCCCACTCTTTTTCCCTGGTAAGGGATTTCTCTCCCGGCATATGATATATCAATTAATTTTCACAAAATGCAGCCAGTAATTAGAGGGGGAGCCACAATAGTTTAATTAGGTCCACCTTGAGGGAATGGTCTGCAGAGGAATTTGGGAGGCGTTTGTGATGTAAACCAAGAGCTAGCTCATGAGGGTTATATAAAAAGCTGCTAAGGAGCTTCTGGATACTGGTAACATATTGCTTCTTCTCCTGACTAGAATAAAGGGGCGTCCTGGTTTCAGCAACATTATGTAGAAGCACCATGGATGGGAAAATTGCAGATGTTCACTCTCCTGGTACCTTTATATAGTTGAGCTGGGTGCTGAGCAGTCTTGACAACTCTCCATGAAGATTGCGTCTCTGCTCCTATCATCACCTATAAGGTTTACATCTTTTGGAGCAGGACTTCAAGGTAAATGAGCAGAAAAATCAATCAGTACCTCCTTACTCAGAAGCAACATAAGCAACATTGTTAACAAGTATTTTGCTTTGTTTCTTTTCCCATGCATTTTTAAGAAATACAAAGCGAGAGACAGGCATGGACATATATACACTACCAAACATAAAATAGATAGCTACTGGGAAGCAGTCTCATAGCACAGGGAGATCAGTTCTGTGCTTTGTGACCACCTAGAGGGGTGGGATAGGGAGGGTGGGAGGGAGGGAGATGCAAGAGGGAAGAGATATGGGAACATATGTATATGTATAACTGATTCACTTTGTTACAAAGCAGAAACTAACACACCATTGTAAAGCAATTATACTCCAATAAAGATGTAAAAAAAAAAAGAAATACATGTCTGAGATTATACTGTATCATGTCATTTTATTTTTTGCCCTACTGCATATATATGCACATATATCTCTTTATGTATGTGTATATTTTCCATGTCATCAATCATTCTTCACAAACATCATTTTAATGGTTGCATTTTTTTGCCATTGTATGTGTTAATTTTTCATGTTAATACATTTTTCAAATTTCTAAATATTCTTTCACATTGTCAATATTCTTAGCTTACTTAACCTTTCTCCTCTTAATAGAAGTGTAAATCATTTCCTTGTTTCACTATTACAACAATGTGGCAGTGGAAACCCTCATGTATGCTTCTATGTATGGATATCTGTCCATGATAGGTTCTTCAACATATGATTATTGGGTTGAAGGGTACACGTCTCTCGGGTAGGTATTGCCTCAATCATGACCAAGATGTCATTCCAAAAAGGAGGTGTTATATGTCTGCTCCTTTATCCTCATTTTCTTCCAAGTTCCTCCTTTCCCAACATACATCGCTCTCTCAAATCCTTTCCTGCTCCTTTGGGAAGCCCCATTTGTCTCCACAGGAAGAGATTTATCCTCTTGATCCATTTCACTATTGTGTAAACTTAAGTGAGTCTAAAGAGGGGCATCTTAAGAGGGCCTCCTCTGCTTGATCGTGACAAGCTCTGAACAATGGAATGGGCTCTCTGAGGTTCTGGGGTTCAGTTCTAGTTCACACTTCTCACTGAAATTCCCCTCAAATTAACCATGGCTAGTATTCTCACCACGTCTGTAGGATGTTGGTTAATTCACCAATGCAGTATCATGTTTGCTCACAAATAATTCAGTCTACATTTGCATGTAGGGAAAGAAGCTTCTATCAGTTTGTCTTTGTCTTTGATCCTTTTAGAATAATAGATCCCACCATAATTATACTAAAGCTAAGCGCAGCTTGTAACCCAAGAGAAACAACACTGGATAAGCATGAGGCTGCCCTGTAGGCATGACATCAACTCTGGTGATATATTTTTGCTCCAAATTTGAAGGGGCCTTGCAGACTCATATTCATCACACTACACATGCACCCTCACAAGATGCCAAGTGGTAGTTACTGTCACTCCCTTTTAGTAGATGAAGATACGGAAGTTCAGAATGATTACATTTGTTTAAGATCACAAAGGTAATACAAAAGAGCAGGGGTTTGTCTAACTTTGGAGACCATGAAATTAATCCCCTGGAAATTAATGTTTCCATGGCTCCTAATTTAATGAGCTGTTATTCATTACCCAGAAGGGCTTTATGTTATCTATCAACTGGTACATGAATTTTTTACTTCAATTATTCTATCAACCATTTATCTGAATTGTCCAGTTCTAGCTCTGAGGAGGGAAAAAGATCATGTTTACTGGAAATTAAAATAAAATAAAATAAAATAATAATTTTACTTCCAGTAAACGTGATCTTTCTTTTTTTTCCCCTCAGAGCTAGAACAGGAGAATTCACCTGTCTCCTTGATCAAGACAGGTTTCCTATTTCCTTAACATGACCTTTCCTAATTTAGTCTACCTGAAAACTTCTGGGAAACTTCAAAATTCCTTTAGTCACTATCTTCCTTTAAGTCTTCCTCTTTTCAACCTAATTCTATTCTCTGTATGTACCTCTGTTCTCACTTCTTTGTTTTGTAGTTGTTTGTTTACCTTACTACCCAGCTCTCCCCATTCCCAGATTGAGAATTCCTTGAGGACAGATGTTTCCAACATTTCTGTGTGTTCTTACAGCCCAGAAGAGCTCCCAGGCAAGGAAAACCAAACACATGTTAAATGAATGAGTGACTTAGGACAAATTCCAGATGAACTAGTCTTTGTTTTTACTCCTTTGGAGTTTATGATCTAGGTATGACGATCACAGACAACAATGATTTAAAAACAGCGCCTGGTGATACAATATACCCATATTTTAAAATTCTCCAAATAAACATTGTTTTGCTGCACTTATAAGGTTGATGTAAGATTTTACAACAATGTTTTAATTTTTCTCATCATAAAAATCATACATGTTCACTAACAAATCATATGCTTTCCTAACAAAGTAGGAAATAAACTCACTTATAATATATTCAGAACTTCTTTGTTAATGTTCTGCTGTATTTTACAGTTTTTCTTTTATAAGAAAATATTATAATAATCTTGTGATGAAGAAAGACTCATTTCAAGACACAAAATCAGAAACCACCAACACTTGAG
Source organism: Leucopleurus acutus (assembly GCF_964270905.1). Taxonomy (NCBI): domain Eukaryota; kingdom Metazoa; phylum Chordata; class Mammalia; order Artiodactyla; family Delphinidae; genus Leucopleurus; species Leucopleurus acutus. Next base: position 22,765,053 of record NC_139159.1, on the reverse strand, counting down.
TACAAAATTTAAACACATTATGTAGCAAAAGGAAATTAAACAATAATATGCAGTATTTCATTCTTCAACCTGGCAAAATTTTTTGAGCTAATTAATATCCAGATCATCTAATGTTAGGATAAAATGTACTTTTATACCCTCTAAGAGGGAATGTAAATTAGTGCAATGCAAATTGACAGTTTATTTCAGAAACAGTGGCATAAAACAACCATTAAAATTTTTCTTTTTCTTGACAATTTGAAAGATGAAAAATTCCATGTCATATTTAATAATTTTATGTAATCTTTTTTAAAACATCTTTATTGGAGTATAATTGCTTTGCAATGTTCTGCTATATAACAAAGTGAATCAGCTATACATATACATATATCCTCATATCTCCTCCCTCTTGCGACTCCCTCCCACCCTCCCTATCCCACCCCTCTAGGTGGTCACAAATCACGCAGCTGATCTCCCTGTGTGACGCAGCTGCATCTACTAGCTATCTATTTTACATTTGGAAGTGTGTATATGTCAATGTTACTCTCTTACTTCGTCCCAGCTTACCCTTCCTCCTCCCCGTGTCCTCAAGTCCATTCTCTACATCTGTGTCTTTATTCCTGTCCTGCCCCTAGGTTCTTCAGAATTTTCTTTTCCTTTTAGATTCCATATATATGTGTTAGCATATGGTATTTCTTTTTCTCTTTCTGATTTACTTCACTCTGTATGACAGACTCTAGGTCCATCCACCTCACTACATATAACTCAATTTTATGGCTGAGTAATATTCCATTGTATATATGTGCCACATCTTCTTTACCCATTCATCTGTTGATGGACATTTAGGTTTCTTCCATGTTCTGGCTATTTTAAATAAGCTACAGTGAAAATTGTGGTACATGACTCTCTTTTAATTATGGTTTTCTCAGTGTATATGCCCAGTAGTGGGATTGCTGGGTCATATGGTAGTTCTATTTTTAGTTTTTTAAAGAACCTCCATACTTTTCTCCATAGTGGCTGTATCAATTTACATTCCCACCAACAGTGCAAGAGGGTTCCCTTTTCTCCACACTCTCTTCAGCATTTATTGTTTGTAGATTTTTTGATGATGGCCATTCTGACTGGTGTGAAGTGACACCTCATTGTAGTTCTGATTTGCATTTCTCTAATGATTAGTGATGTTGAGCCTCCTTTCATGTGTTTGTTGGCAATCTGCATATCTTCTTTGGAGAAATGTCTATTTAGGTTCTGCCCATTTCTGGATTGGGTTGTTTGTTTTTTTGATATTGAGTTGCATGACCTGTTTGTATACTTTGGAGATTAATCCTTTGTCAGTTGCTTCATTTGCAGATATTTTCTCCCATTCTGAGGGTTGTCCTTTCGTCTTGTTTATGGTTTCCTTCACTGTACAAAAGCTTTTAAGTTTCATTCAGTCCCATTTGTTTATTTTCATATTTATTTCCATTTCTCTAGGAGATGGGTCAAAAAAGACCTTGCTGTGGTTTATGTCAAAGAGTGTTCTGCCTATGTTTTCCTCTAAGAGTTTTATAGTCTGGCCTTATATTTCTAATTTCATTCTTTTACATGGAGCTGTCTAGTTTTCCTAGCGCCACTTATTGAAGATGGTGTTGTTTCTCCATTCTATATTCTTGCCTCCTTTTTAAAAAGCAATAATTTAATTATTTTTTTATACAGCAGGTTCTTATTAGTTATCCATTTTATACATATTAGTGTATATATGTCAATCCCAATCTCCCAATTCATCACACTACCAACCCCCATCCCCCACTACTTTCCCCCTTGGTGTCCATACATTTGTTCTCTACATCTGTGCCTCAAATTCTTCCCTCCTTTATCAAAGATAAGGTGACCATATATGTGTGGGTTTATCTCTGGGCTTTCTATACTATTCCATTGATCTATATTTCTGTTTTTGTGCCCGTACCATACTGTCTTGATTACTGTAGCTTTGTAGTATAGTCTGAAATCCAGGAGACTGATTCCTCCAGCTACGTTTTTCTTCCTCAAGATTTTTTTGCTATTCGGGGTCTTTTGTGTTTCCATACAAATTGTGAATTTTTTTGTTCTAGTTCTGTGAAAAATGCCAGTGATAGTTTGGTAGGGATTGCATTGAATCTGTAGATTGCTTTGGGTAGTAGAGTCATTTTCACAATGTTGATTCTTCCAATCCAAGAACATGGTATATCTCTCCATCTATCTGTGTTGTCTTTAATTTCTTTCATCAGTGTCTTATAGTTTTCTGCATACAGGTTTTTCATCTCCTTAGGTAGGTTTATTCCTAGGTATTTTATTCTTTTTGTTGCAGTGGTAAACGGGAGTGTTTCCTTAATTTTTCTTTCAGACATGTTTTCATTAGTGTATAGGAATTCAAGAGATTTCTGTGCATTAATTTTGTTTCCTGCTACTTTACCAAATGCATTGATTAGCTCTAGTAGCTTTCTGGTAGCATCTTTAGAATTCTGTATGTATAGTATCATGTCATCTGCAAACAGTGACAGTTTTACTTCTTCTTTCTGATTTAGATTCCATTTATTTCTTTTTCTTCTCTGATTGCTGTGGCTAAAACTTCCAAAACTATGTTGAATAATAGCGATGAGAGTGGGTAACCTTATGTTGTTCCTGATCTTAGAGGAAATAATTTCAGTTTTTCACTGTTGAGAATGATCTTGGCTGTGGGTTTGTCATACATGGCCTTTATTATGTTTAGGTAGGTTCCCTCTATGCCTACTTTCTGGAGAGTTTTTATCATAAGTGGGTGCTGAATTTTGTTGAACGATTTTTCTGCATCTGTTGAGATGATCATATGGTTTTTATCCTTCAATTTGTTAATGTGGTGTACCACATTGATTGATTTGCATATATTGAAGAATCCTTGCATTTCTGGGATAAGCCCCACCATGGTGTATGATCCATTTAATGTGCTGTTGGATTCTGTTTGCTAGTACTTTGTTGAGGATTTTTGCATCTATATTCATCAGTGACATTAGCTTGTAGTTTTCTTTTTTTGTGACATCTTTTTCTGATTTTGGTATCAGAATGAGTTTGGGAGTGTTCTTCCTTCTGCTGTATTTTAGAAGAGTTTGAGAAGGATAGGTGTTAGCTCTTCTCTAAATGTTTGATAGAAGTCTCCTGTGACGCCATCTGGTCCTGAGCTTTTATTTGTTGGAGGAGTTTTAATCATCATTTCAATTTCAGTTCTTGTGATTGTTTATATTTTCTATTTCTTCTTTGTTCAGTCTCGGATGGTTGTGCTTTTCTAAGATTTTGTCCATTTCTTCCAGGTTGTCCTTTTTATTGGCATATAGTTCCTTGTAGTAATTTCTCATTGTCCTTTTTATTTCTGCAGTGTCAGGTGTTACTTCTCCTTTTACTTTCTAATTCTGTTGATTTGAATCTTCTCCCTTTTATTCCTGATGAATCTGGCTAATGGTTTATCAATTTTCTTTGTCATCTCAAAGAACCAGTGTTTAGTTTTATTGATCTTTGCTATCATTTCCTTCATTTCTTTCTGATCTGATCTTTATGATTTCTTTCCTTCTGCAAACTTTGGACTTTTTTGTTCCTCTTTCTCTAATTGCTTTAGGTGTAAGATTAAGTTGTTTATTTGAGATGTTTCTTGTTTCTTGAAGTAGGATTGTATTGCTGTAAACTTCCATCTTAGAACTGCTTTTGCTGCATCCCAAAGGTTTTGAGCAGTCGTGTTTTCATTGTCATTTGTCTCTAGGTATTTTTTTGATTTCCTCTTTTATTTCTTCAGTGATCTCTTGGTTATTTAGTAGTGTATTGTTTAGCCTACATGTGTTTGTATTTTTTACAGATATTTTCCTGTAATTGATATCTAGTTTCATAGCATTGTGCTTGGAAAAGACACGATATGATTTCAATTTTCTTAAATTTACCAAGGCTTGATTTGTGACCCAAGATATGATCTATCCTGGAGAGTGTTCCATGAGCAGTTGAGAAGAAAGTGTATTCTGTTATTTTTGGATGGAATACCCTATAAATATCATTTAAGTCCATCTTGTTTAATGTGTCATTTAAAGCTTGTATTTCCTTATTTTCATTTTGGGTGATCCATCCATTGGTGAAAGTGGGTGTTATAGTCCCTCATTATTATTGTATTACTGTTGATTTCCCTTTTTATGGCTGTTAGTATTTGCCTTATGTATTGAGGTGCTCCTATGTTGGGTGCATAAATATTTACAATTGTTATATCTTTTTCTTGGATTGATCCCTTGATCTTTATGTAGTGTCCTTCTTTGTCTCTTCTAATAGTCTTTGTTTTAAAGTCTACTTTGTCTGATATGAGAATTGCTACTGCAGCTTTCTTTGATTTCCATTTACATGGAATATATTTTGCCATCCCCTCACTTTCAGTCTGTATGTGTTCCTAGGTCTGAAGTGGGTCGCTTGTAGACAGCATATATACAGGTCTTGTTTTTGTATCCATTCAGCCAGTCTATGCCTTTGGTTGGAGCATTTAATCCATTTACATTTAAGGTACTTATCGATATGTATGTTCCTATTACCATTTTCTTAATTGTTTGGGGTTTGTTGTTATAGGGCTTTTCCTTCTCTTGTTTTTCCTGACTAGAGAAGTTCCTTTAGCGTTTGTTGTAAAGCTGTTTGGTGGTGTTGAATTCTCTTAGCTTTCCTGGAAAGATTTTAATTTATCTGTCAAATCTGAATGAGATCCTTGCTGCATACAGTAATGTTGGTTGTAGATTTTTCCCTTCCATCACTTTAAATATGTCCTGCCACTCCCTTCTGGCTTGCACAGTTTCTGCTGAAAGATCAGCTCTTAACCTGGGGATTCCCTTGTATGTTATTTTTTGCTTTTCTCTTTCTGCTCTTAATATTTTTTCTTTGTATTTAACTTTTGACAATTTGATTAACGTTTGTTTTGGTGTGTTTCCTTGGTTTTATCCTGTATGGGACTCTCTGCTCTTCCTGGACTTGATTGACTATTTTCTTTCCCATGTAAGGAAAAATTCAACTATAATCCTTCAAATACTTTCTCAGTCCCTTTCTTTTTCTCTTCTTCATCTAGGACCCCTATAATTCAAATGTTGGTGCATTTAATGTTGTCCCAGAGGTCTCTGAGATGGTCCTCAATTATTTTCATTCTTTTTTCTTTTTTCTGCTCTGGAGTAGTATTTCCACTGTTTTGTCTTCCAGGTCATTTGTCTGTTCTTCTGCCTCAGTTATTCTGCTCTTGATTCCTTCTAGAGAATTTTTAATTTCATTTATTGTGTTGCTCATCATTGGTTTTTTGCTCTTTAGTTCTTCTAGGTCTTTTTTAAACATTTCTTGTATTTTCTCCTTTCTATTTCCAAGATTTTTGATCATCTTTACTATCATTTCTTTGAATTCTTTTTCAGGTAGACTGCCTATTTCCTCTTTATTTGTTTGGTCTGGTGGGTTTTTACCTTGCTCCTTCATCTGCTGCATATTTCTGTGTCTTCTCATTTTGTTTAACTTTCTGTGTTTGGGGTCTCCTTTTCACAGGCTGCAGGTTCCTAGTTCCCATTGTTTTTGGTGTCTGCCCCCAGTGGATGTTGTTGGTTCAGTGGCTTATGTAGACATGCTGGTGGAGGGGACTGGTGCCTGTGTTCTGGTCAGTGGGGCTGGATCTTGTCTTTCTGGTGGGCAGGGCTGCATCCGGTGGTGTGTTTTAGGGTGTCTGTGAACTTAGCATGATTTTAGGCAGTCTCTCTCCTAATAGGTGGGGTTGTGCTCCCATCTTGCTAGTTGTTTGCCATGGGGCATCCAGCACTGGAACTTCCTGGTTGTTGGGTGGAGCTTGGTCTTATAATTGAGATGGAGATCTCTGAGAGAGCTCTTACCAATTGATGTTACCTGGGGCCGGAGGTCTCTGGTGACCCAATGCCCTGAGCTTGGCTCTCCCACCTCAGAGGCTCAGGCCTGACACCAGGCCAGAGCACAAAGACCCTGTCAGCCACACAGCTCAGAATAAAAGGGAGAAAGAAGAAAGAAAAAGTTATAATAATAAATTAAAAAATAATAATTATTAAAAAAAATAAACATTTTAAAAAAAGAAGAGAACAACCAAACCAATAAACAAATCCACCAATGATATCAAGTGCTAATAACTATACAAAGATAAACATAAAAATCAGAAAAAAATCAATCACAGGCAGCAATCCCCAAGTCTACAGTTGATCTCAAAGTCCACAGCCTCAACTTTGGGATGATTTGTTGTCTATTCAGGTGCAGCGTGCATCAAGTTGATTGTGGGGATTTAATCCACTGCTCGTGAGGCTGCATGGAGAAATTTCCCTCTCTTTTCTTTGTTCGCACAGCTCCTGTGGTTCAGGTTTGGTTTTGACCCCACCTCTCGTGTAGATTGCCCTCAGGCATCTGTTCCATTTGGGAAGTCTGAGGTCTTCTGCCATCATTCAGTAGGTGTTCTGTAGGAGTTGTTCTACATGTAGATGTATTTTTGATGTATTTGTGGGGAGGAATGTGATCTCCATGTCTTACTTCTCTGCCATCTTGAAGATCATAGTCTCATTTTATGTAAACTTGTGCTTTTCTGAGTCAGTTTCTGGTACAACTCTTCTTCCTTTTTCTCTCTCCAGGTCATGGGTTCAGGTCATCAAAGATGTCACTTGCACAGACGTTTCCCAGCTATACCTCGGAGCAGAGCGAAGAGACGCAGCTGTCCTTTTCCCAGTCCAGCAGGTTTATTTTACTGTTTTAAAAAATATAAATATACAGTCGTCCCTCAGTATCTGTGGTGGTTAGTTCCAAGACCCTCAAGAATACCAAAATCTGCAGATACTCAAGCCCCTTATGTAAAATCTCACAGTATTTGCTAATATGTATCCTATACATATATATGTCCTATACATATAAAAATCCTATACATGTATATAGCCTATATATATATCCTATACATATCCTTCTACATACTTTAAATCATCTCTAGATTGTTTATAATACCTAATGCAATGTGAATTCTATGTAAATAGTTGCCTGAGTGCAGCAAATTCAAGTTTTGCTTTTTGGAACTTTCTGGAATTATTTTTCTGAATATTTTTCATCTGCTGTCAGTTGAATGAATCTGAGGATAAAGAGAGCCAACTGTATAAACAAAATTGGGTTCATTACTATATTTCCATTTTGTGTCTTCATATCTCAATTTTGTCTTTCCTATAATGTTTATTTAGAAAGTTTGTTCTAGGAACCCCAGGCTTTGGGAGGCAAAGTGACTTTCTTCTAGTTATATGTTTTAATATCAGGGGAAGATACATGGCTTCTTATACTTATTGAATTTTCTCACCCAGTCTGGGACATATATTTATGTGTGGCCTTTTCCCCCTTAACTCCTAGATTCGAACTGTCTGTCATTTAGTACTTGCACTTAATTTTGACTATTTCTGTTTTACTTTCCTCTTGTCAATTCCTGAGCATCCACTGAAAAATTACCAAGGGTCTCTGAGGGCATTTTGTTGAGCATCATCCTTGCTGGTGATCATTAACGAAACATTTGTGAATTGGTTTCAAAAGTACCATTTTTAGAAGCTCTTTTTGGTCTATTAAGCTCACAGGTAGTCAGACCAAGCAACTCCAGCCAGAGCTGTTGTTTATCATTTGTCATCCCACAACCCTTGCTTTGACCCTAACGTGGGAGATGGACCACATCCTGATCATCCTTGGCTGGGGAATGTAAACCAAAAGACAGTATTTCAGCACATGAAATGAACTGAATTTTAAGCAAAGAGTGAAGTGATGGAATCAGCATATTTTTCCTGAACTGAAATAAAATCCACATGTAAAATCTAAAATCTCTATTCAATCTTTATTTCAGAAACTATGTATTTATGAATCCTATATAAAATTTATATTATTCTATGTATTTTAATAGCAGAGGCTAACACACTTGGGTGCTTATAATGTACCAAAAATGCCCTAAGCACTTCAAATGCATTATTTCATGTAGCCAACAACACATTCATGAAGTGTTACAGACTGAGCGTTTGTGTTCTTTCAAAATTCATATGTTGAAGCTCTAACCCCCAATTTGATGGTATTGGAGGTAGGGCCTCTGGGAAGTAATTAGGTTTAGATGAGATCATGAGAGTGTGGTCCTCATTAAGGGATCACTACCCTTATAAGAACAGGCCAGAGAGCTTGCTTCCAATCATTTTTTCTCTCTCTGTGCTATGTAAGGACACAACCAGAAAATAAAGGTAAGCCAGAAAGAGAGCCCTCACCATGAATACGAACATGCTGACACCCTGATCTTGGATTTCCCAGCCTCAAGACTATGAGAAGTAAATGTATCCTGTTTAAACCACCCAGCCTGTGTTATTTTGTTATAACACATTGAGCAGACTAAGATGTGAGGTGATTACTATAGGATTACAGATGAAGTAGAAGAAATTTGGGGAGGTCATGAAATAACTCAGGAAATGTCATTTTTCTAGTGAGCAGGTATACTCCCTGACCACTGATTCTAGTATCCATATACCTAACTACCATGTTGTACTGCCTCCCCTTAGAAAGCCAAGCATGGGAGAAAAACAACCCTTCTTTGAAAAACTGACAATCCATGTGTGAAGCTATTAATACACTCTTAAACCTAGTCCTGGAATTCAGGAGACCCATCTTATTGGTATTGTACTGAGGTCAGCATCACAAATGATCACAATAACTTCCAGGATGGTAAAAATTCAAACGCTTTATCTATATTACCAATTTGACTAGAATTTATCCCTTTGTTAATTATTATATTTCATTTTGAGGTAATACTTTTTATCCCACAGTAATTAAAGGGATAATGACTTCACCCTTTCATTCACTCAGTGTCAATTATGTGCTAGGCTTGGAGTAACTGAATATTTTGTCCTTAGATACTAATTCCTTTTCATTTGTTTATTCTACATACACTTATTTAGTGCCTCCTCTCTGTGAAGCACTCTTCAGAGCACTGGGGAAACACTGATGAACAAAATAGATAAAGGTACCTGTTTTTATAGAATTTACATCTTGGTGGGGAGAAGGAGACTGATAATAAACAAGTAATCAAGTAAATCTATACTTAAGATAATTTCTGCTAGCAAGAAATGTTATGGAGGAAATAAAACAGAGACAGATGCATGAGGAGGTTAATGTGGTGGTAACATTTCTTGAAGGTGCTAACATTTGAGTTGATACTTGAATTATAAGTCAGAATATCTGGGGAAAACATTCCAGGCAAAGAGAACAGTGAGTGCAAAGTCCTTGAGTTGGAATTGACTTTCACGTTCCAGAGAATGAAGCAAGATGTTTTTCAGAGTCACTGTCCAATTTTCTTTAGGCTCGGATTGACTTGTTTTAGACCCTAGGCATAAGCCAATTTGCATGGCTAGATTAACTAAGTTGATGAACTCTGACTCATGTGCTTGGGCATTAAGGATGTCAAGTACCCATTTGGGTTTATGTCTTCCTTCCTGTTGAATGTTATCTGTATTTGAAATCTTTCCAGCACTGACTTTAAAAAGGAAACATAAGTCATTTAAATGAGAGAGCAAGCAGACAGGAGATACTGTAAATCAGAGCATTACTGATCATGATTTGATTTTGAACATCTTCCAAGAATACTCTTTGCATACCTTTCCAACCTCTGGTGATCTGATTGATTTATGCCAGAAATTATGATGTCATGTTACAGTCTTCCATTGGTTTGCTGCTGGTATACCACTAGTGATCTATAATGGCAGTGATAATGAACATGATGGAGATCATTAAGTTACTACAGACATTAGCAGAGAAATTTGTGGTGGGAGACATTATTTTCTTATAAAAGAATTAAATTCCCATTTGAGTCATTAATCCAATGAAAATTCACATGCCGCCAATGATTGAGAACACTTCACCAGGAAATGCCTTTGTGTACATGTAGGACAAGGTCATCAAGGTAGGTGACAACTTCAACACATGCAGCAGAGGAAGGATTTACTATAAAGGGTTCTAAAGTAGGAAGTGTGTGTTGTAGAAGGAATATTTCTTTTCTTTAACAGAACTTCTCTTCTATATCAATGTTATGTCCAACTAATAGCCTAAAAATATATACAGAATTATATAAGCTTGTGTCTAAATTTTAATTTCAGAAATAATGAAGAAAATATATAGGGAAAGAGATGTTTCCATATATCATGATGCCAAAATGAGAACTTTCAAGAAACAAAGGTCAGTCTTAAGTTATTAGAACCATCAAATGGCAAGGCTCTGAGGAAACCTTAGAAATAAATCTATATCAATTGTAAAGTGAAAATTTGTTAAATAATTTTGAATATTTAATGATATATTGAGAAAGTTTAGTATTTATTTTTAAAATGTAGTAAGCCTTTTTAACTCTTGAGATTTGCTTTTTTCTATTTCAAAAGAAGTTGTATAATCACCCTGTTATTAGCCAATGTGCCAGGAATGCTAGTGACATACATGACTTGGGGGAGACAAGTATTGTTTTCTCAGAGGCTTTACAGAAAAGCTTAATGCTATGTTTACCTTTAAAAATTAAATTTCATCACATTTAGTAGTTTTTCTTTTCATAAAAGCCTCTTTAGTTTTGTTTCCTAGTGAATCTAGCTCTGTGCAAACAGATACTTGTCTTTTAAAAACCAGGTTGCAAGTTCCTGCTGCAGCACATCTGTCATAGGCAGAGGTGGTGTGCAGTCATAAAAGTCTGCAGTGATAAATAAAGAAAGCAAATTACCTTATGGCATTTGGTGATTTGGAAACCCATAGATTCAGACATAAATAGGGACTCAGATGCCTCTCTCACACTTATCTTTATGGTAGGACAGGGTATATCAGGTGGTGATTAGCACAGAGTTCTACAGATTCTACTCTTCTTGCCATATTGGCACGTGTTCTCAAGGTACCACTTGGAATTCCACCATCACTTATTTTGTGGGTGTTTGTTAGTTAGCATGTCAGAAAACCAGGGCTACTCTTCATTTTGCCTTGTCGAAGAACCAAGTTGGGCTGATCTTTACCAACATCAGCAACCATCATCATTTTTTAAAGCAGAATTTATATGAAACATCTGTAAAAGCAATGGTGTTTTTCTAGGGTTGCTGATGGTAGTATACTTAGTATCTTGACTGGAAAAAGAAACATTGAATATCTTGCATGGTAAATTTGAAAAAAAAATTATCCTTTTCAATAATTATACAGAAGTCATCAGCAATACCTAGAATGAAAAAAGAATCTATTTTTTGCTCTTTCAAAGTATTATTAATATTCTTCAAATGTTAACCATGCATGCATATAATCTGATAAGACAGATACTCAGAGAATTACCTTGGAAATTATTTTGTATTATCTGAAAGACAAGTAAAATTTTAAATGCTAAGCATAACCAGAACAATTATTTGATAGTTACATGTAAATCCATTAAAAATATGTAAATATAAGATAATATATTACTAAATCTTAGCAAGTCATTTTTATTCAGAACACTTTTGGAGCTTTTGTACATAATGAAGTTTGTTGAGAATATTTCAGCTTAGTTAATAGCATATCTTTTAAAATGCCATATTAAACATTTCTTTAAGTCACAGGCTGGGAAATGTTTGCAAAATGAATTCAAATCATTAGAATTACTTAAATCCATCTAGATTTTTTTAAACCTAGAAATGTACCAAACTATTATAAGGCTAAGAAAACAGGGATTTAAAAAGAAAATATATGGTTGATGGTGACATTAAACCTAACTAAATAATAAGGATGATTTATTAGAAGTTTAATTTATCTTTTTAAGGCCTAAAAGGGAATATTTTAGATTTGTTAAGTAAAACTTTTTTCTATATATGCCAAGTTCATGATACCTGCAGTTCTGGAAACACATATCACTGACAATGGCATTTTATCAGAGTATCAGAAAATATAGAAATGAGTAATACAACATTACATCAAATTTTGTTGTTTATTTAACTGTCCACAGAAGGGTTCCTCATCACATAGTACTGAAAGCATCATTAGTCAAAACTGTGATTATAAGTATTATTTATTGCTTTCCTAGGTTGAAATGCTAACACATCTATTCATTCATTCATTCATTCATTCATGCAATGAATAGAGCGCCCACCATATATCAGACCCATTTTAGGCACTGGCCATTCAGAAGTGAACAAAACAGGAAGAAACAGCCCTACTGTGAATGAAACTATCAATTAAGTATAAAAATCGTAAGTATAAAAATAGATGTGTCATATTGGCTGAAATTCATTTCTTTTAATAAACATTGGTTGCATTCAAGGCCAAAAGGTTTCAGGAAATGACATTTGCCCTAAGAAGAATAAAGTGTTAGGATATTTTCACATGTGGCATAGTTGATCTGCAATATTTTAGAACTCTTACTTCTTTGGGAAAATATATTCCTAAACTGAAAATCTGAATCATAATTTCTCACTTGTTTTTTCATGTAAGTAAGAAAAAACAACCTATAAGTAGATGAACTGCTAGGTAAATAGACTGATAAACAGAAAAACAAACACAATGTTCTTTATCCATGTTCCTCCAATATTCTCTAGAAGCAGTTCAATTAATTAGTTGATGGCTAGTAATTAGGAAGGATATTTAAGTCTGATGTGTGCCAAAACTACAATCATTTTTGGCACAGTTGCTTTGGCAACCAGGTAGATGAACTAAATAACTCTATCCAACAAGTGAAATCACTTAGTTATATGGGGGTTCACTTTGAAGCTAATTGATCCTGATGGGTTTCTAAGGATGCATCCAAATGTACACATGTTATAGGAACTGACTTAAAGTTATACCGTGATTCCAGTAGGTATTTGATAAGTCTTGCCCTCAAAAGTTTCTGCTTCTTTAATTTATTGACATGAATATTTTGGAGTTTTTATCAAATAATTGTGTGACCATTAGAGTAGATCCATTGCTACTTCTGAGCAAAGTCCTATCCTTGATTTCAAGTGTCCCTGTGGGTCACTCTTATGTTCTGAGATAATAATAGTAATAACAACGACTAATATTTGTTATTTTGTGATAACAATCATACTAATAATAGCAGTAATAGTTTCCATTTGTTGACTTACTCTATGCCAGCACTGTACTAAATGTTTTGTGTGCATTATCTCATTTAATCGACCAGGCAACTTAAGATTTTAATTTTATTTATTTTTTACTTAAACATGAAAATTTCAATAGCCATATGATATTCTTAAAACAAACTTTCAGACATAGGTGATTTAAAACTTTATAAAAATATATATACAGCTTCAAACTATACAATTTACTCAATTTAACAGAATGCCCATTTTTTAAGACATACATAATTTCAAAGAAATTTTCAATTTTATCCCAATTTCTCATTTAAAGTCTCAGATTACATCTACCTATTATGTACAAACACATGAATAAATAATATGGCAGAAATGTCCTCAAAGTTCCCAGGGTTTGGGTTACAAAGAAAACTTAGAGAATTTCATCTTCTCTGTGTATAGGAATTAAGTCTCAGCCCATTTTATACCTGTCTTTTCTATTTTCTTGTCAAATATTGGCTCTTCTTAAATAGATGTACTGATTTTATTCATTGTTTTTCTCAGGAAGGATATGTGTGATCCAGTAATTAAAGAAAGCAACTGAAATGTAAGGAGAGAGTAAATTATAACTTATGCAGACAATAAGCTGGGGGATCTGGGATTTGGCTCATATTTAACCAATTCCAAAGACTATATCTATAATCCCAGTTCAAGATAAAACCTCAATCCTTTACCCACACTTGTGGAATCTAAGGTTATACCAATCCTTCTTTAACCACAACCTAGATAATGTCCGATAGTGCAATTCCTTCCAGCAATCTTTATTTTGAAGAGTTTTCCCTAAATCTCTTATAAATCTCAGCTGGATCAGTGGACGTTCATAAAGGATAACCCCAAAATTGTAATTATATAACTTTAGGATTATTCAAGCTTTATTTTAGTGTTAAGATAGAAATATAAAAGCTACATAATTTGATTATTAAATTGACTTTACAAAACCAGAGATTCATCTTATTTCCTTTAACCACCAAGTTCCATAAAGTTTTTGAAGATTCTAAAAATGCATACAATTAAAATGCTGAGATAAATAAATGATGTAGGCAAGATGAAGGGGAAAAGATAAAAAAGACAATTAGAAAGAACTGCTGGGATGAAAGACTAAAATTGGGACACAGCCAAACATATCATATGATCCTGAAATACGCCTGCAAATTTGATTTGAAAATTCCTTGAAGGCCAAAGTGGGGAAATATAGTTGTTTACAAGATTTAGAGTCTCCAAAAGATGAAACACTAAGTAAAATTCAGAAGAAGCACAGCATTTCCAGATTCTGAAATTTCTCTTCTTCCATCTAACAAAGAAGACTGTTTTTCACAGCAATTGACACAAGGTTAAATATGAATTTCATGAAGCTGATTCTTCTATTGTCCTCTAATGTTGAGCTAAAACAATGATGTTTAAATTTGAGTTTCCCTGGTAGACAATGGACAGAGTTATATAAAGATTATTCCACAAATAGCATTTCGACTGGCTTGGCATCTGATAAGGTTGAGATAGCAGGAGTTCAATGCTGTAGTCTCTGGCAAGGATTTATAATGCCTGGTGTTCTATGTCCTGATTAAGAGCAATTCCATTTGCTTTGATATAGGTTTAAGATATATTATTTTAACGAAAGGGCCGTGATCCTAACGAAGATGCTTTTCTAAATAGTTGTCTATCCCACCTTTGGGTGGAACCAGGTCACGAGGAATGAAGCAGTAGAAAGGGTTATAGAAATGTATTATGAGGTCACCCGGAAGGCGTGCCAGTGGCCGGACATGGCTTTCTTGACCAGATTGGTGGGTCACCTGTTGGGTCCAGTCAGTAGGTCAGCGGCCCTATTGGATGGCAGGTGGCTCCAGCCCCGCGCCTGGCTGGGTCTCCCCGACTCCTGGGGGACTCCCGGCGTGCAGAAGACCCGGGACAAGGCGCGCGGGAACGAGTATCAACGGGGCAACATCAAGCGCAAGAACAAGCATGGTTGGATCCTGCGCTTGAGCACGCCAAACGGCGTCCAGGTCATTCTTCGCCGCAAGCACAAGGGTCGAAAATCGCTGAGCCACTGCGGAGCACGACGCTGCCAGCTGGACCCCCCATTAAAGCATTTTCCTCGCTGACGACTGGGACTCGGACAGACATGAATCCTCAAATTTCGGGGTTGGCCCAGGGGAAGAATTGTGGGATTGGACTGAAAGAGGGGGTGGGAAATCAGACCTTGCCAAGTGCCTTTTTACCCTTTTGAATTAGGAAGAATTTCGAACATATGCAACAGTCCACAGAATGGTACAGTGAACGCCCGTGTAACCCAGTACACAGCTCTACCCACAACCCATCCCTCTCCGGAGGTGCAAATCTTGGGCAACAGGTTATTTTTTCTGTAACAATTTCAGAACTCACCTTTCTAAGATAAGGGGCCTTTAATACATAGTCACAAAACTTTTCACAGCTAAAAAAAGGTCAACAATTCCTTCATGTCGTTAAAAGTCTAATAAATGTTCAGATTTTCACTTGTCTTATAAAATGCCAATTCTCACAGTTCTAGGAAAGCTTGTGGAGAGGTAGGAGGGGTTTGAATCCTCCACCTGCCCCTTGGGAATGGGCTGTGTGACCTTGAGCAAAATCTTAGCCCTCTGAGGTTCATTTGGTTCCTATAACATGGGACTTCCTTGGCAGTCCAGTGGTTAAGACTCAAGGCTTCCACTGCAGGGGGCGCGGGTTCCATCCCTGGTTGGGGAACTAGGGTCCTGCATGCTGTGCCGCCAAAAAAATAAATAAATAGATAAAATAAAGTGGATCCATCCTTAAAAAAGAAATGTATTATGAGAACCAGGGTTGAGAACCTGTTTCAGCATCACTGGTATGAGACTTTCAGTGAGTTAATATACTTCTGTGGACATCGGTTTCTTTCCTAAAACTTGGAGCTAGTGGCAATTGCTTCTTTCACATGTTTGTCATGAAAAGTAAGGAGATATGGCAGAGATGGAAACGTACTATTGCAGCATTCTTTTTCAGAAAAAAATTTTAAAAATTTTATTGGGGTATAGTTGATTTACAATGTTGTGTTAGTTTCAGGTGTATAGCAAAGTGATTCAGTTATATACGTACATATATTCATTCTTTTTTAGATTATTTTCTCATGTAACTTATCACAGAATATTGAGTAGAGTTCCCTGTTCTGTACTGTAGGTCCTTGTTGGTTATCTATCTTATATATAGTAGTATGTGTGTGTTCATCCTAGAAAATATTTTTTAAATTATAAGTTTTCTTTGCCATTCACATTTTACCAGTTGGCCTATGGTGTTATTGTATCTGTTATAGCAAATCAAAATTAGATATATGTTGGGATGAGTAAGTAACCATTCATGTACACATTCATGTACGTCATGTACATAAGGCTATACAAAATGAAAAGCAGAGTAATTATCCAGTGGACTTGATCAGTGGAAGCAGATGTGCCAACTCTTCTGTGTGTGTGTGTGTATATCAGAGAAAGGAGAGAGAGAAAGAGACAGAGAATAATGCAGATGCAAGTGTCTTAATACTCTTAGATTAAAAACCAGAGGTGGGAGAAAGGTCCATACATGTTTGGGTGACTGTGGTGCCTAGCTGCTGGTGGGTCACTTTCTGGGTGAAGCCTGGCCATACTGCTTGCCTCTTGGAGATATCCCATAATTGTATGCCTGCACATTGAACATGACATTGAAACACTAGATTAGAAGTGACTGAGGGAGGTGCTTGGGCAGATGGTTCTAGTCTGGTTATGTATTGCTGTTTAATAAGCAGGGATAGTTAAGGGTTATGCCCAGAACTGGCACAGTGTAACCCCCATAGTATTCTATTGGTAAAGGTGTCACCAGAAGGAATTCAGAAAGAGTAGCATAGACACTATGAAGAAGCTGAGCATAAGAGAATTTGACTTGAATATTGGTTTCAGCATTAAAGGTGAAGGTTAAAAGGCAGTGTTGATTTTGAAATCAGGAATTTTCTACTTCCAACAGTCAGCCACCCTGTTGATGAGTTTGTACCAGGGGGTGAGTGACTAGAAAGAGCTGTCACATGTTGGCCGATGGCCACCTCTGTCTGAGCCTATGTGATGGGAACAGATGTCCCCCTCCCTCTGTGCTTAGTCTGACCTCTAACAAGTGAGCCCCGTGTCAGCAGGAGGCAGTAGCCTGATTGGTGGCACTAGTCTGTGATAAGGACAGAAGAAAAGAGTAAAATTGCTACACCAGGATAACCCTGTATTTGTTTTCCATTGCTGCCATAACAAATTATCATAAAGTTAGAGGCTTAGAACAGCACACATTTATTATCCTACAATTCTGTTTAATTTCTGGTCAGAAATTAAACACAGGTCTCACTGAGTGAAAATCAAGGTGTTGGCATGGCTGTATTCCCTTCCGGAGAAGAATCTGTTTCCTTGCCTTTTCCAGCCTCAGAAAGTGCCTGCGCATTTTGGTTCATGGCTTCTTCTATCTTCAAAGTCAGAGACACTGTATCCCTTTGATCCTTCTTCCTTTGTTACATCTCCCTTTGACTCCGACCTTGGCTGAGAAAGGCTCTCTGCTTTGAAGAACTCATAGGATTAGGTTGGCTCCAGGATAATCTACCTGTCTCAAGGTCCTTAACCTTAATCACATTTGCTAAGCCCCTATTCCCTGTAAGGTAACTTACTTATGAGTTCCAGGAATTAGGATTTAGGCATCTTTGAGGACTATTTTGCCAACAGCAAACCATTACAGATGAGGAAACTTTACCATAGACTCCTGTTCCTCTGTGCCATCCCCCATCCTTACCTGTTTCGTGGATTTCAGGGGTACTAAGTTCCTCATCAGTGACCACAGAAGTAACAAATTTCCTGTATGGCTACCATGGTGGCCAGTGGTTGCCAACACTGGCTTCAAGGAAAGTGTGACGGACAACTCATAGAGTCCCTGGTAGGCTAAAAGGCTGACAAGAACTGGTTCTCAGGCACTTGTTCCCAACTAGCACTCTAGCTAGCTGGGAACAATTTGAAGAAGAGAATCTGGGGAAAGACTGGACTTTCTTGCATGAGCATTTGGAGGGTCAGAAGCAACAACATTTGGGAGATTAAATGTAAACTAATTTCTTCTCAAAAGTTGGTGAAGGCTGGGACATAACAGAGTTGAGTGAATAAATATATTCTTCACTGCCACTGCTTTTATAAAACACTCCAAAGCCTGACTTACTATTTACAAGAATAAATACTGGAGTTACACAAATGTAGGCACACACACAGAGGGATAGAGAAAGCCATTTTAAAAATGAAACTTCTATAGATATACAAGATTTAGCTTCTTTCTTCATTCCCCAGGCGGAAGCTGGCAAGAGTCTATTAATAGCCTCCCCTAGCATATAAAACTGCAGATGTTCCCTTACTGCTGAATTTTTTTCTACATCCAAACTTATCAGTTATCTATGTTTTCATTTCGGGAGTCTAGATCCAGAAGGAGCATTAACTATAGTGCAGTTATAATGTTTCTTCTCAGTGTCAGCAAGGTTGTAGTAATTTTTGCATAAAATATCTGTTAAAATTCAATGAGCATTTTCCTTGTGGAGTTTACTAAAACTCAATATCTGTCATGAACCAAGGAGGCCAGCCTTGGAGATGTACAGCCTTACATCTTTCACCTGTGAAATCCTAAAATTCGGATAATGGAAATAGTAACAGCGGCCCTCATCAAAATGCAAGAGGGAGGAGGGTGAAGCGTAGAAAGGAAAAGAGAATGATGTGCGTGTTTTTCACATTTAGGGAGAAAGCACTGATTAACAGCAGGTTCTCAGCTCTCTACGCGAGTTCAATTTCTAGTGTTTCCGGGAGCTCTATTTTGAGCACCAAGTGAAACACAACAATCTGGAAAAAGACTTTCATTTCTTTATATGCAAGAAAAGCATCCTGTAAGTATGGAATGACCTTTTTTTTTTTTTTTAATTCTGGCAGGATTGTTGCTGAATTGATATACTACTCTCCTTGGGCATAAACATATGTTAGAAAGAAAAGGAAGATACATGATTAAATACTTCACCTGTTCAATGAACCTTCCTTAAATACACCTTAGCTCAAATATTTTTTAAGACAAATAATTCAATATATGTTTTGGATTTCAAATGTTACGTTTGATTTAAACAAATAAAGAAAGCAGACTGTATTCTCCTGACCTGCTGAGCTTGAGTGTGACTCATAACTGTCTCACTCTGTATCCGTTTGCATCCAAGAACTGGAATATTGGTCTTAGTCACCTTTTATGAGAGAATTCTTGGCAACAAGGGAGAAGGATACTGAGTGATGATTGGTCTCTAATGTATTTTAACAGGAGCTTCTTGACATAAAAACAAATAGGCAAAACTGAAAATGTTATGCTTATTTTATGGTGAGAAGGCATCCACATGCCAATAAAGTTCATCCTTCCTTTTTTTTTTTTTTTTTTCTGGTACGCAGACCTCTCACTGTTGCGGCCTCTCCCATTGCAGAGCACAGGCTCCGGACGCGCAGACTCAGCGGCCATGGCTCACGGGCCCAGCCGCTCCGCGGCATGTGGGATCTTCCCGGACCGGGCACGAACCCGCGTCCCCTGCATCGGCAGGCGGACTCTCAACCACTGCGCCACCAGGGAAGCCCCATCCTTCCATTTTAGTAAGGCCTGGAACAAAAATTTTGGAGAAAGCTGGAGGCTCTGTGCTTTTGGCTGAGATATCTCTTCAGAGAAATGGGCCTCTGTGGATCCTCCAGACCCATTCATTACACTTTGCAAAACAT
The DNA here is from genome assembly GCF_964270905.1 of Leucopleurus acutus. Classification (NCBI taxonomy): domain Eukaryota; kingdom Metazoa; phylum Chordata; class Mammalia; order Artiodactyla; family Delphinidae; genus Leucopleurus; species Leucopleurus acutus. The sequence continues at coordinate 22,745,219 of NC_139159.1, read as the reverse complement.
GGGTGTTGGTCACTTGGTCCTGTCCAGCTGCTGATATTCATTTCATTTTCCGTGGGGTATTCCTCCCAGGCTGGGGCTCTCTGCTTCCAACAACAGAGAACTCTCAATCATGTGAAGTCCTCTCAGAAAGAAGGTGGAAAGTTTAAGTTCTCATCGATACAAATGGGGTTTTAACTTCTAAAGGTTGTTTATTTGATAAAGAACAGACAAGATATATCGGGAATAATTCTAAAAGGAACATTTCAGGCTTAGACTCAATAGATCAGAGCCTTAGTTTTGACTCAGCTGTTTATTGAAATGTGTGCCTTTGGGTAATAAAAGAAAATGTGGTCTAAACATAGGATGGAATATTATTCAGCTTTAAAAATGAAGGAAATACTGCCATTTGCAACAACATGGATAGACCTGGAAGACATTATGCTAAGTGAAATAAATCAATCATAGAAGGACAAATAGTGCATGATTCTACTTATATGAAGTCTCTAAAATAGTCAAACTCATAGAAGCAGGGAGTAGAATGGTGGTTGCCGGGGGCTGGGGGAGGATAGAATGGAAAGTTGTTATTCAATATATATAAAGTTTCAGTTATGCAAGATGAAAGAGTTCTAGAGATCTGCTGTGTGAAACTGTGCCTACAAGTAAACAATACTGTATGGTACCCTGCAAATATTAAGAGGGCAGTGCTCATGTTAAGTGCTCTTCTACAACAATAACAAAAAAAGACTAAATTTTGTGTATTGTCTGCTCCATGTGGCTTCTCATATGGTATCTCATTTCATCCTCATGACTACCCTTTGAAGTGTATGTTATTATCATCCCTGTTTTACAGATGAAGGAAATGAAGCTCACCCTGGTTAAACCAGTTGCTTAGAGTCATGCCACGACTGAGTGCCAGGGACAGCTCTCAATCTGAGAGCGTTTTTGACTCTAAAGTTTATGCTCATTTTGTCTCACACATCATTTTTCGTGAATCCTAGTTTCTGCAGTCATAAAAGTGAGGTTAACAGTGCCTAACCTGCACAACTCCTGCAGAAGTTAAAAATAATATGTATATGGTTGCTGGCACGTGGGTTGAATACATTTAACGAATCACTGAAAAAATAGTTAGCCACTATCTGATATGTATCATGCATGGTTCTAGGTGCTGAGGGACACCGTGGCAAACAATGATACCATGGCCTTTGATGTCATGGATCTTCCTGGTTTGTTATTTGCCTGTTTTATTACCAGTAATTTCAAAGTGGAGGTGGGGGTGAGGTGGGGAGTGTATTAGTTTGCTAATGGCTGCCATAACAAAGAACCACAAATTGAATGGCTTAAACAACAGAAATTTATCATCTCTCAGTTCTGAAAACTAGAAATCCAAGATCAGTGCCAGAAAGGTTGGTTCCTCTTGAGGACTGTGATGGAGAATCTGTTCCATGTCTCTTTGCTAACTTCTGGTGGTTTTCTGCAATGTTTTGTGTTCCTTGACATGTGAAAGCATCACCCAATCTCTGCCTTCATCTTCACATGATGTTCTCCTCCTGTGTGTGTCTGTGTCCAAATTTCTCCCTTTTAAAAGGCCATTAGTTATAGTGGATTGGGGGTCCCTTCTACTCTAGTCTCACCTCATCTTAACTAATTACATCGGAAACGATGTTATTTCCAAATACATTAGCATTCTAAGGTTATTGGGAGTTAAGACCTCAACATATAAAATTGCCAGTGAACAGTTCTACTGTTCCCCAGGTACCTAAAATCTGTACAAGACTGAACTTAAACTCTTTCTTTCACACCTGTTCTTCCAGGTTTTTCTTTTCAGTTAGAGACACATGATCTATGCTGTCACTTAAGCTGAAAGCCAGAAATCGTATCTGACCCTTATTTCCCCATCACTTCTCTCAAATCCAAATGGTTTTAGCTTCTACACATCTCTCTACCACGTCTTTGCCTATCCATAATTATTACCTCTGTCCCAGCTCTGACCTTCAGCATCTCTTGCCTGGGGAGGAAATAATAATTGATTACAAAGGCCAATGTAGCCCTCAGCATACAGCACTTGTTCCCATGATACCAAAATGATAGGAGTCAAGATGCTGAGCAAAAACAAACTCTTAAAAATGGTGAAAATTATCAGACAGGTGAATAAGGTGATCTTGGGTAATAGGTAAAATCAGAGTTCTGTGATTCTGATTTTACTTCTTTTCCCTGTGTCTGCTCTCTCTAGGGCAAAGTTGACATTAGATAATATGAGCTACAGAAAACTTCTTTTGCAGAGAAATTAAACTTCAGAAAATCAAAAGCATATTGACTCAGTGAGAGAATATGGGCACTGGTCATCCTATAATCTTTCTTATCAGAGTTGAGGCAGAGAACAGTCATGCATTCCCCAGGGCAGGGGTGTCTCTGCAGCTTCAAAGGATGACCTGTTGGGGAATGATGTGAGCAGGTTGTGTTTATAGCCTCAATTAAATCACATGAATCTTACAGCTAAGCACGTCCAATCAAAGAAGAAGGAAAACAAATGTCCTGAAAGGTCAGGCACAAGCATAAATTGAGCCTGACGCCAGGCCTCTTTGTCACCTCAGGCAATAAGGAATCCTGGTCAAGCAGAGCATCTGTTCTTACAGTATTCTCCCTGCTTAACCTCTTCTCTATTTCTGATGTGAGATCTATAAACACAATAGTTCAGAGCAATGGAAAAAATTCTCTCTGCAATACTTTTAACTTTTGAATCAAAAACTGGTATGCTTGATTACCCTAGGCTTTCACTTTATTTGGAATTGTAGATAAATATTTTAATAAAGTAGGAAAGGATGATGATCCTGACATCTCTCTTACTTCAGTTCATGGTATTAACAGGTAAAGATGAAGATCAGAAAAGATGGCCCTGGCAAAACTATGAAGAGGAAGATGTTTCTTCCTGGAGCCTTCAGCCATGTGATTCTGGACCCTTTCCACGTGTTAAGAGTGTCCCTTATTATTCATCTCAGATATTCACATATGAGAGTGCTCTGGCCATGACACTGTTTGATTTTCAGCTGACCTGACTGTATAGTGAATGTACCATGGCTGGCGCTGACATATTGATAGAGAGCTAACTTAAAAGGAGGCACAGGGACTTGCCTTGTGGTCCAGTGGGTAAGTCTCTGCACTCCCAATTCAGGGGGCCTGGGTTCGATCCTTCGTCGGGGAACTAGGTTCCACATGCATGCTGCCACTAAGAGTTCACATGATGCAACTAAAAGATCCCGCACACCGCAACTAAAGATCCTGCATGCAGTAACGATGATCCCGACTGCCGCAACTGAGATTCGGTACAGCCTAAATAAATAAATAAATAAATATTAAAAAAAAAAAAAAGGAGGCACAGAGGAGCTCTCTGGCTTTGAGAGTACAAGGAAGAGAGTGGTAAAGGCCAGTGATTTCCAGTCTGACTGTGAATCAAGCTACCTGAGAAAGATTTGTTTTTGCTTTTATTTAATTAACTGTAGGTTTTCCTGCCCCTCCCAGAAAATACATCATTTTGGGTAGATGAGGGGAGGGCTGAGACTCTATCATTCAGTCAATATTCAAAGCCCAAGTTGGGGACCAGTGGTATGTATTGCTCTAGTGTTTTTGGTGTATAATCTGGTACACCAAGAGGACAAGGTTTAAAGGACAATGTCGATCACACTGAATACAGAAAAAAGTTAAAGAGATTAAATGAGCTATTGGATATAATATATAATATTCCAGCAATGGAGAAAAGGACAATCCAGCACAGAAATACAAGTCCTTGAAGTAGAGAATTCAACAAATGAAATAGGAAAAAGGGTTTTCAAAGACCCAGTTGATTGAAATTTGTCTGAAATGAAAAGACTAGATTGATCAACTTAAAGGACTGTTGGTATACAAAGACAAATTGATTCAGAATTATAGGAACTGAGACCCATCCCAGGTAAGTCATTGAACTCAAAAAAATAAAAAAAAAAAAGAATTCTTCTGTTCATCTGGTCAAAAAATAAGTATCACCCATGAGGGGAGAATATGCAGGTGACTTCATTTCTTTCCCATAGCAATATCAATGGAGGAATGTCTATATATTACTGAAGGAGTAAGTGTGACACAAGTTTACTGTATTCATCCAAGTCATATTTCAAGAATAAATACCACAGAGAGCCTTTCTCAAAGAGGAAAGGTCACATGCTACCCGTAAGTCCCTCTAGAGAAAAGGAAAAAAAGAAAATCAAGTAAACCTGAATCCAGCCAAATATAAGCTATATTAAAAGACAAAATTTAACAATGGAACAATTGTGGTAAATGGCTTTAAGATTTAAATCCTTTTAATAAATATTTAACCCACTAATACGTGGAAACTAAATAATGAAAGACTAAATAATAAAAGAAATTGTAATAGATCAGAATGTGAATGTTGTTCATTCATCCAGACAAAGTAAAGATAATTACAAGTATCAAAGGTTGAAAAATGATGGAGGGGTGAGATGGGCAGACATATAAGAATGCTAATCAGTTCCTCTTTCACCAGAGAAAGACAATCAAAGATGTGTGAACTGGAGAAGTATTTTGTAAATGCCATAATAGAGGGATATTGTAAAATCACATATATTTTTAATGAAATATATTTATCTGCAAAGACTAGTAAGTTTCTCAGTTTTTTTTTTGTTAAATTCAAATAAAATTTAATTTTTTAATGTTTATATTAGATCATCTCATTGTTTTAGAGTTATTTCTATATTTTTATGGATTTCTATATTTATATGTTATTCCATGTTTATATCTATGTATGTAAACATATATTTATGTATATATACATGCATATGTGTGTGTGTGTATATATATATATATATGCATATATTCTATAAGGGAGCAAAGTTTGTCACCCCAAAGTGTGTCTCTTTGTCATGTAAATTATTTTGAGCTGAAAGCAATCAAGGCCCAAAACTCAGGGAGAACCTTTGACCTTTCCCCTAATTGCCTAAAGAATGTAGATAGATAATCTCTTCTAGGTAGGGAGCTATTCATAGATAATTATAGCATGAACTAAGTGTGTAATTACAGTATGGTGAAGTCTGTTAAAATTCTTCTTTGTGTCCTATGGTCTCTGAATGGCCCAGGAAACATTTGTTACCAAACAATGGCTTTTCCATCTTCATGTCAATTGCCTTCCTCTCTTTTGGAGTCCCAAACCATTACCCCCAATATCCTCTTTTGTCTTTAGCTGAAATGGTATTTAAGGTGAGTGTTCCAGTCATTTTGGCAAGTTACTCAGTTTGCCTGGGTCTGTCCCACGTATACATGTTATTAAACTTTAGTTTGATATTTTCCTGTTAATCTGTCTCATGCTAATTTAATTCTTAGAGCAGCCAGAAGAACCTAGAAAAGCAGAGAAAAATTTCTTCTTCCCCGAAATTCTTAAGAATTTGATACATATATTAATTTGAATTATTGGGGCAGAAGGAAACTTCTTCCTCCCTGAATACACACACTTCTATACACACACACACACACACACACACACACACACACACACACACCAAATATTAACACTGAGAAATGCCCTTGGCAGTAGCCCAATCATCTGCCTTCCATAAGAAATGTGTGCACCAAGGTCTAGTCAATATATATAGGTTCCCACTGCATGGGGCTGACTTACCAGAAATTTCACTGTCTGGTCCTTTATTTCTTTATTAGAAAACTTTTGACCCTGTATCTGGAAGGTCTTTCAGCTTCATTTGTCTTTACCAAAACCCTTTAACTTTCCCCAGGAGTTCTTTGTGACTAAGATGTCTGACCAAACCCAGTGAACTCTAATAAAATCTCATGGTCCTGGTCTCTCTGGCCACAGTTGATTGGTTTAAGGGGGAACATCTACTCAAGCTTGAACAATGCACCTGTCTACAGGAATCTGGATATTTTATTGTGCTCTTCCAGTTTTAGTGGCTGGAAACTTGAATGTAATAAAACAATTGTGAATTCTCCTTTTCCACCATGGTGTATGGAGGGTTGAGAAAACTAGAGGGCCGGCAAAGGGAAAGAATGAAGCAAATGCTGGGGAGGAACAAACACAGAGGTGCCTGATACTGTCTCAGTGTGCTCTTGTGTCTCAGTCTCTGGATTTTATGTGTACTGCTCTTCTCTTAGAATAAATCCCTCTTTCTATTTGAGTTTACTTGAGACAGTTTCTTCTGCCCGAATAATCCAAATTTGTATGTGCATTAAATTCTTAAGAAAGAGAAACATAAAAGAAACTTTTATAGCATTTAAAATAAAGTAGGGCTTCCCTGGTGGCACAGTGGTTGAGAGTCCGCCTGCCGATGCAGGGGGCATGGGTTCGTGCCCCGGTCTGGGAAGATCCCACATGCCGCGGAGTGGCTGGGCCCGTGAGCCATGGCCGCTGAGCCTGCGCGTCCGGAGCCTGTGCTCCGCAACGGGAGAGGCCACAACAGTGAGAGGCCCGCGTACCACAAAAATAAATAAATAAAATAAAGTAGTGGGATTTATGATAAAAAACATCAGCAATTTCAATTCTTGCTATATTCTAAAACCAAGTTATTATTTGAGAACCATTTAATTTTTCAATAAATATTTATTGAGTTTAGGTACTTGAACAAAATATACAAAATCCTTGCACTCAAGGAACTCCTCCATTTTGGTGGAAGCATATAGTCTTCTAGTCTCTGGATAAAAGTGAAACATATAATAATTTGGGAAATAAACGGGTTCACTTAGGAGTAATTAATTCAATCTTTTCTAAAATACAGAGAATTTTACATCAAGACATTAAAATAACTCTCAATACTGTAAGAGAAATTCTGCATATTTTGGAGTTGTAAGATAGACTTGATATAACAAAACAGTAAAAAATATTTCTGACACCTATATTTTAATGAGGTTACTTAATGAAGGAAATTATGCTTTTAGCTTTCAGCTTTTGATAACACGTAGGTAAAGAGAAGCTGCTTAAAAAACTTCATTTTGAGGTAGCTAAGCAAAAAATGTGTTAAATAAATATTTGTTGTATGAATGAATAAAAGTTTCTGGTCTTAAGGAGCTAACACCAAACTTAGGGGAGACATCACCTTATTTTCAACCTTTCAAACTGTCAAAAAATGTAGATTCACGAATTCTCTCTTCAGCTGTGCCTAGTAACTTAGTATCAATTTAGGTTTTCTCAATGAAAAATCTCCTTATTTAGAATTTCTAATAAAACATATTTTACTCTTCTTTTTCTTCATTTATGCTCATTTTGATTTCACATTTTTTGCTCTTTTTCATAGATGTTATTCCTTGATTTATCTCTTTGAGGACCATCAACATATTTAAAGTTCTTTCCAAATTTCATTTGATATCAATATTTCTCCTAAAGTTTAATTTTGTTATTTGTCTTTCTAGAGGCTTTTCAGTTGCCCAGGGCTCCCAGGAAATTTCCTGATCTTGAATTTGGAGCTCAGGCCCCTTAACCAAGGTGATATGAGATACAATGCAGGTACCATCACTAAGTCAGAGGATATCCTCACCCACTACCTGGTTTGAGATTATATTTTTCTACCTCCTTTATTATGCAACTTTCCAAAACTGTATCTGGTCCCCAGTTACATTAGGCAACTCTGGCTCCTGACTCTTGCCATTTTCCTGAACAATAAAATCTCCAGGTTGCTTCAACACGCTTCCAGATATGGAGTCCAGTATGCACATGGCTTCAGTCCCACTTAATTTGTTTCTGTTTTGTTTCTGGCCAACAGACATCTTTATCTTGTGTTTGAGCATGGTATTTTTTTTAAAAAGCTTCTCCTTTGATGTTTTATCTATCATTCTATATATCTGGAGTGGAGGGAGCATCAAAGGGTAAACCCTTGATGCTATCTTGACTGAAGTTGCAAAGTAAAGTTTTAAATCATTTTTCCAGACTTAAGCCAGGTGGAAAAAAAGGTGTAATTTTGGACAGTGGGACCTTTCCCCTTGAAGTTACAGCATATGTAACAGAACTGAAATTAAAAGACAAATACAAAAACACATGTTCTGAAATGTCCTCTCACCTGCAATAATGTAGCAAAGGCCATTTGTACGATTAGGCCATTTCTAAGCAATTGATCTGGTAGAACCCCAGAGGATCAGGTCTCTCAATAGAGTTCCTGGCACCAGCAAGAAAATAATTATTTATTCATACACTGTTGCAGCTGACAGAATGTAGAAATCATTAATTTCTTTATTTTACAAACTAATTACAAGAAAAAAATGAAGAAACTTGCTCAGTGGCAAACTATTAATTAGACGTAGAACTGAAATTAAGTTTCAGGCTAACAGGTCATTGTTCTTTTCAACTCACCATGTAGTTTTATTTATTTCTCTTTCTTATAAAAATGCAGTGAATGTTGAGTATTTTGTGAGATATCTGGAAAATGCTTTATTATCCTCCTGGGCTGAAATTTATTCAAGCCATACCAATTTGTTGGTATTGATGAAAATGTTGATTTTGTGCTAAGTGTACCTTATTTTTCAGACAAGTAAAGATGGTGCTGATGATATCAACCTTGTTCTTTTTTAAAGTTTTTTACATCTTTATTGGAGTATAATTGCTTTACAATGTTGTGTTAGTTTTTGCTGTACAACAAAGTGAATCAGCTATATATATACATATATCCCCATATCCCCTCCCTCTTGAGCCTCCCTTCCACCCTCCCTATCCCACCCCTCTAGGTCACAAAGCACTGAGCTGATCTCCCTGTGCTATGCAGCAGCTTCCCACTAGCTATCTATTTTACATTTCAACCTGTTCTTTTATTCAATTAATTTCAATTCAAGCTCATTGTGTGAATTTACCTTTGTGAGATTTAAAGTTTTCAGAGTATTGTTCTTAAAAAACTCACAAATATTTTCCAGTTGCAATTTGTTATAATTGTTTAGCATCCAGTTTTCAGGCTTTTAGAATTGTATAACTTTATGTAACTCATGCATTCATTTTTTCATTTCCAATATATGTTGAGTGCTTATTATGGGTGAAGCTTTTTCTAGGTGTCTGAAATGTAAAATGAACAACACAGACATGTTTCCTGAACTCACAGAACTGACATTTCAGTGGAAGAAATAGAAAATAAAAAGAAATTACAAGATGAATAAAAATTAAAACTATTATAAGTATTATGAAGGAATGACACTAGGTGTTGTGTGGGGATAATCAGATGATTTGACTAAATCAGGAATTCAAAGAAGGATTCTCTGGAGAGAGGGTCTGAAGTTCGAGAAGAAGCAAATTCAGTGAGGAGAAGAAAGAACATTCCCAACAGAGAATAGGATGTGGAAAGATCCTATGGAAAGGGAATCCATGAGTTCTTTAGTATACTAAAATAAGCTAATAAGGCTGGAGAGTTTTCAGCAAGGGGAAGAGTGGCCCAAGTTGAGTCTGGAAGAATAGACAAGGCTAGGTTCTGCATGGCCTTACAGATTAAGGGCTTTGGACTTTATCTTTAGAACAATAGGAAGGGCTTAGAATATTCAAAAGTCATTCTGGCTGCAGGATGAGAATGAGCCATAGTTGGTGCAGATAAACAAGTATCTGAGCTATTGTACACCAGACAAGAGATAACAGTAACCTTAATGAGATGATGGGGGTAAGCATGCTGGGAAACAAATGAATGAATGGAAGGAAGTGAATGAGGTATTTAGAAAAGAAAACTGACAGATGAGGCAAAGAAGGTGACTGTATAATGACATCCTTCACAGCAATAGAACCATGGAAAAGAATCTGGTTTCAAGGAGGTCAACTTTCCAAAGGTGTCTTACTAATTTGAAGTTCTTTAAAGATATATGACAAAAATGCCAGGTAGGTGATTGGATATATAGGCTTAGAACTCAGAGGATAGTTCTAGACTAAAGAGGTAATTTTGTGAGTTACTTTCATATGGTGCTGGGAGTGGATTAGGTCATCCAGGGAAACAGTACAGGGTGAGAAAAGAAGGTCAGGCCTATGACTTGACCTACCAAATTTAGTGTTTAGGTAAAAGATGAGAAATCAACAGAAGAGATTTGAATTAGCTGCAAGCGTGAAAGGAGGGAATTAAGAAGAGTGCCATGTGACATGGTCTTGTGAAGAGAGTGCTACAAGGAGAGTGTATTCTACAGTGCTGATTGCTATTTAGAGTTCAAGAAAGAAGAAAATTGAAAATCTCCTTTGGATTTACTGACCTCCTTGTGACCTTAGTGAGAGTAGTTTTGCTTACATAAAGAGGATGGGAGCCAGATTAGAAAAAGTGGTCAAGAAAGTAAGTGAGGAAATGTACAAAGTAAGTGGGAATGTGTTGCAGGAGAAGGAAATATCTCATCCTGGAGGTGAGTCCCCAGGACAGACCTCCAAGTGAGGGTCCTTGGCTTCACGCAGGAAATATTTCAAGAGCAATCCAAAGTAAAGTGAAAGCAAGTTTATTTAGAGAGATACACATTCCACAGGTAAAATACAGACCATCTCAGAAAGTGAGATTGACTCCAGAGCATGGGGTTGTTGGTTTCTATAGGTTAAATAATTTCATACGCTAACAAGCGAGAATATTCCTGCTATTTCTGGTAAGGGTGGGGATTTCCAGGAATTAGGCCACTGTCCACTTTTGCCCAGATTTGGGTGAACTGATCAATCATTTAATTCTACAGGCATACAGAAAAAGGATAAATGTAATTTATTAATACTTTGTTTAAGATAGTATTATTTATTCACAATTCTTCCTTCCCTGTCCTTGTTATAGCTTTACTAAGGACAGAGCACGCTTTCCTACCCTATTGATTTTAGGGCTTCAGGTGACTCACTTTGATAAATGGTATGTGCTCAGATGTGATAAAGTGCTAGTTCTGAAAGGACAGCTTAAGATTCATTGCAAGTGTCCACTTGAGATTGTGCTCAGTACTCTGCACAAGAGTAACAAGAGCATCACCCACATAGATGCTCTAGAATACGAATATAGGTACAGAAGACCTAACCTACCCCACAGTCTGGAGCCAATCCCTTGCAAAGGCAGCCAACCCACAGCCAATCTGTAATCAACTTGTAGACTGTGAGTGGGAATTGTTTTATGTCATTATTGATGCAGTGACTGGACAAATCACTGCCTGTTGGCTATTTCACTCTGAGTTTATGAAGAGATAATCCATGGGGTTTAGGGTTGCCTTAAAAATTATTTTAGAAAAAATAATCCAAATGCCTTTGCCTAAGCATAAAAGCCAAGAGAATAGATTTAGTCTCTTCTGTTCTGCCCTGTAGTATGAATTTCAGGAAGGTAGATATGAGGGAAATACCTCAGGGGTTTGGTGACATTAATGGCAAAAGAAAATTGCTAAAATCAAAAGTTGCCTCTAAGAACATCAGTGTATTCTGATCTTATATTCATATTAAACAAATTGGAAAATGAAAAGAATCACTTAAGATGGAAACAGTTTTGTTATTTTCTTAAGCAACTATCCAATCATGCATACTAAAATATAGTTGCAGTTTTAATCAAGCATTGGTCACATGACTTCACCAAAATTCCTACCTACTCATGAATGAAGACAAAAAAGTATGTCACTAGGGGCTTCCCTGGTGGCACAGTGGTTAAGAATCTGCCTGCCAATGAAGGGGACACGGGTTCAAGCCCTGGTCTGGGAGGATCCCACATGCCACGGAGCAACTAGGCCCATGAGCCACAACTACTGAGCCTGCGTGTCTGGAGCCTGTGCCCACAACAAGAGAGGCCGCGATAGTGAGAGGCCTGCACACCGCGATGAAGAGTGGCCCCCGCTTGCCACAACTAAAGAAAGCCCTCGCACAGAAACGAAGACCGAACACAGCAAAAAAAAAAATTAATTAATTAATAAACTCCTACCCCCAACATCTTCTTTAAAAAATAAATTAAAAAAAAGTCACTAAAAGAAGGTTTCAAAAAGTGTCCACACTAAAGATTTTAAAATTAAAATATAACACTGAATCTTAGTTCAGGTAGGCACTGTATGACTATAAACGAAATATTTTTTTATTTGTGATGATAATCACCTCTTGTCAGTTTTCCTCCAAAATTTATTATACACTTTTGTTATCATTTATTTTAATTTATATTATTATTATTATTTTCTATAGTCTCAACTTCTTTGTCTTCATCCACATTTTATATATTTCAAGAACAAGTTTTGTTTTTTCAGTGTTTTTATTTGCTTGTTTTTGTTTATTATCCGTAACTGGCAACTCTTACTGGATTGCAAATGTAAATTGAATTTCTTCAAGTCTCCAGCAAATGTCTTACTGGTGCTGGTCAATCCTTGGGCTCCCATAGTTGGGAAATAATTTATCACCATATGATTTCTAGGTTGTAGAAAAACAAACGAACAAATAAGTAATAAATAATACAGAGAATTAGCAGCCACAGTTTGAAATAATTTGGTAGTGTAGTTTTTAATAGAGGTACTTGTTTAAGAAATAAGAACATACCATCTCATCATAGATCGTCTATTTGGCTAGGTATTAGAACTGAGGAGAAATGTACCTAAAAATTCCCTTTTAAGTTTGTTTTTGAGAAAGAGAAAAAAAGACAATACTACAGAAGGGAAACTATCTATGCCTTTTGTTAGCTATACATTTCACCACTTTACTACCTTATTTTTTATTATTCTACAATGTGGCCCATTTCCACAAAAAGAGAACAAAAACAATGGTGAAATAACATATACACTGTGAGTTTGGTTAGAAAATGGCTAAAATTCCTTCACACTCCTGTCTTATCATCTCCACAATAGGGCTAAAACTGCTTCTTTGATAAATCATTGTGAGGACTTAATGAGAAAAAAAAATCTAAGATGGAGTCTGATACATAGCAGGCCTCACAAATTGTGGCTGCTTTTATTTACATAATTTTTCTTGAATAATTATTAAAAATGGGAGCACAATCAGACATATGTTTGCAGAAACAAGTTATTAACTGTTTGAAAAAAAGAATTCTGTAGTTAAAGGAGCTATTTAATGTTGAATTGGATCAACAGTGATAGAAATATTCTTAGCAATAAGTGACATTATTGCTATCAGGATGACTACTGCTCTATGAGAAACACAAGTTTCTGCAGAATTGTGATGGAAATTCCAAATCATCACAACTTCAATAAACTCATCTAATGTTTACTTTATGTTTTACATGTAACTGAAGCCAAAAGCTCTAATATATAGTGTTATAATGTCAGTAGTACTGGGCATATTTTGACAATCACAACGTTCAATGTTCAGACCATGCCAGGTGGTAGAAAGAGTGTGTGTATGTGTATGTGAGAGAGAAAGACAGTGTGTGTATGTGTGTGTGTGTTTGTGTGTGTATGTGTTGTGTGTTGGTTACCCAAAGAAATAGAGTGGTAGTCAAAAGTGCAATTTTATTTCTTTTTTTGGTTATACTCAAGATACCATAACTCAATAAATAATTGTTGCTAATAAAACCCACAGAAAATTAGGAGTTGCATCATTAGGCATGTTAATTCTTTTCACAATGAAACTTTATTGGATAATGTTTTTCTAAATTTCTCTGAGAAGCTAGATGTCTATATAAAGTCACGGCAATGTTAAAGTGTATATTACCTATGATGTAACAAATGAGGCAATTAATTTGGATTTGTTTCTACAGGATAAGCCGTTTGATATTTCTGTACTTTTTATGGCAGATTAGTTTTGATCATGGTAGATTATTATATTCTTTCTGAGTCATTAAGAGCTATTACTGACGTGTACCAAACTGTGTTTTGAAGTATTGCCATTATGTTTAAAACATATAATTTGTAGATAAAAGCAAAAGCATGAAGCCTGTCAAATATTCTTTTATTTCATATTGGAAAGAGTAAGAAAATTCTTCACTTCAATGTTGAATTATTACAAGGTAGGGAAATCAGTGTAAAAATTGATATTTAAAATAGAAAATGTTATCTCAATATTTGCAAGGGAACTGTGGTAAAGTTTACTAATGTTTTTTAAATCTGATTATTCTCTCCTTTCTGACAACACAGGAAGAATCTGCTTCCCAGATGCCTTTGCAGTTAGGCAGGACCATGTGACTAGTTCTAGCCAGTGGTATATAACTGAAATTAATGCATCTTATTATCAGTTGAAGCTTTTAAGAGCAAGTATGCCACTTCCGTCATCTCTCTTGCCTTTTGACAGTGCCCATGGAGGCCATTTATTGAAATGATCGTGCTCAAAAGCAGCTCTGGAAAGCCATTTGACTGACATCAGGCTTTGTGTGTGAGAGAAATAAATTTTATTGTTTAAGACACTTTTGCTGCAGCTAACGGTTAAAATAGGAGGGTCTCATTATGCAAAATCTATGTATAGATTTTAATTTTATTAAACAGAAATATATTTTCATAGAACAGAGATATTTACTATTTAAAAATACTCCAAGGTACATATACCTTTAATCAAAAAAATTAAGTGTAAATAAGCACCACTTAATTCACATGATTTTAACTGATTAATCAGATCATAAAGTTATATGATTAAAAATTAAGAGATTATGGGTATGAATTTTACTCTTTATTGTTCAATAATAGAGCTCTGTGTGTGTGTGTGTTTCTGTGTGTGTAGAAAGGCAAATACTTATATGTAGCAAGATATTTTGAGCCATTAAATTAGGTCATATACATGAGGAAAATTTATAAGCTGAAAAGTATCATAAAAATATAAAGAAATTAGCATAAACACCATGATTATCATCACTATTAAAGTCTTGCTACATTAAGAGTCTCAGGGCTGGTCATGCACTTAGGAGGGGTCTACATATATCTCCACTGGATGGTATAATAAGTTAGTAATTTAGTCAATCAACTAATGCTGTTTGTGCTACATGGTCCTGAGCAACCTATTTAACTGATTTGCATGTTAATTGACAGTTCATTACCTTGACTGATATGGTAAGTCGTTTTGGTTTCATGCAGAATCTTAGACAGTTACAAATTATTGTCTAAGAAGCTAAGCCCAAGTTCCAAATGCCAAGTTGGACACTCTGGTGCAGAACTCAGTCTCACCAGAGGGAACATTCAAAGATACCAAGTAGATGGGCAATGGCTCTGCCCAGAGCATGGGCCATGTGTATATGTGAGTATATGTATGTGTGTGTGTGTGCATGCATAGCACACGTGTGCCCTCCCCACAGTTTTTCATATAGCATTTTTTAAACATTCTGTTCTCACCAGACCTATTTGTCTCATCAGATACATTTCAATAATTTAGGCTAAAATTAAATTCTTCTGTGGGATTATCTTTTTGTTTGTTGTAAAGAAACAGGAGTCCTTGTATCTCCTATAATTTTATCTCATCTATTCCTTTTTTTCTTTAGGTGCCTGCTCCACCAATTATCACCTCTCTCTTCTGAAGCTTCAACTTCTTTCTCTCAACTACCTCCCTTATAGCTTCATGAAGTCCTCAGGTCTCCCAAATATCTTCCCTCCACTGCATATACATATATATGTGCATAAATTAGATTTGTTTTCTATTTCCTTTTGTATTATCCTGCAATTTTGTTATTAGGGACATACGAGCTTTATAAAGTGAATTGAGGATCTTTCCCTCTTTTTCTATTCTCAAAAATGGTATATATTATATAGTGTTATCTGTTTCTTGGAGTGTTGGAAAGACATATTTAAAATCAGCTGGGCTTAGTATATCTTTTTGTGCAGGAAAAGAAGATTGATTACTAATCATTTCTTTAATGGTTACTGGTTTATTAAGGCATTTCAATTTCTTATCTTGTAAATATTAGTAAAATACATTTTTCCTAAAAATTGACCATTTCATCTTGGTTTCAAAATTATTAGGATTAACATATATGTTTCAAATTTTTAAATATCATTTGTATCTGTAGATACGTCTAGTTTTCTGTTCCTGTTATTATTTATTTATGACTTTTCTCTTTCCAATTGGCAAGTGTTTCCAGGTATTTATTTTATTAGGTTTCTTTCTTCCAAAGAAAATGTTTGTTTTTGCTGATCCTCTCTATTTATTTTCTATTTCATTAATATATCTTCTCATTTTATTGTTGATATTTCTTTATTTCCTCTCTATTTAGGTTTATGATATTCTAATCTGGCTAGTATGACAGTGACTTCAAGACTTTAATAAACTCACTGAATTTTGCAGAAGGGAAAATTGTCAATATTAGGGCATGGATTCTGACCTTCTGAGTTCAAGGCCAGGACACTGCCTATTAGGCCCACAGCTTCCAACAGAAAGAAAAAAAAAAAGAACAAAAATATCCAGTGCTGTAAGCTATCTTAATAAAATGTTACATTTTGCTCTTTGGCTTACCTAGCATTAATTGTCATGCTCAGTGTGTGAGATAATTCTATGTTCATATTCTCCATACTGTAATTCAATTGTCTCAATCATGTTTACATAAAAAATATGCCTTACTTTTCTGTCTTTTTAGATTTCTATTTTCATTTTCAAGCAGATGGAAAGGAAAATTAGTTATGAGCATTTACGATAATGGGATACTAACAGAAGGATTGGAAATTCCTTGTATTTCTTCCTTGTTTACTCAGATGCCCTTAATGCCATCCTTGTCCTAAATTTCTAGCTGCTGAAGAAGTGTGTTTATCTTCAGGGACAATCCATTTTTAAACTTGGTATTAAATTCTTCAAATTCTAAAGAAGAAACATAGGAACAGGGATTTTAGATTTAAGATGTTGATTTGAATGCTAGCCACCATTAATTAGCTAAGTGGTCCTGTCCATGTTTCTTAACCAAGTTGATCCTCGGTTTCCTCATTCCTATAGTGGAATTAAAATGTCTGTTTCATAAGGAGCTGTGAGAATTAATTGAGATAATGTACATAAAGTGGATCAGTTAATATAGATGAAAATTATGTTGCTTTCCTTCAGAGGTCTTAAAATCCATTTTTAGAAAGTGGATCATTTATGGTAAAGACTGATGATGCTACCAAGTAGTGTATAAAGGACACTGGAGCCAAATAAACCTGGGTTTGAATACTGGCTCTACCACTTACAGTGCCATGTTTTCCTCTGTAAATTGGGATCATTATAGAATGAAGCTGGTGAAGTTGCTAAGATTAGATAATTTACATAATGTATTTAGTAATCTCTGTCAATATAGGGAACATACTATAGAAATGTACTGGTTTTATTATTATTATTTTTACTTGTATAAAGTCTCAGGGGAAAGGGTAATCCCTGGAAAGGGAACTGTGGATGTGAGGGAAAACAGGAGTCGGACAGGGAAAGCCTTGAGCAGCAGTAGAAGCATAGAGCTCCTGGGGTTGGGGACTGTCTCATTCACTCAGCTCTGCAAGCCTGGTCCATGGCCCCATACCTGATACACAACACCCAGTCAACAAGCATGTGTGAAATGAATGAATACGACAGATAATGCATCAAGTGTGATATCAGAGGCATAAAAAAGATGAAATATGTTTTTAAATAAAGTCAAAATCAGTTACCAGAATATATTTAAGTAGAAGAGGCAGAAGTCCTTGAAAGGAATAAAATATTGGCATTTTGGAAAAGAAAAAAGTAAATAATTATCTCTGTTTTCACTTATTCTTACAGAAAGAAATTATTTCTTCCCCTCAGAGGCGTTTTCTTCATTGGCATCAAGTGGTGGCAATAAAATGAGATCCAGGAGCTTGGCTTTGTTGGTACTTAGTATACCAGTTGGGCAATGTAACTGCTATCGAGTCCATGCTTGTACTGATCACTGTACTATAGGCCAATAAATCTAGAAACAAGGTGTTGGGGCAAGAGGTAGCAACTTCATTTGGAAAGCTAGCAGATCAACAGGATAGCGAGCTAGAAAAAGAACAATCTTACCCAAGTTAGACTTCAGGCTTCTTGTGTTCTTGCAGCTGTCCATGTAGGTCTGCTAACGATGCTCCTGTAAACCTCCAAGACGAATGTTCTCTGTTCTGCAACTTTTTATCTCTATATGAATGAAAAGTGTTATACCTTTAAAGGTTGAGCCTGGGAGGCAGAGCCTGGAGAACAAGCTCTTATGTATATTCCAGGCTGTAGGCAACATTCTTTTACTGATTGACCAGATAGTGGTGCAGAGCCAGCAGGACTAAGCATGGGCAACAGAGTACAAAGGTTAGAGCTAAAGGAATAGATCCAACATGGTGTCAGGTTTGTTCTTCTCTCTTATATAACTGCATTGTAATTCTATTGTTGGAAACACCTACAGACAATCTTTTCCTTGTAGAATAGTTAGGGACTTGGGGTTTCTTATACAATGAATTACCCAAATGGAAAAGATAGGAAATTAGAAAGAAAGATAATCTGTTCTCTATTTCAAAATGGAATCACCGCCACCCACCTCCTTGACTTTCACCTATATCTGGAACTTTCTTTGCATCAGCCAATGACAAAGTTAATACTCATACAGACTCTTCACTTTCCCCACACAGATCTATTTCACTCTGAATCTGAGGACTAGAATATATTTCTAAAGACATAGAAGATAGATAGAGTTAAATGTATTCTACCATCTTAGCCTGATTGTCAGAGTTTCAGTGCTATCAAAGAATAGTAATAATCATAATTAATATTTATTGAAATCCTAAAATAGCATTTTATATATATTTATACAATATATATACATACATATATTTGTGTATTGTATGGATAATATTTTGATCTTTAAAACATTTCCACCAGGTAGATAAAGCAAGTGTTATTTTCCCCATTTGAAAAAAGAAGCTTAGAATGTTTTGGTGAGTTTCTCAAGGCCAGTCATGTATTGATTGGTGGATCCAGAATTTGAACCCAGGTTCTATGGTCCATGTTCTTTCCACTAGGTTTTGCCAACATAAGGATCTGCAGTAATAAAGACTATAAAAGACACAAAACTAGTCAGCTTCTCTTCTCTTATTGTGACAAAAAAACATAGTGGTCCCTGTTTCATTGGTCAGAAGGCTGAGCCCAGAAGCATTCAGACCCTGGGCCTGGGGTCTAGTCAGCATAAGCTATCAGGAAATAGTGCACAGTTTAGTCAAACAAGGACACGGTTGTAGATGTCAGCAAGTGGGCACTGATAAGAGCAGCATTACACCAAGCTGTCACATTAAATAAACCAGAGAAACACCCTGTTATTATCTTCTGCCTGGATCCCAGTTCAAAGACATTGTCTACCACCACCATAGAGTAAGTTCAACAGACGCATGTAATTATCTAAGCTCCATTTAAAATATTAACAATATCCTTAATTTTATTTTATTTTATTTTTTTATTTTTTTTTGCGGTACGCGGGCCTCTCAATGTTGTGGCCTCTCCCATTGCAGAGCACGGGCTCCGGATGCGCAGGCTCAGTGGCCATGGCTCACGGGCCCAGCCACTCCGCGGCATGTGGGATCTTCCTGGACCGGGGCACGAATCTGTGTCCCCTGCATCGGCAGGCGGACTCTCAACCACTGCGCCACCAGGGAAGCCCTATCCTTAATTTTAGAAAAGGGCCCTAGCCTCATGCTATTTTCTAACTCACTGATTTCTAGTTATGCTGAACATTTAAATGTGAAATTGTCTGCCCTGATCTGATTCTCTTATTTGCTATGATGGAATTGGTGTCTAAATTTCTGGAGCAGTATCCACTGACTTTACTCCTTTGGCCCAGCCTTCCCCAGCTTCTCTAATCTGAAAGTTTAGTACTTCATCCTGCCTCTGATACAGTAATTTCTGAGATGAGGAACCTAGGGAGCACTTTTGATCTGTCGCATACATGCATTAGAATTAAGTCAACTTGTGCGTTCTCCAAAATCTCTTTGTTGTCAAAAATACTTGTGATCCAAGGAAGACCTGGCACCGGTGTTGCCCTCCAGATCTCCTTTTTTTTTATTGTACCAGTTACCTGTTGCCATATAAAAAATCATCCCTGCACTTAGTGGCTTAAACAACTGTTTATTAACTTACAACTCTGTAGATTGAAAAATGGGCTTGGTTGGATCAGCTGAATAGTAACCTGCTGGTCTCATATGGCTGCACACATGTAACTGCCTGCGGCTGGCAGTTGCTGACCTCATTCACATGTCTGGCAGGTGACTGCTTCATGGCTGGGGGCTGGCTTACCATTGAATGATACCTAAATTCTCTTCCACGTGGCTGCTCACCCTCCAGGATACTAGCTTACGTGGTGGTCATAAATATTCATATTTATTCACATGCAAACTATACTCATCTCTGTCTAGGGCTCTTAAAAGATGCATCCAATTATGGAAATAGGCTCAAAACACCACAATCTTGATCCTGTAATTTCCCACATATCTTGGTTGTGGTTATCATTGATCCAGGAACCTATGATGTAAAAAGACTAGTTATTTGCCACTTACACAGCCAGCGTACAGTAGTGACACAAAAACACTATAACAGAAATAAACTCTTCCATTGGAAAAGGGGAGGAATGGGAAACACATAGCAGTCACTGGTTCCTTACAATTCTGGGGAGACTGGAGGTGAGAAAAGTTTTATCTTCTGGAATTCTCTGGTGGTCCAGTAGTTAGGACTCCACACTTCCACTGCAGGGTGCACTGGTTCAATCCCTGGTCAGGGAACTGAAATCCTGGATGCCATGTGGTATGGCCAAAAAATAAAAAAAATTAAAGCTTTATTTTCCAATGAAAATCGTGTCTCCTCTATATTTCTTTTCAACTCTTCTTGCAAACTAACCAGTTATTTAGCTTACCTTGGTATTCTCCTACCTTACTGACCAACCAAAAGATACTTTCTTCATTCGGCCTGGGGTTCTCCTTAACTACATCCAAAATTTCACTAGGTACACTTTCTATTTTCCAAGTTATCATAGACAATAGTTTTTCCAATTGTTTCACAACTGCCTAATGTGAGTCCTCATTTTCCAACATGCTATAAAAACTTCCTCACAGTTTTCTCAGCCTCCACTGTTTTATCACTTTTTCAGACTTCATTAATACTTTTCTTGTAGCCTAGTCCCAGAGACAATGATACATATTTCAGTAAAACATGTTTGGTAAATAAGAATCCCATTTCTAGCTAAAAAGTTCTATATAAATCATTTTTGCTAAACAACAGATTAGCTCATAATGGAGTGGCTTAAAACAACAATCATTTATTAGCTAATGATTCTATTGGTTAGCAGTTGAGTCTGGGCTCAGCTGGGTAGTTTCTTGCTGGTCTCAACTAGACTCACTCATGCATGTGTGTTCAGTTGGTGGCCAGTGGCCTAACTGATTACCCAGCAGTTGACTAGAGCTTCAACCATGTGTCTCTCATCATTCAACAGGTTAGTCAAAGTGATTGATGGCCTTCCAAAGGCAGCATGAAAGGACAAGCCCAATGCAGAAGAGTTTTTCAAATTTTGTCTTTTGTCACATTTGCTTTTACCCCATGGACTAAAGAAATTCACACAGTCAAGCTCGTGTCTAAATGAGTGGAAAGGAGCTTCAAAGTCACACAGCAAAGGAGTGTGCATCCATGGATGGGAAGATTGTGAGCATTCTGCAATCCATTACACCCTCTCATCTCAGTTTGTTCCAATAGGTGGCTCTTTTTCTTTAGTTCTTGGTCTTAGTTGTCATTGGTCACTTTGATGAGCCCCTCTGCTTCCTGCAGAAAGAGTTTCCTCTAAACCTGTACCTAGTGGCTATCTTGCCCTGTGTCCTTTTTGAGAGTAAAATTTCACCCAATGATCCAGGATACAAACTGTGGACTTGCCACACAGGCACAAAACCCTTTTTTCTTCATATCTTTTGTCACATGCCAGACTGTCACATGCACAGCTTTCTGTGAGCTTGGTGGAGGGCTAGCAGGGGCAGGTAAATAAACTAGGGAAAAGCAGGCCAGTACTGAACATGGCCCACTGTCCAAATCTCACTATCCTTGAGGGTCTAATAAATGTAAAGCAAATCTGAGATGGATAAAAGAATGTCAGAAAGTGACATGGAATATTTGTCTATGGATAGAAATAAAACTCTGAGAGAGGAGCAGTTTCTGTCTTTATTTAAATCAGTACCCTAGGCCAAAATGAAGGTATAGAATCAAGTTCTTGGGGAAAGATCTGGAAGTGGAGGTTGAATATGTAACTTACAAAGAATGGATACAACTGCTTGCTTCATTGTTAGGTTGACCGCTATCTGAATCCAGTCCAACTGACTGCATGTCTGAACTATGTCTTAACAAAAACTCAGGTAATTTTCTCATATCCTGACCTGAATATCCAGGTATCCCCTTGGCCCTCAAGGCAGTCATTCTGAGCTGGGGTAGCCTGAGGTCACAAGCCAGCCAGTGGCTATAAGTAGATTTTTCCCTTTACCATGGTGTGCGGTACAAATATTAGCATTATTTTATTTTATTTTTGCTTAGAAAATTTTTGAAAGGTGTTGGGAAGAACTGATTTATTAACTTCAACAAAATATATTGGCTATTATTATAATTTTTTTCATAGCCCTTATTTCTCTCAGCATATGTGTGTGTGTATGTGCGTGTGCGTGTGTGTGTGTGTGTGTGTGTGTGTGTGTATCATCTTCCCATTAACATGTAAACCCCAAGAGGACATGGGCACTGTCTATGTAATTCACCCCTGTATTCTCAGACTTGAACAGTACCTGGCCCTTGCCTGGTACTCATATTTTTGTGAAATGAAGCACTAAGACATGTACTAGAAGTATAATCTTGAAATCTTGAATATAACATGGTCTCTACCCTTGAGAAGCTTGCAGCCAAGAAGAAAAGCTTTCAATCTATATCATTTTCTGGCTGCATATATATCTGGGAGAAGCTCATTGTTTTCTTTATCCTCACACTCATACTTCTGTGACTAGATGTGTGGGTATTTCCCCCACCAACCAATTCTCCAACACCAGCTGGCTAACATGATTGTCCTTCAGTTCAATTCAGTTCTAGCACTTTCTGCCTGGAGTTAGCATCAGATACCATAAGTTAAGGGCTCAGTCCTACAAGACTGCCCCCACTTCAGATGCCAATTACAAGACCCAGGTTGTCATCTGTACTTCTGATTGACCAGCTATAGATCGATGTTCCCATGCCCCTCTCCTCAGGTTCAGTAATTTTCTAGAATGACTCATGGAACACAGGGAAACACTTACTTGTATTTATCAGTTTATTATATAATTAAGGATATGATAAAGGATACAGATGAATAGGCAGATGAAGAAACACATAGGATGAAGTATGGAAGGGTCTTGAACATAGGAGTTTTGTCCCCTGGAGTTGAGGTGTGCCATCTTTCCAGCTATGTGAATGTGTTTAACAACCCAGAAGCTCTCTGAACCCTGTAATTTGGGATTTTGGGGGAGGCATTATCATGTAGGCAAGATCAATTATTAAATCAGTTTGCAACCCCTCTCTTCTCACCAGAGTATGAGGGGTAGGGATGAAAGTTTCAAGTTTCTAATCATGGGTTGGTCTTTCTGGTGACAGCCTCCATCTAGGAGCCCACCAAGAATTGCCTCATTAGGACAAAAGACTCTCCTATCACCCAGGAAATTCCAAGGGTTTCAGGAGTTCTCTGTCAGGCACCAGGGTCAAAGACCAAATATTTGTGGAAGCTAGGGACAGAGATATATCTACATACATATATGAATACATATAGATATATCTATATCTTTGGGACCTCTGCATGAGATAGAGCAGGGGATGTGTTTTACAGTGATTCTCCTGTCACTCCCTAGTGTCCTTAATGGATCTTCAAGATAATTCCAAGGACAAGAAAAGGCTCCTCTTGGCTTTCATGAAGTAGCATTTATGTAGCTTTCTTAAAGGCTCAGCTAGGCATATAGAAGATGTTTCAGCCTACATGCCTGATGGTCAGGCCAATTGCCTGCCAAGTAGAATGACTGGGACTGACCGATCTGAGCAGAAATTATGGTCTGTAATATTTTTTCTGCTTCATGTGCAGAAACATCCTCCAGCTGGATCTAGTTGAGTCAGACTAAATTGCATTTGATTCATTGACTTTGCTGCAATTGATTTGTATAACAGTATGGCAGGGACCCAGAACTGCAATCCTTTTGTTCACATGGCATTAAAATGGTATGTAGTAAATTAGACAGACTCAATCTTTTGGTATCATTTGCTCAAATAAAAATGATAGGACTTTCAAATCATAGGAATACTGTTTCACATGCACACATACACATCCACCCACAAACACACATCAAGGAATTTTCACACTTTCTAAACAGGTTGAATCACAGTACCATCTTTAGAGACTATTTTATCTAAAGTTTATTTTGTTCATTAGTTTATAATAGTGGTATATTAAATAGTGTGATTACCGTGTGTCATATTTATGCTACATGATTTCAAACCATTAGTTTTTTAGATCTCACAGAAAACCTCTCAAAGTAGGTACTATTATCATCATTCTCATTAACAGCTGATGGCCCTGGAATTGGGAAGGTTAAGTAAACAGCCTAATGTCATACAGCTACTAAGTTGTAGCTGAGATTTGAGGACAAACAGTCGGAATCTACAACTTGTGCTGTTACCCATCCCACCTTACTGTCTCCTCCCTCCCTCCCTCCCTTTTTTCCTTTCTTCTAAATTCAATTGGCATCTCTTGAGTACCTATTCTTTATGTGAACTTCAATACAAGGAAGCATATATTTCAGGCTCTTAGAGGTTTTACAGATGAATGAGGAAAAGAATTCTGTAAAGAAAATTTACATCAAAAAATGGTGAACGTTCTAATAGATTAGAATATCATTCTAATATAATGCTCAAATATAATACATAAGGTATTACAGGATTAGAACAATAAATCTTCATGAGGTCATCTTTAATGTTAGTTCTGTTCACCTCTCTAATCCTACACTGAGAACCCTACTTTGAAAATGTCAGGTGTTCAAAAAATACTTGATTGAGTCCCTGAGAGCAGTCTCACAAAGGAGATGGCATTTGACTTGACCCTAGCCTTTTATAATGAATTCCTGAACATGTCAAGTGTTTAACTTAATTATAAACACTTATCTAGGATGGAGCTTTATCATGTGCCAAATATTCTTTCAAGCACTTTGCAAATATGAAAATCAATAATCCTCATAACAATTGTCAGCCCCATTTTCCAGATGAGAATAAAGATCTGCAGAGATATTGAGTGACTTGATGCAGCTAGAATGTGGTAGAACCAAGACTCCAACACCTGCAGTCTGGCTCCAGGATGTGTGCTCCCTACTCCCACCCTTTGCTTTTTCTTAAGGGAGAGGGGCATTCCAGGCCACATTTTTCAGCCACTTGACATTCAAAACACACATTTCTCTTCTCTTTCTAAATGTTCTTTCCTTTTATATTGACGTATATGAAGAGGAATTTTCATTTCAATTTCATTAGATATGGAAAATTGGAATTCATGTCATTTGGGGTATAATCTATATAAACAAGAAAATAGGTCTTATTTGGCTTTTGACAAACATCTATCAAGTTGTGTACATATGTGCACACAAAACTGTTTTGTGTGCCCAGGAATGTACAGTTCTTGTATTCCTACTTGACTCTCACTTATCTTTGTAAGTTTTTCAGCTTGTCCATTTAAATTTCCACCTGTAACTTCATACACATTAGAACAAGCTCAGGCATTAGGCACAGGAGCTGGAAGCGCTTCTGAGCTCATAGTTTATTATCCCAGCGTTGAATCAAGTGCCACCTGGCTTTAAGACCTAGTGGTTCTGAGCAAAACATTTGGAGTCAGGAGACCTTTGTCTGAACACAGGATTTTCTAATTTTAAGCATGTAACTTTGGGCAAATTACTTAACCTCTAGATATCAGTTTCTTTATCTGCATAACAAGAGACAATCATATTTGCTATATAAGGATTCATGAGTCACTCTATATAAAGTGCTTGGCAATACACCTGGCTAAGTAAATGGCAGTTATTCTATTAAAATGGTTCTAACCATGGAGACTTAATGTCCTACTTCTGGACTCACATTTCCTCATGTCTCATCTTAGCAAAACACAGCTGGCTTTGCTGCTAAGATTCCTACCTCCCTCTGTCTTGGGCTTTCTAAGAGTGTTTTCTAGAGCTGGTTTCTCAGCTCTTAGCCACTTCAGCCCTCACGACAAAAATGCTATGACATTAGCCCATCTTGTGATGTTCACCAAAAGAAGGAAAAATTTCTCAGCCTGAATGTCATAGCTTGCTGTATTCTGATCCCTTCACCTACCTCAAAATAGTTTATTCTGACATACTCCCTTTTCTCAAACGGGACAAAACTCACTTTACCCTAAAATATACGTAGTGTTTTCTCTCTCATTTAGGGATATCCCATCTTGTCCTTTGCAATTATTTCTTTCAAATTTTGATTTAAAATCAATCTCCTAAGCTAGGTTTTCTCCAACATTTTTAGCTCACTTTTATTAATTTTGTACCAATCATTTGTATCATTGGGATTTTATCAGAAAAACTGGGAAAAACTGTGAACGATACAGAATATGTATCGCTGTTATTTATTACTGGTCTTCCACAAGTAATAAGTAAGATGGGAGTGGAGTGAGGGAAGCAGGGATGATAGAACCCATCAGCACAAGCAAGAACCCTCGTAGGTCTCTCACCCACTACAAGCTCCAACTTTGATGACAGCAGTGACCTGAAGGAAAGCTGGCACTCTTCAACACAGAGTTAAACATGCACCTGGCCAGGATTTACAGAAACCTCTACAGAGAGTCAGTGGGTGCTAGGGAAGCCATGAACCTGACTGCTACAACTCACCAACAAGGTGAGCCAGATCAGTGAAAACAAGTGTGAGTGGCAACAGAGCCTAAGGCCAGATTGACCTACTGTTTCAACACTGCTTTTGAAATCTCATGCATAAGGTCTTTGTGGTGTTGGGACCCAGGGTAGTCCACTCCAAATATGCCTCAGTTAGTTACTTTCAATTAAAGTTATTTGATTATTTTGATTAAGGTTACTTAAGAAACAGCCAATGAAAGAGGGACATTCTGATGTTCCTCTCCATCTCCTTGAAAGCAGGAAATAAATTTCCCATGTGAAAGGTACCCTCTCTGTGTCTGGAGGTAGAGGGACACCCTTATCCCCAGAGATAGGGAATTCGGGCTAAGAAGCCTGTATAAACAAAGTTTGTTACTCCTTTAATTTACTACCCCAAAGCCAAACTCTGTTTAGATTCTTCACTAAATGAGCACCCAAAGCCTAAGTTTCTTTGTCCTGTCAATTCCTCACGAATTTATTGTTTCTTTGTCTATACAGTATAAAAGCTTCCTGCTTTGGCTACTTCTTAGGTCCCATTTCTATAATATAAAAATGTGCATGATTTAAAATTAGTTTATCTTTCTCCTGTTAATCTGTCTTCTGTCAATTGTACTATTAGTCCAGCCACAAGAGCTCAAAAAGGGTAAAAGGGGAAATTTATCCCTCCCCAACAGTGGCTCACACTAACTAGGAGCCTTGGTGGTAAGGGAATTCTGGGGAGTGCATTTGCAGCTTAGGTAAATTGGCACAGCACAAATACATTGCTCTACCCCTTGTAATGTGACATTCATATATACTTTTTTTAACCATTCTTAATATCACTTCCAAATTGAGACAATGGCAAAATAATGCTTCTGTATAACATGATATAGCTATCCATTCTACAATTGAAAACACTCTTTTACGTAAGAAAATACAAATTCCTTCTTTGTCTTCTAGCAGAAACATTGATATCTTCCCTTTGTTAGTGTGTAACTTGAAAACTTACATTTAAGATTAATTGCTATGAACACTTCTACTTCCTTCTTTTAGATGATAGAAGAGGAGAAGAAAAAACCTTAATGTATAGGTATACATATATTCTGAATCCAGACATATATATTATACATATACATATATTCCAGACATATACATATATACATATACATATAATATACATATATTCTGAAATCCAGACATCTTTTTCCTTACTACCCATTGTGGACTGGCAGCCCAATTTCTCCTGGATGGTCAGAATTTGTCACCAATAAAATTAAAGTTGCACATTTTTTTTGATTCATATCATTTATTTTTGATCACATGGATTTTGATTCACATCAACTATTCATTCATAACATGAGGAGCCCAACGTGTGCAGGTAGCAGTCTCAAATTTCAGTGTAATAAAATACTTACTGTATCATCTAGTGGAAACTCTATTCTTCTTTTTTTTTTTTAATACAGCAGGCTCTTATTAGTTATCCACTTTATACATATTAGTGTATACATGTCAATCCCAATCTCCTAGTTCATCCCACCACCACCCCCACGCCACTCCCCGCTGCTTCCCCCACTTGGTGTCCATACATTTGTTCTCTACATCTGTGTCTCAATTTCTGCCTTGCAAACCGGTTCATCTGTACCATTTTTCTAGGTTCCACATATATGCGTTAATATACGATATATGTTTTCCTCTTTCTGACTTACTTCACTCTCTATGACAGTGTCTAGATTCATCCATGTCTCTACAAATGACCCAATTTCATTCCTTTTTATGGCTGAGTAATATTCCATTGTATATATGTACCACATCTTTAACCATTTGTCTGTCGATGGGCATTTAGGTTGCTTCCATGTCCTGGCTATTGTAAATAGTGCTGCAATGAACATTGGGGTGCATGTGTCTTTTTGAATTATGGTTTCTCTGGGTATATGCCCAGTAGTGGGATTGCTGGGTCATATGGTAGTTCTATTTTTAGTTTTTTAAGGAACCTCCATACTGTTCTCCATAGTGGCTGTATCAATTTACATTCCCATCAATAGTGTAAGGGGGTTCCCTGTTCTCCACACCCTCTCCAGCATTTGTTGTTTGTAGATTTTCTGATGATGCCCATTCTAACTGGTGTGAGGTGATACCTCATTGTAGTTCTGATTTGCATTTCTCTAACAATTAGTGATGTTGAGCAGCTTTTCATCTGCTTCTTGGCCATCTGTATGTCTTCTTTGAAGAAATGTCTATTTAGGTCTTCTGCTCATTTTTGGACTGGGTTGTTTGTTTCTTTAATATTGAGCTGCATGAGCTGTTTATATATTTTGGAGATTAATCCTTTGTCCATTGATTCATTTGCAAATATTCTCCCCTGTTCTGAGGGTTGTCTTTTCATCTTGTTTATGGTTTCCTTTGCTGTGCAAAAGCTTTAAGTTTCCTTAGGTCTCATTGGTTTATTTTTGTTTTTATTTCCATTACTCTAGGAGGTGGATCAAAAAGGATCTTGCTGTGATTTATGCAACTTACCTGTGTTTGCAGAAATTGTTGGAGCTCAAACTCATATGCTACTGTGATCTCCCAAGGTTATGGATGAGTCAGACAACACCCTGTTGGATAATTCAGGTCATATTGTAATTTTGGTCATGTAATCATGGTTAGGTGTTGGGTTCCTATTAAGCCTGTTTAGCAAACCAGAAATGTTTTTCAAAAGGAGAAAAATTGTCTGCCAAAGAAAGTATAGATTTGCTTCAAAATCCTGAAGATCTGCTCTGTGAATCACTTATAAGAACGGTCAAAAGTTCCATGCAGTCTTCTTATCTGACAGGGGCATTTTGAGCACTGTCGTATCTTCTAGATCACGTAGCTCAGAATGGTAGAACAGCTTGCTTGACATCTTGTTTATGTTGCAGGGTTTCCTCTTGTTCTGGACCTTCATCAAAACTAAAATCTTTTTGAGTTACTAGGTAAATGGGTCAGAATAGCACATCCAAATAAGGTACCTTTTATATCCAACATTTTAAGAGATACAATTAGTACTCTTTATTTGATGGTGGGAAGAATCAGATGCAGTAATTTGTCCTTAATTTTGATAGGGATATCTTGACTTGTCCTGCAGGATTGGATCCCTAGAAATTTCATTAGGTAGCCAACTTCTGAATTTTTGTGGAATATGCTTCCTACCCACTGGCTCAGACGTTTCCAAATAATGCCTAAACTTGTTGCTATTATTTTCACATCCTTTCTGATGAGCTAAATATTACAAATAAAATGGATCATCATGATACCTTACTGAAGAATGGACAGGCAATTAAGACCCCTGCAGAGCAGATTATGACATAAGACTGCAGAATCAATATAGCCCTGGGTAGGGTAGTGATGATGTATTGTTGGCTCAGACAGCTGAATACAAACTGCTTCTGATGGTCTTTATTAACAGGTATGGAGCAAAAAGCATTTGCCAGATCAATAGTCCCTTACCATATGCCAGGGAATATGTTGATTTGCTTCAGTAACAAAACTACATTTGAAAGAGCAACTGCAATTGACATCACCATCTGGTTAAGTTTATGGAAACCTACTGTCATTCTCCAAAATCCATCTGCCTTCCACAGAGGCCAAATAGACAAGTCAAATGGGATGTGGTAGAAATCACTACCCCTGCATCTTTCAAGTCTTTAATGGTGGCACGAATCTCTACAATCTGTCTAGGAATGCAATATTGGTTTTGGTTTATTATCTAGGCAGTTCTAGTGGCTCTCACTTGGCTTTACCTAAAATAATAGCCTTTACTCCATAGGTTAGGAAATGGAAGTGGGAATTCTACCAGTTTCTAGGCATGTCTATTATAATCATGCATTCTGGAATCTGGGTGAGTTTGGGGGCTCACTGGTTCACTGTGAGATAGACTCAAGCCAAAGCTCCGTTGATCACAGACCTCTATCAATCTTTACTATGACTGGTATATCACAGTGAAATTTTTCATTTCCCAGAATTAGTTTAAGTTTACAGCCAGTCTCTAACAATCCCTCAAAAGTCTGATTAATTCCTCTTCTACAATGCACAACTACCTTGGTAAAAAGCTGTATGCTCCTTTGGGGGAAGGCTAAAAGATTTACATTATAAGTTTTCATCATGAAATACAGTTCCTCCTCAAAGACACCTGACTTTCCTTTCATTTAAGGGGTTCTGGGTATGTGAACTAGTTCATATCCGGGAATTTGTTAAGGGGCAAGATTTTTCAATTATAATAATTTGTCAGGCTTCTACTCACTAGACCTAGAGTTTTATGTGTATACAGCCCAAGTAAGACTTTAGTATGCTGCCCATCTATTTCAGTTCTAGGGACACCATGATTGACTAGCCCATTTGGACCCCTGCTTCGACTCAACTGCCACGAAACTGTGCAATTATGGGATCTGGTTAAACCGTTTATATACAGCTATTGCTTCTGTGTCTGATTTTGGCCTGAAGATAGAAGGGAAAGCAGTAAAACAACAAATAATAGACCTAAAGTGGGGGTAGCAAGGACAAACTGAAATCCATAAGGACAAGCTGGAACATACATCTGTCTCTCACCACCTCTAACCAAGCCTCCAACATCAATGATGCCAGTAACCAGCCAAAGAAGCTGGTGCCCAGGATTTGGAGAGCTTAAGGAGGTCTGACAGGAGTCTAAGGACCTGTGGTCCTAGCTGCTGTCCCACTTGAAGCAAACCCTAGCTATGGATTTATTAACACTAAAGGAGATTCAACAGGGCTGGAGGAGTTGTAGGCCTAGCTGCTGTCACACAACAATGAAATGAGTCAGCAGATCAGAGACAAATGTTGGTAAGCCAAAATATCATTTGTTGCCCTGCACAGACCTGAGTGTAAAGAGTATGTGGCTGCTGCCTCACTTCTGCCTTCCAGTGTCATGTAAAATGTCCCTTATTGTTCATGCTAATAAGGAAATATGCAGGTGTCAAAGCAAAAACTGCACCAGACACTGTTGAATAGGTAAGGAAGACTTTATTCAAGGCTATTGCAATAGGAGAGAGCTATCAGAACTCAGTCTGAGCTCAACTCCCTAAAATAAATGCAGAAGTTTTAACAGCTAAGGTTGGGGGAGGGGGTCACAGGTCATCTGTGTTTGCTAACTGACCTTCTCCAAAGGAAAAGTAAACTTTCTCTTATCCTCATGACAGGAGGTAATTTTACAACTCCCACACTCCCACAGTGCTGTTATCTTTCCTGATGATTACTTTTCTAAAGGATAGCTCCCAAGTCCTTGGGAAAGACAGTCTTAGGTTGTAAAACTGGCAGGAGGCCTTTAAAAAGATTTATATCTCAAAGAGGCAGAGAAAGAATTTACAATGACAAGTTTTCCAAAATAAGTGTTCTAAGAAAAGGGAGGTCAAGGGCCTAGAGTCAGGCAAAAGCCTATCTAAAGTTTAGTCAAGCTGAGGGAAACATTAAAGCCCTCTTGGTCTCAGGGAAGGGAATTCTAGGAAACGTAGTAGTTTTCCCGTGGCTAAGTCGATACAATACAAATTCAGCACGGTTCTCTGCTCTGAGCTCATACTGTTCTGATAGCCTCATTTAGTACTTATTTGTTCTGTTAAGAAAAACTATCTAAAATTGAGAAATAACATAAAGAATGACTGCATGACCTTTAAGTGTCATGTTAGAACATTGTAATAAGCCTTTGGGGGGATTATTTAATTCTAGCTGTTGTAGCTAAAAAATGGCCATAAACCTGCATGAATGGATGAGTGTGCCTGTGTTCCAGTAAACTTTATTTCCAAAAAACAGGTAATGGGTCAGATTTGGCTCACTGGTTGTAGTTTGCTAACTCCCACTCTAAAGGAATGTAGTTTTGTTTGATTTCCTGTTTACCGTGGATTAGCACCTAGGTTCTGTGAAGTGAAATATCGACTTATGAATTTGTATGTTGTAAATGATTTTGTCCAAAAGGGATGTAATAGTTTTCTAACCAGTAGAGAAGATAACCCCAATTGTTACAGTGTTATTGCACCATAAGACACTAAATATCTTTATATTTTACACTGCAATTTTATTTCAGGATTTTGTCTTTCATTAACTATAAATACTTCCATTTCTTCTACATGCTTTTGAGCCAGCTTTACCTACCAATTTTCCATTTCCCTCATTATTGCCTTAAATAAATATTTGATGCATGTTAACTATGTATTTGCAGTAGACTCATCTTTTTAATGTTTGAAAATTATGCTTTGAGAGTTCCATAATTATTTTCAGCACTGGGCATTCTAAGCCTTTCTCAGAAGGGCAGAGCCTGCTCTGCTAAGCTCAAAGGAAAAGAAGAAACAATGGAGCTGAACCTGTTCCATAATTTTCCCCAAAAGATCAATTAGTCTTCCTCCTTTGGGGAAGAGAGAGTTAGGGTGTGAGCATGGCCAGGAATATCCCGCTAGCTCTGTAGTTCTCCTTGTGTGGTCCCCAGACTGGCAGCATCAGCACTCTTTGACAGTTATTAAAATTTTCAACACATGAGTCCTCCCAGATCTACTGAATCCCACAATCTGCAATTTGAGGAACCTTCCAAGTGATTTTAATGCAAGGTAAAGTTCGAGAATCTCTGCTCAAAAGACGTCCGGGGGGGATTCAAGTACTTCCCTCTCAAATAGGCATTTTTATACAAAGCTTGGCCTCTTTCTACTGGGTGAAAGCCTGTCTTCAACTCTTCACACTGCTGCTAAAGGGAGAAATTCAAGTTTGTCTTATTTTATAAAAGTGACTTGCTTATTCTTAATGATTTACTATTTAAATGGCAAGTTAAATTTCATTTTACTACAGGATTTATTTTTTAAAAGGAAGATAAAAGTTAATTTGGGAAAGTGGTATGGGCGGACCAGGCACTTTCCCCCTTGCCCTCTTGTTACTATAACTTAGAGCTGTTTTCATAAAGACGAAGATTTAAAATGCATTTCCACATTATCTCTAATTCCTCTTCTTTCATAATTCATTTCCATTCAGGCAGATGACCTGAAGGGAGAAAAGTACAGTAAGAAAATCATAATGCAGTGTCAGAATGTGACACGGAGATTGTGCTGAGCAGAGCATTTCATTCAGTGACTTCAAAAGCCATTGTGGGTTTTCTAGAAATGTTTGCTTCCTAATAATCCATTGGGTATGTCTTAACTAAAGCTGAAGAGTGAGTGAACAAATACGATAAGCAATAATAATGTAGACAGCCTATGGGGCTTTTTTGATACAGATCACTACTGGGGTGAAGCCTTTTCTATAATCATAATTATTCCAAATAGAGCCTAATAAGTTGCCATAGGAAGTGCTCGTTGTGATGATATATTTTTCATCCTGTAGGACTAGGCTTGAATGCTGATCCAGGCTACTGGGAAAACCACTTTTAGTCACATTGACTCATTCTGACACATGAAGGTCAGGGGAGTTGAATTTGTGGCCTGGCTCATTACTATAACACCACTGGATGTCCCAGAGCTGCCGGCCTTGTCACAGAAGTGCAGCTTCATCCCCAGCTTAGAGCTTGGATTTGCACTGGCACAGGGAGAGTTTCCTCATGAGATCATTTCTTTCTACCATTAAGACTACCATTTTCATAAAGCATCAAACACATATGCTCTCTGGAAGCAGGAGGCCCTGTGGAATAAATATTTCAAGAGCACAAACCTCCTTTTCAGTAATCAACATCTCATTACAACAATCTGCTTTGGTCACTTGGGGAGTTATCTCTAAGGTAATTCTGGATTTATCATGGCTTCCAGAATATCCCTGAGAATCCTATAAAAATTTTTCTGTCAATTTAAGCAGGACATATCAGACCAAGGCAGAGGGCAGCCCTTGACTGGTCTTTCAGCCAATTGTCATAATGGGTGCCACCTAGGAGAGTTTGACCTGGAATTCACTGGTCCCAGGGGACTGTTCTGGCTTCTCTGCTTTCTGTTTCCAGGGTAAGAGTTTACGAACGTTAATTTTGTTAGTATGTAAGAGGCAGATCAGGCTCTAGATATTTCAATCTAAATAAAATGAACAAAGAATGATAGCTTATTTATTAATTTGCAGGAAAAGATAATCTACTTGTATCACAATTTATAAAGTATAAAGATATTTATACTCATTGTTTGATGAATACTAGATTGACATTACTATTAAATGTTCTTATTAATACAAATGATTATTATTTTAAAAATAACAATACGACGGATTTATTGAATGCTTAACACATTCCAGGGACTATTCTGACAAATGTAATGTGAGATGTTTTGAAAATTATTGATGTACATACCTCTTTTGTCTTTCTGAGCACCTGACTCTTATCCAAGTGTGTGTACAGATTCAGAGTAGAGATGATAATTTGTTCTCCAAAAAGAATACTACGAGAGAGATTCCAACATCCAAAAATATAATCTACAGCAATAGTCTTAACAACTTTGAACATCTTGAAAAAAGAATCTTTATCTTTCTTTATCCTACACTTTAGCAACTCAATAGTCAAAATTAGCAGCTTAGTTCTAAAGCTTTACCTAAAAAAAAGGAGGGAGAGTATAATGGAGATAGAGGGAAAAGATCAGAGGGTTATACTTGCACTAGATTAGTGAAGGTTGTACCAAGGGAAGAAAGGAACTCTGGCTGCTTTGTCTTAAAAAACTATGGAAAGAGTTAGAGCTTGGGTTTCCCCAACCTAAGAAGCAGCCACACCAATCCTGGGTCACACAGCAGGGGACTCTGAAGTTAGCTTTCCTGATCCATGCTTGGGTCACGTGGGTGGTGTAAATAGGACACAGAAGGAGCTGAATATTTGGTGGGGGAGGAGGGGAGGTGTTGTAAGGTGATTCTCAAACATGACTGCAGAGTGAACTGTCAGAGTCAGGCCAAATAGAAGATACAATCAGAGAAATAAGGTTTGAATCTAGTTTTCTTGGACTCAGCTTGTGCTTCAACAGTGGGACATTCTTAAGAGAGATTACCTTTATGTTGGGATAATCTGGGTAGTCACTTCTCCACTGCATGCCTTACTGACATTAAGAATGAAAAAATAGGGCTTCCCTGGTGGCGCAGTGGTTGAGAGTCCGCCTGCCGATGCAGGGGACACGGGTTCGTGCCCCGGTCCGGGAAGATCCCACATGCCGTGGAGCGGCTGGGCCCGTGAGCCTGCGCGTCCGGAGCCTGTGCTCCGCAAAGGGAGAAGACACAACAGTGAGAGGCCTGCATACTGCAAAAAAAAAAAAAATGGAAAAATGGTCCATTGGTCTGATGGTCCTCCTTCCCTTCCCTTCAGAGTACTGAACATTCCTCCCTTTCTCTTGTTTTCATTAATCACATCATTTTTCTTACTACACTTGTTTTTATAATATCTCTTCATTTCAGTAGTGTTATAACCACATTTGTATAGATTTACCATTTACTCTATTTAAGGCCTGCTTCTTCTGAATGGCATACAGGAAGACATCTTTTTCTTCTTCATTTGTAAAGTGATTCATAATTATGCAGTAGAATAAGTAACTTCTGGGAAGGTTTCCATGCTCAACAAAAATGTCCCGATCTCATCCAGGGCATGCGATTTCTTGCTGGCCACAACCACGGTGGGCAGGTAGAACTATTCTATCTTGGTCATATAGTATGCTTCCTGATCTTTTTCCTCTTCATCTTTCTTTTCAAATTCTAGGATTCATGTTCTTTTGAGGTCTGAACCTCTGTGTCTGCTGGTTGTATAGATGACATAGATATTTAATAATCATCATTCTTGAAAAGTCCTTTACAATCATTTGCATTACTTCTCTTATAAGTTCTAATGAGGAAAAATATTGGATTTTTTCTCTCTCTTTTTTTTTTTCCATTGTAAAGAAGGGAACTTTGGAGGTTAAATGGTGTTAGCCAGGAAGACTGAAGGTATATCGACAGCAGAAGTACCCAAGACCTTTAACACCATCTATCTGCCTTACTTGACACTTCCTTTAAAATTTTATCACTGGAACCGTGATGAATAAAACATGAGGTTTGTATTCAAGCCATTTACATATCTCCTCGCTCTGAGGAAAATGCAATCACCTAGATTTCTCTCTTCTGGCTCCAGTGTATTTCAGGGACTAGCAGACACAACTGAGATGATAAATGAGATTCCATTGTTGATAGGAGTGAAGTGGTAACCCACTGACCCAGGGCTCCCTCCAACTGGACTGGCTCAGCCCCCAGGCTAATAGTTCAATTTGCTATAAAATGAAGGCAGGGATCTGAAGAGCTTGATTCAGCCTTCATTCACTTTTGTTTTATTTATGATCTCTGCCCTGATGCTGAGATTTTTCTGCTATGACCTTTTTCCCCCCTTGGTGCCTTGGACTTTTATTTTGGATTTTGGACTACTTTCATTAAACTTTTTCTTTAATCCTTAGTTTTAATTCTTCATGGAACTAGAATATTATTGCTATATTCTCATCATTACAAGTCTTAATTTCTCTATTTAAAACATGAGAATAAACAATAGCTGCCCATCTAACATCTTTGTTTATAGAGTCCAATAAGATATCCAAATTATTTTTTATAAAATAATCAAGTTGATTAAAATTAACATTACTGTTGCTACTTCAACCACCAGCAGCACCACTACTACCACTCTTACTATATTTACAACTAATAAAATGTCTTTATATCCAACGTGCAGCAATATTAGCAGGTGCAACACTTAGCAGGTGCTCAGTACTTGTAGTTGCGTTATATCAAATTGTGCTCTGGCAGTGGCTACTTAACCTCCTATTCTGCTTCTTTTGAACCAATTTCTTTTTTTCCCCTATTGTTTGCTCTTATTATCATTTACAACAGAATGTATGGTTAGAAACCCTGAGAGAAATATCTTTTCTTCATTTTATTTCCCATGATTTTGTTCCTCACACTGAGTTTTGTTGTTCTTTTGACAGTTGAGACAATTGTGGGTAGACCCAAGGATCACTCATGGGCATGAATCAGATTCAGTGAATCTTAGATGTTAGTGTCACTATAAATTTTCATCTTATTTAGATTGTTCAATAATTATTGATTCCTTAGCATAAACAAGACATTAGTGGGGCCAGTGGTACAAGGGACTGTTGTAGAAAGACAGCATCACTGAGGATAAAATAAAAATTACAGTTTTGGAAGGCTATCTGTGTGTCTTCTAAATATTTACTTTTGATTGTATTGTATTGATGAATAAACTAATTCTGATAATCCATCAATTTATATACCCATTTTGATTAATTAGTTGATTGAAAGTAACAAATCAACTGGTTGACTGGGACATTATGAAAAATCAGTAGATTGAAGCCTGGCTCAGAGCTAATGCGAGGTGAGCCTCTCCTTGACATTATAGGAAGAGTATCTTAGTTGCCAGGAACATAGTGTCCAGGGATGGCTGCAGTGATGACAAGGAGTGAGCTTTAGAAGAGCTACTTTGGGGAAAAAAAGCAATAAATTTTATAATTAACACAAGAGCATTTTAAAAGTATTAGTGTCAAATAATTTATGCTCAGGCCCATTTTCAAATTAATATTTTACAGTGTCTTTATACATTAATATTTTATATGTCTTTAAATATGGATACTTTGGTGATAAAAGTAACCACACAATGGAGTATGATGCCTGAGCTAACAAATTGTCCTATTCTTAAATTTCTTTCTAAGTTAAACATTTACACAAATTTAAAATATCTCTTTGTAGTAGAGATTAATTATACTCTACCTTCATATTATCATACTTGGGGTGAAGTTCATACTTCAGCTTCTTTCTATCTTTTACTCATTTTTATCTAAGGAAAGATAAATGACTCTTCCATGGACAGATCATCTTTCATGGTTATACTTTCAGGTTAGTATCAAAATCTGGATTGTAGCTTTCTATTCAACTTGTGTTCTCCATATTGTTTTTTTCAAAACAATAATAAAATGTATATTTATCTTATTTCTATCTGTTGACTACCACTTTTTCTTCTTTTTTTTTTTTTTTTTTTTTTTGTGGTGCGCGGGCCTCTCACTGTTGGGGCCTCTCCCTGTTGTGGAGCACAGGCTCTGGACACACAGGCTCAGCGGCCATGGCTCACGGGCCCAGCCGCTCTGTGGCATGTGGGATCCTCCCGGACCGGGGCATGAACCCGTGTCCCCTGCATTGGCAGGCAGACTCTCAACCACTGCGCCACCAGGGAAGCCCACTTTTTCTTCTTGAATGGTTTCTAATTCAGAAATATAGTAAGAGAAGTATAATTAATTATAACATCAAACCCAAAATGTCTGTATTCCTGATGACATCTTTTCACAAGGAAATTGTAAGATACTGTACATACAATCAAAATACTGTAATTAAACTTATTCTGACTGCATATATTTTCAATGGGAGAAAAATTGATACCAAGTTATTGCTACTCAAACTAACTGATATTCACTTAACAGTTTTTGTAAGTTTTTAGTTAACACATTTATAAAGCATATTTTAATGTATACCTCTGAATATTTATTTCCACATATTCTTATTCAGTTGATTCAAACGTCTTTGACAAAATAGTCTTGTCCTTTGATTTACGTGTGTGTGTGTGTGTGTGTGTGTGTGTGTGTGTGTTGATACCATAAATCCATTATAGGTAAACTTTTTTGGTGATTCATTTTACGTGTAAAAATTTACAATATTCCCATCTCCTTATTCAAATCCCCTCATGTGACTACTGGTCACCTGTTAGAATCACCTGGGGATCTTTGAGAAAATACTCATTACTGGGTTTCTCTTCTAGAGATTCTGATTTAGTTATTCTGGAGAAGTATCTGGCTGTGAATCATTTAAAAAAGTTTCCACGTATTCCGTATATGCCAAGGTTGAAAACACTACACTGGGCAATAGTCCTAGAAAGCAATTTTGTGGATTATGTGTCAAATTCACCTAAGAGCAGAAATATACAAAAATACAGACTCAAGGGCTCTAATCCTTAGGATTATAATTCAGTACATCTTGGGTGTGGTGTTTTTGGTGATTCCAAAGTGTGGTCAGGTTTGGGAACCTTGACCTCCATCAATTCGCTCTTCTCTTAGTTACTTACTTTCTAGCACCATGGACAGCACCCTTGACTTAAAAATCATGAGCTGGAATGGTAGAATTCCATAGTTTTTGAGTGAAAGGGATCTTTTTTTTTTTTTTTTTTTTTTTTTTTTGCAGTACGCGGGCTTCTCACTGTTGTGGCCTCTCCCGTTGTGGAGCACAGGCTCCGGATGCACAGGCTCAGTGGCCATGGCTCACGGGCCCAGCCGCTCCGCGGCATGTGGGATCTTCCCAGACCGGGGCACGAACCCGTGTCCCCTGCATCGGCAGGCGGACTCTCAACCACTGCACCACCAGGGAAGCCCTGAAAGGGATCTTTGAGATTAAAAACAAAAAAATACCATGTTTTCCAATTGAGAAAAGTAATCATCTACAAATTTTAAAATATTTTACAAAACTCACACAAGCAGGGTGAACAGTGCTGACAGTCTTATTCATCATTTTTCTCAATTCTTCATTTACATTGGATTTCTTTATTTTGTGCAACACACATTGTCCATCCCCTAGATCCCATTTGTTTTGTAAATGTCTTCTCCTCACCAGGTTCAAGTGACACTTTCTCATGAAGTCATCTCTGATTTCTCAGACTAAGTCAGTTATGGTTATCGTATGCTTTTATAGATTCATGTTTGTACACTTCATATTTTTATATCAATGTGTAATTAAACAATAAGCAGTGTGATTACTAGAATAAAGTTCTCTTCTACCAGACTGTCAACTCCAAAGTCTGTGACTATTTTTGCTTATCTTTGTGCCCTTTACCCTACCACAATGTTCAGTATGTAATAGACATATAATAAATATGTTTATTGAATTGAATTTATTAGCAACCATAATGTGATGGAATTTTATTTGTGCTAACTTAAAATCTAATGAAATTTCTTGCTCATGCCATTTACTTTTGACTTCAGTGTGCTGTTTATGACCAATACTAACATGTGCAAGAGGATCTTTTACTATCACATAAAAGTTCTTTATGACAGTAAGCTGTTTGCTATTTTCAATTACTTATGAGTTATAAGGAAAAATGTACTGGCTTGTCAAAAAGAAGAGATATTTTAGGGTGTCTACTGAGGAAACTGCAAGATACATTTTTTTTCCTGCAGTTATATATAGCACTCTCTGTGGAGAGATAGATGATAGATAGATAGATAGATATAGATATAGATGTAGACACAGCTATAGATATATGGTGTGCTATTTTTCCAATTCAGCAACACCCACTGTATGAAAACTGATGAGATTCAAATATTATTAATATGCTAACAGAAACATTTTCCAATATTTACATTTAGTCATTAGGTTATCTCATACAGTTACTTACATAGCTCTACATATCACTGTTTTGATGATGACAGGCAAATAAGTATCTCTAGTCTTCTAGCCTTTCCCTTGAACTCCAGGCTGTTATATTATCTTCCTGACTACTCAGCTTCCCCACATGGATGTCTAATAGGAATCTCTAACTTAAGTAAACCTGACATCTTCTAATCTCCAAATTTCTCATTCTCCCCTACCCCCCACCCAATCTTTCCCACTTCAGTAAATAGCACTTTAATTCATTGAGCTGCTCAGGGTCAAAAAAATGTGTATATATATATGTATATATATATATATATATATATATATATATATATATATATATATATATATATACCAAAAAAGAGTAGTCATTTAAAATTCCTCTCTCTTCCGCAGCTCTCCTTTCTAATCAAGCTATGTCAGCAGCACCTTCAAAATATTTCCTGTATCTTGCCACCTCTTACCGTTTCCACTGCTCTCAACTCAGTCCAAGCTGAACTAATCTTCTCACTGGCCTCTGTGTCTACTCTTGACCCTTACTTAGCAACCAAAGTGAGTAAATAAATCAGGCCATGTGGCTCCTATGCACTAACTCTCCAATAACTCCCCAACTCACACAGCACAAATGCCATGCCTGCAAAGCTAATGTGATGTGTCTCCTTGCACCCTTTCTGATCTTAACTTTTGCTCTTCCCCCCTGGACCCCACCCAGCTCACTCTGCTCCAGTTCACTTGCTTTCTTGTTGGGGAATATTCAAGAACATTCCTGCCTCAGACCCTTTGGAAAATCCGTTCCTTCTGACTGAAACATATTCCTCCCAGTTCACCAGAGTGGCTTCCCTCATTTCATTCAAATTTCTTTTCACTGGTTATGTCTCTGGAACAAAGCCTTCTCTCCTACGAAACTTTTTGATATTAGCCTATATATTCCTTTCTACTCCTCTATCATGGTTTATTTTATTTTCAAAATACTTAAAACTACCTAACATTTTATTAAAATACTTAAAACTACCTAACATTTTATTATCTGACAAATTAAGTTTAACAAATTCTAGTAAATGGAATTCCAAAGGAGATATGAGCCTTAGTTATGTGCAGTTACCTTTAAGATCTTGGGGGTGTTGAATGACGTGGGTATTTCTAAGGCTTGCAGAAGGGATTCTCATTGGGAATATAAAGAGGAGTACCAATGACTATATAGACAATTTATTCAGAAGCAAAGAATGCAGTGTGTAGACTGGGAATAGTGGCCAAGTTATCAGATAAAAGCAATTCTGTGAGTCTTTGCCTTTAAAGGGATGATTAAGGCATTACTATGTTATTCATATATTTCTCAACTTAGTTTCCCATGGAATTCAGTGATTTTTTGGTGTTCTTTTTTGTGTCATTATTTTTTCTTTCAAACTTTGAAATTGGTACTTTTTCCATGTAGTACCCAAATACCCAAGTAGTTGATATCAACAACTACTAAGAAAAGTTTTACTGAAGAAAAGTTATTGTTCCTGATTAAGTACAGGATACAAAACTGAATAAGAAAAATAACAAATCCCATATGATTCTACTTAAGTACATAAAGTAGTTTAAATTGCAGAGACTGAAAGTAGAATGGTGGTTACCAGGGTCTGGGGGAAGAGGAGAATGAATTTTTTAATTGGTACATAGATTAAGTTTTGCAAGATGAAAAAGAGTTCTGGAGATGGGTAGTGAATGTATTTAATGCCACAGAATTTTACACTTAAAAATGGTTAAAATGGTAAGTTTTATGTTACATGTATTTTATAATAATAATAATAAATTAGATAAACTGTCTGTGCCTTCAAAGAACTTTTAATCTAGTTAGTATGACATGTGAACAGCAAAGACAGTTTATGGGCCAGACTTAAGATGCTGGTGAGGGTATAAGATGGCCACTGTGTTCAGTTCTGTCAGATCAGTGCTGTGCCAATTGGAAGTCATAGCCTTGACTCAAAAGTGAAGGTATCTGCTAAATAAGGCAACTTAATTCAGCTAAATGTGCCTTGATAAAATGACTCAGCAGAATGTACTTGGAGGTCAGTTCTCCTCTGTTCAGCAAGAAGGGAATGCTGAGTTTTGCCCAATAAGTACTGCTCATGGCTTGGATAGAATGCTGACAAAGTTTGAAATTGTCCTCTTGTTGTTTTAGAGGTTCTGGATTTCCTGTCTTTTTTAGTCTGATCCTGTAGTTCACCCAGACTAGTGCTGATCACGCTTTTGTCCGTCAGTGAATGTGGAGAGCCTTGGAAAAGAATTCTATCAGTCTTTGATTTTTTTCTTTGTTTTGATAATTTTTTAAAATTTAGTTGAGGCAGAGAGCTTTGCAAAACTCTTCAGATAACATGACTCTTGGTTATTGTTCTAATCCTGCTAGGGTTACCATGAATGACTAGAAAAGAGACATGATGGCAGGGAGGGTTGAGGATGAAATATATGTGTGTAGGCATAAGACGGATATGGGAGAATTATTAATAGGCAGATGGTAGGGTTACATCAAGATAGATTCTAATTTAATAAGGCTTAAGCAGTGCCCAAGAATCTTCACGTTGAAAAAGAACCCCAAGTTCTTTTATAGAAACTTTGAAATAACATAAAAAGAAAACCAAACAGCTTAAGCTGAATGTTTGGCAATAGAGTATATTGGCAAACAAGCTAGCAAGAAGACTAGAGATTTAAGTTTTCATTTAAGCTCCCTCACTGTAGGTGAAAGATGTAAACTGTACCTAAAAGTGGAAATAGTAATGGGGCAAAAAGAGAAAAGTCAGTAACACAGTAATTTATTTCATTCAGATCATTGGATTAGGGATCTTTAAGTAAAATTGACTGAATTTTTATTGAACAGTGGTCAATTACATCTATTGATCGAATTAATTGATAGAATTAGTAGGCTATTTCAGTGTCACTGAAACAGTGTTTTTAATCCCTGTTTCTTGGCCTCTGTTATGTCAGAAAAAAAAAATTAAATTACTGGTAAGGTCACTGAGGGGCTTTGAAAGGCAGTATAATGCAGGAAAAAAATAGACAGAATTAGGGCTGAATCTAGAGTCTGTTCTTTATTTTTGTGCTGCTACTACTGCCATTACCACCATGACTATCACTGTTATCCCTCCTATTTTTGAGTACCACTAGACATAAGACATTATTCTAATATTCAGAACCACTTATAGCTAGCAGTTTTCACTCTCTTTTGCAGATGAGTGAGCTACAGCTCAGAGAGGTTGTGACTTGCCTAAGATCACATAGCTTGTAAATGACAACACAGATCAAAAGTTTCTTCTGACAAATAGAGGACTTCCCATCTACTCCCAATTCTAGATGGATAATCTTAGAATAATTTATTGTCTGGATCTTAATTTTCTCATTTTCTAAGTAGAAATAATACCTCACAGTGTCATTGTGAGGATGAACTAAGACAGCGACTGATTTGTAGGTTATAAAGAACTTTATTACTATAGTGTCACAGGTTTACTAATCTTCTCCCAATACTCATGTTCTATTCCTTTCATAGCATATGAAAGACATTTTTGTTGGATACATGGACTCCCAAATTTAGCTTGCCCACTCCCTCAATGCTTCTGTACCTCTTTGCTGCTAAGTATGGCCGTGTACCAATGAGATGAAAGCAGAAGAGTGTGGCTTCTGCAATTTTCCTTTTATAAGAAGCAGCTGCTAAGTGTCCCTTTTTCCACTGCTCTATTCCTTTCTTCCACCCATCTGCCTAGGGATGGCAGAGCCATGAGGAGAAGAGGAGAGGTTGGGTCCCAAAAGATCCCATTGAGAAGAGCTACATACCAGCCTTAGGCTGCCCAACTCCAGACATTTACATGAAAGAGAAATAAACTTTATTCTTCTTCA
The DNA here is from genome assembly GCF_964270905.1 of Leucopleurus acutus. Taxonomy (NCBI): domain Eukaryota; kingdom Metazoa; phylum Chordata; class Mammalia; order Artiodactyla; family Delphinidae; genus Leucopleurus; species Leucopleurus acutus. Next base: position 22,700,354 of record NC_139159.1, on the reverse strand, counting down.
AAATCTTAAATAATATAATATACATGATAAAAATTGTTAGTTATTTAATATTTTAATGTTATGTGTAATATTATATTAGAATGATAATATTATATATTTTATAAAATACATTATATATAGATACAGGTAATCTATATATCTATATACACGGAGAGAGATATAGAGATTTGTTTTGAAAGGGGAAATGGAAACAAAAATATTCATTTCATTAGAAAATTGATTTTAGACTATAAAAATAAAAAAGTATATATTTTAGACACTTTGCTATAAAGAAGAAAAATCTAATCCATAGTTGCATGAGCTTAGGGCTACAACTATTTTAAGTTCACACATGTTATTCTATTTTTTAATATGATTTCTTAAAATCTAGTCTTCATAAAAATGTGTTCCTGAGAACACTAAATATTCCCATGGGATGTTAATCAGTGCTATAAAGGAAAAGGGGTTTGGTAAATATACTATTACTAGTGGGGATTCATTGAAAATCTTGTTTGCAAATACCATTAGTGAGTTTTCCAATTCATATAATGCTTTTGAAAAGCAGTTTGGCAATATGTATTAGGGGCCGAGAAAACACGTATGCATTTTCACCCAGTGTCCTATCTCCAGAAATACACCCTAAAATAATCCAAAATATAACAAACTTCACACAGGTAAAACAGTGTGAATTTTTCGTGTTATTCAGAAAGATAAATTAACAGTGACTTTTTTTCTTTTTTTAAAAAAATATGACATTACAAAGAGACATCTAGAATGAACTAATTACATACATCTAGAAAGTTTCCAAAACACAAAAGGAAAGATTTTTCATTTTTACAAATTAGACTTTTATGTAAATTTCAGATTTTTCAATTTCATCCTTCTCTTATGGCAATTTTCATTTTAATGTGACTTTGAAAGACATTCCTATTTTAACTTTTAGCTTGGGAGACATGAAAACAATGATATCATATGACCTCTTGGCCACTGCTAACTCATCTGGTTGGTTCCCTGTCCAGAATGACTTGTTGGCATTAGAGAGAAACAGAGTGGCTCTCCACATATAGAGTTTTACCAAGAAAATTTCTGCAAGGTCCTTTCCTTTAACTATCACACCAGCTACCTCCCACTGCCTGCCCAAAGTACATTGGGCTTAATTATCTGGATATTCTTGGGGCCTTAGACATTAGAGCTACAATCATGTATTTTGTTTGTACCTTTTAATTAAGTCAAATATAATTAGTTTAAGAATTTAAAAAAATGCTCATCTCATCTTTCTGAATAATGTGAAAAAATATACAACAGTAAAAAGTTGATCAAACAACATCTTTGACTTTTAGTTCAATGATTAAGTATTTTATATTATATACATTAAATTGAAGAGTTTGCCTCCTCTTTGCCTCTTGTCTCTGCTTATCCTTCTCCCTCTACGTGGAGAACACTGTTCTAATCCTCTTTCACCAAGACCACTTCTTTTTGATCCTCAGATCTTAGTTTAGACATCACTTCCTCCAGAATATCTGTCCAAATGCTCCAGTCCAGTGTTAGGAATTCTTCTTATGAATTATAAAAAATCTTCTTTGTCTCATTATAGCGCTTGCCAAATTACATTGAAAAGACCCCATTTACTTCACATATACTCGCAAATAAGTAGTTAGCAGCTTGCAGAAAAGGATCAAGTCTTTTTGATTATTTCAGAATCTAGCACAATGCTTAATATTGAATTGTACTTATGGTTGAATTCCACTGGTAAAACATTCATGTTGAAGGCATATTACAAAGCAGTATATAAACTTTACATACTATAATAACAACTGCTTCATATACCGTTTCCAAAAGTATATCCAATAAAGCACTAGTTATAGGACACATTCTATGTTCAAGAAAGTCAAATTTGTTGGGAACATTCTGTGCATTCTATTCATCCTCTTAAGGCTTCTCCATTTATATCAGCATAATAGAAGCACAGTGAGAACCTGTACAAAAGAATCCTGTTACCTTTTAACTCATTATTTTTCAAATGTACTTAACACCAAAATCCCCTTTCCTTGTAGAATTGATTAACATCTTAAGGAAATAGTATTCTCAGGGATAAATTTTGAGGGAGGCTAGATTTAACTTTTTTTAAAAAAATTATAGTTCTAGGCTTATGTAATTTGGGGTTAGTTTTTTCTCTTTATGCCAAACTTTTTATTACATATACTGTTAATTATGGCATATTGTTACATTATTTTTATAATCTAAAAGCAATTTTTAAATGAAATCCACTACACTTTCAAATGACTCAATATGCAAATAAGTGTGAGTGCTCATAGACAATTTGTTCTTGAAAACATGCAGCTTATTCACAATTTTTTATTGTGGTAAAATACACATAAGATTTTTACCATTTTAATCATATTTAAATGTACAATTAAATGGTGTTAAGTACATTCATATTGTTGTGCAACCATCACCACCATCCGCCTCAAGAAATATTTTTGTTGTATAAAACTGAAACTCTATATGCATTAATAGTAACTCCCTTTCCCCCTTTCTTCCCAGCTCCTGGCAACCAATATTCTACCTTCTATTTTATGATTTTGACTACTCTAAATATTTCACATGAATGAACCATAGGTTAATTTTCTTTCTGTGATTGGCTTCTTTCATTTAGCATAGTGTTCTCCAGGTTGTAGGATATGTCAAAATTTCCTTCCTTCTTAAAGCTAAATAAGTTTTCATTGTATATATTGTCGTATGGGTTACTATTTGCATGGAATATCTTTTTACAACCTTTCATTTGTTGGTTCATGTTTTTTTTTTTAATTTTTTTTAATCCACTCTGCCAATCTGTATGTTTTGATTGGAGAGTTTAATTCATTTCTTTTAAAGTAATTACTGACAAGGAAAAACTTACTTCGGTCATTTACTATTTATATTCTCTATGCCTACAAAATTTTTTCCTTTGTTTCCTGTATCACATCTTATTTTGTGGGGTTTTTTTTGTGTGTGTGTACTGAAACATTTAAAAATTCCCTTCTCAGTTTTTTGTGTATAGTTTATAGCTATTTTCTTTGTGATCAACATGCTGAATGTATGTAACATCTAAAGTTATAATACTCTAATTTGAATTTATACCAGCTTCACTTCAATAACATAAAAAAGGGCTCTACTCCTTTAGAGCTCCATCCCCACCTTTTTAGTTGTTGGTGTCACAAAATTACATCTTTACACATTATGTGTCCCAAAACATAAACTAGTGATATTTTAAAGCATTATTCTCTTAAATTATGTAGAAAACAAAATGTGGAATTATAAATCAAAGTTATAATAATACTAACTCTTGTAATTGTCCATGCATTACCTTTACTGTGACCTTTATTTCTTTATACAGCTTCGAGTTACTGTCTAGTGCTCTTTTATTTCAATCTGCACAATTCTTTTTAGCATTTCTTGCAAGGCAAGTCCAGTGACAATGAACTTCCTCACCTTTTGTTTATCTGGGCATGTCTTAATTTTCCCTTACTTTTGAAGGACAATTTTGCTGGATACAGAATTCTTGGTTAACAGATTTTTTCTTTTATTACTTTAAATGTTAGACCACTGCCTTCTGGACTCCAAAGTTTCTGATGTGAAATCTACTGATAATTGTATTGAACATTCCATGTGTGTGATGAGTCACTTCTCTATTGCTGCTTTCAAGCTTCCCTCAAACTGCTTTGCTTTCAGCAGTTTGATTATAATGTGTTTTGGTGTGAACCTTTTCGAGTTTATCCTATTTGAACTTTGTACAACTTTTTCAATGTTTACACTCAATTTTAATCAAATTTGGGAAATTTTCAGCCATTATGTCTTCAAATATCCTCTCTGACCTTTTCTCTCTCTCCTATCCTTCTAAGACTCCTACCACTTGATAGCGTTCCACAGATCCCTTAGGCTTTGCTTAATTTTCTTTGATTTTTACTTTTTCCTGTCCTCAGATTTAAAACTTTGAATTGTCCTATCTTCAGGTTCACTGATTCTTTTTTCTGCCTGATCAAATCTGCTTCTGAATCACTCTAGTGAATTTTTCATTTCAGTTATTGTACTTTTCAGCTCCAAAATTTCTTTTTGGTTTCTTTTTAGATTTTCTCTTCATTGGTATTTCTATTTTGTTCATAAATCATTTTCTTTTTGACTGTCTTTACATATTCCTTTAGGTGTTTGGACATCTTTAAGACAGTTTTAAATTCCTTGTCTAGTAGATGTGTCATCAAGTCTTTTTCAGGAATCTTTTCTGTTATTTATATATTTTTTAATTATTTTGAATGGGCCATATTTTCCTGTTTCTTTGTATGCCTTGTGTTTTGTTGTTGTTGCTGCTGAAAACTGCACATTTGAATCTAATAATGCAGTGACTCTAGAAATCAGATTCTCCCCATTTCCTGGAGTTTTCTGTTTTTCTGTTTGTTTCTGTGTTTGGTTTTGATTTCTGTAGGCTATCTCTGTGCTGAGGATGAGCCTATAGTATAAACTTAAGTTTAAGGTATAAACCTAAGGTCTTTACAGATCTTCCCAAGTCTGTGCCTTTCCCTAGGCATATGATTTTGTACGTACAGTTGCTTTTGAATATTTGGCTCCCACAAGGGGGAAAAATAAAAAAAAAAATGAAACGAGTGAAATGTTCTAGTCCTTTAAGTTGCCTAGAAGTCACTTCAGCTAGAGGGGGAGGGGCCTACAACAGTGGGGGGAAGTGCAACAACAATGACTGTCAGCCTCTGTGTCTGCCATTCTGTGCTCTGAAGCAGCAGTCAGAGATCCGAACACAGATCCCCAATATTTGTTGAACAAGATGCTTGTTGTCTACTGTGGCTCCTAAAAGCTGTATGTAAGCTGCTTCTGGAACATATGCACAACTGTCTGCCACCTGGCTAGGGGTAGGGGATAGGTGGTTCCTGTAGTGGTAAGAGCTGACCAAAATGCACTGCAATTTACTATGCAAGACTTCCCCTGGAAGTAACAAACCTTCAGTAGACTTAGAGTTCCAATATAGTTGCATCAGACAGATTCTGCCAGTGTAATTGTTGTTGAGTGGGAAGCTACCTACTCTACCATCTTCTCATAATCCTCTAACATTAAGCTTTTTAAGCATCTTTTAAAATTTTCTTCTCTATGTCTTTTGTCATATTCTATTGCCAAGGGACAGGAAGAAAAGGACACCTATAATTACAGATATGACAATGAAATCCTGGGTCCATAGAATACACCATACTGGCTATTATCTGGAACTATATTAAATAATCCCAGGGGCCCTTAGCTGAATTACAACTAGCCAAGGTCCCTTAAAGGAAATATAGCTTTGGTCAAAATCTTTCTCCCTACCATGATTGTCTTCTGGTGAAGTGAAACAGAGCAGAGGGAGGCATTAGTAGGCCTGCTATTGTTGTAATAACAATAGTTTTATTTTATTATTAAGCACATCTTACCTGGACTTCATATGAAAGCTTTGAAACTAGAAGTTATGTTGTCTGAAGATGTGGACAATGTTGAACATCTTCTGTTTTTTCCTCTGTTCTTTTCTTTTTGTTCTTAAAAGTCTTTTCATTTTTAATACTAATGGAAAATATATGCTCTTTAGATATCCACTCAGTTATACTGGAAGTGAAGGTGTGATTTTAAGTAAAGTGAGTCAATTTAAATATATTTCTTTACCAGAGGTAATTTCTTCAGTATTCTACAATTTTTCACATCTCATGTTTTCTCATTTTGGGATAATGGGGAAAATATTAGTCTACACCAATATGTAAAGAATAATTTATTGATGCTAACTGGCATGTGTTTGAGGTGATCAGATAAATCTGTAATGAACATTTTCCATTAAATATAGACTGTAGACAGGGCACTGTGACAGGCACTTTGTAAAGATCACCAATAATGAAAGATGCGTTGCTTAATTTTATAAAGTGTACCACTATCTGGAAGAATGACAATGATTGGCATTATGCTAACAAACTGTCAGTTGATGGAGAGAAGTTCTCTATACTCAGTTCATTAATTTTGGCGTCATCTTTCTACTGTTAAATTGGGTTTGCAAGATACCTTAACTTGCTATTCAAGGCCCTTTGTTTTTATGGCTCAAGCCCATATTTCAAACATGAGTTTCATTGCACTCTAAGTATATTTTTCACTTCGTCACACTGGTTTTCTCACTCTCTCTATTCACACCTCTGGTTTCTCCTCATTGCATTTTAATTAACACAAGTTGTTTCTCTTTCCCTAATTCTTCCTAATCAAATTCTTTTCAACCTTTAAAACCAAACCCAATGCTATTTTTCTGTCAAGTGAATCCTTCCTCCTCTAACTTCTAATAATTCTTTTGTCTATATCAGCCATTTAGGAAGTATTCCACTGCTGACTTGTGACATTTCCTTTTTTTTTTTAACCTAGTACTAACACTTTAAAGTTTATGAATACCATACTTTAGAAAAGTCTGCATTTAATTAGTTATCATTCTTTGATAGCTACTAAAGTATAGGCTTTTATCTTATTAAATACATTCCTCCAAAAATGTCACCACTATAAATTAAATATTGCTATTTTCTTTACATCTATACAGAAAAAGAGGCTCATAAACATTTATACATTTTAAATAAAATTGTATTTAGTTACAATAACTAAAATACATTTTCTAGCCCTAATAATGTTCAGCTTTTTTATATTTCTCTGAAATATTTATTATTTTCTAGTATTGTGTTTATTTTATTTATATAAATATCTCCCTAAATCATTTAGACTCTAAATAAGCATTACTTTTCTAACACTATGATCACTATATTATATATTAAGATGCTTATTTATTATCTTTCTTTGCACTCTAGAAATAAAGTCCCTGAAAACAGTTGTCTGTCCATTTGCTCCCCTGCTGTTTCATCAACATTAAAAGAAATTTGTGCATTAAAATATCTGTTGAATGAGTAAATTAATAAAATGACAAAACTAAAATTTGAACTGAAGTTTCTCTTTACAGACACACTGTTTTCAGAATTACAGTTATCATTATGCCAAGAAAAGGGGAATTTAGGGATTTAGATCCTTTCAGGAGGAGGAGGAATATTTGATGTAGTAAATACTAGCTGGGGTAGCAAATAAACCCTAAATAATTCCAAGAGATTTAACACTGTAGTTTATGTATTGCTAAGAACTCTTTAAGGTGACTGTTCAGCAGGCAGACATCTATAAAGTCATTCAGGAATGGAGGCTTCCTCCAACTTGTGTTTCCACCATCCCTTAGGACTTCAGGGTCCTTGACTAGCAGAAAGGGTATGGAGTAAGTGGAAGTTTGTGTGAGGTTTCCAGTCTCAGAGGGGGCATGCATCATTTCCTTCTCAAATCCACTAACCAGAACCTAGGCACATGGCCACAGGTAAGTCTAAAATGATCTGGAAAATATATTCCAGGTACGTGCTCAAAAGGAGAGGGGAAAAGGTAAAATGACAACTTGTGTCTGCCACAGAAAACATCAGATTAAGAATACATCTGTATTCCTGCAAGACTGTGAAGTGTTGTTAATGTCTATTAAATTTCTTTATATATCCCACAGCTTTGAACACATGTTTATGAAGTAGATAAATAAATGACTACATTGTAAGCACAGTATTGGTGGAGAGATCATTTGTATTCATCCTTGAACATTCTGCAATGCCTGGTACAGTTAGCTACTATTCATCAAATTGTATTACTTAAATTCAATTAACTAATTAACACAAAATTTTTCATCAACTTATTGTAACCACGAGAAGTAAACAGGTTTGACTGGCTTCTTAGTGGTTATGTAGCCATGATTACCTCTGTTTCTATTTAGAGAGACATATCTGTTGAATTCTCTTTTTCTTCAGGAGGATAGCCATGGCTCAAGTAAGAGAAGTTTAGTCATATAGTATAAGGTAGAACTGTATATATTTATAAAAACAAGAAATACCAAACAACTACTTTGGATTACTATTAGGGAGAGACAGAGCAGAAAATGAGAGAGGAGCATGTGCATAGTTATATTTTAGGTCTGGTTGAGTGATAGATTTAGGGGCATTTATTGTAGTACTAAGATCAAATGAATAAGTAGGAATGAGATACTACTTTACACCCATTAGGATGGCTACTATCAAAAAAGCAGGAAATAAGTGCCGATGAGGACATAGAGAATATGGAACACTTGTGCACTCCTAGTAGGAATGTAAAATGGTGCAGCTGCCATGGAAAATAGTATGGAGATTCATCAAAAAATTAAAAATAGGATTATCCTATGATCCCACTTCTGGGTATATCTCCAAAAGAACTGAAAACAGGAACATGAAAAGATACTTGCATGCCCATGTTTATAGCAGCATTAGTCAAGTAGTCAAAAGATGGAAACAATCAATGGATGTGTCCATTGTTGGATGAATGGATAAGCAAAATGTGATAAATACCTACAATCAATATTATTCAGCCTTAAAAAGGAAGGAAATTTTGACATATGCTACAAAGATGAAACTTAAGGATATTGTGATAAGTGAAATAAGCCAGTCACAAAAAGACAAATGCTGTATGATTGCACTCATATGAGGTTAGATTCATAAAGACAGAAAATAGAAGGATGGTAGCTGCCAGGACCTCAGAGGAAGAAGAGTGGGTTCTTCATAGGCACAGAGTTTCAGTGTTGCAAGATGAAAAATTTCTGTGCAAGGACTGTGGTGATAGTTGTAAAACAATGTCAATTACTTAATGCTACTCAACTATATACATTAAAATATTTTAAATGGTAAATTGTAAATCATGGTTACCACAATTAAATAATTTGGAAAAGTAAATGAATAGAAGAAAGAATGAAAGTGGACTGTTCACAGACCAAGGATGACTCTGCACTATGAACCAAAGATTATGATTAATTTATTTTTGTTTACCTGGATCACTAAAGGAAAAAAAAAACAAAGGAAAGAGTCAATGTTTTTGCATATATAATACCAAAATAATTAGTTCACAGGCTCAGCTCCTTCATTAAGTTAAAGACAAAACAAAATGTTGCTTACAATATGTGTCCAAATAATTTATTAAATAAATATTTCATTTTTCAAGTGGTAGCTTTTGCAAGTCAACAATCTTTGCATTTTAAGCTTGTGATTAAAGACCTGTTTCTTCAACTCACTGTTTAACAATTGTTATTCCCCTTTGCTTACCCCCCTTCACTTCATGCTAGTGTTTAAGGTCCCCTTAATGTTAACACATCTTTTGGGAATTGTTTACTAAATGTGGAGAGTATTCATGATCATTCCTGTGCCTAGTCATCTCAGTTCATCTGAGATTCACTGCTAACATTTCTGGTTCAGTAATAGATGTGTTTACTGTTTACGTGCCAGTCTATTTTACTTTCTCCCAAATTATTTGGTATTATTTCAACATTCTAAAGGAAATAGTTTTGCTGAAATATTTTTCAACAGAGTAACCCACCGTCAACATTTCTAACAAAAGTACCATTGGAAATAAAAAACAGATTTTATTGGTATATGCGTGGCTTTGCTACATAAGCAAAGGAATGTTTCCTTGGGGTGGCTATTTTTTCAAATGTTTTACATTCATTTCCAGTGCTAGTAAAGTCTATTTTTAATTCTAGCGGTATCATATCTAATGTCAGTAGATTATATATCACAGTGTAAATGTATTTCAGGGTTGGCCCTAGAAAGACATCTACAATAGGACATTCTTGGTGTGACCCTCTATTTCACAGAATGGTCTGCCTTCATCTCTTTACAGTGGGACTGTTTGGATTTTATTTTCTTTCTCTATTCTTTCTTTTATTCTATGACAATTCATTGATTGTTTTTCTTTTGTTTTCTTTTATATTTTCTTTTCTTTCCTACTTTCCCTTTCTTTCTTGGCTATATTATAGTTTTTCCATCTTGGCATGTTTCTACCTAATGTATTTCCATTTGAAACAATTTGACTTCTTTATTTCCAAACCTCTTTAAATAAGTTGTCATATAAAATATCTATAGAGAGCATTTGTTTTGATAGATCCAGCACTGAGAAGGTCACTCTGATTTTAAGGTCAGGATAGTTAATCTCACTTGTTGAAGAAAACTGAAGTTGCCTAATGAGTAAGAAAAATCATACTATGGTAAAATTGTTTCAGTGCATGTCAAGGGGAGTAGATCATGAGAATCATCTGAGTTTTACAGCTGGTTTTATTGTTGCATTTTGGCACTTGTTTATAAATATATATGTTGTGTGTTGTAGAACAGACCCAGTTTTCAGTGTCAGCCTGCCCTTCCTCACAACCTGGAAGGCCTTAGGCAGCCATTTTCCATCCTAGACTTTGGTTGACTCAGCTATAAACTTGCAGTTTTGAGCTGGATCTTTAAGGTTACTTAGTTTGAGAATTCTGTATTTCTTTCTTGATATAATTTATTTGTTATTTTATCTCTTTAAGGGATTGTGTGTGCCATTGCTTCCAAACTATTATAATGATGCTTTGCATAGCTCTTCCTAAAGAAAACACCCAACTGAAAGTCTCTTAATAAATCAATGGTGCTGTGTGGTTATGCATTTTTGGCTGCGTAGCTTCATGATTTAACATATTATGGTATAATCTGCTATTTTATAAAACAGAAGAGTAAAATGCTGAATATCATTGTAATTTTTTAAAATGGCAACAAATGGTACAGAAATATGCCCAGAAGGTCAACAAAAGAATAGATGGAAAAAAAATTATAATTATCATTGGGAAGGGGCTGTACGAGATCTCTGTGGAGAGGAAATAGCTTAGCAACTATTATAATTTAGCCACATGACATGAAATCTACACGTAGACTTTAAACACCATGGGAATCATCTGAAGGCTAGAAGCAGTCAGGTTTAATGGCACTAAGTGAATAAGTGAGAGAAAACTTCCTGAACCAGTTGAAATGACTTCACCAACAGTCACATTTCTCTCTGATACTTTATGTTTGATAGGCAGACAAGGTTGTTTCCTTTGCGAAAACTGAGAAACTTCATGCCTCAGATTGAAAGCCATCAGTTTAGAGTGTGACATTTAAAGATATAAACTAGATAGAGAAATGTAAATTAGAAAACAAATATGCTGAGGGATAAGACAACTGAGCATTTTCACTTGAACTGCTTTGGTAGATTTACTGAAACAGAATGAGATCAGTGAGTGACAAGGAAAGGGAGCTGAGGCTTTGCCATAAAACAAAACAAAACAAAACAAAACAAAAAAACTAAGCTGTCTGATAATATGGACTCCAAAAGATTAAAGGAAATGACCAATAAACCAGGAAAGGGGACAGATTTTTGACACCAACACAAATTAGATTACACAATAGACTGTTTAAAGTAAAACCAATTTCTATCACATATATTTGCAGCATACAGTTAGAGCCTCTAATTTCTTTCATAAACTTCCAGCTTCTAAAGTATTGGTAAAAACTATTAGTTATGGCTAAGGAACATTCATCTGTTTTGGTTCAATCTGAAGTTTCTTTTGTAAAAAACATAATTAGATTATAATATACAGAACAGCTCAATGAATTGTTACAAAGTAAACACACCCATATAAACAGCACCCAGATAAAGAAATAGAATATTACTAGTGCTGCAGAAGTAATCCCCAGGCACCTTCTAGTCATAACATTCCCATAGGGTATCTTAGGCCATAGATTAGATTTTCTTAATTTTAAATCAATATTATGCTTGTGCAATTCATACATATCATTGCATGCAGCAGTAGATTATTTTCATTCGCTCTAGTGTTCCACTGTATGAACATATCACAATATATTTATCTACTCTAAAGTTGATAAATATTTGGGCTGTTTCACCTGTGGACTGCAATGAATAATGCAACTGTGACCATTCATAGGAAGAGGGCAGGGCACAAACTTTAAAAGAATGACATAACCTGAGGACACAACATAAACTGGTTAGAACCAACTAGGTCCAAGATGGCAGAGGAGTTCATTTTCATTAGACCTTGAGCCTCAGTATATGCTCATTGTAACACATCAGCAAACTAAATGACACATCCACAGGCACCATGACAGTTCCAAGGCTAACCATAAAAGGTCAAAAATTGGGTGGTGGCCCAATTCTGGAAATACCCACCCCTTCCCCAAAGTAGCTGGAATACTCCTCCCATTCATTAGCCTATGAAATTACCCCCCCCCATAAAAACTGACAACCCCGTACCCTGGTACCTCTCACCTTCCGAGATGATGCACACTCTATCTATGGAGTGTGTATCTCCTGAATAAACCTTCTTTCACTTTACTATGGCTCTCACTCTTGAATTCTTTCCTGTGCAAAGCCAAGAACCCACACTCAGTGGCCGTACCAGAGATTCACTTGAAACCTGGGAGGTGACCATCCTCTCTGGCCCCACCTTTCTTTCCTGCAACATTTCCATGTGGCTTTTGAGCTCCCTCACAGTGTGCTGGCTGTGTCCCAAGAGAGAAGTAGTAGAAGCAGCTTAAGAATTTCAGAACATCACTTCTGCATTCCATTGTTCAAAGCAGTCAGACACAGCCCAGATTCCAAAGGAGGAGAGAGAAATTCCTTGAGTGTGTATAGGGAGGGACAGAAATACTTGGGAAAATCACACTAGATGAAACTTCTGAAAGTTCTACTCAATTTCTCAGCCATTCAGTCACCATTCTAGATTACTCAAATGGTTTGCAGACAAAAGTGTTACCTGGTGCTGGCTTCCCTTTTCTTTTGAGATCTTGGCCCCTCAAGTCCTCATGGACTTTCTAACTCTCTGTTACCTTTAAATCAATTTTATAAACAACTTTTTTCACCTTTTCTAAGTACTCTTGGTTTACACCAGACCAGTTAAATACAGGCAAGGAAAATTTTATTCAAGACTATTGCAATAAGAGAGAGGGATTAAACTCTGCTGAAACAAAAGGCAGGGGATAATTTAAACTGTGGGGTGAGCTAATGGAAAAGTACAGAAGGACATTAGTGGGGAGACTGGTCAATGTGATTAAGTCTAGCTATGTTTGCTCATTTTCCCTTTTTGAAATTAATCACCTAGCCTCCTACAGAGAATGGGAGACAAGGGTGCTATCTCCTTCAATGATTACAGTTCAAAAGGATGGTTCCCAGGGTCCTTGAGAAAGACATATCTGGATTGTGAGGTGATTTACAATTCAAAGGATCAGAGAAAGAATTTACAATTCCAAGTTTTCTTAAGTAAATGTTCTAAGAAAAGGGAGGTCAGGGATGTGTAGTCGGAAAAGAAACTCTCCAAATTTTAATCAAGCTCAGAGAAAGGTTAAGGCTTTCAACTTTATCAACTTTGTCACCTTTCAACTTTCATTTCAGGTCATTTCCTGCCTCTTTCTCTCTGTCTCTCTCTCTCTCTGTCTCTCTCTCTCTCTTTCTCTCATTCTCTCTCTCTTCCAAGCAGCTCAGCAGGGTGTTCAGATAAGCAATTTTCTCTGTCTTAAACTCTCTTTGCAAATCTCTTTGTCTAGTCTTCTCCTACTCATGATTTATATTTACATTTTAACATCACTTCCTGGAGAGGTCTTTCTTGACCCACCAGTTTAAATTAGGTGTCCCTGTTTTAGATATGGATATAGATGATGTAGATGTAGATATAGATATATACACAATTAATTGTGAAGTTATTTGGTTAAGTTTCCCTATTCAGCTGTACATTCAATGAGGGCAAGGATCATCTTTATTTGCTCAACATCTAGCATAATACCTGACACACAGAAGGCACAAAATAATTTTTGAATAAAAAAAGGCTCAAGTATCATTACCTTAGCCAGGTGATCAAGGTCACCATCAACAGTCATGATAATATGTAGCCTCCATTTGATGTAATGAGAATGGCACATTCACTTCTGTGGTCTTCATCCCCAGAACTCATATGAAAACCAGCAGACAAATCTCAATTGAGAGACATTTTAAAAAATACTAGACCAGTATTTTTCAAAATTGTCAAAGTCATCAAAACAGACAGTGTGAGAAACTATTGTAGCCAAGAGGAGCCTAAGGGATCCCAAAACAGAAAAAGGACATTAGGTTAATACTAAGGAAATCTAAATGAAGAATGAACTTTAGTTAGTAACAAAGTATCAATGTTCACTCAGTTGTAATAAATATATCAATACTAACATAAGATAATAATAATAATGGAAACTAGGTATAGGGCGAATGGGAGCTCTCCTTACTAAATTTGCAATTTTTCTGTAAATTTAAAATTATTCCAAAATAAAAAGTTTATTTAAAAAAATATTCAAATCTCTATTCTCTTTTCTCTACATAAGTGTTTACTGAACACGTACTATACCCTTGATCTATGGCAAGATTATGATTTATTTGAGCTAGAACGGAGTTTGAGGATGTCATGGTCCCCTTTTTTCATTTTATTCATGAAGAACCTAAAGTAAAAGGGCACTAACTGATTTGCTCAAGATCATATACCCATCAAGTGCAGTATTTAAGACTGGACCCTAGCTTTTTAAAATCTCTGTCCAATGCTCTTTCTGACACAGCTTTTAGCTCCTAAAATAAAATATAATACCTTGAAGGAATTAAGCGGTTTGATTGGGCCAACTGATAAGACTCTATAGATGCAACGACTGTCTAGCAACCTGTATTTCTGATAAGCTCTTCAATGTTGCTTTTAAGCAGTGTCACCAAAATCCCAAATTAGCTGCTAAGGCCCAGGTTTTGTACTACTCTTTCTATTTCTATATATTTCTCTTCTTACGGGTCACTTAATCTCTATAATATGTAAAACTTTTGAACAAAGACCAGCTCCATTTGGAGTATTTGGGGAAGAGGAGAGGAGACAGTGATATTGATTTTAGGGTCTTAAGCTAACTGGTAGTCTGAGTTCGTTCTATAATGTAATCTGATGTCTTTTACATTGTTGCTTATTATATGATTAGAAATGGAGATAATTTATTCAAGAAATAAATATTTATTAGGAGTCCTACTATTTGTCAGACATTATGAAATCAATGGAGACACACAAATGATATCTACTTTACCCTCATGGAAGAGGTAGCCATGGATGGGGAGATATTCAGTAGCCCCCTCCCTTATCCGAGGTTTCATTTCCCACAGTTTCAGTTACCCAAGGTCTATCAAATTCCAAAAATATCACATGGAAAATTCCAGAAACAAACAATTTGTAAGTTTTTAATTGCATGCCATTCTGAGTATGGTGATGAAGTCTTGAACCATCCCCCCTCTGTCCCATCCAGGGATATAATTCATCCCTTTGTCCAGCATATCCAACCCTTTAGTCACTTAGTAGCTGGCTGGGTTATCAGATTGACTGTCATGGTATTTCAGCAAGGCTTGTGTTCAAGTAAGCCTTGTATTACTTAATGGCTCCACAGCACAAGAGTAGTGATGTTGGTAATTTGGATATTCTCTTACCGTGCCTAATTTATTGATTAAACTTTATGATAGGTATGTATGGATAGGAAAAACACATAGTATATATAGAGTTTGGTACTATCTGCAGTTTCAGGTATCCACTGGGGATTGACACATATCCCCCATGAATAAGGGGGGACAACTATATATACTATCAAGTGATTTAGCTCATTTAGGGTTGTGATGATATGATGGGGGGACAGAACTGTAGGGGCACAGAGGATGAAGTGGTCATTTCCCTCAGTGATCAGGACTGGTTTTACAGAAGAGGTGATAGTCATTGCTTACATATTCTACAATTTTAATATGACTTTTCACAGAAACTGTATTCAGTTGCAAGAAGTAAATACAATTGATATTTGACACCATACTCTTTCTCAGTTTTCCATGTTATTTGCCCATTCTTGGTCTGTATGATTCAGAAATGGCACCATTCCTGATTTCAGGGATATATCAGGAGGATTAATTTGATCACTGACACATTATTGATCCATTAGCGTAATTCCAGTTATCTTGTTCCAACAATGATTGGTGCAGGAATATACATATCTCCCAAATAGATTTGATTCCAATGAATCCCAGGACTTTGATGGATGCCTATTCCCTTGGAACTACTGGCAGAAAGAAGTAAGCCATGAAGTGTCAGGGACCATCATAGGTAGCCTGAGGATAAACCCAACCAGCAGAAGGCTAAACCAAGAGGTGGAGAGAAACAAATACCTTATGGTATTGTTTGAATTCCTGGATTAAGTCTGGCCTAATGTTAAATTTATGCCTGGACTTTCCAGTTATATGAGATAATAAGTTTCCTTCATTGAGAAAGTCAGTTTGGGTTTTGTTTTTTCCCTTGTGCAGTTGGAAGTACCCTATTATACAATAAAGCAGGCAGTATAGAGACTAATTCACAAAAGCATATTCTGATTCAGAATACATGAGAGCCTCATCTACATCAGTGGTTGGCAAATAGTGGCCAGTGGACCAAATCCATTTGAAGCCACCTTGGCTGTCAAAAGGAATTAGAGGAGCTAGCCCAGCATCAAGGCCTGTTTTAAAAGCCTGCTGAAGCATCAGGTAAAAAGATTTAACTTCTGAAGGTAACACAGCAAGTCTTCCCACAGAGAAGATCTCAAAACCAGCTACTTAATCTTGATCTGCATTTGACAGAAGACTGCTTTCCTTTTTATCTAGCATTCTAATCCTCATTGTTGTGCATGCAAATAAATCTGTTTTGCATTATTAAAAAAAAAAACTTTATTTACAAAACACCTAAGATCCCACAGGGAGAAGCCTGATAGCCTGTTATAGAAGCCTGTCTTACATTTGCATATATAGCTATAATTAACTATACAAGTCTCTATAAAAATTATGTGTGTATTACATATATATGTAACTATATATAAAATTAAAACTAAAACTCTATAATTGTAACTATTTGTTTGTTTACTTATTTATTGGCATTCCAGGACTTTGTGCTAAACAGGCAGAAATATGTTCCTGCTCAAGCATGTTTCAGATCTGGTTGTATTGATATAACAGTGACCTTGAGATAAGACCAAATTTTTCACAATAGACACAATATGTAAATTTAACTCAAATTTAGCTGGGGAGATTAATTCTCTGAGGTGAAATATGAGGAATACTCCATTTCTAATAAAAACTGAGCCAATAGAAAAATTCCAGTTAAAGCACTATATTAATAAACCATTATCTCTAGCTCATGAAAACATATTACAATGAAAATTTTACGGTGATAGATGAGATTAATGAAAAAGAGTTCTCTAATAATTAAAATGAATGTAAACACTCTACATAAGAATATGGGCTCTTTGGCCTAATTGCCTAGGATCAAATGTTATCTCTGACAATTAATTGCTGTGTATTCTGTGGCAAGTTGCTTAACCTCTCTGTGCCTCTATTTCCTCATCTGCTAAAAGGAGATAATAGTAGTATCTGCCTCATAGGGTGGTTGTGGATATTAAATGAGATAATACATGTAAAGTGTTTAGTATAGTGCCTGGCACAGAATAAGCCCTCAGTATGTGCTACCTACTATGACCACACTTTAGTTATATATCCACACTGTCTCTTTTATTGTATTATGCCTAAATATTTTCTAGAGTTTAATTTATTTACTGACTAAACTCAAAATTCTCTAAGACATTATTCTACAGCATAAGAGGAGATCAAAATAAATAATAAATCCTAAAATATTTAAAATTGTTTTTATTCCATGAGTTTCAAGGAGTCAACGTTTTCAGAAGACAAAAAAAGAATAAAATCATTGGCTTGAAGTACATCTGAGTTAGCTTTTATGGAGTAAAAATTACACTGACAGAATCTGAAAGAGAACTAAATCCATAGGAATGTGCTCCCTGTGGCCCAATCTCCAATATTGGATACTGTCTAATTCCCAGCATCTCTCTTAGTGCCTTGAAGATATTAATCATCTCTATATTTTTCATGGGAGAAGATTAGGGGCATCTAGGAAGGTGAGATGACTGTAACTGAATTAAAATGTATAAATGAATGGGAACGTGGAAATGTAAGACCGCATGGTCATTGTTCATACAGGAGAGGGAATGACAAGCCTGCTCTACAGTCATGGTTTGGAAACCTATTCCAGCCTCTCCATTGGGAGGCCTATTGCTGCTGCCCTGACTAAGTCCTCAGATGCATATTTTGGGTTAGCAAAATATTTGATGGAGGCTGCTGTCAGCAAAGCATCAAGGGGCTGATGAGGAGGTGAGTGGAGTGATGAGAGTCGCTGACGTTTCCTGATGATTACACAGGAGCTTTGCTAAAAAGATTTTTTGCTCTTGGATCAGGTCCAGACAGACATGAGTCACCATTCCTGCAAGGTACAGTGTGATGGTGGTGGTTAGGAGCTCTGGCTTTGCCTTCAAACTGCCTGGGTTTGATCCTGGCTCAATCAACTGCTTCTTAGCTGCATAGACCTTAGCAAATCGTTTGAAAAGTGTGTGCCTGAATATGTAACCAAGCAGAAACATGATGGGGCCTTGCCAGGATAGTGGTGCTGAAAACTCAGCCTCTGTACACCCGTGCTGAATCGAATCTTGGAGACAGAGTTTTGGGTGAAATAGAAAAGAATAGCTTTATTGCTTCACCAGGCAAAGGGGACACAGCAGGTTAGTGCCCTCAAATACTGTGTGTCCCAACCCCAGGGGGATTTGGTAGGAGTTTTATAGCAATGGTTCAAGGGTGGAGTTGCTGATAAAGATCAGGGTGTGTGCAGGTCCAGCACTCCTTTACTCTGATCTCAGGTGATCTCCTGATGCACTTTTGTGGTTCTCGAGGTTATCAAACTGTGACCTTCTCTCTCGATTGAAGAATGCGTCAAGTAGCTAACATCTTCCAATTTTGGGGGGTTTTAGTTCTGCAGAAGAGCTCAGAAGTATTGTTATGTGTATATCTTGAGGTGGAACTAGGACCCTGCCCCAAGACTCCACTTTTTTTTTTTTTTTTTTTTTTGCGGTACGCGGGCCTCTCATTGTTGTGGCCTCTCCCGTTGCGGAGCACAGGCTCTGGACGCACAGACTCAGCAGCCATGGCTCACCGGCCCAGCTGCTCCGCAGCATATGGGATCTTCCCGGACCGGGGCTCGAACCCACGTCCCCTGCATCGGCAGGAGGACTCTCAACCACTGCGCCAACAATGGTGGGGAAGACCCACTATTGTTTTTTGACTGCTCCTCCTTTGTCTCTGCATCCCCTCCCTTCCCTGATTAGCAACTGTCTGAACCTGCCCTTTGGAACTCAGGGAAGGAACTCAAAGAGGCTGAAGCATATTTCCTACAAACAAGAAAAGGGGGACACAGAAAGGCTTCCATGCCCAGGAGCCTGACAGGGTCCTTCTCATTTTTAATAGAACCCCCATGTCCTCTGCCTGCCTTTTGTCTGTAGAAAAACTTTAGCCTCCTAGGCCTTCCCCGAGTTCCAAATAATAAATTTAACCAGAGAAATGAGAAAATGCAGAAATGAAGCAAAACGCTCAAGCAAGATAAAATAATAATTGTTCGGCCATTAAAGTCAAGGCTTTAGTTCCTCCTCAAAGGCTATAGATAATATTCTGGTTTTGAGCTGTTTTGCAGATACTGAAACCCCTACCAGGTAGAAGAAGTTAACTCTATTTTGCCCACAAGCATGTAGACCTCAGACTGGTTGGAACCAGAAGGTTGATGATGTTGACTCCAGATTATCTCACCACCAACCAATCAGAAGAAGGTCCACGAGCTGATCACACACCCCACAAACCCCCCTCCCTCACCCTGTCTTAAAAACCTTTCCCCAAAAGCCATCAGGGAATTCGGGTTTTTTGATCCCTGGCTGCCTGCACTCCACGCATGGCGCCCTACAATAAATGCGGCACTTTCCTTCACCACAGCCCAGTATCAGTGGATTGGCTTTACTGCGTGTGGGTGAGCAGACCCACGTTTGGTTTGATAACAAATATACTCATCTTATTTAAAATAATAATACCTACCTAATAGGGTCATTATCATGGATAAGAAAAGTAAGAGCCCCCCCATCCCCTGCCCTGCCCTGTACCTATCTGTCACTGAGATCAATGGCACAAAATGAGCACCTCATATCTATTACTGTTATTTTTTATGAAAACTCCCATCACATCTCCATTCTCCTGGAAACCTCAGAGAAGTCAAGGTTCATTAGGGTCTTAAAAGTCCCCCTCTCTCAGACATGGCAAGCTAAGAAAAGTATTGCTGAAGTATCCACTTAAATGGGATCTTTCACAGATCTAATAAAAAGCTGGCCTTTTCAAGTCTGCCTCCATCTGATTCTTTTAATCTACTTTAAAATATTAGACAGAACTATATTTATAACAGGCATTTCATCATTGAGCACTGTAATCAGAAAACATGAATTGTGTTTAGGCTTCCACTTGACTGACTGCAGCAGCATACTAATTTAGTGAACTCCTCCTCCAGGACCACGAGAGGGGGAGAGGAGACAGTGTCCTCATTGGACTAGCTATCCAGTTATTGACTGCACTGTCCAACTTGACCTTTAGGGACCAGACATCAAAGCACTGAGGTACTATTAAGTCTTCTGTTATTTTCCACAAGTGGAACGGTTTTAATGTTTGAAACAGAATCATCTTGAGAAAGGCCATTCTAGTTGAAGCTTTTTGAAGACAAAGAGGTGGGTGAGGCAGACATGTCAAGAAAGAAGCAAAGTGACTTCAGTTAATACAGACCAGTTGGTTTTGATAATCACATTGTACTTATATTAAAGTAGGAAAATATATGTCTGTTTAACCATATTCAAAATTGGCCAGACTAAACGAGCAGACGTTCCTAGTGATAGGTTGCTATCGGCATAAAAAAGAAATTCCATAAAGCGTTTTAAGCTCAAATGATTAGATTTTTAACTTTATAAATATTGAAGACAAGGTAAAGCTTCTAACCACTTAATGCTGTAAATAACTATAATCAATCACCAGAAAGTAGATGGAGGCCATCTGCAAAGAGGCTGGAAAAGATCAATATGGTCTCTGAGCAACAGACCTGCATACTGCAAGATCGTGCAGCCATCTGGGGCCTTTCAATCTTTGACATGACCCAATAAACCAAGGCAGGGTCACTCTCTGCATTTCCATAATGCTAACTCAGAGAACATAATTCCCAAAGACAAAGATGTCCATACTTATCAAATAAATATGACGGGAATGAACAGTGAATGCAAGATAGCAAAATAGCAAGTTAATTAAATTATATCTGTGGCAAAGTATATATATATATATATATATATATATATATATTAGCATCTTTATTGGAGTATAATTGTTTTACAAAGTTGAGTTAGTTTCTGCTGTATAACAAAGTGAATCAGCTATAACTATACATATACCCCATATCGCCTCCCACTTGAGTCTCCCTCCTACCCTCCCTATCCCACCCCTCCAGGTGGTCACAAAGCACGGAGCTGATCTCTCTGTGCTATGTGAATACTTCCCACTAACTATCTATTTTACATTTGGTAATGTATATATATCAATGCCACTCTCTCACTTCATCTCAGGTTACCCTTCCCCCTCCCCATGTTCCTAAGTCCAATTCTACGTCTGTGTCTTTATTCCTCTTCTCCCCCTAGGTTCTTCAGAACCTTTTTTTAGATTCCATATATATGTGGTAGCATATGGTATTTGTTTTCCTCTTTCTCATTTAATTCATTCACTCTGTATGACAGACTATAGGTCCATCCACCTCAATACAAATAACTCAATTTCGTTTCTTATTATGGCTGAGTAATGTTCCATTGTATATGTGTGCCACATCTTCTTTATTCATTCATCTGTCGATGGACACTTAGGTTGCTTCCATATCCTGGCTATTGTAAATAGTTGCAGTGAATATTGTGAATGAATTTTTTGAATTATGGTTTTCTCAGGGTATATGCCAGGTAGTGGGACTTCTGGGTCATATGGTAGCTCTATTTTTAGTTTTTTAAGGAACCTCCGTATTGTTCTCCATAGTGGCTGTATCAATTTACATTCCCACCAACAGTGCAAGGGTTTTTTTTCTCCACACCCTTTCCAGCATTATTGTTTCTAGATTTTTTGATGAGGACCATTCTGACTGGTGTGAGGTGATACCTAATTGTACTTTTGATTTGCATTTCTCTGATGATTAGTGATGTTGAACACCCTTTCATGTGTTTGCAATCTATATATCTTCTTTGGAGAAATGTCTATTTAGATGTTTTGCCCACTTTTGGATTGGGCTGTTTGTTTTTTTTGATATTGAGCTGTATGAGCTGCTTGTATACTTTGGAGGTTAATCCTTTGTCAGTTGCTTGGTTTGCAAATATATTCTCCCATTCTGAGGGTTGTCTTTTTGTCTTGTTTATGGTTTCCTTTTCTGTGCAAAAGCTTTTAAATTTCATTAGGTCCCATTTGTTTATTGTTGTTTTTATTTCCATTTCTCTAGGAGGTGGGTCAAAAAGGATCTTGCTGTGATTTATATCATAGAGTGTTCTGCCTATGTTTTCCTCTAAGAGTTTTATAGAGTCTGGTCTTAATTTTAGTCATTAATCCATTTTGAGTTGATTTTTGTGTATGGTGTTATGGAGTGTTCTAATTTCATTCTTTTACATGTAGCTTTCCAGTTTTCCCAGCACCACTTATTGAAAAGGTTGTCTTTTCTCCATTGTATATTCTTGCCTCCTTTATCAAAGATAGGGTGAACATATGTGTGTGGGTTTATTTCTGGGCTTTCTATCCTGTTCCATTGATCTATATTTCTGTTTTTGTGCCAGTACCATACTGTCTTGATTACTGTACCTTTGTAGCATAGTCTGAAGTCAGGGAGCCTGATTCTTCCAGCTCCATCTTTTTACTCAAGATTGCTTTGGCTACTCAGGGTCTTTTGTGTTTCCATACAAACTGTGAAACTTTTTGTTCTAGTTCTGTGAAAAATGCCATTGGTAGTTTGATAGGGGTTGCATTGAATCTGTAGATTGCTTTGGGTAGTACAGTCATTTTCATAATGTTGATTCTTCCAATCCAGGAACATGGTAATCTCTCATCTATTTGTATCATCTTTAATTACTTTCATCAGGGTCTTATAGTTTTCTGCATACAGGTCTTTTTTCTCATTAGGTAGGTTTATTCCTAGGTATTTTTTGTTGTTGTTGTTGCAATGGTAAATGGGAGTGTTTCAGATTTGTCCTCATTAGTGTATAGGAATGCAAGAGATGTCTGTGCATTAATTTTGTATCCTGCTACTTTACCAAATTCATTGATTAGCTCTAGTAGTTTTCTGGTAGCATATTTAGGATTCTCTATGTATAGTATCATGTCATCTGCAAACAGTGACAGTTTTACTTATTTTCCTATTTGGATTCCTTTTATTTCTTTTTCTTCTCTCACTGCTGTGGCTAAAACTTCCAAAACTATGTTGAATAATAGTGATGAGAGTAGACAAACTTGTCTTGCTCCTTTTTTTTTGAGGAAATTGTTTCAGTTTTTCACAATTGAGAAAAATGTTGGCTGGGGGTTTTTCATATATGGCCTTAATTATGTTGTAAAGTTCCCTCTGCACCTACTTTCTGGAGAGATTTTTTTCATAAATGTGTATTGAATTTTGTCAAAAGTGTTTTCTGTATCTGTTGAGATGATCATATGGTTTGTGTCCTTCAATTTGAAAATATGGTGTATCACATTGATTGATTTGTGTATATTGAAGAATACTTGCATTACTGGGATAAACCCCACTTTGACATGGTGTATGATCCTTTTAATGTTCTGTTGGATTCTGTTTGCTAGTATTTTGTTGAGGATTTTTGCATCTATGATCATCAGAGATATTGTCCTGTAGTTTTCTCTTGTTGTAACATTTTTGTATGGTTTTGGTATCAGGGTGATGGTGGCCTCATAGAATGAGTTTGGGAGTATTCTTCCTTCTGCTATATTTTAGAAGAGTTTGAGAAGGATGGGTGTTAGCTCTTCTCTAAATGTTTGATAGAATTCACCTGTGAAGCCATCTGGTCCTGGGCTTTTGTTTGTTGGAAGATTTTTAATCACAGTCTCAATTTCAGTGCTAAAGAATGGTCTGTTTATATTTTCTATTTCTTTCTGGTTCAGTCTTGGAAGGTTGTGCTTTTCTAAGAATTTGTCCATTTCTTCCAGGTTGTCCATTTTACTGGCATATAGTTACTCGTAGTAATCTCTCATGATCCTTTTTATTTCTGCAGTGTCAGTTGTTACTTGTTTTTCATTTCTAATTATATTGATTTGAGTCTTCTCCCTTTTTATCTTGATGAATCTGGCTAATGGTTTATCAATTTTGTTTATCTTCTCAAAGAAACAGCCTTTAGTTTTGTTGATCTTTGCTATTGTTTTCCTCATTTCTTTTTCACTTATTTCTGATCAGATCTTTACGATTTATTTCCTTCTGCTAACTTTGGGGTTTTCTTGTTCGTCTTTCTCTAATTGCTTTAGGTGTAAGATTAGGTTGTTTGAGATGTTTCTTGCTCCTTGAGGTAGGATTATTGCTATAAACTTCCCTCTTAGAACTGGTTTTGCTGCATCCCAGAGTTTTTGGGTGGTCGTGTTTTCATTGTCATCTGTTTCTAGGTATTTTTTTATTTCCTTTTTGATTTCTTCAGTGATCTCTTGGTTCTTAAGTAGTGTATTGTTTAGCCTTCCTGTGTTTGTATTTTTTACAGTTTTTTTTCCTGTAATAGATATCTAGTCTCATAGCATTGTGTTCAGAAAAGACACTTGACATAATTTCAATTTTCTGAAATTTACCAAGGCTTGATTTGTGACCCAAGATATGATCTATCCTGGAGAATGTTCCATGAGCACTTGAGAAGAAAGTGTATTCTGTTGTTTTTGAATGGAATGTCCTATAAATATCAATTAATTTCATCTTGTTTAATGTGTCATTTAAAGCTTGTGTTTCCTTATTTATTTTCATTTTGGATGATCCTTCCATTGGTGAAAGTGGGGTGTTAAAGTTCCCCACTATGATTGTGGTACTACTATATATAAAATAGATAACTAATAAGGACCTACTGTATAGCACAGGGGACTCTACTCAATACTCTATAATGACCTATATGGGAAAAAAAACTAAAAAAATAGTGGATAGTGGATATATGCATATGTAAAACTGATTCACTTTGCTATACACCTGAAACTAGCACAGCATTGTAAATCAGCTATACTCCAATAAAAAATTTTTAAAAAGCCCTAAACTGCGTTTTTTCTCTAGACTTTTTGCTCTTACATTGTGAATACCCACTCTGAAATCAAAGGAAGTCAGGCTGCATATCAAGGCTGATCTGTCCTTCCGTTCACAGCCAGGAGCCAGGCTTATACACTCTGAGTCCACAGGAGCTAGGACCCACAAAAATGAGAAAATGGTTTCAATGGGATTAAGAATGAGCTCATCCCAGGCCGTGGCTCAAGGAGGGGCAGCCACATCAGTAACTCTTACTAACTGTGCTCAGGGAACGGAATCATTTGTTGGAAAGAAAGGCACCTATCAACATAGTGGAATAGTGGACAGAACTAATTTGGCCTTATCATCAGCAATAAACAGCTTTATTTATGTTGCTCCAGTCTCTTGGCTTAGAAAGAGAGTTAATTTAAAGTAAATATTAATAAAACTGAGAATTCATTTTTAATTGTTTTGGATTATCTGATCTGTTACTACAAATGCATAGCAATGTATTAAAACATTAGTCAAAGCACAGACAAGAAATTAGGGTAAGTGACACAGAGTTTCTTCTGTATCATGGAAAAAATTTTAAGCATGTCAAAATTCAACAAAGAATTCATCTTTTAATACTTAGCTTAATTAAAGATTCAACAGCATTCACAGTAGGAATAGGGAGATAATCTCTTAATGGAATATAGGATTTGTGAGTATATGAGGGATTGTGGTTGGGCATGAGCATGAATTTTCTCTAACCATTGAAGTTTTCATAAATTTATGATTCCTCTAACTCATTCTTGAACTGCTTAAAGGACCCACACTGTATTATTTTTCCTGAAGGGCAAAGACTAATTTCCTATTCATTTGTAGTCAACAAATAATCATTGAGCCATAGGCATTGTATTATTTTGAGGTTTTTGTATAACTTGGCACATTTTAGGAGTTTCTGTTTATTCCTATTAAGTAGAATTCTGCACAAGTGTGTTACCCTGTGGCTAGACATACTATCAGATATTTCAGTTTCTGGGATCCTGTCCAGACTTTTTCCGAAGACTGCTGCCTTGATGTAGACCACTTTATTCCTATCACCTTGAACCCTTGATATTTGATGAAATATTTTTATGATTTTAGATTTCTTACTAACAGAATCACTAGCAGTTTATCCATGATGGATTGAGAGATAGTGATTTTGTTGGTAGAAGGTGATAGAGTAGCTAGAATTAAAACCCAGCAGGATCCTTTGTGACACTGTTTCTTTTCCTGGGCATAGAAGCCTTTCTGTCCCTCGTTTCTTGTAGGAAACAGACTCTGACCACCATGACTTGCCCTGGGTTTGAAAGGGCAGATTCTAACCAACAGGGAAAGGAGGAGATGCAGGGATGGGGGAGGGGCAGCTAGGAAACAATAATGTAGCCTTTGGACCGGGTCTTTGTTCCACCTCAAGGGATACACATAACAACGTCTTTAAACTCTTTAAGATGTCATCATTCTTATACCAAAGAAGGACCATCTGAGCCTACATTAAAGGAACCAGGGAAGCTCATCAAGAAAATTACCTGAGACCAGATGAGAGGAGTGAAGGCCCCGCACACACCCTAATCTTATCAGGAACCCCACCCTTGAACATTGCTATACAACTCCTCATTAAATCCTCTCAGGTGGGGACACATCGTTTTTTGGGGCAGGAACCCACTGTGTCCCCCTTTGCCTGGCAAAGCAATAAAGCTATTCTTTTCTACTTCACCCAAAACTCTGTCTCCGAGATTCGATTCAACACCGGTGCATAGGGGCCGAGCTTTCAGCAACAGAATGAAAAGTGTGACTTATGAATGTAAGACAGCGAAAAAAACAAAAATAAACAACAAAAAAAACAGTTCTAGGTAAACAAGAGGTAAAAATAATAGTACTATAATCAGAAACACATAGACTACCTAAATCTAAGAGCATGGGAGGGAGGCAGAGAAAGAGGGAGAGGGAAGGAGGTAGAGAGAGTGATAGAAATGCACAAATAGAATTTCCTCTCCTCCTCTTTTTAAAACATTTATGTCAACTCTGATTTAATTAGAGTACATTGCAATGTCTCCCTAGCAACAGTCTCTTATTGGTCCCCCAGACCGCATATGATTCCATGAAATCCAGGTCAATCTTATGCCTAAACACAGAGCTCCACCACCACCCTCATGATAAGATAAACAGAAACAGCTTAAGGGGACAGCAATAAGACCTATTCCTTTTTCCAATTAGGGCCTAATGATCTTTCCTAAGGGGCTACCTTATCAAATACACCCAGACAGAACCAATCTCTTTTTGCCAATTAAGTTCTCCTTTTTAAAAGTAAGATCAGTAAAAACATTACTGAGTTATTGGTTGCCTCAAATATGAATATAAGCCTGCATAAATGTAATCCTAAACTGCAGAGGCACATCAGGAGAGAATGTCTTGGGGCAAAATCTCCTGAGACCTCCTGAAGAGCCATATTCAAAGTTAGGCAAGACTTGAAACTGTCTCCATTAAGGCTTAGTTGAAAGGAAGTTTTTAATTTTAAATTACAAAATCAACCATAAGGAGATCCTATAGCATAAAATCAAGGATGGCACCATAGAAATTGTGAAGAGAACAATTTTAATGTCATAATAGGTTGTTAAATTTTACTGAAAAGAAAAGAAAAAGAAAATCAAAACTCTATCATTCAATAGCAAATTGAAAGACTGTTCAGGATTCAGCACACATTTTATCCACATACGGGGGGGATGCCCAAGCTGCTTTAGCTTCTATAAAGAGCTAAAGTGTCTCTGATATTTTAAGTAAGGTTTTATTGCCTGGTATGTATCTATACTCTTATTTCTTTGTTCGTTTACTCTCTCAAGACTGCAGGCTTCACAGAAGGAGTCTAGGATAAAAATATATCTTAAGGCAAGTTGTCGATATTAAGTGAAATCTGACATTTCTTTTTACTGTGATGCATGATTTCTCCTAGTATAATGAGTGTCCTCAAATTTGTGCCAAGTGAAGCATTCCTTTTAGCATATCTATCTGGAGATGAGGATAAACTACACACTGCTATGGTATTTGCTGAATTTCCAAGGCAAAAAATGTCCACTGCTGGAAGACACCCTCACCACCCCCCTACTGGAACATCTGGAATGGGAATTGAGAAGCTGCCAAGATGTCATTAAAACTGTGGATTGCAGCACTTCCTGTGTTGCCAAATTCTCTTACAAATGCACCTTCACACAAAAATCCTATGCCACTGCAGCCTTAGGATCCAAAGTAAGGGAATTATTTATTTTATTGTTGTTGTACCATACAGATAGTGAAATGTGACACTGTTTCTTTTCCTGGGAACTGACAACAGGGACGAGACCTTAAGTAATTTCACTTCGCTTTGAATGTAACTTGACTTCCACTTCTCATGGGACACAGTGATAGGAGGCAGCTAGAGTGTGAAGGTTAAGCTGATTAAATGGACAACAGTGAAAGATCTTTGTGTCCTGGAGTCAAGGAGTTTGCAGCCATTCCAAAGATATTCATGTGGAAATGATTTTTGTCTTTACTTCTTTGGCCTGGGTCATAATTCTGTTGGTTTCTGTCAGTTCAATAAACATTGAACATTTATTATGCTCCAAACATGGCAACAGATACTGGGAGTATAAAGATGAATATTAACTCAGGGCCCTGCCCTTGCGATGTTAACAAGGACCTCAGATTCACTCATTCATAAATTCACTACAACATGGTAAAAGGTAGGAAAAGCTTAGAAAAGGGGTGCTTAGGTTTAGATGGAGTTTTGAAGCAGGAGGTTGTCTGCTTATTTTTAAGAAGTACTGTAGGAAAGGCTGAAGCTGGGTGTTAAGATCTGTGATTTTTCTTCAGAGAATATATTCACTCATACCCTTGATATTTACTGAATGACTAGTCTGTGTTCAAATTATCTTAAAGTCTAATTGTGAAGAAAGACAAGTAAACTACTATTACACAATAAGAGAAGTACTGTGATAGAAATGTAAGTAGTTGTTATGGGTTGGACAGGCTCCTCAAAATTCATGTGTTAAAGTCCTAACCTAGTACATCAGAATGTGACCTTCTGTGGAGATAGAGTCTTTACAGAGATAATTAAATTAAAATTAGATTATTAGCAGTTGAGGAAGATGGCGGAAGAGTAAGACACGGAGATCACCTTCCTCCCCACAGATACACCAGAAATACATCTACACGTGGAACAACTCCTACAGAACACCTACTGAACGCTGGCAGAAGACCTCAGACCTCCCAAAAGGCAAGAAAGTCCCCACGTACCTGGGTAGGCAAAAGAAAAAAGAATAAACAGAGACAAAAGAATAGGGATGGGACCAGCACCAGTGGGAGGGAGCCGTGAAGGAGGAAAGGTTTACACACACTAGAAGCCCCTTCGTGGGCAGAGACTACAGATGGCAGAGGGGGAAGCTTTGGAGCCACGGAGGAGACCACAGCAACAGGGATGTGGAGGGCAAAGCGGAGAGATTCCTGCACGGAGGATTGGTGCCGACTGGCACTCACCAGCCCGAGAGGCTTGTCTGCTCACCCGCCAGGGTGGTCGGGGCTGGGAGCTGAGGCTCGGGCTTCGGTTGGAGCGCCGGAAGAGGACTGGGGTTGGTGGCGTGAACACAACCTGCAGGGGGTTAGTGCACCACGGCTAGCCGGGAGTCCGGGAAAAGGTCTGGACCTGCCGAAGAGGCAAGAGACTTTCTCTTGCCTCTTTGTTTCCTGGTGCACGAGGAGAGGGGATTCAGAGAGCCACTTAAAAGAGCTCCAGAGACGGGCGCGAGCCTCAGCTATCAGCACGGACCGCAGAGACGGGCATGACACGTTAAGGCTGCTGCTGCCGCCACCAAGAAGCCTGTGTGCGAGCACAGGTCATTATTCACACTCCCCTTCCGGGGAACCTGTGCAGCCCGCCACTGCCAGGGTCCTGTGATCCAGGGACAACTTCCCCGGGAGAATGTATGGCGCGCCTCAGGCTGGTGCAACGTCACAATGGCCTCTGCTGCCGCAGGCTCGCCCCGCACTCCGTGCCCCTCCCTCCCCCCCCCCCCCCCGGCCTGAGCGAGCCAGAGCCCCCGAGCAGCTGCTCCTTTAACCCCGTCCTGTCTGAGCGAAGAACAGATGCCCTCCGGCGACCTACATGCAGAGGCGGGGCCAAATCCAAAGCTGAACCCCGGGAGCCGTGCGGAAAAAAGAAGAGAAAGGGAAATCTCTCCTAGCAGCCTCAGGAGCAGTGGATTAAATCTCCACAAGCAACTTGATGTACCCTGCATCTGTGGAATGCCTGAATAGACAACAAATCATCCCAAATTGAGGAGGTGGACTTTGAGAACAAGATATATTATTTTTTTCCCTTTTCCTCATTTTGTGAGTGTGTATGTGTATGCTTCTGTGTGAGATTTTGTCTGTATAGCTTTGCTTTCACCATTTGTCCTAGGGTTCTGTCCTTTTGTTTTTCTTTACTTAAAAAAATTTTTTTTCTTAATAATTATTTTTTATTTTAATAACATTATTTTATTTTATCTTTATTTTATCCTCTTTCTTTCTTTCTTTTTTTCTTTCTTTCTTTCTTTATTTTTCTTTCTTTCTCTCTACTTTTTCTCCCTTTTATTCTGAGCCGTGTGGATGAAGGGCTCTTGGTGCTCCAGCCAGGAGTCAGTGCTGTGCCTCTGAGGTGGGACAGCCAACTTCAGGACACTGGTCCACAAGAGACCTCCAAGCTCCACGTAATATCAAATGGTGAAAATCCCCCAGAGATCTCCATCTCAACACCAAGACCCAGATTCACTTAACAACCACCAAGCTACAGTGCTGGACACCCTATGCCAAACAACTAGCAAAAGAGGAACACAACCCAACCCATTAGCAGAGAGGCTGCCTAAAATCATAATAAGCCCACAGACACCCCAAAACACACCACCAGACGTGGACCTGCCCACCAGAAAGACAAGATCTAGCCTCGTCCACCATAACACAGGCACTAGTCCCTTCCACCAGGAAGCCTACACAACCCACTGAACCAAATTTAGCCACTGGAGACAGACACCAAAAAACAATGGGAACTACGAACCTGCAGCCTGCAAAAAGGAGACCCCAAGCACAGTAAGATAAGCAAAGTGAGAAGGCACAAAAACACACAGCAGATGAACGAGCAAGGTAAACACCCACCAGACCTAACAAATGAAGAGGAAAGAGGCAGTCTACCTGAAAAAGAATTCAGAATAATGATAGTAAAGCTGATCCAAAATCTTGGAAATAGAATAGAGAAAAGGCAAGAAACATTTAACAAGGACCTAGAAGAACTAAGGAGGAAACAAACAACAATGAACAACACAATAAATGAAATTAAAAATACTCCAGAAGGGATCAATAGCAGAATAACTGAGGCAGAGGAATGGATAAGTGACCTGGAAGATAAAATAGTGGAACTAACTACTGCAGAGCAGAATAAAGAAAAAAGAGTGAAAAAAACTGAGAACAGTCTCAGAGACCTCTGGGACAACATTAAATGCACCAATATTCGAATTATAGGGGTCCCAGAAGAAGAAGAGAAAAAGAAAGGGACTGAGAAAATATTTGAAGAGATTACAGTTGAAAACTTCCCTAATATGGGAAAGGAAATAGTTAATCAAGTCCAGGAAGCACAGAGAGTCCCTTACCGGAGAAATCTAAGGAGAAACACACCAAGACACATATTAATCAAACTATCAAAAATTAAATACAAAGAAAACATATTAAAAGCAGCAAGGGAAAAAGAACAAATAACACACAAGGGAATCCCCATAAGGTTAAGAGCTGACCTTTCAGCAGAAACTCTGCAAGCCAGAAGGGGTTGGCAGGACATATTTAAAGTCATGAAGGAGAAAAACCTACAAACAAGATTACTCTACCCAGCAAGGATCTCATTCAGATTCAAAGGAGAAATTAAAACCTTTACAGACAAGCAAAAGCTGAGAGAGTTCAACACCACCAAACCAGCTTTACAACAACTGCTAAAGGAACTTCTCTAGGCAAGAAACACAAGAGAAGGAAAAGACCTACAATATCAAACCCAATACAATTAAGAAAATGGGAATAGGAACATCCATATCGATAATTACCTTAAATGTAAGTGGATTAAATGCTCCCACCAAAATACACAGACTGGCTGAATGGATACAAAAACAAGACCCGTATATATGCTGTCTACAAGAGACCCACTTCAGACAGAGGGATACATACAGACTGAAAGTGAGGGGATGGAAAAAGATACTCCATGCAAATTGAAATCAAAAGAAAGGTGGAGTAGCAATTCTCATATCAGACAAAATAGACTTTAAAATAAAGACTAGTACAAGAGACAAAGAAGGACACTACATAATGTTCAAGGGATCGATCCAAGAAGAAGATATAACAATTGTAAATATTTACGCACCCAACATAGGAGCACCTCAATACATAAGGCAAATACTAACAGCCATACAAGGGGAAATCGACAGTAACACATTCATAGTAGGGGATTTTAACAACCCACTTTCACCAATGGACAGATAATCCAAAATGAAAATAAATAAGGAAACACAAGCTTTAAATGATACATTAAACAAGATGGACTTAATTGATATTTATAGGACATTCCATCCCAAAACAACAGAATACACATTTTTCTCAGGTGCTCATGGAACATTCTCCAGGATAGATCATATTTTGGGTCACAAATCAAGCCTTGGTAAATTTAAGAAAATTGAAATTGTATCAAGCATCTTTTTGACCACTACGCTATGAGACTAGATATCAATTACAGGAAAAGATCTGTTAAAAAATACGAACACATGGAGGCTAAAGAATACACTACTTAATAACGAAGTGATCACTGAAGAAATGAAAGAGGAAATCAAAAAAAATACCTAGAAACAAATGACAATGGAGACACGATGATCCAAAACCTATGGGTTGCAGCAAAAGCAGTCTAAGAGGGAAGTTTATAGAAATGCAATCCTACCTTAAGAAACAGGAAACATTTCAAATAACCTAACCTTGCACCTAAAGCAATTAGAGAAAGAAGAACAAAAAACCCAAAAGTTAGCAATAGGAAAGAAACAAAGATCAGATGAGAAATAAATGAAAGAGAAATGATGGAAAAGATAGTAAAGATCAATAAAACTAAAAGCTGGTTCTTTTAGAAGATAAACAAAATTGATAAACCATTAGCCAGACTCATCAAGAAAAAAAGGGAGAAGACTCAAATCAATAGAATTAGAAATGAAAAAGGAGAAGTAACAACTGACACTGCAGAAAGACAAAGGACCATGAGAGATTACTACAAGCAACTCTATGCCAATAAAATGGACAATCTGGAAGAAATGGACAAATTCTTAGAATTCCACAACCTGCCGAGACTGAACCAGGAAGAAATAGAAAATATGAACAGACCAATCAGAAGCACTGAAATTGAAACTGTGATTAAAAATCTTCCAACAAACAAAAGCCCAGGACCCGATGGCTTCACAGGCGAATTCTATCAAACATTTAGAGAAGAGCTAAGGCCTATCCTTCTCAAACTCTTCCAAAATATAGCACAGGGAGGATCACTCCCAAGCTCATTCTACGAGGCCACCATCACCCTGATACCAAAACCAGAGAAAGATGTCACAAAGAAAGAAAACTACAGGCAAATATCACTGATGAACATAGATGCAAAAATCCTCAACAAAATACTAGCAAACAGAATCCAACAGCACATTAAAAGGATCATACACCATGATCAAGTGGGGTTTATTCCAGGAATGCAAGAATTCTTCAATATACACAAATCAATCAACGTGATACACCATATTAACAAATTGAAGGAGAAAAACCATATGATCATCTCAATAGATGCAGAGAAAGCTTTCGACAAAATTCATCACCCATTTATGATAAAAACCCTGCAGAAAGTAGTCATAGAGGGAACTTTCATCAACATAATAAAGGCCATATATGACAAACCCACAGCCAACATTGTCCTCAATGGTGAAAAACTGAAACCGTTTCCACTAAGATCAGGAACAACACAAGGTTGCCCACTCTCATCACTATTATTCAACATAGTTTTGGAAGTTTTAGCCACAGCAATCAGAGAAGAAAAAGAAATAAAAGGAATCCAAATCAGAAAGAAGAAGTAAAGTTGTCACTGTTTGTAGATGACATGATACTATACATAGAGAATCCTAAACATGCTACCAGAAAACTACTAGAGCTAATCATTGAATTTGGTAAAGTAGCAGATACAAAATTAATGCACGGAAATCTCTGGCATTCCTATACACTAGTGATGAAAATTCTGAAAGTGAAATTAAGAAAACACTCCCATTTACCATTGCAACAAAAAGAATAAAATATCTAGGAATAAACCTACCTAAGGAGACAAAAGACCTGTATGCAGAAAACTATAAGACCCTGATGAAAGAAATGAAAGATGATACAAACAGATGGAGAGATATACGATGTTCTTGGATTGGAAGAGTCAACATTATGAAAATGGCTGTACTACCCAAAGCAATCTACAGATTCAATGCAATCCTTATCAAACTACCACTGGCATTTTTCACAGAACCAGAACAAAAAGTTTCACAATTTGTATGGAAACACAAAAGACCCCGAATAGCCAAAGCAATCTTGAGAACAAAAAATGGAGCTGGAGGAATCAGGCTCCCTGACTTCAGACTATACTACAAAGGTACAGTAATCAAGACAGTATGGTACTGGCACAAAAACAGAAATATAGATCAATGGAACAGGATAGAAAGCCCAGAGATAAACCCACACACATATGGTCACCTTACCTTTGATAAAGGAGGCAAGAATATACAGTGGAGAAAAGACAGCCTCTTTAATAAGTGGTGCTGGGAAAACTGGACAGGTACACGTAAAACTTTGAAATTAGAACACTCCCTAACACCATACACAAAAATAAGCTCAAAATGGATTAAAGACCTAAATGTAAGGGCAGACACTATCAAACTCTTAGAGGAAAACATAGGAAGAACACTCTATGACATAAATCACAGCAAGATCCTTTTTGACCCACCTCCTAGAGAAATGGAAATAAAAACAAAAATAAACAAATGGGACCTAATGAAACTTAAATCTTTTGCACAGCAAAGGAAACCATAAACAAGACCAAAAGACAACCCTCAGAATGGAAGAAAATATTTGCAAATGAAGCAACTGACAAAGGATTAATCTCTAAAATTTACAAGCAGCACATGCAGCTCAATATCAAAAAAACAAACAACCCAATCCAAAAACAGGCAAAAGATCTAAATAGACATTTGTCCAAAGAAGATATACAGATTTCCAACAAACCCATGAAAGAATGCTCAACATCATTAATCTTTAGAAAAATGCAAATCAAAACTACAATGAGATATCATCTCACACTGGTCAGAATGGCCATCATTAAAAAATCTAGAAACAATAAATGCTGGAGAGGGTGTGGAGAAAAGGGAACACTCTTGCACTGCTGGTGGGAATGTAAATTGATACAGCCACTATGGAGATCAGTATGGATGTTCCTTAAAAAACTACAAATAGAACTACCATACGACCCAGCAATCCCACTACTGGGCATATACCCTGAGAAAACCATAATTCAAAAAGAGTCATGTACCAAAATGTTCATTGCAGCTCTATTTACAATAGCCAGGAGATGGAAGCCACCTAAGTGTCCATCATCGGATAAAGAAGATGTGGCACATATATACAATGGGATATTACTCAGCCATAAAAAGAAACAAAATTGAGCTATTTGTAATGAGGTGGATGGAACTAGAGCCTGTCATACAGAGTGAAGTAAGTCAGAAAGAGAAAAACAAATACCGTATGCTAACACATATATATGGAATTTAAGAAAAAAAAAAAAAGGTCGTGAAGAACCAAGTGGTAAGTCGGGAATAAAGACACAGACCTACTTGAGAGTGGACTTGAGGATATGGGAAGGGGAAAGGGTAAGCTGTGACAAAGTTAGGTAGTGACATGGACGTATATACACTCCCAAACGTAAAATAGACAGCTAGTTGAAGCAGCCGTATAGCACAGGGAGATCAGTTCGGTGCTTTGTTACCACCTAGAGGGGTGGGATGGGGGGGTGGATGGGAGGGAGATGCAAGAGGGAAGAGATATGGGAACATATGTATATGTATAACTGACTGACTTTGTTATAAAGCAGAAACTAACACACCATTGTAAAGCAATTATACTCCAATAAAAAAATATATAAAACTGAAAATAAATAAATAAAGTAAAATAAAATTAGGTTATTAAAGTGGACACTAATCCAATATGACTGGTTTATAAAAAGAAAAAATTTGGAAACAGAGACATGCATACAAGGAGAAATGTTATGTGAACATGAAGATGACCATCTTTGTAGCCAGAGAGAGACCTAGGGTAGATTCTTTCTTCACAAATTGCCCTCACAAATTAACAACACTGTAAAGCAATTTTACTCCAATTAAAAAAAAAAAAAGAAAAAGAAAGAACCAATACTACCAACCCCTTCATTTTTGACATCTAGCCTCCAGAACAATTAGACAATAAATTTCTGTTGTTGAAGCCCCTCAGTTTGTGATGCTTTGTAACTACAGCTCCAACAAGGTAATACAGGGATTTATTGTGAACACCAAGAAAAGTACAAGAAAGTTCCAACAGTGACCTTTTATATGTCTTGTGTGAAATTCAGTAACTCAATAAGATCATTTAATTCCCAAATAAGAGTTGTTCATCTATTTAACAAATATTCATTAAGTATCTACTATGTAAGATATATTTCCTAGGCATTGTGAGTAAAACACAGAGTGATAAGGACCCTCAGGGAGTTTACAACCTGATGGAGAGAGACAAGCAATAAACAAAATTTAAAATTAGGATTATTTCTGATTGAGATAAAGCAATGACAGAATAAAAAGGATAATATTATAAAACATAGCCAAGGTGATATGCCTAGATAGGCTCGTCAGGAAAGGACCATACAAAGAGATATAAAAAAAGAGTATTTGGTATTTACTTTTCAAATCAACAAAGTAAAATTTAAAAGAGTTTCTTCCAGATGGTTACTGGTTTTATTTCAAATTCATGTGCTGAACAATTAATTTGAATGCATCATTGGGAATTGCCCTTGTAATACCAGGGAATGATCTTCTTCATAATAATTCTGGGGATTGTAATGTTTATAAAAAATATTTGAGGCACATGATGGTGAACTACAAAGGATTCTGGTCCCTTTAGATTTTGGGACATGTCTCACAAGAAACAGAGGGGCAGGTAGACATTAGAATCAATTTTAGCAAGTAACATAAAAAAGTAAAAAACCTTTGGGAAAGCTAAAGATTTGGGGCCCCAGAGTGTATGTTGGGTGTTATGGAACCTATAGCGAGGCCACATAATTAGTTGGGTGAAAGCTTTCTCTTTATACCCATATCTGTTGTCCACATAAACTGGGTAGACCATCACTGCACCTGCACCATCACTCCCAAGGGTCAGGAAAGCTATTGATCCAGACCAGGGTTAACAATTGTATAAACATATATCAGTGCAGCCCAAGAATTGGGTGAACCAATTATTACAGTGATCTCAGACAGTTCAGCAGAGCCTGGAGCTTCCTCTGCCTCCAAAGTCACCAAGCCAGATAATAATGTAAAAAAAGCATTATGGCTTCTCAAAAAAAGCAGTGCCTAATGTACAGTATGTCACGGTTTTTTGGTGGGTTAGGGAATGGCAGAGATGGAAAAATACACAGTAGGTAACTTGGAATACAGCACTAGAATGCAACATTTTGCCTTGAGACCACTTCCTCCCAAAACTCACCTAGAGGAAGACAAGCTAAAATCTAGACTTTTTTTCTACTTCAGAAGCATTAAGAGTTATGACATTTGATAATTACATGGCCCTCAAAGAGATGAGTTAGTATGAATAAGAACTAATTGGAAATATTGAGTATGAAGATATAATTTTAACATAAAATAAACTCAAAAGATCTCCTTTGCCTCTGTTCATTTTGTAGTTTAGGCTGAGGGGCAGCAGTAATCAGGGGAAGCTCTTTTTATGATAATGGCCGGGTTGCAAAAGGGAAAGTAGAAACCCAGGAGGTCTCTTAAATCTTATTTTCAGAACTGACACTCTATCATTTCAATTACATTATATTGACTAGAGTCAGTCATGTGGCCAAATCCAAATTTAAGGTGATGGAGAGTACTCTAAGCCTGTTTATGAGGAACTGTGATACTACATGCAAAGGACATGGATAGAGAGATAAATAAAAAATTGGAGACAGTATTTCAATATACCTGAGATTGTCACTAAATTTCTCAGTGGAGTCACTAGATTTGAGAAGACAGTGGAAAATTATGTGAGAACATGCTAAGTTACTTGTCTTAATCCAGGAAGTGATATAAGTATTGATAGGTTTAATATATTGAGACATGAATAGAAATATATGCATAGGATTTAATAAGTAACCAAAAAATGGAAGAGAATGTGTTAAATATAAATGTGTTAAATATAAATCCATAGAGAAAAAAGAAGAAAAGTAGAAGCCAAATAATTTTGACAAATCGAAAACAATAACAAAGATGCAGAAATAAGTATAATTATAATAGTTAATACAATAGTTCTAAGAGGTCAAATGAACTAAAACACTCAGATTGGAAATTAATCCAGCATATGCTGTCCTCAAAATAAAGGAAACATAAATAATGACAAAAAGAGAGTAGAAAAAAAATTAACAGTACTGTAGTCCTTTCATTCAAATAAATATTTTTATCATCAAAAAAAGATTTAAGGAACAATTTTAACTTCAGCCCTAATAAAGAAATACTCCTGATATTCTGGAATTTCAATGAATATTTGTCATCCTTCTGTATTCCCAGCCTCTGGATTCTCTCCCTATGTTTGACTAATCACCTACTGTATGGCACAGAGCCACCCTAATATAAAAGCATAAAATGCCAGACACATATTCTTCAATCTTCCTTGGAGTTCTGCTTAGTCATGCACTTGCATTAGCCTTTGACAGAGAAGGTAATGATAACAAAGAAGCAGGCCTGGGGGATGCATTCTGGAGATGGGTAGCAGAGGTCCTATCAGGTCGTAAGAGGCAATCCTGGCAGCAGTCCCTGTGGCAGATTCTACTCTGTCCAGCATTGCCTGCACGGTCAAGATCTGTTTCAAGATGCAATGGTGTTTTGGGAAATTTTTCTTAATTCTGTATCCCCAAATCTGGTTCTCTGCCTTCCCTTTTCCCCTTCCTTTCATCCACTCCCATCACTCCCACATTAAGATTCTGTGAACTATTTAATATTCTCTAAATAAAATATTTTTATGCTTAAATTAGTCATGGTTGGCTTCTGTTTCTTGCAACCAAGAACTCCATCTGATATAACAG
Source organism: Leucopleurus acutus (assembly GCF_964270905.1). Lineage (NCBI taxonomy): Eukaryota > Metazoa > Chordata > Mammalia > Artiodactyla > Delphinidae > Leucopleurus > Leucopleurus acutus. The sequence continues at coordinate 22,660,857 of NC_139159.1, read as the reverse complement.
GGATTAACAGTAACCGGATCAAACAATTCACTTCTTTTGCTGTTTCAAGTGGCAGACATGGACTCAGTGAGAGAAGTATCTATGTTTTATGTTTTGCGTCAGGGTGAGAGGTAATGGAAGATTTCATAACCATCACGTCTATTGTTCTAAAATGGGCCTCTTCTCCAGCTGCTAAATGCTCATTTCTTTCAGAGAAGTGGATATTCACGTAAGCCCCATTATTGCAGATAGCAAAGAAAGTTCAGTTTGAGAGGAAACCTCTTTACAACTTAGAAAAGTCTGCTTAGTCAACAAGGATATTTTGATGAGCATTTTGTAACCCCTTCAAAATCAATGGAAAATTGTTACATTTATACCACATTCTTTGATTACATAATAAAGCTCAGTGATGGTAACTGTCCTCAGTCAGGTAGTTACTTGACTATTTACCTGTGGTACTTTAAAATTACCATAATAGGTATTACCTACTATTACATATCAGTATCTACCTACTTACCTAAAGATTATCTATATTTAAACCTGCTGTTTCATTCATTTATTTTCTAAGTGGTAAAAGTATCATTTGGAGAGGCTGTTCATAGGACACCAATGAAAATTAAATAACAGCATTTTAATCACATTGGCTTCTTCCTATACCTGTTTAGTAAAGAAAGGAATTGCATAAATCACTCCACTTTACCAGGCCTTCTCAAATGGAAAAAAACCCCACAAAAACAAAAATGGAATAAGACTGAATTGAATAATGGCTCAATTTACTGTTAATCTAACCATTGTATACTTATCATATTGACACTAACAAAAGCTACTGACATTGTCCAGTGTTGGTGAAAGTGTGGGGAAATAGTGCCTCCTGTCTGGCACAGGTGAAGGGCTGTTTTTCTATTGTTTGGATAGTGAATGTTATTAAAAATTAATTTGAGATATTTAGAATTTCTGGCCAGTAAGCCCTTCTCTGAGATTTTATCTTACAGAAACTTTGCCACGGGTACGTAAACATAAATGTATGAACATGTTCATTACAGCATAAAATATTGATAAAACAAAATGTCCAAAATAGTTGACCAATTAAATACATTCTAGTAGAGTTCTACAACATAATATTATAGAGCTTTTATAAAGAATAAAGTAGATCCATAGGGACTGAATAATAAAGATATTCATGATACAGTGTTTAAACAAGAATGCAGGTGCAAAAACCTATCTGTGGTGATCTAATTTTTATGATATTTAATAAATTAGGTTTCTGCCTATTTTGCATCAGGTAAAAATGACTTGAATGGATTTTTGCTAAATTCTGGGGACATGGTCAATATGATATCTTAAAAATCTGTTCAGGGCTATGAAATTATCTTTAAGGAGATTGCTGGTGGCAGAGAACACTTCAGAGAGAGGAACCTGCAGCAGAACAGATGCCAGTGTTGGCTGGCACAGTGTGATTGATTGCATAACATTATTCATAATAGCCAGAAATTTTAAACAACTAAAATGTCCATCTACTGACAAATGGATAAACAAAATATCCATACAGTGAAATATTTGGCAATAAAACTAATTAACTACTGAATATATGCTTCAACATGAATGAACTTTGAAAAAACATTATGCTATGTGAAAGAAGCCAGTTACAAAAGATCACATATTGTATGATTCCATTTATGTGAAATGCCCAGAATAAGTAAGAAACAGAGATAGTCAAGCTGATGGATCAGCGACAAGGAAGGAACATGATAATGGGGTCTAGGAAGAGGTATATGGATGGAATTATGGGAGGAGTACAAAATACGTGAATCATTGTCTCTCTCACCATGGAGGAGACGTCCAGTACAATTTCACAGGACAACCTATCCTCTGGAAATCTGCTAGCTTGTGTCTTTGGCCACTTCAGTGTTTTCCCAATTGGCCAAAATGACCATAGTGGCCATTAAAATAAGGATATGGGCTGTGCCTGTATCTAGAAATGAGTTCTTTTCCAATGAGGCTAAATTGGACATTATATCTGCTGAGTACCTAACCTGTCAGCAAGAGAGAGCAACACCAAACTTCTAGTGATGACAAGCCAGATACCTAATGAATCAGTTTGAAAGGGGAAATAATTTGGCCTTCATAGAGCAATACATGTTTCAGATTTAGGCTTTTTTTCTCTGCCAGTGATGGATTTCAAAATTCCTTACTCATTTTCACATTATTCTGTGCAACGTTGTCTTGATCAAGGGACCAATTGTATAGCAAAGAAGTATGACAATACTATCATGACCATGAGAGTCAATGGCTTATCATCTACTGCAATGTTCAGAAACAGCCAGTCTAATAGAATGGTGGAATGGCCCATGAAGGCTCAGATATGGCACAAGCTCTCAAACAATATCCTGTGGAATTGAGGATCTCTCCTCCAATATGCTGTATATGCATTCAATGAACAGCTCCTCTATGGTATATACTTGGTATTGTGGTATTCTAGAGAGTTAGACTACATTTTTTTCTTTTCCATTGTTACTTATTGAGTACTTTGAGACGTATAACATACTATTAGTCACTGTGGAGTAAGCACTCAAAGAACTCTCTTCCAAATGAACATGGGAGAGGGCATTTACCAGTCTTCATTTTCCATTGAACTTCATCTCTACTTTAGCTATTAAATAACAATGCCTTGGCCTTGTCATTACTAAGAGCTGCACAACCTCCAAAACATTGAATTTAAAAGTGTTTTCTCTTTGACCACAGTTTTCTTACCCTCATCCTTTTCTACCACTGTATTTCTTCCCAACTTTTCTTCTCTCATTTTGGTCCAAGCTCTATTTCTCCATTTTTTCTGATCATTTAGTACCTTTCTAATTTGCTTATCTCATTCCCCAGTATATCTCATTCCACATTGATTTTGCTGTCACCTATAGGATTTATCACTGGATGTTTTGTGCTATATACCATTCTGGTTTCTATTCCCCAGGGCTCACTTTGTTTGATTTCTCTGCTTCTAGTAATGTTAGAAGAAAAAAACAAAAAAGTAAAGATGGTGTATCTATAGCAGTTTAAATTTTGTTTCATTGGCTATCTATAAGTATTTAACAGTCTTCTTATTGACTTCTTGTTGATTTCCAATTGAATCTCCACAGTGGAATATTTTTCATTAGTATTTGGTATCTAATTACAGCTTGCTCCCTTCTTTATAGAAAAAGATCTCTCTTCTTCAACAGTTTTAGTGACTTCACCTACACAGACGTACCTCAGAGATATTGCAGGTCCAGTTCCAGACCACTGCAAAAAAAGTGAATATCACAATAAAGCAAGCCACATGATTTTTTGGTTTCCCAGTGCATATAAAATTTATGTTTACACTATACTGTAGTCTATTAAGGGTGCAACAGCATTATGTCTAAAAAAGGAGTGTACATACCTTAATTAGAAAATACTTTATTGCTAAAAAATGCTAACCATCATCTGAGACTTCAGAGTGGGTCATAGTAGTAACAAGAACAATAAAAAGTTTGAAATATTATGAGAATTACCAAAATGCCACACAGAGACAGCAAGCAAATGCTGTTAGAGAAATGGCACCGATAGACTTGCTCAACACATGGTTGCCACAAACCTTCAATTTGTAAAGAAAAAACAGTGTCTGCAAAACACAACACAATGAAGTGCAATAAAATGAAGCATGCTTGTACTTTCTTTCTCTGCTTTGCATATTTTGAAGAAAAAATATATTCTCACTCTTTCATGAAGTTAACAGTACACCTGTATACTTGGCTACATGAAGTTTCCTTTGAGCCTGTGACCTTAGCTTCAAGTTCCAGCAGCCTCCACCATCTTCATAGATTCAGCTAAAACTTCTCTGTAGACGACACTCCTTCCTTCCCCCAATTATTATGTCTCTTTTTATATTTAGCTTTAGTCCTACATTATTTCTTTTTGGATTTTGCCAGTTGGATGTCTCCCTGGAACTCAATGTCAACATGGGTAAGACTGAGCCTATAACCTTGCATCACCCCCAAACCCATCTCGTGAGTTTTTCTTTCTGTTAATGACAGCATTATTCTCTGAGCCATCGAGGTTTGAAAATTGAGAGTCCTTTTAGGTGATAACTTCTAATCTGCCAAACCTGGGGGCTTCTTTTTTATATAGAATCACTAACTTATATCTCTCCCCTCACTTTATCTTATTATTTCCCCAGCTTTAGTGAGATATAATTGATATATAACTTTGTGTCCATTTCAGGTGTATATTGTGATGATTTGATATACATATGCATTGGGAAATGATTACCACGATAATGTTAGTTAACACATCTATCACCTCACACAGTTAAAATTTCTTTTTGGGGATAGTGAAACTTTTAAGATCTACTCTTCTGGCAACTTTCAAATATACAATAGAGTATTATTCATTACCATACCCATACATTACAGTATAGCCCCAGAACTTATTAATCTTGTAACTGGAAGTTTGTACCTTTGACTACCTTCTTTCAGTTTTCCCACCCCACCCCTTCCTCCTGTCCCTGGCAACCATGAATCTACTCTCTGTTTTTGTGAGTTTTTTTGTTTTTTTTATAGATTCCACATGTAATTGAAATCATACAGCATTTTTCTTTCTCTGTCTGACTTATTTCACTTAGCATAATTCCCTCAAGGTCCATCCATGTTCTTGTAAATGGTGGGATTTTCTTCTTTTTTATAGTTGCATAATCCATTGAATATTTGAACATTGAATATTCCATTGAGCATTTTCTTAATTCATTCATCTATTGATGGATACATATGTTGTTTCCATGTCTTGGCTATTGTAAATAATGCTGCAGTGAACATGGGAGTGTAGACATCTTTTTGAGATAGATATTTCATTTCCTTTGGTTGTATATCCAGAAGTGGAATTGCTGGATTGTATGGTAGTTCTATTTTAAATTTTTTTGAGGACCATCCATAATGTTTTACATAGTGGTTGCACCAATTTACATCACTGTCACTTGTTATCTCTTGTCTTTTTGACTATAGCCATTCTAATAGGTGTGAAGTGATATCTCATTGTGGTTTTGATTTGCATTTCCCTGATGATTAGTGATGTTGAGCACATTTTCATGTACCTGTTAACCAGTTGAATATCTTCTTTGGGAAAAAGGTCTATTCAGGTTCTTCACCTATTTTTAAATTAGGTTATTTGGGGTTTTTTGCTATTGAAGTTGTATGAGTTTCTTATATATTTTGAATATTAACCCCTTATTAGATATGTAGTTTGCAAATAATTTATCTTTTACCGTGGGTTGCTTTTCCTTTTTTTTTTTTTCTTTTTTTTTGTTTGATGGTTTCCTTTGCTGTGCAGAAGCTTTTTAGTTTGATGTAGTCCCACTTGTTTATTTTTGCTTTAGTTTCCTGAACTTTTGGTGTCATACACCCCCCCCCCCCCCACAAAAAATCACTGCCAAGGCCAGTGTCAAGGAGCTTTTTCTCTATGTTTTCTTCCAGGATTTTATGGTTTCAAGTTTTAGATTTAAGTCTTTATTTTGAGTTAATTTTTGTGAGTAATGTAATATAGGGGCCAATTTTATTCTTTTACATTTGAATATCCATTTTTCCTATCACCATGTATTGAAGAAACTGTCGTCTTCCTACTCAGTATTCTTGGCTCCATTATAAAATATTAATTGTACATATACACATGGGTTTACTTCTAGGCTTTCAATTCTGTTCTATTGGTTTATGTATCTCTTTTTATGCCAATACCATATAATTTTTTTATGCCAATGCCATATAATTTTGATTATAACTTTGTAATATAGCTTGAAATCAAAGAGTGTGATGCTTCCACTTTGTTCTTCTTTCTGAGGATTGCTTTGGATATTCAGGACATTTTGTTGTTCTATAAGAATTTTAGGATTGCTTTTTCTATTTCTGTAAAAAGTGCCATTGGCCTCCAGCTGTATCCAGTAGTTGAGTGAGGCTGGAGACTATGCTCTGTAATTGGCTGGGGTCACTGACCAGGCTCCCTGCTTGGGGGAAGCCACAGGCTGTGTTGGGTTGGGTGGTAGGCTGGATTCATCTTCTGGGCAGGGTTCAAGTCTGAGCTCTGCAACTTTGTAGTCCAGTAGGTTGGGCCATGAGGCTGCCCAGGGTCAATATTAAGTCTCCCTAGTTATGTGGGTCCAGAACCTATGCTCAAGAGTTGGGCAAGGCTGCTGGCTTGGCTCCCTGAACAGGGCTGTAGGATGAACTTCATTGCTGTCAGGTTCCCTGGCCAGTCTTCCTAGTTGGGTGGGACTTAGCAGTTGGTCAGAGCTGTGGATTTGCTTCCCTGCCTGAGCAAGCCAGTAGGATAGGCTCCATGGCCAAAATGGCTCTTTGACTGGGGACGTTGTAATAATTTGGATACCAGTTAAAAATCTTTCAAGTGTAAGAAGTGTAAAAAGTGAAAATTAAAAGTTTTAAAGAAATGGAAGTGTTCTCTAATAGAAAATTAATTCCATCATACTTTAGCTTTTAATTTTCTCTTCCTTCATTGTGAAATAGAATAAAAAAAAAACCCAAAAGTGTACAAAACATATGTTATCGTACTTTCTAGATAAGCTTTTAGCCTTCTTCTGGTTCATAAAAATTTAATCATCATTTTTTGCTTTTTAGCTTTTGTTCTTTTCTCCATAGATTCATTTGTAAATGTTAAACATTGATTTATAAAATATTCTTATGATAGTCTAATGGTCATTTTCTGATCATAAGTTTTACCTGTTGCCAAGAATAGTGATGGAAATGAAAATTAATTTATAAGGTTCTTTCTCATCTCTGCAATACCATTAACAAATTTGCAACAAAAAGCATATAGGAATCAAGAAAACATACACTGACCAGCTGAACAATCACTCTTTTCTCCTGAATTGGAAATTGACTGTGGTGTTGAGCAGAGCTGGAGCGATCAGTGTCACATGCAAACGTGGGCACCCAAGTCATTTAGGTGGTAGTAGAAGGTGATTATTTCAATCTAAGGCCCAGAGTCAGCAGGTCAGAAAGTCATTTGTTCTGTAACTAAGGAGAACAGACAGGTGACTGAAAGGGCAAGGACATCCCATAAATGTTTCACATGAAATTGTACCTGTAAGGGCTGAGAAAGAGTCCAGTATTGGCTTTTGGCCACCTCCAGAATGTACTGCATGTAAGTGAGGCCAGAGTGGAAACTGTGTTTATGGGAGGGAGTAACAAGGACTTCAACACTGAAAATTCTCTAAGAAAACTAAACTCAACAGATATTCATTTTCTTTTTTTATTCACTAATTTTATTTCAGATTATTTACTATTTTTATTTTACAATGAAATCCCCTCACTTTTTAGTCTCTCCTCATGTGTGTTCAGATGTGAGTCTTCCAAGCAGACCAGGCAGGAACTGCTTATGTGTCCAAGTGACTGAGTTTCTTCTCATGAGGCAGGGACTATTTATACCTCTGAGTGGTGTAGAATTTATTTTGACATTCTGAATAATTAAGGGCAAGATGGAGCCTCTTGAATGCCAAAATGTCTTTTTCATAGAGTAATTACTTTTATGTAGAACATAATGGGTACCATGGACAGGGTGATCATCTGTCTTAATTTGCCTGGCCTTCTCTCCGGTTATAATTATAAATGGCTTTCCTTTCACTCACAAAAGTATTCTTGTTTGGAAGCTAAGTTATGTGGCCTGTCTAGCCATGGGGAATAGAAACATGTTTGAAAACAGAGGCTCCACCCTCAAGAAGCAAACAAGTCAGTTGAAGATAATACAACTTGTATAACTACAGTGGCTTTTCAGGCTCATCTTCACAGACACTGAGCAGGATCTACCTCTGAGGTAGTGTTTTGGAGAATAGGGTGGAAATACAGGTGTTCCCCTGAATTTGAAAAAAACAAACAAGAAAAAACACTTGTTTGGAGTCAGGGCTCCATGTCTTCCATAAAATTCCTATATGGGGCTGGGCTTGAAAAAAATCACCTAATTTATCTGTGCTTGAATATTTTCACTTCTAAAACAGGGGACAGGGCTAGGTTAACAGTATTTACCCTCTTTTCCGAGAGACCTGGGTAACAGAGGGGCCTTAAGTGTGGGGATCAGAGGGCTCTAGTCGACAAGCTTTACTTCAACAAGCGCATCAGGGTTTCTCCGTTTACATATTGAGTTTGTGCCTAAAGTTTCATCTGAACACAAGTTTCTTGTTATATAGATAAATAAACATAATTCTTGATGTTTGAAATTCTCTAACAAATGATCCAGTGACTCTAACTGGGTAACAGGAACATTACTGCAGGGTGACTCCTTGTTAGTCCAGGGCACTATAAGCCTTAAGCAACTAGAACATGATTCCAGTATATAGGAAGCCTGCTTACCTTACTTCCATATCTAGTAAAGATAGTAGGTGATAATGTTGCTTGTGCCTTTATAGACTGCATGTAGAAAATTGAATCTATAAATTTCCTTTTCAAAAGTTCTCAGTTAACAGTCCAGAGGCTGCTTTCCAGCCCCAGGCCTATGTCTAACTATCTCTGCAGCAAAACAAGCCTTTTAGACTCTCTGGATCTCAATCCCATTGTGTCTGTGTATAAAATTGGGATAACATTTTCTGACCTTCTAGTCTCACTTGCTTATTATCATTATCAAAGAAAGCAAGAGATAAAAACAGCACTCTGAAATGCTCTAAACATGTGCATTCCATTGTTATTTATTAGAATTATTTCTTGGGATCATTTTTATATAAGTTTTGTGGTTGTTTTAGGTTACTCTTGAATGTGAATCAACTTAACTTGCTGATTATAAAATTTTCTAAAAATATTATTTCTCAAGAGACAGCATATTGTAGTATAGGTCAAAGATACTTGCTGCAAGCAAAGAAAACAAATCCTGCCTCAGGCAGAATGGAATTGAATGCCCACAGGACAAGTAGAAATCTACATGATAAGATATATATGACAAGAATTAGGAAGTAGATCCAGGGGACCTCTAGAGACAAATAGACAGGAAAAATACAGTACACATCTGGAGTAGTCTGACAGCAGGCATCACTATTTCTGTAAAGGATTCTCTTTAACTAGGGGTGGGTGGATTTCAAAATACACATCTCTTTGTACAGCAAGGGTACCAATCCATCAAGTTGGTGTTTAGCTAAAAAACCCAGTAGGACCATACTGGTGCACATCTGCTGTAAATCAGGTCTTGCCTCAAATTATTCCTCATGTCTGGCATCTCTAACTCAAAATCAAAACTCCATCTACTACCATTTCTGTAGGTGAGCTTGGGCCACTCTTGGTTGCATGATGGTAAGAGGTTCAGAGAGTGTGTAGCCAGGAGCTTCTGTAGCACCAGAATGACACTAACTTGACCAAAATTTAGACAGCATACAAAAGGAATTTGGGTGTCAATAATGGAGGGATTGCATTCTGCACAGACAAAAGGACAAGTGTTCACAAAAAAGTGTGGTATTTAGTTGCTGTCTTGTTTTTCTCATGCATATTTTGGTAATTTATCTGTTATTTCTCTAAAGCACAGAAAAGTAAGGCTGAGGTGACAGATAATATATGCAAGTCATGGAATTTTAGATGATGATATTTATTTGTGCTGATTTATTCAATGTTATTTCACTGAGCAATCAAACATTAAAATTTAATGACAAGGTACAGAAATATATGTGACAGTTAATATTTAGCATGTTTATTTCAGAGATAGGAACATCCTTTAATTTGAGTAAAGAAATGAGATTTCACAGGGAGGCCTACACATTTGTAAGTGTAGATTCTTATGTGGAATTTTTATATAGAAAGAAAAAATTTCTTCCTTTCTATGATAAAGTTATTTCCTTTCTCTTGTTTCCATGGTGATGATGGATTGGTTTTAACTTGTCTGACCCTCCAGCTATAGTTGAAATCTGAGCTATTTTGCCACATTCCAGTTTAGTCTCCAAAGTTAAGAACAGGCTCCCAAGTGGCCAGAACTGACCCTCACTACCTAAGCCATCAGGGAAGTTATCAACAATAGAGATGAATCAAGCAATCTGAGATCAAAGTGTTTTGTGCTGGTCTCAGCCTATCAATAACCAATGTTGTGGCTGACCTGGCCTGTGTGATTTTTATTAGGATTGCAAGATGCCCTCAGTAATAACCATCAGGAAATTTTGAAGAAAAAAAAAATTATTAAGAAAAAATAAATAAATAAAATAAGGGCTTCCCTGGTGGCGCAGTGGTTGAGAGTCCGCGTGTCAATGCAGGGGACACGGGTTCGTGCCCTGGTCCGGGAAGATCCCACATGCCACGGAGCGGCTGGGCCCGTGAGCCATGGCCACTGAGCCTGCACGTCCGGAGCCTGTGCTCCACAATGGGAGAGGCCACAACAGTGAGAGGCCCGCGTACCACAAAAAAGAAAAGAAAAAAAAAATTATTGCTTTCAAGTCCTGGAAATTACATGACACACCTGAGGGCACACAGTAAGGTTACAGGTAGAAAGAGAGGAAATGCAGGCCTGGTGTTCTACTTTTATTGAGGTTGAAGATGCAGGCTTAGGGTTTTGTGGGTTCACTGTACTATGGATGGATTTAAAACATAAGTGGGAGAATTTTTTTTTTTTTTTTTTTTTTGCGGTACACGGGCCTCTCACTGTTGTGGCCTCTCCCGTTGTGGAGCACAGGCTCCGGACGCGCAGGCTCAGCGGCCATGGCTCACGGGCCCAGCCGCTCCGCGGCATGTGGGATCTTCCCGAACCGGGGCACGAACCTGTGTCCCCTGCATCAGCAGGCAGACTCTCAACCACTGCGCCACCAGGGAAGCCCAAGAGGGAGAATTTATACATGGGAAAAGAAAAAAGAAGCCACCCAATGGTCAGTTATTGAAATCAAACAATAAAACAAAGGAAGCTGATAGAGAAGAGGGGCATGGCCTTGCTCCTTGTCTAGCCCTGTGACTGGCACTGTGCTTATTCAAGACAACCAACTTGAAGTGAAGTGGATGCCTCTTGGGAGTAGAGGCCTCAGTAATCAAAGGTCAAGTTAGGTACTTGCATTACAAAAAAGAAAAAAACAACAACATTCATGTCTACATATAAAAAGCTGAAGACCAAACTGGAGAGTGCTCAAAGTTCATTTACAAGCCAGAGGTGGGGAATTAGGATGGGGTATAGAGAACCAAGAGTTAACAACAGAATAGAGGTGGAATTTTAACGAAACAACTGGGAAACAGAACAAGAGAAATCCTGGAAATTTACCTGTTATACGAACAGGTACATTTTGAGGCCTGGAAATCAAGTATGTTTAGGTCTGCTGGCTAATTTTAAAGGTCAGCATTAGGGAAAATGGATCTGTTCACATTCTTTTACACTTCCAGTCCTTTGGCCTGCTTCTAATATTTGAAAGGCCCAGGGCCTGAAAACAAAGAGAGACCTACATGTAAGATGCTTAAATGTTTGAAAGCTGTATATCCAAACCACCAAAGTGCTAAATAAAATACATTCTATCTGCTCATTGAACAGTATACTTTCATGGTAAAACATGAAAAAAATATGTAAAGCTATGGTTTTATAAGATTAAAAGTAGGCAAGATATAAATTTTAATTGAATTTAATTTTTATTGTGCCAATCTAAGTATTCTGTTAATGGAACTACAATGTTTAAATGAGTAATAAACAATGGCACCCATGACTTGTAAATTACTTTGTATTTATTTTGCTTTTTCTTGTCTGATCATGGTTTCATAATAGATACTTTTAGAAACTTATATTCTTTTGACAGTGATGATATAAAAGAATTTAACTTTGTTCAAAGTACGTAAACTTTGAAAATAATACATAAAATTATAAATTGAAGTGAATGTAAAGAATACAATGCTATTCTTGCATTTTTAAGTTCATTTCTTCTCAAATATCCAAACTTTTCTATTGAATGTAGAAGTAAATACAATTTATAATTAACAAGTATAAATTTTAAAATTCATTTATATAAATATAAATTAAGAGTTTTTTGGAAAATTTTATTAATTCTTATCAAATACTTTTACCAAAATAGTGCTCACAATTCTAGTTTCCAATATCCAATATCATTGCCAATGTAAAGAATCAATGTCAGGCTTTCTTTATGTTATGTGATATATATAAATGTCATAAATATACATACAACCAGCCCTCCAATCTGCAAGTTTTACATCCATGGTTGGATACCAACCAAACTCAGATCAAAATACTTTTTAAAAAAATTCCAGAAAGTTTTACAAAGCAAAACTTGAATTTGCTGCACATTGGCAGCTCTTTACATAGCATTTACATTGTTTTAGGTATTATAAGTAATCTAGAGATGATTTAAAGTATACATGAGGATGTGCATAGGTCATATGCAAGTATCACACCATTTTATATAAAAGACTTGAGCATCTATGGATTTTGGTATCCATGGGGGTCCTGGAACCAACCCCTGTAGATGCTGACTACATATATAAGTTTGAGAGAAATATACATTGATATTGCCAATGTTTCTGTTGTCAAACCTAAGTTTGTTTGCCCAATGCACACAGTGAGGCCAAACAAACTGAAACGTTGGAGTTTGGAGCAGGGAAAGGTTTATTGCAAGGTCCAAGAAAGGAGAATGGGCAGCTCATGCTAAAAAAACCCTGAACTCCCTGATGGGTTTGAGTTTTCAAAGGCAAATTTGGTGGTGGTGGCAGTGGGGACTGCAGGGTGTGGGACTTTCTTCTGATTGGTTGGTGGTGAGGTAACAAGATGGTGTTCCAGGAATCTCAGTTATCAGCCTTCTGGTTCCACCATCTGGAGTCCATGTGCTATGCTCAGCGTGACGTTACCATTCTACACTTGAGTGGGGCCCCAGGTACTGTAGAAAAAAACCAGAGATACGTATCAGATTACTATGCACATCCCCTGGGGAGTAACCAGGATCTTGCGCTATTATTTCTTAACCTCTTTTCCTTCTTTCTGCATTCCCTCACTTCCCTCATTAGTAACTGTTTGAATCTGCCCTTTGGAACTCAGAGAAGGTCTAGGAGGCTGAAGCCTTTTTCCTACAAACAAGAAAAAGGAGATACAGAATGGCTTTTGTACCTGGGAGTGCCCAGTTGGGTTCTGCTTGGTTTCATTTCTAGGCCATCTTGTACAACTGTTGCAAAGACTTTGCTAATTCCCAGATATCTTTGGAATCATGAATTGGAATATAAATGAAAGGAAGAAAATGAATGCTCTGCATACTGAGATTCATGCCCTGTAAGAGGAAGAATTTGTCAAGGTTTCCCCTCTTATCTAAGACTTTCTAATATTCAAATCCTCTCTGCATTTTGTTCAGGAACATAGGGCAAGAGATGAACCAATACTTTTCTGGGCCTGGCTGGTGTGAGTCAAGGCAGTGATTTTAGGTGTCAGGGTTGCACTATGTCAGCTTTGAGCACCAGATCCTAATGACATGACTATGTACTTTGTAATAATTTAATTTGATTCTTTGCAATAAATATCCTCTAAAGCATGGGGTCCTGGGTAGGGGCCTTTTTGTGGATCTAAGGGTCCTAGTATCATTTAAGAAGATTACATCTATTTCAAATCACTAACAAAAGGGCTAGGCTAGAGGTGCAGGCATAAAAAGAGAAAATAAATTATCCAAAGTTGATAAAACTTCCACTTTGTAGGTGGGGAAAAAAGAACACTTAATATGTTGATAAAGGTTAATGTATTGAGGTTTTAATTCGTAGTGATACGTTCTTATTTTTCCTTTATCGTCATGACCAAGCATGACCAAGCATATTAGCAGACCTTTTGTATTTCTGTGTTTTAAGTGCTTCTGCAAAGACAAAAGCTCACATGCACTGATGAAGTTATGCTGGGCTCCTGAGACAGCAAGGGAAATGGGTAGAGGGGGAGTATCTTTGAGAACTGCAAAAGGTAAGGAGATATTTCCTATAGACTGGCAGGATTATAGAGGTTGGCAGTTTCTACAAATGGTATTCATTCATGCCCTGCTTTATTGCAGCACACACAGATGATAGCAAGACTTTGGAAAATATGGCTTCCAAGTGTACATATGGCCCTGAGACAAATCCATAGTTTTAGAAAAAGGCCCAAATATGACATAGAAAAAGACTCATCAAACTTCAAGAATTCAGTAGACAGGGATGGCAATATCTCAGTAGTAATCAGCAGACTAACCACAAAAGAGGCTTTTCTGAATATTCTGCTCTGCATAAGGGGAAAGCAGTGAGGAATTCAAGGGAGTAATAATGCCTGATATTGTTACCAAGTCCAAGCTCGTACTGCTAGGCACACAACAGGTCAATAAATAGAGAGACGAGGTGTTGGGGCAAGAATAGCAGTTTTATTCAGAAAGCCAGCAGACCAGGAAAGTGGTGGACTAGTGTCCCAAAGAACCATCTTCCCTTAGTTAGAATTCAGGCTTCTTTTAGACTAAAAGAGGAAGGAATGTGGCTGGTTTTTGCAGACTTCTTGGTGATAATCCTTTGTTCTTGCAGCTGTCCACATAGGTATGGTCATGATGTTCCTATAAATCTTCAACAAGAAAAATGTTATTTTCTGTTCTGCAACTTATAATCTCTATATGAATGAAAAGTGTTATGGCCTTAAAGGTCAAGCCTGGGAGGCAGAGCCTTGAGAAAGGGCTATTATGTATATTTCAGGCTTTAGGATCATTCTTTTACTTACTGAGAAGACAAAAGTGCAGAGTCAGCATGACTAAGCATAGGCAACCAAGCACCACACGGAGTCAGGTTTGTCCTTCTCTGTTACAATATTGACTTTTCTGATTTAAAGGCAGATTTAATTTTATTTATTAAAAATGAAAAAATGTGACTTTGCATGCATACTTGAGTTGGAGCTACAAATTTATTGTCATTGCATGTCATCATTTTTGTTCAGCTCTGCATATTTTATATTTGAATATTCGTCATTGTCATCTAGATACTTGGCATCAAGAAATACTTCAACAGTATTAACACTCTGGTCACCAATATTGAATCCTAATTTTACCATATTGTTGCAACTAAATTATCTACATGAATGGACATTACTTTTATCTGTATTTGATTGGTTGTATAGTTTGGAAAAATAAGATTCCTACATATATATATATATATATATACCTCCATCTGGGGGTTGTATGATCCGAAGATTCACTTTTAAGGATTTATTCACTGTCCTTTTAAAGCTACATTTTAAAAATAGAAATTAGCCTTTAAAAGGTAACATAAGCCATTACCATATTAACAGGAAACTTTAGATTTTAGAAAGAATCTGCTGTGCCATGAAGATAGTGGGCTTTCTGGGAACAGAAGAGAAATAGGATACATAAAGGTGCAAAAGGCTATTACACAAAGGGCTGATGATTTTATCTGAGTCTAGGCTTGCATCTATAGCTCCAGTTTAGCAAGGTTTTCAGTAACTTTAGCAAACCCAAAGTTACAATAAAACTGAGAACAATGGCAGAGCTCTACAATCTTTTAAAAGCTTCCCACTGGTACAACCAACCAGAAAAATGTTAGCCCAGTTTGAGGAAACATTCTTTGGGATAAATGAAAGTTTCTTCCTCTCCCCTCTCTGCTCACTAATCATTGTCTCCATCTCTCTTCCTGTCCCTCTGCTCAGAGAGGCTATGTACTGATACAGATGTTACACATAGTACTTGATACAGATGTTATTCGTCTCATGTGTCAAAGAAAAAGCAACATGAGAGTTGTGAGTTTAAATATTACTCAAGGTCTTGCTGAACGCTATAGCCTGGGAGACAGCCACTCAGTAGCTCTGAGTTAACTAACTCCTAGGAGGTAGGGGAGAAGCCAGTATACATATGATTTGGGGTGGTGGGGTTGCTGGGAAATACATGTAGTCAAGCATACATCTTGGTTAAAGATTACTGCTAATCACAAGGAACAGATATCTCAAGTTAATCATTTTTGTGCTGTTCTATGGATTGGAAGATATAAGAATATGGGGTCACTGAAATTCTTCCTGAGGTATGCATCTTAAGTTTCTAGGGGCCATTTATTCAAAGCACAGAATGCTTCATCCTGTGTTTTTCATCCTGAATTCCCCTCAGGGTATACTGTCAATGGGTGGCTGTAGTGGGTTGTGATTTAACCCTTGTATAACTGGATAATGAGGAACACTCTTGACACTCTTTGTTATTTTTTATCCACACACGGTTGACTTTTTTGACTTAGCCAGATCCATGCCTGTTTGGAAATGTATATAAGGTCAAACCAGTGGGGTGTATGTGAGAAGAAATGATTTACACAAGAATGTAATGTTTGCAAATAAAAGCTCTTCTGACATATACCATGTTGAGCTACTTTTTCAAACAGAAGAGAATCTCAGTCATGATATTCTTAAGCACTGTTTGTAAATATAAATTATTAACCTTCTTTGGATTAATGTGAGATCAGTATTGGTTTCTTGAAAATGTCAAAAGGCTGACCTCAAAATATTACTGATTGAATACTGTTGCAGATTGGTAGCCATGCTTTCTTTTTCTTTCATGTTCCCATCCTTAAGATCATCTATAAAATGACAGATTATGAGACTGTAGTTAAAGTCGCAGTCGGATGTTTGCCATTTGGGTAAGCTTGTAATGACCAATATAATGTCAATCAAGACTTATACCTTATACCAATCAAACCTTATATATGGTTTTCTATGTTTTCAAACACATTTTCTCATTCTATCTTTACTCTGTCCTATGAAGTCAATTTGGAAGGTGTTGGGGAGGAAGAAATTTTCCTCTACCCTTCCAGATTTTTCTGGCTCATATAAGAATTAAATTGACATGAGACAGATTAACAGAAGAACATCAAACAAAAGTTTGATAACACATTTAGATGAGAGAGACCCAGGCAAACTGAATAACTTGTCAAAATGGCCAAAATCCTCGCCTTAAATACCATCCTCAAGACAAAAGAGGATGTTGGGAGGTAGTAGTTTGGGGCTTCAAAAGGGAGGAAGGCAACTTACATGGAGGTGGAAAAACAAATATTTGTTAAACAAATGTTTGCTGGGCCATCAGAGACCATAAGACCAGAGAAGAACTTTAACAGACTTGCTAGGTTCCTCCTTGTCTATGCATCTAGTTCATACTACAGTGATCTATGGATAGCTCCCTTCCTGGAACAGGTCCTCTATATACATTCTTTTAGGTGGTTAGGGGAAAGGTAAAAGTTCCTTCCTGACCTTTGGGCCTTGATTGTTTTCAGTTTTAAATAATCCTCATGCCAAAGAAACATTTTGAGATGGCAAATTTTGTTCCCCCACATAGGTATGGTTATTACTACTTAAGGGTAGGAAAACAGCCTCAGAGTGGAGTGGTTTGCCTAAAGGTGTACAGTTAGTAAAGGACAGTACCTGGTAGCAATCCAGAGACTTTAAGTTTTATACCTTTTTATAACAATAACTGATATTGGAAGTACGTCTTACAAAAGTATTTTTCCCTGATATCGTATTTGTACTTTTTATTTGGTAAACGTTCTTTAAAAAA
This sequence comes from Leucopleurus acutus, assembly GCF_964270905.1. NCBI lineage: Eukaryota > Metazoa > Chordata > Mammalia > Artiodactyla > Delphinidae > Leucopleurus > Leucopleurus acutus. The sequence continues at coordinate 22,643,399 of NC_139159.1, read as the reverse complement.
TGAACATTCTTTTGTTGAATCAAATTCATTTCAGATGTACAGAATTCAGGTAACATCATCTTTTCTCCTAAGGTTTGATACCTGGGATGTGATGGGTGGGCCCAGGCAAGTTCCACTGGTTTTACTGTTTTAATCTAAATTGCTAAGCATTTTCTCATTGAAGTAAAAATTTTGGCTAACTTATTTTGTTTCCACATATTAAATATCAAGAAGATTCAAAATCAATGTTATTAATTTGCTTCATTTTTCCATTAGTTTGTAATCCCCTCCCTCCCTTTGCTCATAGAGTTTTCTTCACTTTATCCTAGAAGGTTCTCAATAAAAAAAAAATGACAGAGAGGCTAAAAGCTGAAACTGGGGCAGTGCTGGATCCATATGAAGTACCTCAATTATGAAGTGCTTCAATCACTTAGTTTCATACAGTCTCTTGGTTAGAACATTGCAATCGCATTTTGATGTTCCAAAGGCTTCAAAGCAGGTCAGTTTGTACTACACCATGGGGAAAAAAATTAAGATACTAAAGTTGCTTCTGATTGTAACTTTTAAGGCTCTTCTTCATTTCTATCCAATCTTTTTTACAGCACAAAAATACCTGGATGGAGAAAAAATTAATTCAATTAAAATTTTTAATCTACTTATCTATATAATTGTGAGGAATAAATAGTCCTTGTAAGCACTACAGGGCATAGCTAATTTGCTGTCTGTATAGTTATAGAAGGAGGCTGGGCTATTATGGATAACTAACATTATTTTAACAATAAAGCTTAATGTTATATTTTTATGTCTTAATTTTAAAGCAAAGTATTAAAAAACAAGTGAGTATCTTCACCTTCCATGAATTTATGTTAAGTTCCATCTGGGTGCAAAGCCCTTTCCTGAGTCTATGCAGATATACATGTGTCAATCAAAAGTTATGATAAAGCCCTGGGTCCATCAGAGTTAATCATATATCTAGATAAAAACAGCAGAGTTTTTTATTCTGAGAGGGACTGCGTCTAGGTCTTTGCAAGTCATAAAAATTGGGAATTGTACAAAAAATCTGGAAGACAAGATATTCCCATCAAATTTAAATAAAAGTCTGACTATTTCTCTTTGGCACTATGTTATCCACTCTGATGGCTGATGACCCTTCAGCTAAGAGTAGGGGAATCAGTCTGTCCAAGCTGATGAGAAGGTTGAGATAACCAGAAGGTTTGTAAGGGAAATTATATTTTCTTTAAAGCCTGAAGAACAGTTTGTAGACCTAAATCTAGCTAAGCATATGCTTTGTCTTTATTAACCATTTTATAGAAGAAATTTCTCTCATTAAATCATTCAAGATATTTATGGAGGAAGGCATATCTTAATTTATATTTCCCTCACAACCGCCTACTAATTGTTATAGTCATGCTAAAATATAACGTTCTTGAATTTTTGTACCATAATGTCTCCAAAATATTGTCACCAATTAATTCTTTTCTCCTAATACACAGCCAGTGCCACTGTTCTCCCATCTCCCTTTGTTTCTCCTTCATGCTTTCTCTTAATTTCATCCATAATACAAACTCGTATATCCATACTAACCACTTTCATAAGGTTGCTGTTTAGTAACTGAACTAGCAATTTCTTCTGCTAATTAATCACACTGTAATAGAATTTTCTGTTTGTCATGGTTCTCTTTCTGGGTCTATAGCATTTGCAACATTTGTCAAGATGTATTATAAAAAGATGCACTTAGGTTTCTCTATTGTATATGCCATCTATTGAATCAGGCACTGTGGAAGATTCTAAAAGATTCCTAGTTAACATGGATGCATGCATAAGAATTGATTTTCTTTGTGTTTGAAGGTGCTGATGCTAATTATGTTGCTCTGTATCTCTGAGTGTGGTTCAAGAAATAAATCAATGTGGGACTATTGGACTTTATTATATTCTTTATGTGAGTAAATCATAGTTTGCTGTAGACAATGTTTGTGAGGCCTGAATATTAATATAAAATTTGTTTTCCATTTTAATAAACTATTCCCACATGTCTATTGAGATTCTTCTGGTATTATATTGGATATACAACCCAGAAATAAGAATCTGTTCCCACTCTTTAGAAAACTGAATTGAGATTGATTTTTACCCACACGTATACACACATACACACATTTTCATTTAGATTATAGGTCAGGCATATCAAATAGGTTTCAACTTGCTCCTTAATCCAACTGATTGATAATTACTGGTTTTCTCTCCTGAAACCACCTTCAAGGTCATCAAGAAAGGGTGCTGAGATCAATTAGCTATGCCTTCTACACATACAGCCGTGTAAGGTAGCCTGCTCTGTACGTGTCATCTCGGCCATTGTTCTTTCAGGAATTGTTAACTTCATGTCTTGCACAATGCCTGAAAAGTGTTTGGCATCAAGTGTTGAATGAATAAATCTAGGATCTCTCAGTCAAACTAAGGAAAACACATTTATTCCACAGGAAACAGTTAGAGAACAATTAAATACTAACCTATATGTTACTAACACTTGCTGCAGAAAAGAGACAATGGTGTGGGCTGAAATTACAGAAAGACTTCATAAGGGAATTTGGTATTAAAGAAATAGAAGAATGAGAATAATGATTAAGCAGAAAGCTTAGAGGAGAAGATAGAGGAAACAAAGTGAAAAAATATATGGAGATATGAATATACAAATAAATATTGTGCATTGAAGTAAAGAAGAGATCTAAGATGAAAAATAACATAGTATAGGGGAATACTGGTAAAGAAGGGGTGTATGTTTGTGTATGCTGTGTATGTGTGTGTGTGTGTGTGTGTGTGTGTATGTGTGTTGTAACAAAGTAGGGACAGATTATGGAGGGCTTCCAAACTATGCAAAGGAATTTGAAATTGATAGAGAAGAAAATCATTTTTGTGTTTTAATAGAAAAGTGAAAGATTGAATGTGATAGTGTAGAAGGTTTCATTTAGTAACAGTCCATAAACAGGTGAAATGGATGCAGGAAAATCTTGATGAAAGAAGATCAAGTGGGATTGCTAGTAACACAGACTTGGGGTGTTGAGGTTTGCCCAGTTTGGAACTGAGAGGAAATGTAGAGTGGAAGGTATTTTGAAGGTTTAAGAATTATATTTTTTGTTAACTTTGACATAAAGACAGAGAAGGAAGAAAGAAACATTATTCAAAAATTTTAACCTAATGTTATCAAGTTTCTTGAAATCTCCAGAACATACTATTGGAGACACTAGAAATTCTGGCATGGTTGGAGACCATGACTTGATTTTATGTGAGGTAGGCTTTGGATGTCAGAGGCAACTGATAAATATGAAAAGCAAAGACCAAAAACTTTCTTTCCTGTTTCGTATATGGATATGGGGCTTTTGTTTTGTTTTGTTTGTTTTGTTTTGTTTTTCTGTTTTGGTGATTGAAGGATAGCAAAGCAGAAAGATCAGAGAAGACACTGTAATATGGAGCCTACAAATCTTTGTGAAGATATGTGTGTTGAGTCAGACTTGGAAAGACATATATAGTCCATTGTCAAGAGATCCTGTTGGGTATATCGAGATTATAAATCTTCTAAGATTCCATGATCTAGATAAGTCACTGTATTCTTGCCATGACTCTTGAAACATAAAGGGCTGCAGTAAATGCAGGGGTTAATGTTAGGATTTGAAATCAACAGCGTTAGGAAGGGGGAAATTTCCCCCAACCCTCTTACAGTTCTTTTTGCTGGTCTAGTAACTGGTCTAATTAAAATTAAATTAAGTTGACACAAGACATATTAACAAGAGGAAAAAATACAATTTAATGCATATGAACAAAGGTCTCATAGAAATGGAACCCCCAAAGTGACCAAAGCAAGTTGTTTATGCATAATTTTTAAACAAAGAAACAATTATTTGTGAAAGTTTAACAAAACAAAGGGGCTTGTGCTTGGAGTAGCAGGCTAATAAATAAGTAACAAAATTTGTTTACACTGCTTTCTTTAGCCTTGAATTCCCTAACCCTGGTAATAAGGATGCTTTCTATCCTCCTGGCATAGGGAGGATATCTTCACATGGGAGATTTATTTCCCACTTTCAAGATGAAAGAGGGAGGTCAGAGTATGTTTATTTTGTTGTTGTTGTTTTTTGTTTGTTTGTTTTTAATATATCACCCCTCACCCCAAACTGGCTGTTTCTCAAGTAACTTTAATTCAAAACAATCAATAGGTCATTGAGGCTTATTCTGGAGCAGCTGGATCTGTGTGCAAACAACAGGATATTCAGTAATAAGACGGTTTGAAATTGAATAAGTAGAAAGAAATTTCCCTAGGAGAATGAGATTGAGAAGAATGAGGATCATAGAAAGTTATTTATATAAGAATGGCTCCAGCATGTATCTTTTCACCCAAGGTATGAACTCCCTATATTCTGTGATGTGGCTGTTTCTTTGGCAGATCTTATTTTTCCCCTGTTTTATAAGTTTCTTTTTCAAGATAAATGTCCAAAAAAAAAAAGGACCAAAACAATTAAAAAACAAAACAAAACAAAACATTATGCAACGTTTCTCTCTGAAAGCAAATTTCCTAAGATTGCCACAAGGGCACAGGAGACCAAGGTGTCTGTCGTAAGATATTGTAACCATCTGAATCTTCTCCTGAGGTTGATTCATATGGCACCTGAGAGTTTAAAGGTGAATGTAAAACTTCTGTTTGATAAATGAAAGGCAAAAAAATGTATATTCAGTGTAACAAGGTTATAATCCCAGTGTTACTAATATTAAAAGCAGATTATTTGCATATCTTAAGGAATCTGTTTTTATTCTTGGGGCCACTAGGGTATTCCATGAAGGCAGATGCATCAGTTTCACAGTGAGTTCAAACTTGGTAAAACAAAGTTTCCAAGTGAAACGGAAGTTGCTACTGTGAAAAAAACTAACTTACCCTCTGCAGGGTCTATGCCAATCTCAAGATAGGTGCTCAGTAAATATATTTTGAATACATGAATGAGCCTAGTGTATGGGATTTGGTAGCCATCCCTGCCGGAATCCAGCAAGTACAGTCTACGTAGTGAGCAGCTTTGGCACAAGTGTACCACTTTTTGGAGCAATAAACCGAATACTTTTTAACAATAAAATAATGGCAAAGTAGAGCTACAAGCAAATTACAGGAATGAGAGAAATTGGGGAAGTATCAGGATTCAATCAGAGATATTTTTACAGTTTTAAGTGTTTGATGGAGGGTAAGCTGGCAGCAGCTTGTAGGAAGGAATCTCCTCTAGAGAAGAATAGAAATTCTAAAGAAGAGGAGTCATTGTGGAAATGAGTTACCACAGAATGCAAGGAAAGATAGCAAGCCTGAGTCATCCTGTTTTTATTTACTAAATCTTGGTTTATCCCATGTGCAACAACAGACATCAGTTACAGGGACAAGTAGTGGTGTGTCTGTGGAGAGGGAACTTGAAGAGTACCAACCTTTCTTTCCCATTCTTATGTTTCCCACATAGAAGAGAACAGATGTTTTTGGGCAAAATAGTAAAACATAGTACCTTCTTGACCATGAAAGCATTTTTTTCTTGCCACCACAGTATGCTAAGAATGAAGAGGAATTGTAGATAACTATTTTCAGAAATGAAAGTATTATGCATGATTATCTTTGATATAGTACCATGGTTCTTTATCTTACCTTATGGAAAAGCCAGTGGTACTTAGGTATTTTTTTGACCCTGAAGAAGGGAATTTCTGCTTATGGCTATGACTTGATTAGACTTCTTCTCTACCATAACTGCTTCTCCACAATCAGAGTTTTTAATGGGAGCACGTTTATCACTCCCTCGTGTACTGTCAGAGGCAACTGCTCTTTCCCAGGCTGCAACCAAATGAAACTGAGAACCAGAGAAGTAAGCTATCCCCAGTAATCCTAGCTCGCCTGGTTTCCCTAAAAGATACAGTAAATTTGGCCTCCAGAAATGTCTGTTCCAGTTAAAATATTTGTCACACTTGAAATAATTTTTGAATTTTAACAAACTGCTCCAGTAAAGTACTAGTATAGAAAATTAGATGTATTCCTGGTTATCTGAATATAGCTTATTCTAGTAGCATTTTCTCACAGGGAAAAAAAAGTCTGGATATTCTCACAAAATTCTAAAGAATTAAAATGTTCAGTTACATTAGACTCACCTCCTTTTTCCACCTGTTTTAGCATAATGTATCAACAAAGATGGGAAGTCAGATAATGAAAACAGAATGCACAAAATAATCACAAGCTGGTTGGAAATATTTAATTGTCTATTGATTACTACTTAACACAGATTTCTTCAAATTACTTAGCAAAATCAGTCATTTTAAATACACATGAATGCTTGAACACCATGGAATGGTGGGTTTTTTTGGAATGAACATGATTTTCTGTCAAGCTAACAATAAAACATTCTGTCAGTGTTCCACATATATAAAAAAAGCATACTTGAGAAGTTCTCTTATTATCCTGCTAATTTATGATGAATACAATAACCACTTGGCTTAATTATCATTTTCAACCATTCACATCTATTTAGAGATAAACTAACCATAAAAGAGGAAGTTAATACTTGATTTAGGAAGTTAATACTTGATTTTAATGCATGGCTCTTCAACTCCACATGCAAGGCAATGAACACACCCAAAGCACATATGGCATTCCTGATAGTTTATATTTTACTGACCTAAATCATCAAGCTGACTCAAGTTTTTTTTTTCTTCTCATAAAGTAAAGTTGGCTGCAGCTTCAGCAAAATCCTTCCTATTCTGTAAGACAAGTCAATATATTTCCCATGCTTTATTGTATTGTCAAGGAAAGAAAAAACCCTTGGCAACTGGAAGCTGTAACAAAATGTTAATCATTTGTGCTGCTCTTATATTAGCATAAACTTCCCATTGGGATATTGGGGAGGGGGCTGGGAGGCACAAGAAAAGAAGTCTACAGAATTGACTTTTGGCTCCATTAGTCTTATTACAGATTTTATTTTACCCACTGGTAACTGTTCTTGTTTACCTCTCTGCTATCTGTAAACTGTACAATTTTGATAAGAGGATTTCAATTTACCCCTGATGTAAGGCATCACTGCAGATGGAGGACAACAGCAACAAATGGCAGTTAGTGGCTGGTTTAAAAGCCATTTGCTATGAAAATGGAATTAAGGGTCACTTAGGCTGGTTGGACACTTGCTAGTTTTTTCTTATCATGCACTGCAAATTGGAAATTGCTTAAATGTCACCCTATTTTTAGGGCTATGGGAGGCTATATATGATGAGATTTTATTAGTATTGCAGATTTATTGACAGGTGGTAGTATCAGTCATCTAATGTTCAAATTAGCAATGAGTGGAAAGCTGCATGTTGTGATACATTAACAAGAACCTATTTAAAATAATGACTTACTTGGTTCTTGTCATGCATCAAGTAATCTACGTTCTTTACTTAACTCATTAAATTTTTGCAACAATCTTATAAAGTAGGAATTCTTAACTATATCCATTTTATAGATGAGACAACTGAAGCATAGGCGGATAAATGACTTATTCAAGGTTGTACATTTAGTTAGTTGTAGAGCCAAGGATGGGATCTTGACACTGGTTCCAGAGACTGTACTTGTCAAAAATAACCTGTGGCTGTCAGTTATGTCTAATAAGACCCCAGGAAGGTCACTGCATTCACGTGTTTTAGGCTTCTTTAGGGAGGCTTTAATAATAAGGAAGCAAGTTAGACCTGCTCATCCCTTAGGGCAAGTTTGTATTCTGCCACTTAGTCCTGCTTCTCTGAGGAGAGTTATAAAAGATTTTTACCCTTTCCAAAATAAGCCAGGTTTTATCATATATATATATCTACATATGTATATGTGTACTATATACATATGTTAATGTATATATGCAAACATATAAATATGGATATATCAGAGAACACAGGAACACACAGAAAAAACAGCTTACATCTGTTTAGCACTTGTTCTGTGTCAGGCAATATTCTGGGACCTTTACATGCATTAACTTATTTACCCTTCACCACAACCTTACTAAATAGGTACTATGATTTTCATCCTTAGATTTTAGCCAGGGAAACCGAGGCTCAGAGTAGTTTCATGACATGTCCAGGGTCTTATAATAGTCAAGCTGAGTTTTAAACATAAGCAGCCTAGCTCCAAGGTCCAATCATCTACCCACTAACTATAACACAGGTTTCCATTTCCTATATTTCTAATTAATGATTGACTAGGAAGCGTATGAAATACCTATAAGTGAACTCCTCAAATTTAATTTCTCCAATCTGCATAATCCATTTTTTTTTCAATTTGAGTTTTATTATTCACTATAACCACTATGGTAGTGTTTATAAATGAAAACACTAACACAATAATAAAGTTTATTGTATCAGAAAACTATTCCTACCTTTAGAAATTCCTGTCTTGCTGAGAACTGAAGATACATTTAAAGTAAGATTGGACTGGCTTTAGTGTCAGTTCTAGAAGATCAATATAAAGATCAATATAAAAGAGAATGCCTTAGCCAATAACTAGAATGGTTGCTGTGCATTTTTTTTTAACCAAAGAGAAGGTTACCTCTGCTATTGCATCTGACATTTTAATTTAGTTTCTTTCAGTAACTGTATTTGAAAGCAAGCATTTTTTTCTCCATTAGCCACACTTTACTCCAGCTTCGGTAACATGATTTTAAGTATTCCTTCTGACTACTTCTACAAGCTCAAGTGATGATTTCAGCTCCTCTGTCATTGCTCACAGGAATCCTGCACTTTGAGTCAATACAGGAGGGATTTCATAACATCCTGAAATGCGTTGGCCTGTGGGTTCTACAGACAGCCAAGATTTATTACTTGGTGAATATAGTTCTCATGTCTATTAGTAAGTACAATGGTCATATTTTCTGAATCAAAAAAATTGAGGATACATCATCCAGCACATGTTCTGACAGTAAGATGGAATACATAATATCAGCCCTGACAATAAAATTTATGGTGCATTTTCAGCCTTTGTGTGAAGGCAGTGTGGGCAGTTGGAAAATCCAAAGGGCAAGTTTTGATTTCCTTGTTTGCCTTCTATGATAAGAAAGGAGAATAAAAAACCGACAAAGCAACCGACAAAGGATTAATCTCCAAAATTTACAAGCAGCTCATGCAGCTCAATAACAAACAACCCAATCCAAAAATGAGCAGAAGACCTAAATAGACATTTCTCCAAAGAAGATATACAGACTGCCAACCAACACATGAAAGAATGCTCAACATCATTAATCATTAGAGAAATGCAAATCAAAACTACAATGAGGTATCAACTTACACCAGTCAGAATGGCCATCATCAAAAAATCTAGAAACAATAAATGCTGGAGAGGGTGTGGAGAAAAGGGAACACTCTTGCACTGCTGGTGGGAATGTGAATTGGTTCAGCCACTATGGAGAACAGTATGGAGGTTCCTTAAAAAACTACAAATAGGACTACCATATGATCCAGCAATCCCACTACTGGGCATATACCCTGAGAAAACCAAAATTCAAAAAGAGTCATGTACCAAAGTGTTCATTGCAGCTCTATTTACAATAGCCTGGAGATGGAAACAACCTAAGTGCCCATCATCAGATGAATGGATAAAGATGTGGCACATATATACAATAGAATATTACTCAGCCATAAAAAGAAACGAAATTGAGCTATTTGTAATGAGGTGGATAGACCTAGAGTCTGTCATACAGAGTGAAGTAAGTCAGAAAGAAAAAGACAAATACCGTATGCTAACACATATATATGGAATTTAAGGGAAAAAAATGTCATGAAGAACCTAGGGGTAAGGCAGGAATAAAGATGCAGACCTACTAGAGAACGGACTTGAGGTTATGGGGAGGGGGAAGGGTGAGCTGTGACAGGGCGAGAGAGAGTCATGGACATATACACACTAACAAACGTAGAAAGGTAGATAGCTAGTGGGAAGCAGCCGCATGGCACAGGGATATTGGCTTGGTGCTTTGTGACAGCCTGGATGAGTGGGATAGGGAAGGTGGGAGGGAGGGAGACGCAAGAGGGAAGACATATGGGAACATATTTGTATGTATAACTGATTCATTTTGTTATAAAGCAGAAACTAACACACCATTGTAAAGCAATTATACCCCAATAAAGATGTTAAAAAAAAAGAATAAATGACTTTTCTAAAATTTTGACTTTATGTCAATCCCATTCTCTTTTCTCTCACCTCCTTCCCTTATTCTTCTTTTCTTTTGCCCACACTTATTGAGCTTATTTTATGAGACAGAAAATTGATTAAGCATTGATGGAATAGAGACAAATATTATAATACTCTGCCTAATAAGAATGCATAATCTATTGGAAAAAGAGATAAAGAGTACCACTTAAATATGGTGTTCCTTGAGGAATATGTAAGAGGGAATACAAGATAGAATAACATTTGAGAAACCTCGATTAAATTGGCTTAAATATTAATGGAAGGAAAAGACACATATAAACTGTAGAGATAGATTAGCAAATTCAGGCAAGGCTGAATCCAAGCCCCTTAAATGATGTCTTCCAAATACGGCAGCTCTTTACATCTCTTGGTTATTCCTTCCTCTCTACTGGCTTCTTTCTCAGATAGGATTCCTCTTTATAAAGAGATAGATTTAGGTGTGTACCTTACCTATTTAATAAGCCTAACAGAGATGAGGATTTTCTGGCTTATAATTCCAGAAAAAAATTCTATGTTTATGTTTATTGTCCTCATTGGGTTACATGCCTAGTCCTCCTGAAAAGCTCTGATTGATCACATCTGCTTCTTGTGACAATGCCTGGGTCTAGGAGGAAGGATTGGCCCTGACAGAACCATTTTCATTGTGAGTGAGAATGAATAGTTAACCCAAAGGAAAATCAGATGTAATGACTCGTAGAAGACAGAATGGATATTGATGGGCAAAAATACAGAGCTGTCATTCTTGTAGTCTTTAGAGAAGGGAGAATATGTTAAGATGAAGAGATTTGCTAAAAGACAATGGTGGAAGGATACATACAGAAGCAACCCAGGAAAGAAACACTAAGGAAGTATGTCCAAGAGATGATTTGGATCCTGTTGAGTACATAACATGATTTTCTCTAAAACCATATGGATTCTAGACTCTTCCGGTCAGGAAGTCCCTTATGTATAATGAACCGTCAGCAACTTTGTTACAGTGAAGATGGTAAATTCAGGTAAATTTAGTTTTAATTGCAACAATCTGTAATGATCCTAAAAAAGGATATGAGAGAGGAAGAATTTGTTGCTTCCTTCAGTTGGGACAGTATGACATTTTCATGCTTTGATCCTAAAGGAGAATTTCATACCAAAAGCATGCCAAAGAGAAGCAAACCAAGGAAAGAGAATGACTTTAATGACTTTCTTCATTCTATCATATTCTAAAATGAGAAAGGCAATGGTAAACGTAGTATAATGGAAAGGCTCCAGGAGTTGGAATTAGAAAACTTAATTGAAATACTGATTTAGGTGTGTTTTTGATTAGGTAGGTGTATAATGTTGAGAGATTTATTTAATTTCTCTGAGACTCAGTTTTCTCATCTTTGAAATGTAAATTATTGTGTTTTACTAAAATTATTTGAAAATTAAATACAATATCTATGTAAAAGTTCTTTGAAAACCCTAAAATGATATTATTGAGACCTAATATTAATGAGTTTGCAGATTATATTTAATTACATAATTCCTTCTATTAACAGTGAGCATGATATAAATTTTTGTCTGTCCATGATCTCTAAAACTGGATTTGAAAGTAATGACATATCTTAAGTAAAATATTATCAAATACATGTTCATATGTGTTCAGTTCTGTACCTTTGATTGAAATACTTAGGATTCAGTTAAAAACCACAGTTTCAACTTGACAAAAATATAATGTGCAAAACAAATAATATGAGCAACCCACAGGAGCTGCAGTAATCTAACGTGAAACAAACAAAAAATCTTGTGATTAATATGTTTAAGAAGTTAATTATAAGATAAAGAATTGGGGGAAAGAATTGATTCTATAAACAAAATAAATAAATGGACATTCTAAAATTAAAAACAAAAAGTCAATAAAATTAACCACTCAGTGGATGAGTTTAATAAGAGATAGGCAGAGACAAAGAGAGAATTAGTAACTGATGAAAAATACAGAAAACAGCTTAAGAGACATGTGGGATATATAAAAAGATCTAACATAGATCCAATTGGAGGTCCAAAAGGAGGAGAGGGAGAGAAAACAGAGAATCAGTATTTAATGGGATAACATCTGAGAAAAACTAGGAAAGAAAAACTCACCGGTAGACTAAAACTGAATTAAATAATAGTGTTTTAAAGAAAAGTATTGCAAATGAAAGCAGAAAAAAATGAAGAGCTATAGAAAAATTACTCTGCATTTATAAAGTTAATCAGAACAGTATGTGCCTGAAGGGAATGGAAGTAAGGATTTATTGTTGGGAAATCATGAGAACAATTTCTGGGGTGACGGTAATGGTTTATATTTTGAAAGAGGTTTGGGTTACAGAATAAATGCAATTATCAAAAACCATTGAATGATACACTAAGATTTGTGCATTTTAGTGTATATAAACAAAATATAAACAAAAATTGAACTGTAGTAATTGATATACATGCTGAAGTGTTTATGGGTAAGGTATACTGATGTCTTTGCTTCGAAATAAATAAAAATATGCATTTCATAGGATGGTAGATTGATGAATTGAAAGAGTTATGAATATATGCTAGAATCATGATAGATGAAATAGACTTATGATAAAGCAAATATATAAACTGTACAAATTATTATAAAAAATGTTAATTGTAGAACATAAAGGGTGGGTATATGGGTGTTCATAGTGCAATCATTCAACTTTATTTTGGAAATTTTTATAATAAAATATTGGAAAATGTATATGAATTAAAATACATAATGATAATAACTCATAAACCAAGAAAGAATAAATAGTTCTAAGGCTTTTGAATTATTTAGGGAATTTTTAATGTACTAAAAGAAAAGCATATTAAAGGAATGTATAATTAGCAAACAGATTAAAAACAGATTGAAAATAGTAGATTTTAAAAAGTAATAATAAACATACTTAATTCAAGAGAAGGCAAGAATACAGAGAAAAGTGAACAAAGAAAAAGTGAGATAATAGAAAGATGGTAGATCTAAATCCATATGTAATATTAATTTCATCATATATAAATGGATTAGGTACTATAGGCTAACCATAACACCTAGAAACATTTACTTTATTTTTACTGACTTAAGATGTCATTGATGACATTATGTATATACATATACATTTCCAGACTTTATGGAAACCTTGTGTAATTAAGATTTAAAAATCACTAAACTAGTAAAAATAACTATATGCTGATTATAAGTGATACATCTTAACCATAATGATAATGTAAAGTTTGAATATAAAGTACAGAAGAAGATATACCTTCTAAACTCTAACCAAAAGAAAGTTGGTATAAGTATGTATTACAATGTTCATCAAAATAGAGTTGAGGTAAAAAAGCATTGCTAGAGATAAAGAAGAATATCTATGATAAGGATAAACTCACCAGAAAGAAATACAAGTTCTAAATATCTGTACACAAATTGTATAACCTCAGAGATTCCGAGGCAAAAATTCACAGAACTAAAAGGAGAGGTATTTACATCCATAATCACAGTGGGAAAATTTACTATCACTGTTTCAGTAAGTGATAGAATAAATAGATAGCATTAGTAAAGATATTGAGGATTTGAATAATATGATTAAAAATTTAATAAACTATATCCAACTATATGATACATATCTCTTTGTACTGCTCATGTATTTTACTAAAATTGACCATTAACTTTATGCTTAGCCATGAAGCATGCTTCAAAAAATTTCAAAGGAATGATATTCTAACAAACATAAAAAGATAATTAGAATATGCTCAAATAATGGAAATTAAGCAATGCATATTTAATAACTCATCATATAATTCAGAATTACAATGGAAAGTAAAAATATTTTGAACTAAATAATAATATATACATGCATATATATAATATATATCAGAACTTCAGATATATAACAAAAGCAATGTTTAGAGGGAACTGTGTATCTTTAATGCACATATTAGAAATCTGAAAATATATGATCTAAACATCTATCTCAAAGTTTAGATAAAAAGTTAAATCCAAAGAAAGAAGAAAAAAAGAAAAAAAAAGACAACAGAAATGAATGTAATAGAAAAAGAATGACAAAACCAAAAATTTATTGTCTAAAAAGACTAATAAATCTGATTACCCTTGGTGAGACATATATTATTTATAATATTTAAAATAACCATTTTGGGTAAGTCTTGTGGAAGAGATGAGGTAACCTGCCCAAGGTCACACAGCTCTGAATAGAGTCAGAATTTGAATCCAGGCTTTCTGGCACCATATTTTACTCTTAACTATTACACACCACAAAAAATCTCAAGTTATTTAATTCCTAGTTTCTTCAGCTATAGAGAGGAATATGGTTTATGCTAAATTTTTTAAACTAACACACTCCTTTAACACCTCTTTTAGGTTAACTCTAGAGGTAACCTAAAAGCATTCCTCCATGTGTCTCTATTTGTCTTTATTTCTTTAATACATAACTTTTCACTCTCAAAAATAATACTTCCATAGCATTCCTGGAATAGAAGATGAGTCATTAAAAAATAAAGTGGAAGGCTTCCCCAGAAGGATGTTCCCAATCCCTCTCTCCCTATCATAGGAAAGATTTCAGCTGATCCAGAACATTCTAGGTTAGGTCTAGGCTTATATAGGCAATAGGGAAATACTAAACTTACTAAATCTTTCATACATACACACACACAAACACTCACATGTATATGTTTAATTCACAATTTTTCACATGTGGATATTAAACAAAGTTTAATCTAAAAAGAGTATTCAATTTTAATATAGTATAATGCTTTCAAATATTAATCTTTTAAGAATTCTTAATTATTCATCAGAATGTGCTTATTAATTTACATAAGAATTTTCTTACAATAAATATTTAGATATAATCTCTTCTATATCATTAATGGTATCTAGGTTATTGATTTATGAAACCCTCAAGGTCAAGTCCTTTTTTTTTTTCCCCAACAATAACCATTCAACTTAATCTTTATAAAAGTCAAAACATACTAGTCAGTTAGAAAGTAGACAGTAAATCCATCTCTATTGCTACTTGTTATTATGTTTGAAATTAACACTTTGAGAAACAATAATTTCAGTTTTTATTTCCTTTTGTATTGCTTTAAGTATGGAATTGAACAAAATATACTATTTTGGTAATACTATTTATTACTAAGTTGGCAGTATATTAAGATGTAGAAAGCATAGAACTAGAAAGTTTTATAGGTATGGTCAATCCTCTATACTCCAATGGAAAATAGAAAAATTTTTTTAAAAAGAGAAAGAATATAATATAGGTCAGAAACTCATATCTACATAAAGAAAGGAAAAGCAATAAGTGAAGGAAAAACAAAAACATTTATGTTTCTTATATCTTGATCTATCAGATAACATTTTGTTCAGAATAATATAGCAACAATATGTTCAATAATTATAGCTTATGTATAAGTAAAATAAATGATAGCAATGATACCAGGGGGAGAAAAAGAAAATTTCATTTGACACAAAATCTCAAGAGCCCCATTTCCATTTGCAGCAATATTATGGTACAAATACGCTTTTATCCTGCTCTAACAAACATTCATTCCAAGATAAGTGAGAGGTTTCAAAAGTGCTGTAAGCCTGTGGTGGTTGAAATTCTGCTTTGCTATTTATTTCTATGTGGTGTTGGGAAAGTTATTAGA
The DNA here is from genome assembly GCF_964270905.1 of Leucopleurus acutus. Classification (NCBI taxonomy): domain Eukaryota; kingdom Metazoa; phylum Chordata; class Mammalia; order Artiodactyla; family Delphinidae; genus Leucopleurus; species Leucopleurus acutus. The sequence goes on along the minus strand of NC_139159.1, from coordinate 22,627,573 downwards.
CTCTTCTGAAGCTCCTTTTCCTTTGAAAAACAGAATTAAAAGAAAAAAAACTAAGATATTTGTGAATGTGCACATACCTCACGACAAAGCTAACATTTTACTTCTGGCTTACTACTTGTCAGCCACTGTTCTAAGTATTTGAATATATTAACTTATTCAACGTTTACAATCAATTTTGGGGTAGAAAATTAATAACAAAAGTTTAAGTGACTTGTTCAAGGGTTAACAGGTAACATGTGGCAGAGTGGATGCTGGAGCTAAACACATGAAGTTTAGCTCCAGCATCCATGTGATTAGCTCTATACCAGAGTACACATCCTGCTACAGAGCTAGATGATGACAGGGATAATGATGACTGTGAATGCAGCAAGAATACCACCAAAAAAAAAAAATACTGGAAATATATTCTTCCATTCAAAAACTTTGGAGGAACATCTTGAGAAATGCCCAATTATATTAAAATAAATGACGACTGAAATTGCTATAGAAAAATAATAGCAAATCTACAATCTATGTAAAATAGGTAATTGTTCTTAGAGAACAATAAAGCAATATCTCCTGCTTAAGGCATCACATTTACTGGTGAGAAGGGAGACCAGAAATAATCATGGAATGGGATAATATACAAAGTAACTGCAGGGTAATATTCTCCTGAGTGGTTGGACAATTAATGTTGAACCAGTAGGTTGCTATCAATACAGAAAGGTAAGAGACATTTTTCTCTTTCCAGTTTTGTTTTTAGAGTAACCATAGCTAAAATTTTAATGTGTGGATATTATGGATCTCTAAGATCCATGAAAAAAGAGGACTCTACACTCCCAATCAGTAAGCAAAGTCCATCATATTATAGCATCATCTTTATTAGATGTGCTAAAATAGGGGTTATCAAACTTGAATGATAAGTAGAATTACATGGGGAACTTTAAAAAGACTATTGATTCTTTTGCTCCCTGTGAAGTGATTTTGTTTTAGTAGATCTGGGTGGGATCTAGAGATTTGTAGTTTAAAAAAATCTCCCCAGGTAATTGTGAAAATGTCCCAGGTTAGGAACTTATTGTTCACAAAGCTAGTGAGTTACACGTGTTCATATTAAGTGGAATCAGTGCCTAACACAGTGATATCAGCTGACAGAGCCCTCCCGCCCCCATTAAAAATGATTTGTTAGCAAAGAGATAATGAGCATCAATACATTCATTCCATCACTTCAGCAATGGCTGATCATTGGGATCGCTTGTGCAGCTTTCAAAAATACTGATGCCTAAGTCTGCTTTTAATGATTCTGATATATGGTCTGGGGTGCAGCCTAGACATCAGGAGTTTTGAGATCTCCTGATGTGGCTCTGAACTGTAGCCAAGTTGAAAATCACTGTTCTGGAATGAGTTATTCTTTCCCATACAAAGAATACACATACAGAGAAAAAAATAAAGTCCTTAGAAAAATACCATTCTATATCTATGGAAACCTGAAAACACAAGAACTAGTTTTAAATCTATCTATTGGATAAATACTATACCCTTCAGTGAACACTGAAAGCCTGAAAGTCAACCATTCAATGACAGCCTCGTGATTCAAAATTCAGCCATTTGGAGGTGGTGGACTTACTCGAGTGAACACATTTTCAAGGCTGGTGCCAGCCCATTCCTGCCTCTGTTACCTTTCAACTCCTCCCTCAAACTCTGTATAAGATCAGCAATTTGCTTTGCTCAGCATATCTCACCCTTAAGTAAGCAACATATTCAGATTTATGGTTTCACATCTTGAGTAGTTGTTTTATCCTTAGATGGTCCTTCCACAGAATAAAAAATAAGGAAAAAGAGAAGTTATTTTCTAAGAAATGTTTTTAAGCTTATATATGTAAATTTGGATTAATAGTGGTCTTATTGGCTTACATATGATCACTTTAATTAACTTACTAAATAGCAAGTATCTGTGTATTCACAAGATGATCTGAAAAATACAATATTAGAAGAAATTGTCATCTGTCACAACTTTCCTAACCTGAATTAGAAGTTTATCATCCTTTTTCTTCTAAACAATTTTTCATCAATAAAAGAATGTATGTATAAGCAATATATAGTATATATTTAGCTGTTTTTGAAATTTATAAAAAAAATCAAGTGTATGTTATCTTCTGGAAACTTCTTTTTTCAGACTTGTTATATTACTAAAATATATTAATATTGTTGCTTGTAACTGTACTTCATTTATTTTCTCTTCAGTATAATATTTAATTGCTTTGAACATACTATATTTATCCAGCTCCTGGATAGACCTGCTTTATTCACAGATGTGTTTATGTATTTATATATGCATGTATGTATATATGTGTATATGCATGTGTGTATACATTTGTAGGTTAATGTAGCGCTATTCTTACACACTATCCTGAAGTATATGTGAAAGAATTCTTCTTGAGCATATTCTGAGGAGTGGAAATGCAGCATCCTAAGGTATCTGACTACTTAATTTTATAAGATCATGGTTGGATGTTTTCCAATGAACATTTCCATAAGCCATATATAAGTGTTCCTGTTAATCTTCTCCAACACTTGATTTTGTCGGGCTTCTTAGGATTTTGTCAATTGAATATATAAAATGTCACTCATTGTTACCTCTATTTGCATTTCTGTGATTAATAATAAAGTTGAGCATCTCTTTATAATTTTATTGGACATATTTGTTCTTTTCTGTAAAATGCCTGCACATGTCTTTAGCCATTTTCTCTTGGAGAGTTTGTCTTTTTCTTTTTTAAAAATTAAATCAATAGATCTCTTAAAATTCAACAATAAGGGCTTCCCTGGTGGCACAGTGGTTGAGAATCTGCCTGCTAATGCAGGGGACAAGGGCTCGAACCCTGGTCTGGGAAGATCCCACATGCCGTGGAGCAACTAGGCCTGTGAGCCACAACTACTGAGCCTGCGCGTCTGGAGCCTGTGCTCCGCAACAAGAGAGGACGCGATAGTGAGAGGCCGGCGCACCGCGAAGAAGAGTGACTCCCGCTTGCCACAACTAGAGAAAGCCCTCGCACAGAAATGAAGACCCAACACAGCCAAAAAATAAAAATAAAAAATAAAAGCCAAGCATTTGAAGCCCTTTAAAAAAAATCAACAATAAGAAAAGAAATAACCCTATTAAAAAATAGGCAAAAGATCTAAAGAGACATTTCACCAAAGAAGATATGCAGACAAAGAAAAGCACAGGAGATGTTAAACATCATATGTCACTAGGGAAATGCAAATTAAAACAATAATGAGACACTACTACACATCTATAAAACGGCCAAATCCAAAATACTAACAACATCAAATGCTGCTGAGGATGTGGAGCAAGAGTGGGAATGCAAATTAACACTTTGAAAGACAGTTTGGCCATTTCTTACAAAGCTAAACATACTCTTACCATGCTATCCAGCAGTTGTGCTCCTTAGTATTTACCCAAATGAACTGAGAAATAATGTTCACACAAAAATCTGCATACAGATTTTATAGTAGCTTTATTCATGTTTGCCCAAAATTAGAAGCAACCAATATGTTCCTCAGTAGGTAAATAGCAAATACACTGACACTTCCAGGAAATGGAATATTATTTGGCACCCAAAAGAAATGAGCTATCAAGGCTTTAGAAGACATAGAACCTTAAATGCATATTACTAAGTGAAAGAAGGCAATCTGAAAAGGCTACATACTGTAAGATTCCAAATATATGACATTCTAGAAAAAGCAAAACTACGGAGACAGTAAAAAGATCAATGATTGTCAGGCTTGGGGGTGAGGTAGGGTTGAATAGGTGGAGCACAGATAATTTTTAGGGCAGTGAAACTATTCTCTATGATACCGTATGGTGAAAACATGACATCACACGTTTATTAAAATCCAATAGAATGTACAACACCAAGAGTGAACCCTAATATAAACTATGGACTTTGGGTGATAACAATGTACTAGTACAGATTTATCAGTTGTAACAAATGTACCGCTCTGGTGCAGGATGTCAATTGTGGGAGTCTGCATGATGAGGTAGCGGATATATGGGAACTTTGTACTTTCTGCTCAGTTTTGCCATGAACCTAAAACTGCTTTTAAAAAATAAAGTTTATTAAAATTATATGAATTGTGTATATTTAACTAATACTTGTCAGTTCTATGAATCACAGATATCCTCTTCCAATGTTTAACGCATATTTCTACTTTCTTTGTCTTTTGATATTTTTTTCTTAATAATATATAGTCAGATTTACCAATCATTTTATTTATGGTTAGTTTTTTGAGTTCATGTCTTATCTGGGAAATCTTTCTAAACCACAAGGTCAGAAGACTACTTACCTGCATTTCCTATTAAAACTTAAAATTTTGACTTTAAAATTTTAGATCTTAATTCATCTGTAGCTTATTTTCATATAGTGGTAAAATAGGGGTCTGATTTTATTTTCTTTTTCCATGTGAGAAAATTTTTTTCCAGATGCATTAATTGTACAGTTTCCCCTCCTTTCTTTACTGATCTGCTGTGCTCTCTGTCATATAACATAATTGTCTATACACAAGGGTCTTATTCTGGGTTCTCTAATGTCATATAATATAGTTGTCTATATCCATGGGTCTTATTCTAGGCTCGCTAATCTATGAAATGAGCAGTTTTCTATTGCTGTGCCAGCTCTATTTTTTCATAAATACTATAGCTTCATAATAAGTCCTGATATCTGGTAGGGCAAGTATTTCCTCCTCTTTCAGTTATGTTTTGCCCATTTTGGCTCTTCAACCTCCTATACAAACTTTGCTATCAGTTTCTCAGATTCTTGTTCTTGTTTATTATTTTTCCCAGATGTCTTTTATTTGGACCTGTGATCTTATAATTCCCTTGGGATCAATGTTGTCATACCTAATGATGCATATTAGTAATGCATACTTTGTGTATGTCAATCATGATGGATTCAAAGAGAGAGGAAGGGAAAAGACCACAAAACAGTCTTGAATCATACCTCATTGCAAGACTGCTCCATATGCTTTCTCAGGTTACATACTGTACAAGAGTGCCACAGTAAAATGCACTACGAACATTATAGTTGTCTTCATTATTTTGATTTTTAAATTACCTTTAAAACTATTCGATCTCCCAAACAAATTACATATGTTTTACAAACATTTTCTAGTCGGTGATGGTAAAATATCTTGTTTTAACAAGGATGTTTAAGATGTTCTATTTCAAATCATGGAAAAGATCCAAGTTTGATATTAGAAAGACATTGCTGATTTGACAAGTAAAATGAAAGGAATCTTCACAGAAGAAGATGGAATTGTAATTGATATACTGATTGACCAGTATCTTTAAAAATGCCTTCTTGGTAAAGTGCACTTGTTAAAGTACAGTTCCATACTTGACAAATTCTTTTGATGGTGGAACATAACTCAATGACACTTGGAGAGATGAAAGGCAAAACTCTGTTACTTAGAGCTCCAAGCAAGAAAAGGTTGCCAGTGGGTTACACACCAAGACAGAGTAAATTAGGTGGTTTTGTAGGTTCCCTGTGAATTCATTAATTTGAATAATTTCCTGGACTCCTAGGGAAAAGCAGCTGTCCTTAGATTTCTGGTCCTTGGCCCTGGGGTGATTTGGGTAGATGCATGGCTGAGAGCCCAATAAGTGAGGTGGTTAGGAGTGTGGACTTAATCAAAATGAAGAGCTGACCAGCCTCTAGACAGGACCTCAAGACTGCGTCAAGACAGCATTTTTAAAAAAACTGTATTTCAGTACTATGGAGAATGTCATTTGCCCCCTTTTCACTATCTTGTTGTTGATTTTTCCAATTTAAATGAATTTTTGATTTCCCACTTTAAATCAATAAATACTTTCATTATAACATGAATAACTATGTAATAACTAATATCCATTAGTAATAATTATTTTATAGTCTTCAATGGGAAATTATCACATCATGACCCATAAATTATATTATAAATACTGTTTATTGCTTGTTACTCTTACTTTATGAGCACAACATTTACTTGTAGCTATTTCTCCTTAAATATCAGAAAGAAAAAAATGATTAGAATCAGAAAGTAGGACACCAAAAACTATTAGGAAGTGAAATCACTGAATATTTAGAGAAAATAGATAGAATGCAAGGAGAAGAAAAATAAGAGCTACAAATTGTAATTGAATATAATGAAGATAGGTCACTGTTGGAAGAAGATGTGACTTTACTTTTACTTCCTTGACAAATACTAGCAAACACTTTTTTTTTTAATGTGGATATTCATTGCATCTTTATTCACAATAGCCAAAAACTGGAAACAATCCAAATGTCCATTAATTGCAGAACAGAAAAACAAAATGTGGTCTATCTAAAGGACTCTTAGTAATAAAAAGAAATGAGCTACTGACAAACATAGCAATGCGGATGAATCTCAAAATTCTTACACTGAGTCAAAAAAGCTAGATCCAAAAATGTTTATAAGGTATGATTCCATTTAAATAAAATTCCAGAAAATGCAAAGTATGTTCTAGTGACACAAATCACATGAGTAGTTGTGTCCAGTAGTTGCCCAGGGCTAGGGGTGGAGGGAGGGATCATTTGCAAATGGCCACAAGGAAACACTTGAGGTCGATGGAAGTTAACAAACACTTTTTGATTACAAAAACTAGCATAAGACAAAATAGAAGAATTGACTAAATTGAATATGCTTTCTGCTGTTCTAAGTATATGGTTGTGTGATTCGAATATTATGCAATGTTACAGTTTTATTGGAAATTTAAGTATATGTCAAGTACAAAATTTACACTTCTGAAAAACATTACAGAAAGAAAGATTTTTGGAATTCTTTTTACATGAATTATTCCAAATAGTCAACTTAATCACTATATTCAAGTTATCCTATTCGATTACAAGCTGTTCTGTATGTTATCTATATTGCAAACTTTGGAGGAATACAAAAAGTCCACTGAAGAATGAGGATTAGTACAAAACTTGGGAACGTTTATCAGATATGCTTAGTTAATATAAAGAAAATGAAATGTACATCAACAATAACACTATGTATTCACATTGAAATTCAATTTGGAAAACATACAAATAGAAATGTTGAAGAATAGACTATATGAATATAACAAAATATTGGCATGCCATTATTGAATATGTGTGATTCAGTTTTGGCATGGTAATGTCTGACATTCTGATGACTACTGATGAAATTTTATGAATAAGATAATGATAACTGTCTTCATCTGGCAAAAATTAGAGTAGAAAGTTGATAACATGTTGTTGATCATTTCTGCAGAAATCAAACATCAACACAAAAAGATTATCACATTGCTTAAAAAATAAAACTTTTAAAAAAATCATTAGAATTATAGTAGATGTAACAACTGAAATAATTTTGGAAAAAGTAGAAATGCTGCTACTCAATTTTTTAAAGATAAAACCTTGATATGGATCATGTAGAACAGACAATTATTGTTAGATTTGTTGGCTTTCAAATACAGATATTTCTTTATACGAACACATTTTGAAATTTTTAAGTAGATATCATTTGAGAAGAACTATAGATATTTTTAGTTTACTACTAAAAATTTTGAACTTAAACACAAATTATTTGAGGGGCCAAAGATAGAACAAGGCTGCAAATATGCATGGTAATATCAGTTACCAGTGAGAAACTTCAAAACAACATCTTATTACTTCTGTTCATTCTTTAAATTGTAGCAAAAATGTAGAAAAAAATCAATTTTTTATATAGCATCCATTAGTATTTATAAAACTAAATTTTAGCTTCAAAAACATTGTCAAATACATAACAGGAAAATTGAGTTGATCTTTAACTTCATAGAATTCAGAAGCAGTGTAGAATCCATTAGAAACTGTTGATTATGTTAATAAAGATGGGCATTGTAGAAGCTAAACCAAAGGCCTATACTTGAAAAAAGCATTTTTCAAATGATTTGCTTAGTACTCATTTGGCATGATTCTTTTAATATTAATGTTTTAAGCAAAATATTGCAGAAACTAAAGTTCAATTTTGTGTCGTTAAAAGTATCAAAAAGGTTAAGAAATTATTTGAAGAATAAAATAAAGCAATGAATAAGAAAATATATATTATTGATGCTAAAGAAGTTGCAGTCTCTTGCTATTGTTGTCAATTTTTTCGTGTTTAGAAACTTTTAGAATAGGGAGGAAATTACCCACTTTTGACTAAAATCTCACAATCAGGCCGCCTAATACCCCAAACTAAATTTCAAAATCTATTATTTCCTACATTTTATACTGAGATATCACTCTTAAAAATGTGTAATATTAAATATAGAGCTTGGTCTTTTAGCATTCTAGATGTTCACCACAATTCTTTAAATTACAAATGCTGTATACGATGGAAATACTAATTGAAACTGACTGATAAAATTAGTAAGGAGTGTTAGGTTGATAAAGCATCAGTGGATGAGTAAGTAAAGCTTTAGATAGTTTTCTCAAATCCATCAGGACTTCTTTGGAATATGACATTTCATTTTCAGGAAAAGAACTACCATGCATATTTCTGAATGCTCCGGTAGTTCTAAGGGTATATTTATTTTTGTCAGTATGAGTTGACAGTTGTTTTAATATTACCATGGGTGAGGTATGGTAAAGCCAGACTGAGTTCAAGGGAGAGAGAGTGGAAAGAGTTTTACAGTTTAGAAATACAGTACCATGCAGGGCTGCTGAGGGGAAGCACCCAGGTCTGTCATGAGGCAGAGACAGGGAGAGAAATTGCAGGCAGAATCCTTTAATGTGGTTTCTGAGTGAAAACGAAGGCCAAGGCAGGGTAAGCAGGCTTAGTATAGGCGAACTCGAATAATTTCATACGAATCTGGGGAATAGAAACTGCTCTTGGTTGTGAGGTACCTGGTCTGGAGATTAGGGTGTATAGTGGCTTGGAGTGTGAGAGCCCAATGAAGGAGGTGGTCGGGGTGTGAACTTAATCCTCTGCTCAAGAAGGAAAGAAGGGCTTCTCTGGTGGTGCAGTGGTTGAGAACCTGCCTGCCAATGCAGGGGACACAGGTTCGTGCCCCAGTCTGGGAAGATCCCACATGCTGCAGAGTGGCTGGGCCCGTGAGCCATGGCTGCTGAGCCTGCGCATCTGGAGTCTGTGCTCCACAACGGGAGAGGCCACAACAGTGAGAGGCCCACATACCAAAAAAAAAAAAAAAAAAAAAAGAAGGAAAGAAATCATAAAGATCAGAGCAGAAATAAATGATATAGAAAAAAGGAAAACAATAGCAAAGATCAATAAAACTAAAAGCTGGTTCTTTGAGAAGGTAAACAAAATTGATAAACCTTTAGCCAGACTCATCAAGAAAAAGAGAGAGAGGACTCAAATCAATTAAAGAAATGAAAAAGAAGTTACAATGGACACTGCAGAAATACAAAGGATCATAAGAGACTACTAGAAACAACTATATGCCAACAAAATGGACAATTTTGAAGAAATGTACAAACACATAGAAAGGTATAACCTTCCAAGACTGAACCAGGAAGAAACAGAAAATATGAACAGACCAATCACAAGTAATGAAATTGAAACTGTGATTAAAAATCTTCCAGAAAACAAAAGTCCAGGACCAGATGGCTTCACAGGTGAATTCTATCAAACATTTAGAGAAGAGCTAACACTTATCCTTCTCAAACTCTTCCAAAAAATTGCAGAGGAAGGAACACTCCCCAACTCATTCTACAAGGCGACCATTATGCTGATACCAAAACCAGACAAAGATATCACAAAAAAGAAAATTACAGACCAATATCACTGATGAATATAGATGCAAAAAACCTCAACAAAATACTAGCAAACAGAATCCAAAAGCACATTAAAAGGATCATACACGATAAGCAAGTGGGATTTATCCCAGGGATGCAAGGATTCCTCAATATACACAAATCAATCAATGTGATACACCATATTAACAAATTGAAGAATAAATACCATATGACCATCTCAATAGATGCAGAGAAAGCTTTTGACAAAATTCAACACCGATTTATGATAAAATCTCTCCAGAAAGTGAGCACAGAGGGAACCTACCTCAACATAATAACGGCCACATATGACAAACCCACAGCAAACATCATTCTCTAATGGTGAAAAACTGAAAGGATTTCTTCTAAGATCAGGAACAAGACAAGGATGTCCACTCTTGCCACTTTTATTCAACACAGTTTTGGAAGTCCTAGCCAAGGGAATCAGAGAAGAAAAGGAAATAAAAGGAATACAAATTGGAAAAGAAGAAGTAAAACTGTAACTGTTTGCAGATGACATAACACTATACATAGAAAATCCTAATGATGCTATCAGAAAACTACTAGAGCTAATAAATGAGTTTGGTAAAGTTGCAGGATACAAAATTAATGCACAGAAATCTCTTGCATTCCTATAAACTAACAGCAGAAGATCAGAAAGAGATATTAAGGAAACAATCCCTTTCACCATTGCAACAGAAAGAATAAAATACCTAGGAATATGCCTACCTAAGGAGGTAAAAGACCTGTACTCAGAAAACTGTAAGACACTGATGAAAGAAATCAAAGAAGACACGAACAGATGGAGAGATATAGCATGTTCTTGGATAGGAAGAATCAATATTGTAAAAATGACTATACTACACAAAGCAATCTACAGATTTAATGCAATCCCTATCAAATTACCACTGGCATTTTTCACAGAACTAGAACAAAAAAATCTTAAAATTTTTATGGAGACACAAAAGACCCCAAAAAACCAAAGTGATCCTGAGAAAGAAAAACCAAGCTGGAGGAATCAGACTCCCTGACTTCAGACTACACTACAAAGCTACAGTCATCAAGACTGTATGGTACTGGCACAAAAACAGAAATATAGATCAATGGAACAGGATAGAAAGTCCAGAGATAAACCCATGCACCTAAGGTCACCTAATCTATGACAAAGGAGGCAAGAATATACAGTGGAGAAAAGACAGTCTCTTCAGTAAGTGGTGCTGGGAAAACTGGACAGATACATGTAAAAGAATGAAATTAGAATACTCCTTATCACCATACACAAAAATAAACTCAAAATGGATTAAAGACCTAAATGTAAGACCAGACACTATAAAACTCTTAGAGGAAAACATAGGTAGAACACTTTTTGCCATAAACCACAGCAAGATATTTTTTGACCCACCTCCTAGAGTAATGGAAATAAAAACAAAAATAAACAGATGGGAACTAACTAAACTTAAAAGCTTTTACACAGCAAAGGAAACCATAAACAAGATGAAAAGACAACCCTCAGAATGGGAGAAAATATTTTCAAATGAATCAATGGACAAAAGATGAATCTCCAAAATATAAGAAGAGCTCAGGCAGCTCAATATCAAAAAAACAAACAGCCCAAATCAAAAAATGGGTGGAAGACCTAAATAGACATTTCTCCAAAGAAGACATACAGATGGCCAAGAGCAGATGAAAAGATGCTCAACATCACTAATTATTAGAGAAATGCAAATCAAAACTACAATGAGGTATCAACTCACACCGGTCAGAATGTCCATCATCAAAAAATCTACAAATAATAAATGCTGGAGAGGGTGTGGTGAAAGGGAACCCTCTTGCCCTGTTGGTGGGCATGTAAATTGATACAGCCACTATGGAGAACAGTACGGAGTTTCCTTAAAAAACTAAACATAGAACTGCCATATGACCCAGCAATCCCACTACTGGTCATGTACCCAGAGAAAACCTTAATTCAAAAAGACACATGCACCCCAATGTTCATCGCAGCACTATTAGCCAGGTCATGGAAGCAACCTAAATGCCCATGGACAGATGAATGGATAAAGAAGATTTGGTACATAAATACAATGTAATATTGCTCAGCCATAAAAAGGAACTAAATTGGGTCATTTGTAGAGAGTTGGATGGACATAGAGTCTGTCATACAGAGTGAAGTAAGTCAGAGAAAGAAAAACAAATATCATATATTAATGCATAAATGTGGAATCTAGAAAAATGGTACAGATGAACCAGTTTGCAAAGCAGATATAGAGACACAGATGTAGAGAACAAACGTATGGACACCAAGGGGGGAAAGGGAGGGTGGGATGTATAGGGAGATTGGGATTAACATATATACACTAATATGTATAAAATTGATAACTAATGAGAAACTGCTGTATAGCACAGGAAACTCTACTTCACTTTGTTGTACAGTAGAAACTAACACAACATTTTAAGACAACTATACCTGAGTTAAAAAAAGAATTAATTGACCTTTACCCAGAGCCTCAAAACTGGGTCAAGACAGCGTTAAAAACAAAACAAAACAAAACTATAATGGTGGAGAATATAGTTCTCAGGATAATAATTCATCAAAAATCACTTCTACAATGCCAAAAGAAAGTCTGTTAAGTCCGATGACCATTTCTCTCAAAAGCAAGGTGTTGGAGCAAGTAAGTATTTAAAGTACAGTAATGAATTTTATTTCCATGAAAGCAAGACATGTAATTATTTCACAGCAAATTATAATCTAGTGACTTTGCCTAATTATTCTGATCAAAACTTTGAATTATCTACAATGGGTTTAATAATTTGGTTTGTATAATGTATATACAATGATTACATGTTATAATTTTTATTCTTGAAAAATAAATTATCTACTACTTCAACACGATTTTATTGGAGGAAGGAATACCTTTTCCAATTTTGTCCAAAACGATAATATGGGCTGTTGAAGGAGATGTTAGTTTGATATTAGTTTGATATCACCCTACAAGTGCCTGTCCAGGTTAATTTTTAACTTTAGATAATAAACTAAATTTCCCCTCCCCCAGTATGGAAGGTGCACTCCAGTATGGGAATTCAACCAGAGCAGAACTAAACCAGCTTTTGTCTCATTTATTCTGCCATAGCTATACTGTTGTTCCCCTCCCTGTTCAAGGCTTTGGCACTTTGTCCTCCGCATCATACCTACCCTTCTTGTTGAGGAACAGCTCTAGTTTCCCCAGCAGTATCTCACAATATTTGTTATTCTTAATAAGTTTGTAAGTTTTCTTGTTTTATTATTTCTTGGCTCTTTTTTCACCAATTTTTTTACAATCATTGAACTTGTGGGAGGGAGCCAAGAGCCCACACTGATGTGCCATCTTGGCAGGACTCCTTCATTGATATTGGAAGGAATATCATGCCATTGAATTTAAAATTTTAAAGCAAAGTCATGAAGTCTGTCCTGAAATCATAAACAATCTGGGAATTTTGTGTGATGAGGGAATGTAGTTGTAAAAAATTATATTTCTAATTTTATTTCTTACTTGCCCACTTTGAAATTTTTCTGGAGGAGAAAAATTCTGCTTTAGTGCCTTTTTACCACCCTCATCTTTTTGTTGTTTAGAAGCTCCTTGTTGTAAAGATTTTAAACTTCATAAGAACAGGACGGGAGATGGGAGCATGTATAATTGTACAAATTTAATTGTTGTAAAGCAAATGTAGAAAGAAGGACCTATACAGTAATCAGGTCCCATCCATGGAAGATTTGGAGCAATAAATTCCAGCATATGTAATGCATTCATGATTCAGAGACATAGATAAGACTCTTCAATACAGTATAGGAGATTTATAAATCAGATACTACTTACCAACAATTAGAAATTCAAGTCAGTTGTAAATGAAATTAAATGAACACATGGACCTCTCATTTTACATATAGAAATATACAGAAATGTACCAAGTTTATACTTTTTGAAATCATTTGCTTTAAAGACCTAAAGAATGTCCATACCATCTGCTATATATTGATGGCAGAAAATAGGACACAGAGGTAATGCTTTCAAGGACTCTGACAGCCTTCCAGTGTCTAGGACTTTGAAATAATTCAGTAAAACCAGAAGACAATTCTCTTTAAAATGTAACATATATTTATATAATGGGATGGATGCTACTCATTGTTTCATTTTCAGTAGCTAAGTGAGCATTAGAAAGCTTGATGAAGATAACATTAATGCAATCTTAGACTTTAAAGGCTCAGATAGATTTCCTAGATTAAGAAATGAATATGATTTTACTGGATTTATGATTTTACTCTGACTTGGTAATTAGAGGGAAAAATGTCACTTCACTCTTATTTCCTATGGTTGGATTTCAATCTTGGTTTTAAATTAGAACAGGAGCACATTTTACCTTCCTATTTGAGGAATAAAGACACACCTGTTTTTATATTTCTATGAGTTTCTAGTTAAAAAATGTAAATGCTAAAAACACTAAATTCTGCGCCCTCAATAAGACAATCTTTAAAATTACACTAAACACAAGTGAACTATCAAGTATTACAGGTCCAGCTATAGGCCATGTTTACCTAATAATAATAACCAGATTTGAAAATAGCTTATGAGATGCTTTTTACTCTCTCTCTGTGTTAGTCAAAGTTGCCTTTGTTTGCATGTCAAGAAAATGGTAAATAAGACAAACGTAACAAAGAGTCTAAAAGCAGACAGCCCAAACCTGCAGCAGCAGGCACGGGATATCCTTCACGTCTCAGGCTCCCATTGTCTTTCCATACCACCATCCTTAGTATCTGACTTTTATCTTCCTGATTACAAAGATGATGCCTGCACCTGCTATCCAGGCTCAAAGAAAGATAAAGGGAAAAAGATTGAAGATCATGCCTCTTAAAAGGCTCTTCTGGAAATCTAACTGCTTACCTTGTTTTGTACCAAACTGGATCACGTGGACCTTGCAAAAATGCACAGGAGTCTGGGGAGGTGGGTTGTTTTACATGAGCCTGATCTTTTTTAAAATGGATATAATAAATTTATCATAGTGAGGAAGAAAGAAATAATGGATTTTGAGTAAGCAGCTAAAGGTATGTACCACACTGCAATTGGTTGTAAGTGACAAAATTCAAAGGACAGTATCTTAGGGACGAGCTAATGAATCTGGGTTGCCTAAAATGGCAAGAACTCATGATGAATATGTATATCTTAGGCAGGTAGAACAATTGAGAAAACAGAGGTTGCAACAATAGCAAAATAGGCGGGTATTTGGACAAATTCCCTGGACAAAATCCCATGAATAGGTTATGTAGAATGAGGATAGGAGCAGAAACTTAGCAAAGAACAAATTTCTCACTAGGGAATGCAATTTGGTTTAGAAAAATTCAGAGCTCAAGGTCAGAACAAAAAGAAAAGGAGGGTCTCCAAGGCTAGAACACTGAATTGGACGTGACTCTATGTGGTTAATGATATCCTAGCAAGAAGAATAACAAAGTGGAAAATGTCTGTTCTTAATATTTTTCTAGAACTAATATTTTTCTATTACTACCTCAATGACTGTCATTTCTGTCTGTTTGGCCTTGACTATTTGCTTTCAGTCTTTGATTGTTTTTGTCACTGCCCATAGGGTTTTGTTTTCCAATATCCACTTTAAACCCTCTTCACTTTCTTACATGTTCTAGGTTATGGCATCCCTCCCTTGCCATGGACTTTGGCTGCCTGAAACTTTCCTACAGGATTCCTCTCCTTTACCATTAGTGATGTAAGCAAGAGTAAACCTAGCTCAAGAACAGCCTTTGAAATTTCTTCTTGGCGGGTAAGCAATGTTACCTTTAAAAACATTAAAATAACTTTTTATTATCTCAAAAGTCATATGTGCATTGTAGAAATTTAGAAAATAGATATAAACAACAACAAAAAGATACCATACTCCCACAAACCTGAAATAACCCCTAATAGCACTTTATTTACCTTTCAACATTAATAAATTTTCATCTTATCTAATACCTGGTCCATACTCAACTTTCCCTGGATATTCCCAAAATGTTTTTTTAAGCTGCTCAAACCAGATGCAATCTGCTTCTTATATATCCCTTGAGGTTTTATAATCTAGTACAGTGTTTCTTTTTTCCCAAGACACTGGTTTGTTGAATAGATCTAATCATGGAAAATCTTAACTTCTGGATTTGTCTTTTTCAGGACTGTCCAACAGAATTTTCTGCCTTGATGGAAGTATTCCATATTCATGCTAAACAATAAGATAGATACTTACCACTTGCGGCTCTAGAGCCAAATGTGGCTAGAATTACTGAGCAATTGAATTTGTAATTTATTTTTAAATTTAATTTAGGTTAGAATTTAAATAGCTATCATGTGTGGCTAGAAGCTACTGTACAGCAGTCCAGGTTTAGTTGCTCTCTAGTATTCATGTTTAGTTTATTCTTCTATCCCTGTATTTCCTATGGATTGAAAAATGTAGACTTAAGCCTGAAGAGTTGATGGATACAAACTCAACAACTTCAGCTAGAACACCTGGTAATGTTCTTATTATACCATACCAGGAGACACTTCACTATCTGGTTGACCCAGGATGAGGATGATGACAGTCTGATCCCTTCATTTCATAGTTACAGTTTTTGCCTTGAGTCTAGAAAGTAATCCATGCGGTAGCTATAGTGAAAATGAACAAATGTCTGGCTTCTCTTCAACCATACCCCCTGATTTTTTTAAATACCAGTTGATAATTCTTGGATCAGTTTATTTCTTTAGGTGTTAGAGAATGATGATCTTCAGTTCTATCATTCTTTCTCTTATTAGATTGATGTTTTTCCCCTTTCTTCCTCTTTCTTCCTTCCCTCCCTTCCCTTCCTTCTCACTCACTCTCTCTCTTTCCTTCCTTCCTCCCTCCTTCCCTCCTTCCTTCCTTCCTTCCTTCCTTTCTTCCTTCCTCCTTTCTTCCTTCCTCGCTTCCTCCCTTTCTTTCTTTCTTTCTTTCTTTCTTTCTTTCTTTCTTTCTTTCTTTCTTTCTTTCCTCCCTCCCTCCATCCCTCTCTTCCTTCCTTCCTTCTTTCTTTTGAAGACCTTTTTGGATTAACTGGAGCTATTTGTTTACCTCAGAGTTCCTACATGAATGGAGGGTAAATGCTTACTTTTTAAACAAAGGTGTTTTAATAGCAACTTCACCTGCTAAAATATGAGATTTTATGGCTTTCTCTTTTGTGAATATCATTAAGAAATTTTGTTTTCAAATGATTATAGCATTTTCAACCCAGTGCAATCACTTTTTTTAAAAAAAAACAAACTGTCGTAACTTGGGCCCATGAATTTTCATTCTTGCTGGTTTCTGATGCTACCTTTTAAAATGGGGCTCTGTTTTTATTATACAGACTTCCTAGGGAGGTACCCCATATGTTTATAGAGACCATGGCTTCAGAGCAGATTAGATTCATATCATGACCCCTTTAACATTTCTTTTGTGGAGATCCGGTATTACCTTTCACCCCCAATATATCTCTCTTTCTAGTCATCTGGACTAGACATAATGCTTAGCTGAAAGCCAGTTTGACTTGAGACTGGTAGACTGTTACATAAATCTGGAATTCTTGAATGAATATGGGAAGTGGGCACTCAGGTTTAATTTTCAGGATTATAGCTTTTTCAATGAATCACATACTTACATGATTTAAAGTAAAGAACACAAGATGGTTCATACTGCATACTCTTCTATTTCCTGTGGATAGTGTATGGCATCCAGATTTGCAGGGCAGAGAAGACAAGCTAAATATATGGTAGATCTTGAGGTATAAGGTAAGGAGCTGTAATTTATAAGGTAACTCTAGAGTTAGGGAAAGGTCCCCAAATGTGATGGATTTCATGGAAGATTGAACAACCTGGCAGTATAAGATGTACACACTTACTTATTCTCCAGTATGCACACATACATCCAGAAAGATTATAATTTGTCATCTTATGGTTCATGATGAATTTTCTGGATTTCAGAACATGGTTAGCTTGTTGGGATAGATTTTCTCTTCCAGGCTGAAAGTATTGGGAAGTGAAGGCTGAGAAGTATTTTGGGAGTTTATAAGGTGCAAGGGTAGACATATCATAATTGAGTTTAACAGTGGGGAAACCTTAGATGCTTTGATCCTTCAGAACACACTATGTGATAATAATGTTTCTGATATTTCTGAATCACTTAATAGTTAACATATGGTTATAGTTATCCATATATACTACACGACTTGCTTTTCACACAAATTCAACAAATTAGATTTTATTATATCCTGATTTTTCATGAGGAAATTGAGGTTTACAGAAGTAACTTGCTCATATTTACCCATCTGGAAAGTACTTGAGTTGGGATTTAAAACACAATCCATCTAATAAATTAATCAATAATTCATTTAATAACAATTTATTAGACACTATTTGTCAAGCCTTCTATTAGGCCCTAGTAACACAGTGTTGTACAAGATGGGTATGTATTGTTTTTTTATTAAATGTAGACATTTTTAGAGCAGTTTTAGGTTCACTGCAAAATTGGGGGGAAGATTCAGAGATTTCCTACATATTCCCTGTCCTGACCTATGCATAGGCTCCCCCATTATCAACATCCCTCACAAGAGTGGAACATTTGTCACAACTGATAAACCTATGCTGATACATCATTATCACCCAAAGTCTATAGTTTACATTAGGGTTCACTCTTGATGTTGTACATTCTATAGGTTTGGACAAATATATAATGGCATGTATCTATCATTATGGTATCTTACAGAGTATTTTCATTGTCTTAAAATTCCTCTGTGCTCCACCTATTCATCCCTTCCTGCACAGCCTCTGACAACCACTGATCTTTTTACTGTCTCCATAGTTTTGCCTTTAGAATATCATATATTAAGAGTCATACAGTATGTAGCCTTTTCAGACTGTCTTCTTTCACTTAGTGATATTCATTTAAGGTTCTATGTCTTCTAAAGCCTTGATAGCTCATTTATTTTTGGTGTTGAATAATACTCCATTGTCTGGATGTATCACAATGTATTCGTCCATTTACCTACTGAGAGACATCTTGGTTGCTTCCAAGTTTTGGCTATTATGAATAAAGCTGCTATAAACATCCAAGTGCAGGTTTTGGTGTGGACATAAATTTTTAATTTATTTGGGCAAATATCAAGAAGCATGATTGCTGGATCATATAGTAAAAATACATTTACATTTTTATGCTGACAATCTGCCTTCCAAGGTGGTGGTACCATTTTGTATTCCCTCAACAATGAATGAGTTCCTATTGCCCCACATCCTTGCCAGCCTTTGGTATTGTCAGTGTTTTGGGTTTCGGCCATTCTGATAGGTATGTAGTGGTATCTCATTGTTTAAATTTGTATTTTCCTGGGGACATATGATGTGGAGAATACTCCATATACTTATTTGTCATGCGTATATCTTCTTTAGTGAGGTGTCTGTTAAGGTCTTTGGCCAAGTTGTTAATCAGGTTGCTCATTTTCTTATTTTACAGTTTTAAGAAATTTTTTGTGTATTTTGGATACCAGTTCTTTAAATGTCTTTCGAAAATATTTTCTCCCAGTCTGTGGCTAGTCTTCTCATTCTCTTGATGTTGTCTTTTACAGAGCAGAAGTTTTAAAATTTTAATTAACTCCAGCTTATCAATTATTTCTTTCATGGATTGTGCCTTTGGTGCTGTATCTAAAAAGTCATCGCCATACTAAAGATCATCTAAATTTTCTTCTGTTATTTGCTGGGAGTTTTATTGTTTTGCATTTTAGATTTAGGTCTGTGATCCATTTTTTTTTTAAAGAAGATGTTGGGGGTAGGAGTTTATTAATTAATTTATTTACTTTTGCTGTTTTGGGTCTTCGTTTCTGTGCGAGGGGTTTCTCTAGTTGTGGCAAGCGAGGGACACACTTCATCGCAGTATGCGGGCCTCTCACTATCGCGGCCTCTGTTGTTGCAGAGCACAGGCTCCAGACACACAGGCTCAGTAGTTGTGGCTCACAGGCCTAGCTGCTCTGCAGCATGTGGGATCCTCTCAAACCAGGGCTCGAACCCATGTCCCCTGCATTAGCAGGCAGATTCTCAATCACTGCACCACCAGGGAAGCCCTGTGATCCATTTTAAATTAATTTTTGTAAAGCATGTCATGTCCATGTCTAGATTCACTTTTTTTTTGCACATGGATGTCCATTTGTTCCAGCATCATTTGTTGAAAAGACTGTCTTTGTTCCATTGTACCACCTTTGCTCCTTTGTCAAAGATAAGTTGATTATGTTTATATGGGTCTATTTCAGAGCTCTCTATTCTGTTCCACTGACCTATTTGTCTATTCTTTCACTAATCACATTTTCTTGATTACTGTAGCTTTATAAAATGTCTTGAGATCAAGTAGTGTCAGTCCTCCAACTTTGTTCTTCTCTTTCAATATCGTATTGGCTAATCTGAACATTTTGTCTTTTCCTACAGGGAAATTATAATCTAGTTCAAAGTCCATCATTTTAAGCAATGTTCTCTAAGGTCACTTAAAAAACAGCATATATATCCCATATTCATCTCATTATCTTCTCCCATCTCCCCACCACTGCCCTCTCACCCCAAAGTAATAAATAAAACTTATCTTCTTCCTGTGTCCCTGCCACAGGAAATGATTACCCAGTGGCTTACCAAGGTACCAGGGAGATATGATTACTCTTCCTAATCATTTACCTCATCTTATCCAATCAGTCACCAAGTCCTATAGAATATGTATTTCATATTTTTCAACCTCATTTTCTATTTACCATTACCACTTCCATAGATTAGAGACTTATTTCTTGATTGAACTATTGAAACAGTCTATGAGTGGATGTCCATGTTTTAATCTGTTGTTCATGCTCTGTATTGCTGTCACAGTGCTTTTTTAAAAAAAATATATAAATCTGATCTTTGAAGCTTTTGCTTTCAAAAACTTTCATTAAATTCAAGATTTTTTAAAATAAAGGTCAAATGTCTTAGCAAGACATATAATAGCCTTCATCATCTGGCTTCTGCATAACTCTATTGTTTCTTGTCTCAGAGGACCCTGTGACCCAAATCACATTTCAACACTCCACTACACTAAGATATTTGCAGTTCTCAACTGTGGAATGACCCAGGGAAGATTTCCTTACTTTGAATCCTCCCTGTACCCCAAAAAAACTGACTTTCTCCAGTGTATTTTAGGTGTGTGATCTTGTAATTTATTATCCAAACTGGGACACAGTTGAGAGAGAAAGAAGAGTTATTAATAATTATGTTGAAGAAGAAAGGCTTGTTGGGTTTGTATCAGGCAGTTAAGATATATGTTTACTCTGATCTAAAGGATTCCTCTTTATGTGCTCAAAATACCCTGAACTCATCTTTATAACATTTACTTCATTCCATGAAAAATTTTGTCTGTCTCTGTCTATTCAGACTGCTATAACACAATATCATAGACCGGGTGGCTTATGAACAACAGTTGTTTCTCATGGTTCTGGAGACTGAAAGTCCAATGTCAAGGTGCTGGTAGATCCAGCATCTAGTGAGAATCTCTTTCCTGGTTCATAGACAGCTGTCTTCTAGCTGTGTCCTCAAGTGGCAGAAGGGGTGGGAGAGCCTCTCTGGGGCTTCTTTTATAAGGGCAATAATTCCATTCATGAGGACTCTGCCCTCATGATCTAATCATCCAAAGTCCCCGCCTCCAAGTACCTAACCATACTGCCTATTAAGTTTCAACATAGAATATGGGGGGACAGAAACATTCAGTCTATATTAGTCTCCCATTTAAGTTTCTTGAATTTTAGAGACAAGGCTACTTTGTCCATCTTTGTCTCCAGAAAGTTTTGCATAGTTTTTGAAACTTAGTGTATGTTCAATATTTTAAAAATAAGTGCTGTTAAATTAATACTTTCAGGTAGAAACCTCACAGAGCATTTGGAAGCAAATTGAATTTTTGCAGCTATTGTGTGTACAAACAACACTAAATACTTAACCTTTTCTAAATTAGAAAAGGGAACTGGTGGAAGATATTTGTATATCTGAAATTGCTTTTAAGGTACTGCTGTTTGTCATGTGAAATTCATCAGTTTCATTTCAATAGTTTATGATTAATATCTTTGGAGAGTTTTTGAATTAATTGAAGGATATTTCCCCTGATGCTACATTTATTTACTTCTGGAGATGGCCCAATATGATTATACATGGCTGCATGTTTCAAGCTGATTTACTGTAGAGAAAAAATAAATTTTACTTCAAGCTAGAGAAGAAAATATTGTACCTAAGTAGGGTTAAAATTCTATGACATATCACCCATGTAACATCTCATGTATTATGACAAATTCAACCCTGTTATTAGGAAGCTGCTTCGAAATATGTGGTAGATCTGGAGGTAAAACAAGTTTGTTCCTCATTCCTTAATACTTATGTCCGCCCTTTACAAACCATTATAAGAATACAGGGCCTCTCAGGGATTACATACGAAGAACTGAAGCAACACTTCTCTCACTTAGATCCATTTGGATCTGCAGCAGCCTTCACAGTGAAGGGCAGAGCAATTTCTTCTGGCATACCTCAAAGGAACCCAGTTGTTTTTCCACCTCCTCATTTACCATAGGGCTCTCTAGGACTAGGATTGAATCTGTGACTATCTACTGACACATGTTCAATAAATGTTTTATTGAATCAACAAAAAAAATAAATATGTACCAATAACTTAAGGGAAAATCCAATAAAATATTCATTTATCTATACTTTATTTTTGCTATCAACCTCCTTCTACTCTCTTTCTAATGATTTTTTATTTGATTGAAACAACAACAACAATAAAACTTCACCTGATAATGCAACAATACATAATGACAAAATGGGCTAAATAATATTTTGGGAGGAAAATAGAACAACGGACCCTTCCTGATATGGGACCATTAATATTTATGAACGTAAAATAGATAGCTAGTGGGAAGCAGCCGCATAGCACAGGAAGATCAGCTCGGTGCTTTGTGACCACCTAGAGGGGTGGAATAGGGAGGGTGGAAGGGAGGGAGATGCAAGAAGGAAGAGATATGGGAACATACGTATATGTATAACTGATTCACTTTGTTATAAAGCAGAAACTAACACACCATTGTAAAGCAATTATACTCTAATAAAGATGTTAAAAAATATCTTTGTATGTGACATTTATATTTTTCTTTTGTGGGTAACAGTAAAAACAGAGTGATCTATGACCAGGCTAGTAATATTGCTCAAATAATGAAAAGAACAAAATGTTTTTAATTCCTTTTGGGCAAAAGCAGATTTTTGTCATTTCAATAAAGAACATTACTGGGACTTCCCTGGTGGTGCAATGGTTGAGAATCCGCCTGCCAGTGCAGCGGACACGGGTTCAATCCCTGGTCCGGGAAGATCCCACATGCCGTGGAGCAACTAAGACAGTGCTGTAACTACTGAGCCTGCTCTCTAGAGCCTGTGAGCCACAACTACTGAGCCTGTGTACCCTAGAACCAGCGTGCCACAACTACTGAATCCCATGCGCACTGTAGAGACCGTGTGCCACAACCACTGAGCCTGAGTGCTGCAACTACTGAAGCCTGCACGCCCAGAGCCCATGCTCCACAACTAGAGAAAGCCCACGCACAGCAATGAAGACCCAACACAGCCAAAAATAAAAATAAATAAATTAAATTAAATTAAAAACAAGAACATTACCATGTTGTTTTTTTTTTTTTACTCAATCCCTAGTCACAATATGATAGAGATGGAATGAACTTTGCAACGTTTAATAGCCATGGCTTCTAGTAGAGATATAATTTTATTGTCCCAGAGAGATGAATATATACTTATCCCTAATTTCAACATACTCTAAAGAAGGAGATTCCACAAATTGGTGTCATAAACCAGTCTGTGTACAACAACTTTCATTACTAGTGCCTTCCTTGTAATTCCTGCTATAGTTCGTATGGATTTTATTCCAATCAGAAATGGAAGCTGATTTTTTATGATGTCAAAACTATCAACTAAAAGAAAAAGGCTCATTCAAACCATGCATGTGGTATAAAATAAAAATGAAATGTGTAAAATATAAGAAGGTGGTAAGTATATAAAGAAAAAATGTAACAGGACATGGGAATATGGAGTTTCTAGAATGCTTGAGAGACAGTAATCATTTTCTATGCTGTGTAACATATTACCACAAACTTAGTGCTTAAAATATTAATTATCTTATTGTTTTGACGAGTCAGGATTCCAGGCATGGCTTAATTAATGTCTCTCTTTCAGTATCGCAGGACTGCAATTCAGGTGTCCACCAAGGCTACATTCTCATCTGGAGGTTCAAATGAAGAAGAATCTGCTTTCAAGCTCACTCATACTATTGGCAAGATTAATTGTATTGTGTGTTGTAGAATTCATGACAGTTTGTGCCTTCAAGTCAATAATGGAAAGAGTGATTCTAAAATGAGTCAGCTAGCAAGACAGAGTCTTATATCATGTAACATAATAACAGTGATATCCTGTTATATTTTCTATAGTCTATTGGTTAAAAGCAAGTCACCGGTCTCTCCCACACTCAAGGGGAAGGGATTATACAATATTGTGAATATGGGGAGGTGGAGATCAGGGGAAACACCTAGATAGTCTACCTGTCACAGAGACATTAAAATTTTTAATAGAATTGTTAGAGAAAGCCTCATTATGAAGGTGACATCAGATCAAATACTTGAAAGAATCATGGGAGACAACACTAAGACTTTTTAAGAGAACAACATCCCAGATAAATAGGACAGCAAATGCAAGCACTCTGAAGTGGGAGTGTGTTTGGCAAATTTGAGAAACAGCAGGAGGAAGAGTGGCTGGAGCAGAATCGTGAGAAAAGGAGATAGTAGAAAAGGATATATATAGTCAGACGATCAGATAGATACCAGGAATGGAATCAGGAAGGGGAAAGGTAGTGGCTATAGTAGGGGAGGATTTTCTTGAACTTTGTAGGCAATTGTAGGAATTTGACATTTATTCAGAGTGAGATGGGAAGACAATGGAGGGTTTAGAGAAGAGAGTAATTTGACCTAACCTGTTAATCACTGGCTAAGAACAGACATAGAATGGCACTTGTGAAAGTGTAGAGACTGGTTTGGGGGTTATTGCTGTAATTCTAATAGAGATAGCAGTAGAAGTGGTAAGAGTTGGTCAGAATCTGGATAAAATCTGAAGGTATAGCCAACCCTGTTCCTTAAATTTTCATTCTCCATTCCGTAGACAAAGTAGCAATTTCAGAGTTTGCTACTAAAACTACTCTAGTCCATCTAGCCCCTTCCTTGAGAATTTGGATACATATCTAAGACAAGGTAAATATATCCATGAATAACTATATAACCTGTAAAATTCAGGACTCAGTGGTTGCCATTGTCTACCATGATGCCTAGAATGAAGAAAAAAATTAAAAAAGAAGGGTGAAGCAGATGCATAGAAAAAGGAAGTGGAATATTGACTGAAAATATTCGGTGAATATCAGCTATTTTTATTTGACACAGCCATGCAAATTAGCATCAACTTACTCATCCAACGGAGATAGAAAATTTTATTTTTGGACAAGCCAAATCTCAAGGAAATTTTTTAAAAGACCTTTTCATTTTTTACTATCAGCAATACTTTGTTTCTAAAATATTGGTAAGCCTTAGAAATGGTGGCAAAATGTTTGTGGGCCAGTAAACATTCTGGCCAAATAGAAGATTTATAATAGCATTTTTATAGTTCTCTGAATCTTCTTTGAGCCTTACCAGAAGTCTTCACAATTGTGGTAACCTACAGAAGACAAAATTTTTACAAAGATATTTTGTATATATATATATATATATATATATATATATATATATATATATATTAGCATTTTCTTCCTCAAATGACATAGTGACCTGTAAAAAGACTAAGCTTTGTTTTCTTTCTTTTCTGAAATCTTGAGATGACAAGGAAACTAAATGAAGTTCAAATGCACATTGATTTTATTCCATCTGAATTGTTACCTGTCCTCTAAACCTCTATAACCTAGAGTCTATTATTTCCAAAGCCTGCTCTACTTATAAGGAAATGTGATGGTGGTAATTCATTAAGATGGTTTTATTTTAGGTACTCGTTCTCATTGTGAAGCCATTTTCTTAATAACTAATTTGATGTCATGGAAAGTATTAATAAAGGAAGGATTTCATTTCTGCAAGGCTGTTGGCATATCAGTTGCTCCCTCCATTGAATCGTCATGGTGCAAATTAAGTGTGAAACTGGCTTAAAGAGAGCAATGACTCTTGCCTTGTTATAGTGTGACCATATGTGGCCAATTATATTTCCTCTGTTTTTAATAATGTCGTTGTTGATTTACTAGTTGACATTCTTCTCAGAGCATTAATTTTTATAGGGTTTCATCTTTTGAATCATCCTCATGTGGTGTGTTACAGCAGTGCTTTCTTGCCACCACATATTTTAAGCTTCTAAACAGAACACAGAATCGTGTTGTTCCCATGGAAACCTTCAAACATTGCAGAACCTCAGTTTTGAATCTGCAACTCCTACTGTTCATGCCCTGAAAAGGCATACTCTAACTTCCAATGCCCCTAACATGAAGATACAGTTAACCTGGGTGCCATTAGAGCTAATTGTTTATTTGTTATTTGTATTGGTTCTGTTGTGGTAGAAAAGAGCTAGACTAGCCCATGAGCCTCTATTACAGAGAGGGTTGTAGCAGCTACTGGAGCAGTTTCTATAATATTTACACATTCATTCATTCAGCTATTATTTATTGAGTAACTGTAATGAGAGACACATTATTTAGGCCGGGGAGCTACAGTCCTGAACAAGGCAAAAATCCCTGACTTCATGACACTTACATTTTAGTGAAATATGGAACATGAAGGTTAAAGAAAACAAGCAATAGGATAGCAAGTAATGGAGATGGTGTGTATGCGGTAGGGGTTGTTAATAGGGGATGACTTAAAGTCACCAGATGACACTTCTCTGTAGTAGGTGCATCTGAGCAGAGACCTGATTGAAGTAAGTGAATGAGTGAGGAAAATATCTGAGTGAAGTTTTTTCTGGGAAGAGGAAACTGCAAACATAAATGCCCTGAAATGGGAACAAGCTTGGTAGGCATACACTTGACATATAGCAAAAGTAAAAGTGCCAGCATCCCAGCTTCTAATAACCAAGTGGGGGAGTTAGGTAAGTGATGTGAAATTAGAGATAAGAAGGTGGATGGGGATTGAGGGAAGAGATCCTGTAGTCTCTCATAAGCCACATGAAGAACATTGAATTTTATTTTGAGTATGAAGGGCTTTGAGCTGTAAAATAATGTGATCTAATTTACAACTTAAATAAAATTGATCTACTTATGGTGAGGATAATTAACTGTTTCAAGACAAGAGTAGAGGCTGGGAGACCTGTTCAGATGATATTGTAGTTATTTAGGTGCGAGAAGATAACATAGAAGAGGTTTGTGTATCTGAAAGATGGAACTGACAGGAGTTACTAATGTTTTAATTACAGATTGTGTACAAAAGGATTTGAAAATGACTAGTAGAGTACTGTTCTGAGTAAATGGGTCGATGATGGTGCCATTTACTGAAAAGTAAAAAATTCAGGAAAGATTGACTTTGAATGGCAGGGGGACAAGAATTCTGATTTGAACATGTTAGGTTAGAGCTGTCCAGTTAGGCATCCAATTGGACAGCTCAGATGTTTCTATATCCAAGTCTGGACTTCAGAGAGGTTTGTGCAGAGAATATAGCCATGATTCTGGCAGACACACCTTTCAGGAAATCACATGTATGAATAACTCAAGCTAGAAATGATGCTGTGGATGACTGCTAAGGATATAGCTTTCTTTCTACACAAACTGACTTTAGACATTTTAGTTATTGATTGCCACAACAATGCTGCATTATTTTAATGCTATGTTAGTAACAACCACAAAACCTCAGTGACACACAACATTGAATTTATTGCTCACATATCTTTGGTCTGTTGGTTGTCAGCTAGGCAGCTTTGTTGATCTTGACTGGGTTCACTCACATATCTGGACGTTGACTCACCGTCAGCTGGAGCAACGGTGGTGACTCAGCTCTGTTCCATGTGTCTTTCACCCTCCAGCAGACTAGCTGGGGCTATTCTCATGATGAAAGCAAAAGCACAAGAGTAAGCAAGCCCAAAGAGCAAGCTGTTATAAGTCTCAGACTGCATCAGACTTATGATTGAGTGTCAAAGAGCAGGGTATGTTACCTGGCCCACAGTGGGAGAGCACTGCAAAACAGAAACAAAACAAAACAAAATAAACAAACCATGAAAAAGGGCATGGATGTGAATGAGTGTATAATTTGGGCCATTTCTACAATCTATTACACAGGCATTCTAATGAGCACATGTAGAATGTGGCCTTACAGAGCGTGAAAACATTGTATGAAATTTGCGCTTCCATTTTAACAATATCTTCTTCACTTAGACTCAGTCTTTTTTTGAAGGTACAAAAAGCACAATTTTGAAAGTCAGGTAATTCTGTATGTGAATTCCAGCCACATTTCATCTGTCTCTGTGATTACTTCAACTAAAAAACAGTGATTATAATGTCTACTTTGTTAAGGTTTTTATAAGGATTAAAACTAATATCTAAAGTTCCTAATATATGGTGAGCACTTGACAAATGATAACTGCTAGGACATTATTAGTAGAAGAGGTATGACTAGTATTATGACATATAACAGTCAGCCAAGGTGGTTTGCGACCACAAGTATACAATTATGCAATTGAGACAAGATTGAATATCCAAATTTATAAATGTTTAATATGAAAACACCAGGACTTTCCTGGTGGGTCAGTGGTTAAGAATCCACTTTCCAATGCAGGGGACGTGGGTTTGATCCCTGGTCAGGGAACTAAGATCCCACATGCTGCAGGGCAACTAAGCCCATGCACCACAACAACTGAGCACGCAAGTCACAACTAGAAAGAAGTCTGTATGCCACAACGAGGAGCCTGCATGCCACAACTAAGACCAGACGCAGACAAAAATAAAATTGAACAAAACAAAACACCTTTTACTTCCATATGTGAAGTTACTATGGTAGTCACTAAGGCTAGAGTATCCTTAGCTTTTCCTTTCTTAAAAAAGTCACATTTCACATTTAGATCCTCAAGGTTTTGTCACCGTTTCAATATAAACAGGAATTATACTCTTAGAGAGTATTTGTCTTTTTTGCTATAGCATAAATAAAACTGGCTCAAAATTCAGATTGTACTGGGGAGAAAGCATGAAGTGATATCTCTCCTTCAACCCCCAGTACCTGCACAAAGGTAGGACAGGGCTGCTTAGGATGGAGCTATATCTAACAATATTTGCGTCGTTTCAAGATGAATTTGATGTGTTGTATCATTTCTCTGATCAGTGTGCTAACACAAAGTAGCCTAACCATTTATAACTGCCCCCCCCACAAATGGTTGACAAATGCCTGAATCCAAGGGCAATGTGGTCAAACTTATCTGTTTTATAAACAAGTGCAATTAAATAAGTATGGATACTATATCCAGGTTACCTATGCTCTCCAGATGTGTTTGTCCAGCTTCTCAGTTAGCTTTCATCATGCTTTCTTGTCACTAAGAGTTCATGAGTTCATAAGAATTTTTCCCTTTTTTCTTCTATACTGTGAGCTCCAGGAAAGCAGTAGCTCTGTTAGTTTTACTCACCCTTTTATCTTGAGTGTGTGTGCTTTTTATGAACCCAGCATCATTGGGAAGTGCTAAATCTATATTTGTTAATATATTTGTTCAATAAATGTTTACATGAAGGACTTTTTCCACATGCTCTGTCTAATTTCTCTAGGGTTAGCCTGGATTAAAATAGTTGAGAAATAAACAATACAATTCAAAATTGGAAAAAAGTTTAAAGACATTTATTGCTTAATATTTATAGAAATAATTTTATGCACTCTATCTTGTTTGTCCGTAATATATCTACTTGTGCTGCTTTAAGGCTTCAAGGCTTAAAGGCTTCCCATTATTATTAGGATAAATACCTGAACTCACACCATGGCCATAAAGCCCTGCCTGATCTGGTGCCTGCCAACCTCTGCCTCTTTATCTTATATTCTTCTTCCTACCTCTCTCTGTACCCCAGCCTCACTAGCTTTCTTTCTGTTTCTTGGAAGAACATGGTCCCTACCAACTCACAGCTTTTCCCCTCTGGCTGGAATATTACTGGGACCTACCCAGTCACCTTCAGATCCTAACTGAACCTTCCTGGACTAAATCAATTCTCTAGCTACATACATTAATAGTGTTCAGCATTTTAATTCCTAGCAGTTATCAGAGTTTAAGTAATTATATATTTAGTTTTGTATTGTTGATGGAAATCATCAACAAACCAATCTATAATAGGGATAGAAGAGAGTTTCATTTGAGCCAAACTGAGGATGACAGCCTGTGAGACACAGATTCAAGAAGCAATTGAATTGTGTTCCATCGGACTACAAACTAATGAAGCTTATGAAGGCAAAACCTGAAAAACTGTATGTCGTTTGTCAAGAATTATAATTGGAGCTGGCAAGAAGTAAGGGTGATTGTTAAGCAAGTATTGGTTGGGATCTGAAATGGCTGTACAGTTACATGGGGAGACCCTGAGACTGTAAGGTTGCAGCTGGCAGCTGTTAGCAGATACTGTTTGGAAAGTAGCTGGTAGTGTCCCTGAGTCTGACGCAGTTCAAAAATTCAAGTTCTCAGTAATGCAGGAACTTGTCTGAGACCACATCCGCAATGGCCACCTGTCTCCATTTTGGATGCCTGAACCACAGTTATTCCACTTTGATTTTTAAATGCATTTTTTTTTCAGTGGTTAAAACAGATATACCATCCATGTTTGGCCATAAGACAGGCTGCTCTAGTTAGCATAAAGTTTAAGTTAAATCATTTATAAGCCAGAATGACTTCCCCACACCTCAATATGTGAAAATTCCTTCCACCAGTATGATTATTTGATTTATGTCTGTCCTACATATTGTACTGTAAGTTCCATGAGAATATGGACTATATCTGTTTAATTTTACCTTTGCATTTCCCAGGCTTAGCACAGTGCCTGGTACAAAACACAAACTCAGTAAAATGCTCTGGTCCTATACAACAGCTTGCCATCAATGAAAAAAAATCAGGTGATTATAAAGCATTCTAGAGGGTTTTTTATAAAGAAATATATTAGAAGATACTTATTTGATTTAGAATGTGTTCTTCCTACTTCTAATACATCTCTTATGTTTTTCCTTTCAGTTTTATTGAGATATAATTTACATACAGCACTGTATAAATTTAAGGTGTACAACATAATGATTTGGCTTACATACACCATGAAATGCTTAGCGCAATAAGTTTAGTAAACATCCATCATTTCATACAGATATAAAATTTAAAAAAAGAAAAAAAAATCTTTTCTTTGTGATGAGAACTCAGGATTAACTCTCTTAACAACTTTCATATACAACATACAGCAATGTTAATTATATTTACCATGCTGTACATTACATCCCTAGTACTTATTGATAAATAAGTACCTGGAAGCTTTTACCTCTTCACCACTATTATCCAATTTGGTGGATCCAACTGACTACCTTCATCCAATTACATCCAAGTACGTTTCTTGTTAAAGTGTCAAAATTGTTTTCTCCTTTTAAGATCTTTCCAAAATCATCATTTTATCATTTAAAAACACAAACAAGAAAATTAGAAAATTTTGACTTGAAGAATCATTAAGACTGATGTTACATTTCTCTTCTTCTATCTACTTTTCAAATGAAAACTCCTGGATACCTAGACTTGATTTATGTTTCTGGGACTATTAAGAATATGGGACTTGTTACAAAATCTAACCAATTTCCATTTTTTAATTTGTTTTTTTTTGTTGTTGTTGTTGTTGTTTGTTTGTTTTTTTGCGGTACGTGGGCCTCTCACTGCCGTGGCCTGTCCCGTTGCGGAGCACAGGCTCCGGACGCTCAGGCCCAGCGGCCATGGCCCACGGGCCCAGCCGCTCCGCGGCATGTGCGATCCCCCCCGAACCGGGGCACGAACCAGCGTCCCCCGCATCGGCAGACGGACTCTCAACCACTGCGCCACCAAGAAAGCCCTCCATTTTTTTTAATGAGAAAAATTCCTTAGTCTTAGACCCAGCTGAAAGGCTTTTCCTTATATCTTTAAAGATATCAACCTTTTTAATGTAAAAACAAAAAATTGTAGAAGACCTGGATTTTTACATTTATTAGGCTCACTGAGGCTGCATCCGATCACTTTTAACAAATAAAGTCTTCCTTAATGACCTATGTACACATCTGTTCTCTTAATGAACATTAGATTGATAGTTTTGCATTAAAAATAATCTTACCTCAAAATAGTTTTATCAGTTTATAAAAAGATTAATAATACCATTGACTTATTGGGCATCAAATATTGTCAGGCTACCCACCCTTCATTCACACAAGTTTATTTAGTCCTAATTCTTGCTATTTTTTTTCCCATTCAGTGACCCTGCCTTTCAAGGATGTTAATTCTCTCATTACAATGATAAACATATAATTTTCCTGTGCAGTTGGCAGGCTTCTTCTCTAGCACTTCTTAAGCAATCAGAAAGGCTCCTATATGCTAGCCCCAAAGTGATAGTACATTTCTACTCAAAGCACGATGTATTAATTGCCCAAAGCAAGCTCACTAATCAATGGATAGGAGGCTTTCAGACTAAACTAACATTAACAATCTGTCCCTGAGGAAGCCTCTTCCTTTTTCCTTAAATTTATGCATAAAAAATCATAGAAGAAGATAAAGTAAAATACCAAAAATTAATTCTGAGAAAACTGATTACCCGATTTGGAGAAATTTTCCTAATTATAATATAAAGCTGGGGAGGTTGATTTGATGTATACAGTGGCTGGTTTTGATTCATACCGTCAGAAACCCTCTATGGTCCAAAGAAGATGGAAAAAAATTCCCCTCTAACTTATCACTCAGTCTTTCAACAACAGCAAACAACAACAACAACACCTTGAGCTTCTACTATGTGCCAGACACTATAAGCACTGAGGACAGAACACTAAATAAGATACTCATAATTTATACAATCATTGAGACTTTAGTCCATTAGGGAAGACTGTGGCTTAAAAAAATATTAGAATAATGACACAGAAATTAAGAAGCGTTATAGAAATATATCATGGGAGTATCTAATCTGCTGTAAATAGCTTATAGAATGAAGTAACATCTAAACTGAGATATAAAGAAGGAGCAGTTATTGGACAGAGTGAGAAGTATGATTATTTAAATGAAATGAGTATTCATTTCATATTGATATTTTCTCTTCATATAGGTTGGACTAAAAGTCCAATAATTTTTTTCCTACATGTTATTAGAACTGTATGTCTACATATCATCCCAGACAACATGTATCAATTTAATCAATGGGTTTGAAGGTCTGGGAAGAAGACTGAGCATGGTGCTTTCAGATACCATTAAAAGGTTCAGTGTGACTGGGTTACAAATGTTGAGGTAGAGAGCAGTAGAATTTGAAATTGAAGAAGTCTGTGGGGGGCAAGATTGGAAGGAATCTTTAAGTCTTGCTAAAAAGTTTGGCCTTTGTTGTAAGGCAGAGGACATTTTTTCTACTAGTTTGTTTTTTTAAGTTGAGCCCATACATCTTTATCAAACATTTTAGGTCAAAATTGTCATTCCATTTTATATTGTACAGGAATATAAAGTATCACATTTATTTAGTAAATATTTGTTAAATTGGTATTACATCTCCTTTTATCAGAATATTACCCCTCATATAGTTCAACAATCGTCTAATGAGTTCATTCATTCAAATGGCAAATATTTACTGCATGACTCAATGTACCAAACACTGGATTCTGTGAAATAAAACAGACATTAATTCTTGTCTTTGAGAAGTTTACATTCTGATATGAGGAAATAGACATTAAATAATAAATATAAAATATAAGTAAATTATGTACTAGGTTAGAAGGTGACAAGTGCTATTGGGGACAGTAGGAGTACAGTAAGGGTAATTAAGATTGCCAAGGGCAAGACACATGTTGAGTGTCATTCACATGTCAGGTGTGTTCCTGGACTAGGTATTTGCTAGATGCTGCTGATTCGTGAATTTTTCACACTCAATAGTCTAGGGACAAAGATACATAAGCACACAGATCATTGTAATTTTCTGTAACATCTGCACTGTACTATAGAAGCACAAAATAGAAGTGCCTTATCCCAGCTAGAGACAAATTCTGATTAAGGAAGACTTCCTGAGAAAGATGGCACCTCACCTCAGTCTTAAAGATGAGCAAAATTCGTCCAGATGTACAGGAGCCTAAAGCGCATCTTAGAATTCCAGGGGAAAAAAAGTTTGCCCTGATTTCCAGGATCTCTTCATTTCATAGTAGGTGAAAGTAACATAACACTTATGATGAGTTCTAGTAGTTCTTTTGTGGTGTCTTTAGAATTCTCTGTGTATAGTATCATGCCATCTGGAAACAGTGACAGTTTTACTTCTTCTTTACAATTTGAATTCTTCTTATTTATTTATTTTTTCTTTTCTCATTGCTATGGTTAGGACTTCCAATACTATGTTGAATAAAACTGGTGAGAGTGGGCATCCTTGTCTTGTTTCCTATCTTAGAGTAAATGCTTTCAGCTTTTCACCGTTGAGTATGATGTTAGCTGCAGGCTTGTCATACATAGCCTTTATTATGTTGAGGTATGTTCCTTCCATATCCACTTTGTTGAGAGTTTTTAACATAAATGGATGTTTAATTTTGTAAAAAGGTTTTTCTGCATCTATTGAGATGATCATATGATTTTTATTCTTCCATTGTTAATGTGGTGTATCTCATTGATTTATCTGCAGATATTGAAACATCCCCAGGATAAATCCTACTTGATCATGGTGTATGATCCTTCTAATGTATTGTAAATTTGTTTGCTAATATTTTGTTGAAGATTTTTGCATCTATGTTCATCATGGATATTGGCCTGTAATTTTCTTTTTTGTCGTGTCTTTGTCTGGTTTTGTTATCAGGGCAATGCTGGCCTCACAGAATGAGTTCAGAAGTGTTCCTTCCTCTGTAATTTTTGGGAATACTTTGAGAAGGCTAGATGTTAACTCTTCTCTAAATGTTTGTATAATTTACCTGTGAAGGTTCTGATCGTGAACTTTTGTTCATTGGAAGTTCTTGTTTTTTAATTACTGATTCAGTTTCATTACTGATAATTTTTTGTTCATATTTTCTATTTCTTCCTGGTTCAGTCTTGGAAGATTGTACATTTCTAGGAATTTATTCATTTCTTCTAGGTTGTCGATATTATTGGCATAAGATGTTTGTAGTAATCACTTATGATCCTTTGTACTTCTGTGGTGTCAGTTGTAACTTCTCCATTTTCATTTCTGATTTTATTAATTTGGGCCCTTTCTCTTATTTTATTTTATTTTTTTTCTGTACGCAGGCCTCTCACTGCTGTGGCCTCTCCCATTGTGGAGCACAGACTCTGGACGTGCAGGCTCAGTGGCCATGGCTCACGGGCCCAGCCGCTCCGCGGCACATGGAATCCTCCCAGACTGGAGCACGAACCCACGTCCCCTGCATCGGCAGGAGGACTCTCAACCACTGCGCCACCAGGGAAGCCCCTCTCTTTTTTTCCTGATGAATCCAGCTAAAGATTTATTAATTTTATTTATCCTTTCAAAGAACCAGTTCTTAGTTGCATTGATTTTTCTACTTTTAGTCTTTGTTTCATTTATTTCTGCTCTAATCTTCATAATTTCTTTCCTCCTACTAACTTTAGTTTTTTTAACTCTTTTTTTTAACTACTTCCTTTAGGTTGTTTATACAAGATTATTCTTCTTTTCTGAAGTAGGCTTGTATCACTATAAACTTCCCTCTTAGAACAGCTTTTTCTACATCTCTTAGATTTTGGATTGTCATGTTTTCATTTTCATTTGTCTCCAGATATTTTAAAATTTCTTCAGTGATCCATTGATTGTTTAGTAGCATATTGTTTAGCTTCCAAGTGTTTATGTTTTTTGCATTTTTTTCTTATAGGTGATTTCCTCAAAGATATTCGTTAAGTGAAACTTGCATTTTTTTTTACTTGTGAGTATTTGATCGTGAAGACTACAATGACTACTAACACACTTTGGTGTCACTAACTTGATTTAACATAAGGTACCTGTAATTTTATTCTCCATTGCTTTTGTATCATCAGTGTAAATGTCAATACAGTTAAAAAGGCAAATAAAACCTTAGCATTATAATGGAAATAATTTTTTCTTTGTAGATCTTCTGAAAGAATTTCAGAGACCTTCAAGGTTTAATAAAACCATGAAAACAAGTTCTTTTTTATATAATTGTTGGAGTGACTCAAATCTAATTTTGGTTGATGCTACCTTGTGCAGAAGTTGCTGAAAAAGTTGACTTTTCTAATTTCAGAGCTAAATCTGCGATCTTCCTGGATTTTCACTTGAGCCAAGTAAAAATGCTGTTAATACCCTGTTTTTCCAGTTAAGCTCAAATCTTTAAGCAATCAGCAAGTTCTATTTATTCTACTTCAAAAATAGATCTGATACATCCATATACTGTCACTTCATCTCCTCTTCTAGTCACTTAGACAAAGCCACAGCATCTATCTCCTGAACAATTATGTTTGCTTCCTAAATATTTTTTTCTGTTCCCACATTTCTTTATATAAAATGTAGTCTCTCTAGTTGGTAGAGTGATCACTTAAAAATATAAATCATATCTAAGAATCCCCTTTCTGAAAACCTTCCAGTGGCTTTCTACTGCCAAGGGAATAAAATCCAAGTTTCTCCACATATCTCACATAATTTGACTTTTGCCCTACTCTCTGACCTCATCATGTACCAATCCTGTCCTTGCTCACTATTTGCCAACCAGCCCTACTGACCTTTATGTTCCCCAAATTGACTCCCTATAATCTAGAAGAATGTTTAATACATATAAGGTGCCTAATAATTATTGGTTAAAATAATAAATGTTATTGTGTAGAATTTTGAAAAGATAGAGCTTTAATGTAGTAAAACCTCACACTGGCGACCTTGTGGTCTGGAAGCAAGGACAGTGCCAAATAGGCTTGAATTAAAAAAAATATTCTATGCATCCTCATGATGTCATTTATAGACAGTACTACCAAAATTAAACTGCTATGTTTGGGTTCTTTAGATACCTAAAATCTAAACGTCTGTACCAATACACACCAATGAAAATCTGATGAAATCTGTAAATCCTCCCCTCCAAAATAAAGCACATACGTAAAACATTGGAAATACAATTTCAGAGAAATACAGAAATCTTACAGCCCACCCAGGGACTACTGAAAAAGTCTTTGGACTTTAGGGTGTCCTAAAGCTACAGAGTAATTGGAAGGCAAATTGTACAACAGGTAAACTATTGTTGAATTAAGAACTAGAGAGAACTTCAAGATCTAATCAGATTATAAAGTTAAAATTTAGAGAATATTTTTCAAGTTCTTATCTCCCATTCTGACATCACAAATATGGAAAAGACTATATTTTATAAGTGATTTACTGCCAGACACACAGCATGTTAGTGGCAGAGCTGTGACAAAGTTCTAGATCCTTTGGCACCCACAAATTTTGCTTTATCACTGCACAAGGCTTGTTTGCATTGGGGAGTTTTGATTGAAAATGAAGTAAAACTGGGAACTGGAGTTACTGGTACATTTGTTATGTCATCTACAGGTGACTTGGCCTCAGTTGGACCTCAGCTGCACATTTTCTCTAGACCTTGGCCCCAAATCTGTCAGGAGTCATGAAATAGTTCTATATTTACAACATTTATACATATATGTAGAGTCTAGAGAAATACTACAGAGGTCCAGAAAAATTATATGTGTTTATACCACTATGTCTCAAATATATGTCCTAAAGATTATATGTGCGTGCATGTACACACACACACACATATCCCAGATTACAAAGAAAAGTAATGAGTATAGCATGTTACTTCATCTTTTCATCCTTGATATTGCAAAATTACATAACTTCTCATTGGGATACATAAAAAGAAGAACAAGAAAAAGGAAAATATTTCTTTCAGTTACATATTATGTGGAGAAGAATTTCAGGCATTCTGCCATTGGTTGTAGATATACAACAGCCAAGGACATTTGTGACAAAGAAAGAATTTATTTAGTGTTTATTTCAGTAGAGGTAATTTGCTTTGGAACATCGTGTCCAAAGTACGTTTTTCTTCTGCCTTTCAGATGATTGCCTTTTAGAGGATAACTGGACTTTTTCAGAAAATAATCAAGATAAATATAAAAACCCACTAGACAAGAAGTGTTTATATTGGCTGCTTGACTATTATTCCAAAGCATCTTTAAAAAATCAGCATTTGATAAAACATAGAATAATAATATTTTCCTAACTGGGTCATTTTCAAAACTCCTTCATCTTCATCTTTTCATTTGACCCTCATGACCATACTATACGATAGGTGGCAGTTATTTGTTCTTAAAGTAAAGATGAGTAAAAAGCTGTCATTGAGTGATTACACATCAAGGGAATGTTACAAAAAGGTACAATGGCTATTGCTGAGATGGTGAGACTAATAAATAAAATGTCGGGGTAAGAGAAATGCATAAGCATAAATCTTTAGTTCTCATAGGGAGATTAACTGAAATATATTAAGTACTTAGGACTCTGCCACTTCTGAAGCTGATTTTATTCTCTTTCTTCGCATGTACCTACTCGTGGGAATTTTGTTTCTTTAGGTTTGGCTGGGTACATGAAAGAGGCGGATGGGAAAAGAAAAAAAAAAAAACTAGTCATGAGACTGTAATTATACTTCTTCCATTCATTCCTCCAAATGATTACCTCCCATCTTTGAAGAAAAAAACAAACAAACAAACTGTTCCACTTTTTACTATAACTCTAGCTTTGACAAAGAAATAAAGAAAATTAAGACACTAATCTCTCAACCTCTGACCTTTAAAAGTCAGACTAGATAATTTCCAAGGACTTATTTTGGGAAATATCAGTTCAATTAATTGCCTTTACTGGAAGTCATATGGTTGAAATTTAAGCCAATACTTGAAATGTCATGCTCGAATTTGAGATTATTTTAACAACAACAATAATAACAAATGATGGGTTATAATTTACTTTTGGGATTTAGTAATTTCCATTCCAAGAATTCACTATCTTCCATATTAAGAACTTCTTTATATTAAAAATAAATACTTTCTTGGATGACTTTAGAAATTTTTCCAATGACCCTGTTATTCTAGGTTATGTAATTAAAAAAAAACAAAAATTCCCTTTACTGTACCAATAAAAACAGATTGCTAAATTTGTTTAAAATGTACTAAACAAAAAATAACATTATGTGGCCATTATATGAGATCCTTCATTATTTGCATTTCAATTTAGAATAACTAATCTAAATTAGGTTAACAAAGTACCATTTACCAAAAAAGAATAACATTCACATGAATTATATTTATTGATTGAATATTCCTGGTTCTAAAAATCAGGTGGAGCCAGTTCAGATTTTATTCTAAGGACGATGTGAAACCACTCGGGACATTTAAACAGAGGAATGATATAATTCGATTTTGACTGCAAAAGATCATTCAAATCGATGCTGATATGGGAAGGATAGATTATGGGAGAAATGTGGCAGCAAAGGAAAAACAGATGAGTGCAACAGCCTTGATTTGGATAACTTAAAATTGACACTTGGCCTAAATAATTGAGAGACAACAGTGAGTATCTCAGAATGTGGCAAAATACTAAATTTGAAGACATGGCATTTAATCAGCTCCTTTCAGCTGTCTTACAGGAATATAGATCTTTTCTCCAGTGTTGTCAGGTTTCGCGCGCGTGTGTGTGTGTGTGTGTGTGTGTGTGTGTGTGTGTGTGTGTAATTTAAAGGAAAAGATGTAA
Source organism: Leucopleurus acutus (assembly GCF_964270905.1). Taxonomy (NCBI): domain Eukaryota; kingdom Metazoa; phylum Chordata; class Mammalia; order Artiodactyla; family Delphinidae; genus Leucopleurus; species Leucopleurus acutus. Next base: position 22,587,827 of record NC_139159.1, on the reverse strand, counting down.
AATCTTTTGACTGTTAAATATTGGCAAATTAAAAATTATTAAAAAGAAACACGTTGAGAGCTAAACAGAACATTCCTCTATATTGGATTTAGCCAAAGGGTCTTTGTTTGCAACCTCAGAGGTGAATTGACATTTTGGGGCATCTGTCTCTTTGCTTTAATGAAGATTGAAACCTATTTTTTGGAATTTTTTCCATGACACAGTTTTGTTCTGCAGCTGGGGGTTACATTGTTTCAGATTACTCTTGTTCTGTATTACCTGCCTCTCCATGCTATATATTGTATTATAAAAAGATCATCCTCCGACTCAATGCTGAATGGACATTTGTCATAGAAAGAGATAGAACAGAGTATAGATAACTTTCTCTTTTCATTATTTCCATTCCTTTTTACCAGGTTGAGGATTAGGTACTAGAGTATACAAACCAATAATTTATATCAACAAACTATAAAGAGAACAGTTTATAAATATGTTTATGTTGGATTTTTATTCAAAGCCAAATAACTCTCTGTGCACTTGCTGTTATTGGAAGAGAAGTTCAGAAAATAAGAGGTCTGTTAAGACTTAGGAAAGTTATGTTAGAAGACTGAAGCAACATTGATTTTACTTCTGGCTTTTATGTAAACAAAAATCTTCTAAAAGATATGACAGTTTGGGACTAACTTATGAATTTTATATGAATTGAGGTAAGCTATGCTTCATTTGTCTCTATGAGTGCCTAACATAGTACCTGATCTGATAATTTAGGTGCTCAAAAATGTGTTCTGACTAACTTATATTTCCCCAACAACTAGACTACTGGCTGATGCTGACAATGGTAAATTTCTACTTTTGAGATAAATATTTTATTTTTTTTATTACGATCTTCTTTTCATGAATTTTATCAGGCTAAATGCCTGAAGTTACACTTGGTTCTCTCATTCTATCTCGTACCAATTAATAAGAAAATCCAGTTAATTAAATCATATCAATGCTAATTTCCACATATTTACCTTGGATCTGCTTCGCATCACCCCGATCCAGTTACCAGGCTAATCTAAGACATCTCACCTTGCTCAGTGTACTGCAATCAATTACCATTTGGTCTCCTTGATTCTTATTTCCCTGCAATGTATTTTCCAAACAGAAGTTAGGATGATCTATTTTAAATATAAGCCAGATCAATCCATTCCCCTGCTCAAAACACAAGCAATGGTTTCATATCACAAACTAAACAAATCCAAAATTCCTTAGTATTACTCTCAAGGCTCTATGTGATTAGGTCCTTACCTAACTTTCTTACCTCATCCTCTTCTATTATATTTCTTGATCACAGTGGTTTTGCAGTTTGTTTTTCAAATATGAGAATGCCATTCCTTGGCATTTGTTATTCCCTGTCAGATCACTTTTCCCCAAGATATTTTCATTTTATGTCATTCAAATGTCTGCTCAGATAGTACTTCTTCCAAGGAGACTTTCTTTTTTAAAAAATGTTTAAATTAATTTTTGTACTGGAGTATAGTTGATTTACAAGTTTGTGTTAGTTTCTGCTGTACAGAAAAGTGAATCAGCCATACCTATACACATATCCACTCTTCTAGACTCCATTCCCATAGAGGTCAGTAAAAAGCACTGAATAGAGTTCCCTGTGCTATACAGCAGGTTCTTATTAATTATATTTTTTGTATAGTATTGTGTATATATCACACCCAATCTCCCAATTTATCCCCCCCTTTCCCCCTTGGTAACCATAAGTTTGTTTCCTACATCTGTGACTCAATTTCTGTTTTGTAAATAGGTTCATTTGTACCGTTATTTTAGACTCCACATATAAGCAATATTATATGATATTTGTCTTTCTCTGACTTATTTCACTCAGTATGACAATCTCTAGGTCTATCTATGTTGCTGAAAATGGAATTATTTCATTCTTTCTTGTGGCTGAGTAATATTCCATGGTGTATATGTACCACATCTTCTTTATCCATTCCTCTGTTGATGGACATTTACGTTGTTTTTTCCATGTCCTGGCTATTGTAAATAGTGCTGCAATGAACATTGGGGTGTATGTATCCTTTCGAATTGTGGTTTTCTCAGGATATATGTCCAGGAGTGGGATTGCTGGATCATATGGAAACTCTGTTTTTAGTTTTTTTAAGGAATCACAAGGAGCCTTTCATGATCAGTCTATCTGGTGACCTATACTGGTTATTCCCATCACTTTGTTTCTTTCCTGATACACATCACAATAGGAAAAAACCTTTTTTGTTTGTTTATTTATTAATCTTTCTCCCAACTAGAATGTAAGTACCTTGAAACTACAAGGACCTCGTTTATCTTGATCCCTGATGTGCCTGGTGTGGAGAAGGTTCTGGTAAATATATGTTGAATTGAATTGATTTAATTGCAATTATTTTGGATAAGATCTGCAACTAATAAAACTTAAACTGTTTTAGCAGTCAACAGTGTTTATTAAGCATCTGTCATATGTGGAGAATTATAATGACAATTTTGAAAGGTAAAAGAGAAATACAAAACCCAGAACAACCCTCTGTCCTTAAAATTCTATCACAGTTTCTACATCAAACATGTCATGGAACACTCAGTCTTATAAAGTAGGCAAAAATAGAATAGGCAAGGGAAAATAGGTAAATTATTCATAAGACAAAAGAAAAAGAAAAATAGCTAGTTATATTAAAATTTATTTGGCACTAGGGGAAGAATATTTCCTTATGCCATAAAGGAGACTAATTCTCGGTTCCACAATTTGGAAATCTTTAAAAAAATATTTTCAATTACGAGATCTATTCTTTTTGTTTGTCTTTCAGATGAATAATATAAAATTATAAGACTTTCTTTTGTTTACCCTCCTCAAAAATCAATCCTGGGGCTTCCCTGGTGGCGCAATGGTTGAGAGTCCGCCTGCCAATGCAGGGGACAAGGGTTCGTGCCCCGGTCTGGGAAGATCCCACAGGCCGTGGAGTGGCTGGGCCTGTGAGCCACGGCCGCTGAGCCTGCGTGTCCGGAAAAAAAAAAATCAATCCTGATATATTTTCTATTGTAAGTAACTATGCTGTCAATATTCAGTTGTCAACCCATGAGGCAGCTGTAATTAGGATCAAGAAACCGACCATGGGTAATGACTTCTTGATGGTTCTCTAGTTGCCTATCAGAAATGCTTACTTTGATTCAAAGCTATTTTCATTATAAATCTTCTGCTTTCTGCCCCTGATGCTAGAAAATTTTAGGTTATTAGTCTAAAAAGATCATATGCTGTATTTCATTCAAACGTATTTTCTTAACTCCCACTCTTTTTCTCTGCATGTTGTCCACATTTTTTCAAGTCAAGTTAGGTAGATATAGCCAGAAGCTATCAAAAAGCACTAAATAATATTTCCAGAATGTATTTTCTATTAAAGACTGCTATTTATCAATAATTTTAATTCTTAAAAAAACAGCTTTAATGTAAATACTTCTGTATCAGTATTTTTCTCCAGCTTAGAAATACCATTTTCATAGAATTGTCAAAAAGAGAAATATTACCAGGTAGACTTCTTTTAAAGGAAAAAAATTCTCTTGATTTTTCAAAGTGCTTAGAAATTAGTTATTAGGCTGAATGTTAGAAGAATAGGAGGCAGAAGTAGCAAAACAAGAGAAAAAGGAGGAGTAGGAGAGACCATTAATGCCTCAAATTATGTTTTATTTAGATGTGGACATCTCAGATTTTATTTTTTAAAAATAAAAACTACGGCTTCCCTGGTAGCGCAGTGGTTGAGAGTCCACCTGACGATTCGGGAGACATGGGTTCGTGCCCCTCCGGGAAGATCCCACATGCCACGGAGTGGCTAGGCCCGTGAGCCACGGCCGCTGAGCCTGTGCATCTGGAGCCTGTGCTCCGCAACGGGAGAGGCCACAACAGTGAGAGGCCCGCGTACCGCAAAAAATAAATAAATAAAATAAAATTAAATAAATAAATAAAAACAAAAACTAAGATTTTAATCATATAGCGGAAAAGATCCTATACTGAAACACGCTTGGAGCACCATGTATTTTAATGAAGCAATGATTCTTCTTAGTATTCATGATGGAACCTAGTTAGTCTGCCAAGTCTGATCAAGAGATTAATTGATACAAAAATAATCTTGGAGGATTTTATATAGACTTTGCTCTCACAGTGCCAACATATACGTATTTGTCTATAATTTCACTTGACATTTCACTGTAAACTGTAGGAGTGAAGAGTAGCACAGCAGGTCCATAACGTTCAACAAAACCCTGAGGACGACAACCTGAACTGTTATCCTACGGTCAACTAAGAATGAATAGCATCATACTTATCTCCTTCATTGAGTTCCAAAGTCCAGCTCCAATCACTGATCATTACCCAAATCATAATCCCAAACTATTTAATGCTTAATTCTCTAACTTCTTAAACTTTTCTTTCTTTCTCTGGAATTAAGATATACCATTAGCAAATTTCTGGGAAAACCTCCGGCCCTAGAAAAGAAAGGAGAGTTTCTTTTGCTTCCTATTGCCATTTCTAGAAAATTTCTCCTCCTTCCACTTCCAAAAGATGCAGATTCTTCACAGAACTTGTCATCAGATTATGTCACTTGCTCTCTTTTCTTATTGCTTCCATCTATCAACCTTCAGGTCACTTTCCCTTTACTATCTGAAGATTTTAAAAGCTCACTTACTTTCTTCTCCTATCACTCTCGCATTAATTTTTGTGACTTCAGTTTCTATACAGATGATTCATCCAACACCTTGACCTCTCACATTCTTGACTTCCAACCCTGATCAGCTTTTTTTGCTTGATGTCCGTCACATACCTTCATGGTGATGCACTAGACTTACCACCTCTAATACCTCAAATATCTTCTGTAAAACTGTTACTCTGAATATACCATGTAATACATCCCACCTCATTTTATCAGATACTTTCATGTTGAAAATTCATTATTTTCACACTGAGATTTCTGTTGACTCTATAATTCTTTCATTATTGTGCATCTCATGTCTTCTTTTCCCTACTTACCTGCCATGGGTCCGAAACTGTCATCACAAAATATTACATGTTTACCTTCTCTTTGCTTCCTCCATTGTGAGAACATGTCAAAAAAAGATGTCAAATATGTTATGCCTCATAGAAGCTTATAGTATGTTAAAAGAATGATGAATATGCCATTAAGAACTGGGTTCATTCATGATTTGTTAACATTAAGATATTTGTTCATATATTTCATTTTGTTAAATAAAAAAAGAACATATTACATTAAAAAATATGTTAAACCCAATTATTTGCTTATTTACTACCTACCTACAGTACAGAAGTCAAACATTATTGAAGAAATTTTCACATCTGTACTGACAATTGCTGTTTAAGCTCTTGATTCCAAAATTCAATGAAGCACACCACATATACTAAATTTTCTGTCTCCACAATGAATATTTTATACTTCTTTACTCTGAAATCCTTTTCCGTCTTTCATCCTTTTAGCTAACCCTCTAGCCTAATATTTAACTATATTAGAAACAGTATAGTTAAACATTATTAGAATATTACTGTCAGAAAATTTCTTATCTTTCCATCAGAAAATCTAACAACTAAGCTTAATCTAAATCGATATTTTTGGCTTCCCTCTTATTCAAGTGGGAGAAGTGCTTGCTTCCACTATAGGCCAGCCCCACCCTTTTTCACTGCATTTAATATTCAATGTCATCTTAGCCACTCTAATATCTCTCTGATTCTACATTTATTTTTCTCTATTGACTTATTCACATGTGCATAAAAACATGGTTTAATAACTCACATCATAAAAGCAACAACAGCAACAATAACTATATTTTGACTTCCAGCTCTAACTTGACTTCTCTGAACGCTTCAGCAGTAAATACTCTAAATTGTTGCCTAGGGTGATGGGTTTCACTTACTCATCATTTTTTCTTCAATCCAAGTAGACTTTCATACTCAACTCCTTTGTCAAAGTCATGACTTATCTTCTTTTTGCTGAAAACAATGTCCAATTAGTCATTTTCAGTAATATTCAGCACAGTTAAACATTCTGCCTTCATGAAACACTCTTTTTAATATGTATAATCAATTTATTAAGATATAATCCATATATCACACAATTTGCCCATTTAAAGTGTACAGTTCAATACTTTTCAGTATATCCACAGAATGGTGTGGAAACATCACCAGAATCAATTTTAGAAAATTTTCAAAACTGCCAAAAGAAATTCCATACCTAATCACTCCTCTTTCTGCCCCTCTCTGTCCTCTCCCTCCCCCCTTCAGCCCCCTTTTCCTCTCTCCAAAAGTTAAGCAACAACTCACTAATCTACTTACTGTCCCTGTAGACTTGCTTGTTCTGGACATTTCATATAAATGGTATCATACAGTATGTGGTCTTCTGTGACTGGCTTCTTTCACTGATCATAGTGTTTTAAAGGCTCATCCATATTATAGGATGTATCAGTATTTCATTCCTTTTTATTGATGAATAATATTCCATTGAATAGATATAACACACCTATTAATCTATTCATCAGTGGATGGACATTTGGGTTGTTTCCACGTTTGGGCTACTATAAGTAATACCTCAATGAACATTCATGTACAACATTTGAGAAACTGCCAGACTTTTCCAAAGTGGCTGCACCATTTTACAGTTTTCACAAGCAATGTATGAGGTTTAAATTTCTCAGCATCTTCATCAACACTTGTTACTATTTCTCTTTTTTATTATAGCCATCCTAGTGGATGTGAAGTGGTATATCAATTGTGGTTTTGATATGCATTTTCCTGATGGCTAATCTACTCTTCTGTTTCTGTGACAGAAAATAACTCCAAATTTCACTCCTATCTTGTCTGCTGCTCCTTCACAGTCTTACTGCTGATTTCTTTTTCCACCCAAATTCTAAATGTTAAAATGTCATGGTTTTATCTATTTTTTTTATTTTTGTCTGAGTGATTATGTCTAGTCCCTGTGCTTAAATAATACCATTATATATGCTGACGTCAATTAAAGAATGTTATCTGGCTCTCTGTGGGTTGAACCTTTAGCTACTGTAGTCCCTGACTTTCAACACACCCTGAAATGAGTTCAGGGTGGAAATCAGCAATGAGACATTCTGTGCTCTGGGAAAACTGGCAGAACAGGCCTTCAGATAGTTAGACAGTTTTGAATGAAAATTTTATGAACCTATTTTCTTGCATCTTCCCATACTTAGAAAAGCACTGAAATCATTAACTAAGATATCTGTGCCTCAGGATTAACAATAAACTTCTACCAAAGTGTGTGTTTGATTGCATGTACCCCTTCTCCAAAATCACATATATGCTGAACTGCCCGCTTACTTCTTGGGAACAGTTCCTCAGAGCTATCTGAGAGACTGTCTCCCAGGCTACAGTCCTCAATAAATACCGCAATAAAACTGAAACTTACAGCTCTCTCACTGTATATTTTTATTTCAGTCAACACGGATTACTCCCACATATTTCATCTCCACCCACCCGCGGTTTTCCCCCCTTGGTGGCATTACGTTTGTTCTCTACATCTGAGTCTCAACTTCTGCCCTGCAAACTGGTTCATCTGTACATTTTTTTCTAGGTACCAGTTACATGCGTTAATATACGATATTTGTTTTTCTCTTTCTGACTTACTTCAGTCTGTATGACAGTCTCTAGATGCACCACGTCTCAACAAATGACTCAATTTCATTCCTTTTTATGGCTGAGTAAGATTCAATTGTATATATGTACCACTACTTTTTTACCCATTTGTCTGTTGATGGGCATTTAGGTCGCTTCCATGACCTGGCTATGGTAAATAGTGCTGCAATGAAAATTGGGGGGCATGTGTCTTTTTAAGTTATGGTTTTCTCTGGATATATGCCGAGTAGTGGGATTGCTGGACCATATGGTAATTCTATTTTTGGTTTTTTAAGGAAGCTCCATACTGTTCTCCATAGTGGCTGTATCAATTTACTTTCCCACCAACACTGCAAGAGGGTTCCCTCTTCTCCACACCCTCTCCAGCATTTGTTGTTTGTAGATTTTCTGATGATGCCCATTCTAACTGGTGTGAGGTGATACCTCATTGTAGTTCTGATTTGCATTTCTCTAATAATTAGTGATGTTGAGCAGCTTTTCATGTGCTTCTTGGGCATCTGTATGTCTTCTTTGGATAAATGTCTATTTAGGTCTTCTGCCCACTTTTGGACTGGGTTGTTTGTTTCGTTAATATTGAGCTACATGAGCTGTTTATATATTTTGGAGATTAATCCTTTGTCCACTGATTCATTTGCAAATATTTTCTCCCATTCTGAGGGTTGTCTCTTCATCTTCTTTATGGTTTCCTTTGCTGTGAAAAAGATTTTAAATTTCATTAGGTCCCATTTGTTTATTTGTGTTTTTATTTCCATTACTCTAGGAGGTGGATCAAAAGAGATCTTGCTGTGATTTATGTCAAAGAGTGTCCTTCCTATGTTTTCCTCTAAGAGCTTTAGAGTGTCCAGTCTTACATTTAGGTCTTGAATCCATTTTGAGTTTATTTTTGTGTATGGTGTTAGGGAGGGTTCTATTTTTATTCTTTTACATGTAGCTGTCCTGTTTTCCCAGCACCACTTATTGAAGAGACTGTCTTTTCTCCATTGTATATCCTTGCCTCCTTTGTCATAGATTAGAGGACCATAGGTGCATGGGTTTATCTCTGGGCTTTCTATCTTTTTCCATTGATCTATGTTTCTGTTTTTGTGCCAGTACCATATTGGCTAGATTACTGTAGCTTTGTAGTATAGTCTGAAGTCAGGGAGTCTGATTCCTCCACCTGCGTTTTTTCCCTCAAGCCTGCTTTGCTATTCAGGGTCTTTTGTGTTTCCATACAAATTTTAAGATTTTTTGTTCTAGTTCCATAAAAAAATGCCATTGGTAATTTGATAGGGATTTCATTGAATCTGTAGAATGCTTTGGATAGTATAGCCATTTTCAACCATATTGATTCTTCCAATCCAAGAACATGGTATATCTCTCCATCTGTATGTGTTATCTTTAATTTCTTTCATCAGTGTCATAGTTTTCTGCATACAGGTCTTTTGTCTCCATAGGTAGGTTTATTCCTAGATATTTTATTCTTTTTGTTGCAATGGTAAATGGGAGTGTTTCCTTAATTTCTCTTTCAGATTTTTCATCATTAGTGTATAGGAATGTAAGATATTTCTGTGCATTAATTTTGTATCCTGCAACTTTACCAAATTCATTGATTAGCTCTATTAGTTTTCTCATGGCATTTTGAGTATTCTCTATGTACAGAATCATGTCATCTGCAAACAGTGACAGTTTTACTTCTTCTTTTCCAATTTGTATTCATTTTATTTCTTTTTCTTCTCTGATTGCTGTGGTTAGGACTTCCAAAACTATGTTGAATAATAGTGGTGAGAGTCGACATCCTTGTCTTCTTCCTGATCTTAGAGGAAATACTTTCAGTTTTTCACCATTGATAATGATGTTTACTGTGGGTTTGTCATATATGGCGTTTATTATGTTGAGGTAGGTTCCCTCTATGCCCACTTTCTGGAGAGTTTTATCATAAATGGGTATTGAATTTTGTCAAAAGCTTTTTCTGCATCTGTTGAGATGATCATATGGTTTTTCTCTTCAGATTTTTTTTAATATGGTGTATCACACTGTTTGATTTGTGTATATTGAAGAAATCTTGCATCACTGGGATAAATCCCACTTGATCATGGTGCATGATCCTTTTAATTTGTTGTTGGATTCTGTTTGCTAGTACTTTGCTGAAGATTTTTGTATCTATATTCATCAGTGTTATTTGTCTGTAATTTTCTTTTTTTGTAGTATCTTTTTCTGGTTTTGGTATCAGGGTGATGGTGGCCTCATAGAATGAGCTTGGGAGTATTCCTTCCTCTGCAAGTTTTTGGAAGAGTTTGGGAAGGATGGGTGTTAGCTCTTCTCTAAATGTTTGATAGAATTCACCTGTGTAGCCATCTGGTCCTGGACTTTTGTTTGTTGGAAGATTTTTAATCACAGTTTTAATTTCACTACTTGTGATTGGTCTCTTCATATTTTCTATTTCTTCCTGGTTCAGTCTTGGAAGGTTATACCTTTCTAAGAATTTGTCCATTTCTTCCAGGTTGTCCATTTTATTGGCATAGAGTTACTTGTAGTAGTCTCTTAGGATGCTTTGTATTTCTGTGGTGTCTGTTGTAACTTCCCCTTTTTCCTTTCTAATTTTATTAATTTGAGTCCTCTCCCTCTTTTTCTTGATGACTCTGGCTAATGGCTTAACAAATTTGTTTATCTTCTTAAAGAACCAGCTTTTAGTTTTATTGATCTTTGGTCTTGCTTCTATTTCATTTATTTTTGCTCTGACTTTTATGATTTCTTTCCTTCTTCTAACTTTGGGTTTTGTTTGTTTTTCTTTCACTAGATCCTTTAGGTGTAAGGTTAGATGGTTTGAGATTTTTCTTGTTTCTTGAGGTAGTCTTGTATAGCTATAAACTTCTCTCTTAGAACTGCTTTTGCTGCATCCCATAGGTTTTGGGTCGTCTTGTTTTCATTGTCATTTTTCTCTAGGTATTTTTTGATTTCTTCAGTGATCTCTTGGTTATTCAGTAACGTATTGTTTAGCCTCCATGTGTTTGTGTTCTTTACAGTTTTTCCCCTGTAATTCATTTCTAATCTCATAGCATTGTGGTCAGAAAAGATGCTTGATATGATTTCAATTTTCTTAAATTTACTGAGGCTTGATTTGTGACCCAAGATGTGATCTATCCTGGAGAATGTTCCATGTGCACTTGGGAAGAAAGTGTAATCGGCTGTTTTTGGATGGAGTGTCCTATAAATATCAATTAAATCTATCTGGTCTATTGTGTCATTTAAAGCTTCTGTTTCCTTATTTTTTTTCAATTTGGATGATCTGTCCATTGGTGTAAGTGAGGTGTTCAAGTTCCCCACTATTATTGTGTTACTGTTGATTTTCTCTTTTATAGCTGTTAGCAGTTGCCTCATGTATTGAGGTGCTCCTATGTTGGGTGCATATATATTTATAATTGTTATATCTTCTTCTTGGATTGATCCCTTGATCATTATGTAGTGTCCTTCCTGGTCTCTTGTAACATTCTTTATCTTAAAGTCTAATTTTATCTCATATGAGTATAGCTACTCAAGCTTTCTTTTGATTTCCACTTGCATGGAATATCTTTTTCCATTCCCTCACTTTCAGTCTGTATGTGTCCCTAGGTCTGAAGTGGGTCTCTTGTAGACAGCACATAGATGTTTCTTGTTTTTGTATCCATTCAGCAACCTGTGTCTTTTGGTTGGAGCATTTAATCCATTCACGCTTAAGGTAATTATTGATGTGTATGTTCCTATGACCATTTTCTTATTGTTTTGGGTTTGTTTTTGTAGGTCCTTTTCTTCTCTTGTGTTTTCCACTTAGAGAAGTTCCTTTAACATTTGTTGTAGAGATGGTTTGGTGGTGCTGAATTCTCTTAGCTTTTGCTTGTCTGTAAAGTTTTTCATTTCTCCTTTGAATCTGAATGAGATCCTTGCTGGGTAGAGTAATCTTGGTTGTAGGTTCTTCCCTTTCATGACTTTAAGTATATCATGCCACTCCCTTCTGGCTTGTAGAATTTCGGCTGAGAAATCAGCTGTTAACCTTATGGGAGTTCCCTTGTATGTTATTTGTCATTTTTCCCTTGCTGCTTTCAGTATTTTTTCTTTGTCTTTAACTTTTGCCAATTTGATTACTATGTGTCTCAGCATGTTTCCTCTTGGGTTTATCCTGTATGGCACTCGCTGTGCTTCCTGGACTTGGGTGGCTATTTCCTTTCCCATGTTAGGGAAATTTTCGACTATAATCTCTTCAAATATTTTCTCGGGTCCTTTCTCTCTCTCTTCTCCTTCTGGGACCCCTATAATGCGAATGTTATTGTGTTTAATGTTGTCCCAGAAGTCTCTTAGGCTGTCTTCATTTCTTTTCATTCTTTTTTCTTTATTCTGTTCCACAGCAGTGAATTCCACCATTCTGTCTTCCAGGTCACTTATCCGTTCTTCTGCCTCAGTTATTCTGCTATTGATTCCTTTTAGTGTATTTTTCATTTCTGTCATTGTATTGTTCATCTTTGTTTGTTTGTTCTTTAATTCGTCTAGGTCTTTGTTAAACATTTCTGGCATCTTCTCAATCTTTGCCTCCCTTCTTTATCCAAGGTGATAGATCATCTTCACTATCATTATTCTTATTTCTTTTTATAGAAGGTTGCCTATCTCTACTTCATTTAGTTGTTTTTCTGGGGTTTTATCTTGTTCCTTCATCTGGTACATAGCCCTCTGCCTTTTCATCTTGTCTATCTTTTTGTGAATGTGAATTTTGTTCTATAGGCTGCAGGATTGTAGTTCTTGCTTCTGCTGTCTGCCCTCTGGTGGATGAGGCTATCTAAGAGGCTTTTGTAAGTTTCCTGATGGGCGGGACTGGTGGTGGGTAGAGCTGACTGTTGCTCTGGTGGTCAGAGCTCAGTAAAACTTTAATCCACTTGACTGTTGATGGGTGGACCTGGGTTCCCTCCCTGTTGGTTGTTTGGCCAGAGGCAACCTAACACTGAAGCTTACCTGGGCTCTCTGGTGGGGCTAATGACAGACTCTGGGAGGAGTCACACCAAGGAGTACTTCCCAGAACTTCTGCTGCCAGTGTCCTTGTCCCCATGGTGAGCCATAGCCACTCCCGTCTCTGCAGGAGACTCTCCAACACTAGCAGGTAGGTCTGGTTCAGTCTCCCCTGATGTCACTGTTCCTCCCCCTGGGTCCCGATGCTCACACTACTTTGTGTGTGCCCTCCAAGAGTGGAGTCTCTGTTTCCTCCAGTCCTATCTATATCCTGCAATCAATTCCAGCTACGTTTCAAAGTCTGTTTCTCTAGCAATTCCTCCTCCCGTTGCCGGACCCCCAGGTTGGGAAGCCTGACATGGGGCTCAGAACCTTCACTCCAGTGGGTGGATTTCTGTGGTCTAAGTGTTCTCTAGTCTGTGAGTCACCCATCCAGCAGTTATGGGATTTGATTTAACTGTGATTGCATCCCTTCTACCATCTCATTGTGGCTTCTCCTTTGTCTTTGGATGTGGGGTATCTTTTTTGGTGAGTTCCAGTGTCTTCCTGTCGATGATTGTCCAGCAGCTAGTTGTGATTCTTGTGTTCTTGCAAGAGGGAGTGAAAGCACAATCTTGTGCTCTGCCATCTTGGTTCCTCTTCCTGTATCTTAAATTTCTTATTTCTGAAATAGAATTCCTTATATTGGCTTCCTCGAAATCCAATTATTTCCACCCTCCCTGATATTCTCTATTTCATTAAATTATGCCATTATCCATTTCAGCCATCCAGGATCCAAACCTAGAAGCCATTCATAATTTCTCTTTTTCTTATCACTCATGATCGATCTGTCAACATCACATTCAACATACCATCCATAGATGTTCACTTCTTTGCTATTGGCTTATTCCACTTCACAACGCACTAAGACAGTAAATACCTAACTCATATCCTTATCTTTACTCTTGACAAACCTACAAATTATCCTCTACACAGAAACAACTACAAGCTTTTTAAAACTTAAATTAATTCCTATCCTATTTAAGCAGAAAGTATTCTTGTATTGTACTAAGTGTTTGTTGGGTTCTTGAACAAGGATAGGGTTGTAGGTAATGTATGTGGAAACCGACCTTGATTCTTTTAGGAGCCTGACAATACTAAAATCCTGAATCTATTTTGGTAGCATTAGAGAAAGTAGAAACTATAATATATTTATAATATTGTATTGTGTATATTGGAAGACAGATTGAGGAGAGTTAATTATTTTCAGTTCATGTTATCATATACCTCTATTCTTGGGGTAGTCAAAGTACAAATATCACATCTTTTTTTTTTTTTTTTTTGCAGTATGCGGGCCTCTCACAGTTGTGGCCTCTCCCGTTGCGGAGCACAGGCTCTGGATGCGCAGGCTCAGCGGCCATGGCTCACGGGCCCAGCCGCTCCGCGGCATGTGGGATCTTCCCGGACCGGGGCATGAACCCGTGTCCCCTGCATTGGCAGGCAGACTCTCAACCATTGCGCAGCCAGGGAAGCCCTACAAATATCGCATCTTAAAATAAGTTACTCACTATCATCCTCTGGGGTATTAATTTAATAAGTTATTAGATCAGATGCTAAAGAAGTTATAGAATTGCATAAAGAGAAAAATAAATGACTCAGGTTGTCAATTTGGGTAAGTTGCTAGTCACCTGGGCTGCAGTTGATTCACCTGGGAAAACATGCAGTTGGATCAGGTAATCTCTGGAGTCATTTTCAGCTTTAAAATTATGAACTGTCTCCAGTGATGTGTAATTGCTCTAAAAATTAAGTTATATAAGACCTTTACTGGAAGCATTTGACTTTTACTGCCAGGAAATCTTTGGCACTTTAAATGCAACTATTTTTTGGTACTTAGGAAAGCTGCCAGAGAGTGAATAAACATTAAGTACTAAAACTTTCTGTTTATTATCAGAGTAAATACAGTAAAAGCAGAAGTGACTTTTATCATTCATACCAAATAATTAGCTAATTAACAAGTTCGTCTCATAGAAAGTGATAATTTTAGTCAAAATGATCTATTCAGTTTCTGTACAGCTTTGATTAGTGGTTCAAGATAAATGTTCCCACCACTCCAAGTCTGTGCTAATTAAGTGAAGCTTCAAATACAAGAAGCTGAGTTGACACCAGATACTCAGATCACATAATAGCACACTGGCTTTCAGCACCAATTTTTCAAGTTTAATCTAATTTTTGTGGAGGGAGGAAAGCAAAATGAGCATTATGCTAAAAAAGCTATAGAAAAATAGGAAAAACAAATTGAAGAAAATCTATTGACACAAGGATAATAGTCCTAAATCCTTTGTCTATTAAAGAAAATGGATATATATTGGTAATTTTGAATATAGTATGTGAAAAAAAGTGGTAATTGTAAAGCACAAATCTAAATAATTTTGATGGCAGTTATTACTGTGTCAGTGTTGTTAGTCACTTTCATTCCTACAGGCCAGTGTGTTTGCAGGTCTTGACATGTTCGTGACTGTAGCATCAAAGAGGAAAATAATGGATTTCTGGGTATAGAATTTTATGGAGTGCTGATAGGCAAAGTGAGGTATAGAAGTAGTTTTTATCCTTTTGACTACCACCACTTACCAAAGAAAAGTGCTTTCTATCACTTGTAATTGTTTAGATTTGCACTTTGTTATGCCAAACTTAGCTTTGCAGATTTCTGGAAGGAAATGGAATAAATGTTGCTGTGTGACAAGTTCATACCAAAGGAATAATTTTTCTTTCTCCCTTATTTGCTTTTATAATTTTTTTGAGATATAAAGTATAATATACTATCCATATTTAAAGTGCACAATTTAAGTTTTGATGTGTATATAAGCTATCACCATAATCAAGATATTGAATACTTCTGCCACCTTCAGAAGCTTCCTAGTCTACCTTTGTAATCCATTCTTTTCTCTATCCCCGTTCTCAGGCAACCACTAATCTGCTTTCTGTCACTCTAGTTAGTTTTCTTTTCTAGAATATTTTATTTAATATAAATGGGATCATACATTACAAATCCTTCTTTTCACCTGGCTTCTTTCACTTATACAAATGATTTTGAGATTTATCCATATTGTGTGTATTGATAGTTTCTAGTTTCCTTTTCATTGCTGAGTAGTACTCCATTGTATGAATATACCACAATTTGTTTCTACATTCACCTGTTAATGGATATCTGGTTTGATTCTATTTTTGAGCTATTATAAATAAAGGTGCTATGAACATTTTTATACAGGACTTTGTTGATAGCTGTATTTCATTTCTTTTAGGTAAATACTTAGGAGTGAGATGACAGAGTCATATGGTAAATGTATGTTTAATTTTATAGGAAAATTTTAAACTGTTATCCAGAATAGCTATACAATTTTTCCTTCCCACCAGTAATTTACATCTTACATCCTTGCTAATGGTCAGTAGTGTCAGATATTATCGTTATTTTATTTTATTTTATTTTTGCAGTATGCGGGCCTCTCACTGTCGTGGCCTCTCCCGTTGCGCAGCACATGCTCCGGATGCACAGGCTCAGTGGCCATGGCTCATGGGTCCAGCCGCTCTGCAGCATGTGGGATCTCCCTGGACTGGGGCACGAACCCGTGTCCCCGGCATCGTCAGGCAGACTCTCAACCACTGCACCACCACGGAAGCCTATTGTTATTATTATTTTAACAATTCTAATAGCTATGTAGTCATATCTCATTGTAGTTTTAATTTGCTCAACTTCTGTTGAGCATCTTTTCATATTCTTATTAGTCTTTAATCCTTATTCTTTTGTAAAATGTTTATTCAAATCTTCCCATTTTTTAATTGGGCTATTTTTTTATTTGAGTTCTAAGAGTTCTTTATATTTCTGGATAAAAGTTATATGTCTCATATAGGCTTTACAGATATTTTCTTCAAGCTCATGATGTTCATCCTAGAGCAAAAGTATTTCCTGAAGATCAATTATACAGATTTTTTCTTTCATGTTGGGTATTTTTTTAAATTTCCAGTTAAGAAAAATTTGCTCATCCTCAAACTGTAAATATTTACTTCTCTTTCCCTACAGCTTTTTATTATAATTCTGTATTTTAGTTTTAGATATGTGATCCACTTTGACTTAATATTTGTATATGGTGTGAGGTAAGGATTTATGTTCATTATTTTTTCTTGTACAGGAATCCTTTTGCTATAGCACCATATATTGAAAAATTTTCCTTTTTCCATTGAGTTGTCTTTGTTGAAAATCAATTGAACAGATATGTGTGGGTCTACTTCTACACTGTCTATTCTGTTCCATTGATTTATATATCTCTCTTTTTGCTCCTACCAAACTCTCTTGAATGCTATAGCTTTATAACACATTTAATATTGTTCTTATTTTTTAAATTGTTTTATTTATTCTGGTTTGTCTACATTTCCATATGCATTTTAGAACCAGCTTGTCAAATTGATACAAAAATGGAGCTGCATTTAATCTGTAGGTCAGTTTGGGAAGAACTTTAATCTTAACAATATTGAGTTTTCCAGTTCATTAACATAGTATCTCTATTTGTTTGAGTCTTCTTTAGTTTCAAACAACAACATTTGTAATTTCAGTATAGAAGTCTTGAATGTTTTTGTTATATTTATTCATAAGTATTTGAAGTTTTTGATGTTATGGTAAATGGATATTTTGAAATTTTGTTTTTCAATTTTTACTGCTATCATGTGAGTATCCATTGATTTTTTCATATTTATATTATGTCCTATAACCTTGACAAACTAATTAATTAGTTCTGATAGTAATTTTGTAGATATCAGGGGTATTCTAATTAAACAATTATATCATCTGTAAATAGGATAATTTTATTTTTATATGATATTTCTGTCTTTTAGTTTTTTTTCTGGCCTGATTTGCAATGGCTTGAATCTTCATGCCAATGTTGCATAGAAGGGGAAATAATGGACATCTTTGAGTTATTCATGATTTCAGGAAGAAAAAATAAATCAGTATTTCACTACTATATAGGATATTAGGTTTGAGATAACAAATTCAATTTTTAATAGACACAGGGGTATTCAGATTTTCCATTTCTTCTTCCGTGAAATTTCAAGACATCTGTCCATTTCATAAAAAAATTAATGTTTCCTAGATGGAAGGTGAAAATATATCACATTTTATTTTCTTTCCAGAAACATAATTTTATGTGTAGACTATTTGGAGAGACAGAAGGAGACTTTGTTTCTCTTTTGGCCTTAGGAAAAGGCTTTATTCTAATCAGAAAATATAATTTTATCATACATGTAAGATGATTCTGATGGCCAGTTATGACTTTCTGACTATGCATTTGCATGAAGAATAAGCAGTTTTTTTTCTTTCGGTTACTCCTAATTTAAATGGAAAATATTAGCATGTATATCATCCTTTTCATAACCTAGATATGCAATAAGGTAATTTCTTCAGGAAAACATATGGAGGATAATATTGATTTCACTTAGTAATTAAGTTAAGCAATTTTTGTATATTGAGGATTTTATGACTGTAAAACAAGGACCAAATAAAAGAAAGAGAAGCCAGCATATTAAAGCATGGTCATTCTCTGGCAGAACATCTATCATGAACCAATTGTCCAGAAATAATATTTCCAAACGTGTGTCCAGGGCATAAGATACATACATACTTTGTCTTCAAGTACCTTGGTACTCCAGGGAGCATCTGTTTTATTTTTTTTCTATGTGATGTAGAAAATGAGACCTGGCAAGCTATTACTGAGAGAAGGAAATTGTGGTAGACCTTTCTTGTGTTTGTTACTTGGCATTTGAGCACACAGTCCCTAGATTGGATCTTGGCATTTGAGCACACAGTCCCTAGATTGGATCTTGGCTTAAGGTAAATACCTCTCCCCCATTATTCAGCCCAAATGTTTCAGATGAATTTGACTCTTTGTTTCAGAGACTGGCATAGGCTCTGATTGGTCTTGTAAATAAGAGGCTCACAAGCCTCTGGTTACATAGTTGGTTCAAGAATGAACATGTGGCTCAGTTAGTTCCAAAGAGATTAAATGAGACTTTTGCTGAAATTTTTCATAAAGAGAGTCACATTCTTTCCTACTGGATATAAAACGTAAAAGAATATAAGTACAGTTGGCCCTCAGTATCCATGAGTTCTACATCCATGGATTCAACTGAGGATCAAAAATACTTGAAAAAATTTTCAGAAAGTTCCAAAAAGCAAAACTTGAATTTGCCACATACCAGCAACTATTGCCATAGTGTTTACATTGTATTTGCAACTATTTACAAAGCATTTACATTGATCTAGTATTATAAGTAATCTAGAGATGATTTAAACTATACAGGAGGACGTGCATAGGTTATATGCAAATACTACACCATTTTATATAAGAGACTGAGCATTCTCAGATTTGGGTATCTATGGGGGTCCTGGAACCAATCTTCCTCTAACACTGAGGGACGACGACTCTATAAAGCCACCACTACCATTTGCTACCACACATAGCCCAATATTGATGATGGCAAAATATAGATAGGAACATTGTTTGGGGTTCTGAATTGGACTTTGTATGCCTCACCACTCGACTTTTCTGATGAGCTGATGTGCATGTAACCTTGTTACTTAAGCTCACTTGGGCTGGGAGCTCTGTTACTTGCAACCCTGTTACTTCAAAGGAGGGGCAGTGTAGGAAAGTCACAATTCCCCAGATTATTTTGTCACAAACAAAGGCTTCCTGGGATATGCTTCTGCCCATGACAGGGCAATTCTTGGGCACAATAATTATATAAGGGTTACAGAGGCTCACTTCCATAGTCAGTGTTTTTCAGTGTAGAATTAACCTAATTGACTTAGAGGTTCAGAAGAATTTCTCTAGGAGGTCTTGGCATTTCAAGCCCACTAAGCTTTTTTTTTTTTTTTTTACTAATAGAGGGAATACATGTTTTCTCATTTTGCCTCTAGTCCTCTTGTCTCTATTCCTTTCTTCCTAAGTAGCTTCCTTCTCTCTCTCTTTCTCTCCCAAGAGCAAATAATAATCCTCTGAGATAGCATAGTCTTTGTCCATATTAAGAATTAAATACATTTTTCTAAAAGCATCATCATGCACAGAGTTCTTTTGCCAAAATGAAAGGCTTTTCTATTAGCAGGCAAAGCAATTTAGCTTTTCTTTGTCTCCAACTTTCAATTTAGCTTTTCTTTGTCTCCAGATTTCCGTTTTTGACTAGTTATGTGCCCATTAAATAACCCCAAAGGACCCATTAAAATGTTTCCCAAACAAAATTTTCTTGAAAAATGAGTTCTTCTATCCCACATGAATGAGAAAACAGTTACAGCTTTTTAAAAATATCAGCAATTCTTCTTTTTGTTTAGATTAGTAACTGGCACGGTCATTTGAGAAGGAAATCTGTCAGTGTTTTGTGAAATAACTATGTGTATTACCTCTGACCCAGCAATCACACGCTTGGGTTAACATCCCAGAGAAACTCTAGTTCAAGACTCTAGTTCAAGTGAACATGCACAAAGCTGTTCATGGGGGTGTTTTGGGGGTGAGGAAAGAGAGGAAGGTAACCTAGGTGTCCATCAATAAGGAAATGAATAAGGAAAATGTGGTTACCAGGCATTATGGGATATGACGCAGCAATCACAGAATATGGATATGTCTCAGAAACAGTGTCCTCACTAAAAAATGTAAGAAAGAGAACAAGATCTACAGTGTATCATTTCTATAAATTAAAAACCCTAATCACACAAAAGATACCACGTAGTTTAAAGAGGTAAACACATACTTGGGGATACAGATGTAACATTCAAATTGGGTGGTTAATAGAAGGGGAGAGAAGTAGCACTTGGGTTTGGGAAAAAATTAAAAATAGATTATGATCATCCACTATCAGGTGAGAAGTGTGATTAAACCAACTATCTGTTACAGAAATCATAGCAACAACATAAAAATGACCTTCAGTGAACTTTTGGACTATTCACTTTGTTTTCGTAGTTTGTCTTTGAGGGGCTTTATAAAAATTTATTGTACCAAAAGTGAAATGCTCATGTAATAAGAATATGAGCTGCCTATGTTTGAGAGTTCCCTCAGTTAGGGTTAAATGAGGAGACATGAACAAAATGCAGAGCAGGAAGTACTAATAGGTTTTTTGACATGTACTTTTAGAAATAACTTACTGTGATGAATTACTTTTGGGAAATAAAGACTTGCCCATCCTGCTGCAATTTCATATTTCACTAGGAACCACACATGTATGTTTATATAAATATAAATTGCTCTTTTTACTTTTTATTCCCAGGTTTTCTTATTTCAAAGATAATATATATGCATGATGAAAGATTGAAGAAATATTGACTGGTTCTGATAAGAAAGTTAAATAGCACATATGTGTCCATCAAAAAATAAGCAATGTAAAACATTTTAGTGTATATACATTTCAAGATTTTCTGTGTGTGTGTACATGTGTGTGTGTGTGTTGTACATGCACACACATAACTATAGTTTCATATCCAATGAAAAGGGTAAATAATATAATGCTATTTTGTAATGTTTTAACTTTGCAGTATATTATATAAATTTTCACATTTAATTAAGGGTTCATTACAAGGTATTTGTAATGGCTGCCCAGTAGTCTATGACATGACTATAATAAAGTTATTTAGTCAATTTCTTTCAGTTGTACTGAGAATATAATATGAAATTATGAAATAAATATATAATTCATATTAGATATCTGAATTATATCTAATAAATATAATTAGATTATTATAATTATTTGATATTGCAAATAATGCTTTGAATAGAATCACAAAGAGATAGAGTATTTTTTCTCAGGATATATTCCTAGAAATAGGATTGCTGAGTCAAAGGGCACATACTTGGTGGTTTCAGGAGTGGGTCATGACTTAACAGAACCTGAAGCTGCCACATGAAAGGCTTAAATGTTTCTAAGAAGGTATCAGCTTAAATGATCTCATGTTTCATGGCAAAGCTAATGGCACTCTTTCTTTGACAATATTCACAGAAGCGTTTTCCTAAGGACATAAGAAAAATTGTCATAGAACAATTTTAAACTAAAGATGAATAGGAAGGACACTATAGCCAGAGTACCTGGTGTGAATCCTGGCTCTGACAGTCACCAGCTGTGTAAACTAGGACAAGTCTCTTAACTCATTGGTGTCTCAGCTACCTCATCTATAAAATGGAGAAAGCGACAGTACCTGCCTCGTATGTTTGTTTTGAGGTTAACATGAATGTGTGTGCGTGTGCATGTATGCATTTGTGAATGCATCCATGCTTGGGTTAATGCTTAGAATATAGTTATGGTTGTAAAAGTAATAACTGTTATTGTCATGGTTGTTGTTATTACTATCGTTATTATTAAGATAATTATTAGACTGAATCCTAAAAACAGAATCACCCTGCTATAACTTTCACACTTTCTATTTCTCCGTTGCATTGTCTGGTATCTATACAGAGGAGGAATATTTGGGAGAATGTCATCTCATCTTTAACACACAAACACAAAACGTATGCTCACACACACGAACACCATGGAAAATTTGATTAATTTGATCCACTCTACACAATTGTACTCTGTTCTCGTTACATGCAGCTCATTTCTCAAAACTTCCTTTTGTAAGAACAGTTAATGTCAAAGAGCAATTATGTGACCACAGGTTGTAAGCTGTTGCTTTTCCATATCCTCTAAATCTGGACCCTCCCCATCACCTAATGAAAATTAATTGTAATTGCAAAGATAAAATTTAGTGTCTGGAACTATGTTCTGAATTGTACTCATTTTAAATGAGCTCTGCATTTTAATTAAACATCACACCTCAGAGGATTTAGCTTCCAATATTTGCTTCCAATTTTCTACTTAAAGATTTGAAAATCCAGAGATTTTTAAAAATGATTTAGGATTTTTATTGTCCATTACCTTCACCTTTTTTTGGGGGGGGGTCTCAATTCTTTCATGTCTTCTTAAATGGGTACCAAATATTTAAGGTTATTTCATTTAAATGAATAATTTGATTCTATGGGGAATGGGAAAAAGTTTGACTTAGCTTAATAGTCACACACCTACTATATTCAATATACTGTATTATATGTTGTGAGGAATTCATATAAGTCTAAATTAGGGCCGCTGGCTTTGGATAGCTCACAATGCAAAGTAGATTTTACACAGAGTGAGAGTTGTAAAGTGTGTGTTTGAAAGCAGGGAGAGAAACAGCCTATGCTATTGGGGTTTGAGAAGTTCAATTATATGCCTTTTCCTACCGATTTTGAGACCAGTTGAGTAAGAAACACAATATGGCAAAATGGAGATTAAAACGCCAGCTTTATTACTGAGGAAGTAACCTAGAGGGTGTAGCTTTAGAACTGCCAGCAAATGAAGTTCTGAATGGTCCCTGCCTGTTATACACTCCTGATCACAAAGAAAGTCCCAAAGCAATGCTGGTGTAGCCTGTCTTTGATAGAAAACTGGCTGAGGCAAAGCTTCTAGCTAAGGTTTTACTGGTGGATTCAATTCCAAGAGAGCAAGAGTCAGGGGAAAAGAGGAAGTGATGGGTCGAGGGAGAAGGAAAGCACGTGAAGGTGGTGGGTGCACCTACTAACTTGCGCCAAGCTTTGCATGAAACCCTAACTGATGGTTGCACACAGGACACCTTCTTGAAAGACTTCCTTGAACCATTGATATTTGGAAATGTGAGCTGGGTGCACAGGGAAGAGAATGTATTTGCTGACTCCTTCCTCATACCTGTTTGTCACTGGCCAAATTTTCACATGGGGAATGAATTCCCTTCCACTTCTGAAGTGTTGTCTGGCTTTCTGGGCAGCTTCAGAACTTTTCTAGCTCTGCACCTGGGGTATTCTCCAGAGCATCTAAACTCTGGCTTCCCCTTTAGCTTTAGCTGGGCAGTCTCTTAGGAAATATCTCTTTTGAACAACCTGAGCCTAGTAGTTCCACTGGGTTCCTCACCTTTGGTTGGCTGTCAGAGATGTGAGAGATCACTTCCAAGACAAAATCTCAACCCTGTTTGCTCTGTTTTCTCTGTGTGCATCAGGCACACGGTCCCTGAATAAAGGGAATACACACCCATCTTTCACATGGCTCCACTGAAGCCCCACTCACTAGGTTCGGGGTTAAGAGGCAGTACTCCCTACAACACACCTTTAGGATTAAGGATTAGATTTTCACTAGAGAAATCTACTTTAACAGGTGTGAAGTGATATCTCATTGTGGTTTTGATTTGCATTTCCCTATGATTAATGATGTTGAGCACCTTTTCATATACCTGTTGGCCATTTGTATGTCTTCTTTGGAAAATATTTATTCAGGTCTTTTGCTTTTTTTAAAAAAAATTTGGTTGTTTTCTTGCTATTAAATTGTATCTGATCCTTATATATGTTGGATATTAACTCCTTATCAGATATGTATGGTTTGCAAATATTTTCTTCCAGTCTGTAGATTGCCTTTTCATTTTGTTGATTATTTCCTTTGCTGTTCAGAGCTTTTTAATTTGATGTAGCCCCACCTGTTTATTTATACTTTTGTTGCCTGAGCTTTTGGTGTCATATCCAAAAAAAATGAATTGCCAATGATGCTGTCAATGCCCTATGTTTTCTCTAGGAGATTTATGGTTTCAGGTCTTATGTTTATTGGTTATTGTCAAAAAGATAACAAGTGTTGGTGAGGTTGTGGAGAAAGGGGACATATACACTGTTGGTAGGAATATAAATTGGTACAGCCATTGTGGACAACAGTATGGAAATTCCTCAAAAAAAAAAAATAGAACTACCATATGATCCAGCGATCCCTCTTTTGCATATATATCCCAAAGAAATGAAGTCATTGCCTCCAAGAGATTATCTGCATTCTTGTGTTCATTGCAGCATTATTCACAATAACCAAGATATGGAAACAACCTAAGTGTTCATTTGATGTATGAATGGATGAAGTAATTGTGATATATATATTCTACTCCTAAAAAAGAAGGCAATTCTGCCATCTGCAACAATGTGGGTGAACCTGGAAGAAATTATGCTAAGTGAAATAAGCCAGACACAAAAAGAAAAAAAAATATGCATGATTTCACTTATATGTGGAATCTAAAAACTAGTCAAATACATAAAAGCAGAGAATAGAATGGTGGTTACCAGGGGTGGAGAAGTTGGGGAAATGGGAAGACGTTGGTCAAACTGTAGAAAGTTGAAGTTATGTAGGATGAATAAGTCTATAGATCTAATGTACAGCATGATGACTATAGTTAATAATACTGTATTGGATATTGGAAATTTGCTAAGAAGGTAGATTTCAGGTGTTCATATCACAAAATAAATGAAAGCTAATGAGGAGATAATATGTTAATTACCTTGACTGTAGTAATTATTTCACTGTTTATATGTATATTAAATCATGTTGTACATCTTAAACATACAATTATTAAAAATTTTTAAATGAAAATTTAGAAAACTCCTTTCTCTTTTGTAATTCTTTTGACTCTTTTATATACTCATTGTGTAAATCTTTTTAGGATAATGAATCCAGTTCTCTGATATTTCCTTTGAAAATCTGCATCTTGGTCTGCCAGGGATCTCACCTGGGAATTTCATATCTTTTGTATCATTCTGCCCAGTTAAATATTCATATTTGGCCTTCTGTTTAGTCAGAATACAATACTTTAGAGCATGAATCCTGGAGACAGCTGGCTGCATCTTCTAGCCGTGTGACTTGAGGCAAATAACTTATCAACTCTATGCCTCTATTTATCATTTGTAAAATACAAATAACATCATAGTCCCTGACACTATTATGCAAGAATCGACTAAAAGTTTGATTTTAAAAAATATCCCTACTAGTTGATTGATGTTCTCTGAAATTTTTGCTTCCATAATAAATATTCCAGTAAGAAATTATATCCTAGAAATGAAATCCTCCCTTGTCTTATAAGATAAAAGTCAAATAAAAATAAGTTGATAGTTGTTTTCTTCCCATTTTTTTATGCTTCAGTCACAGACAGGTGAATTTCTCTAGAATGTCTGGTGGACTTTTGAATAGCTGCAGCCAGATAATACTTCACTGGAAGGTGTGTAGCTCCTTTAGCATCTTGAAAGTTGAGACAGCTCAAAGTCACTCATGTGTCAAAGTTCAAAATATTACAAAATTTGTTAAATATCTCTATAGCAGTGGCTTTTCCTAAAGAGAATCAGTATTCCCACATTCCTACTGTTTTAGTGAAGGTCACAAATGACCTACCAGTGTTGACAACTCAGTGGTCAACCCCTAGTGCTCTCCTCAATTTAATTATCAGGACCACCTGACATTTCATCACTTCTTCCTGAAACACTTTCATTGGTCTTGGTTTTCCTCCTTCCTCACTGGTCACTCCTTCACAATTTCCTGTGCTGCTTCCTCCTTTTCTGTTCAGCCTCTTAATTTTGAGTGTACAGGGATCAATCCTTGGTTATGGTCTCTTCTCTACCTACGCTCACTCCCCTGAATGAGAAATATCTCATTCAGTCTTTTGACTTTATTTACAATCTTTTTACTAACAACTTACAAAGGTATATTTCTGGCTCAGACCTCTTTCCTGAAATCCAAGTTTATACCCCCAACTACCTACTCAACAGCACCATTGTGATGTCTGATCCACATCTGAAATCAAACTTGTTCAAATCACTACACCACTCCTTCCCTTCACCCCTCAGCCCCTGCCTCCCCTCACCAAAAGCCCAGCTCCTTCTCCATCTTTTTTTTTTTTTTTTGCGGTACGTGGGGCTCTCACTGTTGTGGCCTCTCCCGTTGCGGAGCACAGGCTCCGGACGCGCAGGCTCAGCGGCCATGGCTCACGGGCCCAGCCGCTCCGCAGCAAGTGGGATCTTCCCGGACTGGGGCACGAACCCGTGTCCCCTGCATCAGCAGGCGGACTCCCAACCACTGCGCCACCAAGGAAGCCCCTTTCTCCATCTTGTGATCTCAGTTGATAGCAACTACATTCTTCCAACTGCCTAGGCAAAATCCTTGGAGTCATCAATAAGTTCCTTTTTCTTTCATAACCCACATTCAATTCATTCAAAAGTCCTGTTGCCGGGCTTCCCTGGTGGCGCGGTGGTTGAGAGTCCACCTGCCGATGCAGGGGACAGGGGTTCGTGTCCCGGTCCGGGAAGCTCCCACATGCTGCGGAGCGGCTGGGCCTGTGGGCCATGGCTGCTGAGCCTGCGCGTCCGGAGCCTGTGCTCCGCAAGGGAACAGGCCACAAGAGTGAGAGGCCCGCGTACCGCAAAAAAAGTCCTATTGCCTATTGTCTCTCCCTTCAAAGTATGTCCAGAATCTGACACCTACTCACAACTACCATCTTCATCACCTCCTGGATTCCTGCAGTCACCTCCTAATCAGTATCCCTGTTTCCACCCTCACCTCCCTTACATTCTATTTTTAATTCAACAACCAGATTGACCATTTAAAAATGTCAGATTATGTCACTCTTCTGCTTAAAGTTTCCCATAATATTACACATTCACCTACCCCATGCCCCAACAATCCTACTCCTAGGCACATCTCAAGCGACATGAATACACGTGACAATAAAAAGACTTATACAAGAATATTCAAAGTAGCTTTATTCCTAATAGCCCCAAACTTGAAACATAAACTGGAGAACGGATTTTTTAAAATCGTGGTATATTTATGCAATAAAATAATGTACAGAAAAAAAATAATAATAATAAGGATTAGCTGCTGATACATGCAATAACAGAAATGTAAGTCAAAAATATTGTGCTGAGCCCCCCAAAAAAGCCAGACAATATACTATGTACCATACGGTCCCATGTATATGAATTACAAAACACACAGAACAGGGCTTCCCCGGTGGCGCAGTGGTTGAAAGTCCGCCTGCTGATGCAGGGGACACGGGTTCGTGCCCCGGTCCGCGAAGATCCCACATGCCGCGGAGCGGCTGGGCCCGTGAGCCATGGACGCTGAGCCTGCGCGTCCGGAGCCTGTGCTCCGCAACGGGAGAGGCCACAGCAGTGAGAGGCCCGCGTACAGCAAAAAAAAAACAAAAAAAAAAAAAACAAAAAAAAAATAGAACTAATCTATGTTGACAGAAATCAGAATAGTGATTGTCTCTTTGGAGGAGTTGGTGTAGACTGGGAGGAACAGAGGGAAATTATCTGGGGCCACAGTAACATTCTATGTCTTGATCTGGGTGTGTTTATACAAGTATACATATATGGGCAAAATTCAATGAGTTAAGATATCTGCATTTTACTATATATAATTTGTGTCTCAATCATTTTTAAATGAATTTAATTTTGCTGCCAAGTGACTCTAAGAACCTTACAGTACCCTAAAGCTTTCTTTGATGCTTTATGGTGCTAACTAACATCCTTCAAGCCTGTGCCCTCAAAGACCCTCAGAGTGATACTCTCCAGGCGCACTTTAAACTATTTTACAGGTGCATTTGGTTATTTTACCCTACTGCAACAGTAGCAAAAAGCTGTCTTCTCTTTGTAGAAAGACTTACGCTAGCTATGAGTCCCTTAGCCTATGTAGTAAAAAGATAAAGGGAAATAAGAGGCAGAAAGTCATTAGATTATTCTCCTACCGTCACTTAGGAATTTATCTACCATACTTGAGGTCTATGAGAGTGTGCTTTATTTCTTGGCCAGTGGTTGTGCTTGCGAGATAGCCTGTACTTAGTGGAGTTTGTTTGGCAATGCTTTGTCTTCTGTGGAAAGCTGCACGTGTGAAGTGATAGTTTTTCTGCAGAGTAAGATTGAAAAGAAAGCCTCTTGTCCCAACCTAACACCAGATTTCTGTTTTAGGTTCTGCTTGGGTATGCCATGACCCCCCATAGATTGCTTCTTGCTAAACTCAGCTGCAATGGTCTACTATTTCTAATACCATCAGGTGCAAACATACCTGCTAAACGGTAAGAGCTTTTGCACATGGTACTTTAATACTTATTTGACCCTCCCTGAGCCCCTATAGGATGAAGGCTTAGAAAGGGGTGGAGAAAGAAGCCCCCTTCCCTCTGGGGTTTCCGGTATTCAAGGGAAAATAAACAGCCAAACAGAAAAGTACCACATTATTAACGGCTTGGTAGTACATGATAGCACGCTACCTAACAAGGCAATTATTTTTCATTGTTATGAATTTTTGATACTATTTATATTATTGAGCACTTGCTAAGTGTCATGCAAATTTGGATATTTTTTCTCACGAAGTACTAACTACTTATGATTCAAATTTATCTTTCCATGTTTATGTCTTCTCAAATCATCTCAATTATTTAATGTTCATCTTCTGACCTTTTTTATTTTTTTGACCTTTTTAAAAAACTTTATTGTTATAGTTGATTTACAATGTTGTGTAAGTTTCAGGTGTACAGCAAAGTGAATCAGTTTTACATATACCCACTCTTTTTTAGATTCTTTTTCCATGTAGGTCATTACAGAGTATTGAGCAGAGTTCCTTGTGCTGTAAAGTGGTCCTTATTAGAAAATACAAATGAACTTATTTACAAAACAGAAATAGAGTCACAGATGTAGAAAACAAACCTATGGTTACCGGGGGAGAAAGTTGGGGAGGGATAAATTGGGAGATTGGGATTGACATATACACACTACTATATATAAAATTTGGGTATTCTTAATGTAGATACTTGCCACATTCCTACGAGTTGCGTTTGGTCATTATTCCTATTTTACAAAAGAGAAAAGTGAAGCTTTGAGCAATTAAGGAGCTTGTTCCAAAATCATTTGGCCAGTTCACACTCCAGCATGTGCTTTCAACTATAGCCATGGGTTTGAAATCCAGCCCTTCTGGTATATCCTAGCTATTTGTGGTCTGACAATTTTTAGATCTTTTTAACTTTGTTTCCTAATATGTAAAATCTTCTAGCCAGGTAATTGCAAGGCTTAAATGACTCAATATGGGTCAAGTACCAAGCACTCCCCTGAAACTGACACACAATAGGTGCTCAAGTACTGGTTACCTTCTTAGTTTCCCTCCTATTTTTGAATGTCAGTACACATTCATATTTTAAAACTTCAAATACATCTCTAGTTGTTCTTGATTTCAAAACAATCGTTCCATTATGAGACATATTAATTGAGAACCATATGACTATGCCAGCACTGGTTTTGTTGCTGGCTATAGAGTGAACCCACAAT
The DNA here is from genome assembly GCF_964270905.1 of Leucopleurus acutus. Taxonomy (NCBI): domain Eukaryota; kingdom Metazoa; phylum Chordata; class Mammalia; order Artiodactyla; family Delphinidae; genus Leucopleurus; species Leucopleurus acutus. The sequence goes on along the minus strand of NC_139159.1, from coordinate 22,558,055 downwards.
CCATTGTGAATGATAAACTGCCTCCCCCAAATGGAATAAAATGTGACAAATTTTATAATAGATGTATCTATAGAACACTGCGTTCTTTCAGTAGCCTTGGATGTAATGCCATTTGATCCATTGATTATTCCAAAGAAAATAGGTTTTCATTACCTTCTTGTACATTTAAAATTTTAATTTCATTTTAGTTATAATTTTTTATTCATTTCAGTTTGAAGACCATTTTCCTGGGTAGTGAAAATGAGCATAAAAGAGGTGTTGATAATTTGTGTTTTTCTGTTATTTTTGGAGTCAGGAAAATCTGATACCAATAACTCCTTTACTGGTTATATAACCTCTGCAAATTGCCTACCTTCTCTCATCTTCAGTTTCCTCTGTGTAAAATGGGACTGATAATAATGTCCTTGCAGTTTTCCTTTTTTTTTTTTTACTATCACAATTACACATGGGTTTTTAGCTGAGTATTGATTATGTAAGAGATATACCTTCAATATCACTTCCCTCTCCCATTTGCAACTATCCAAACAGTGTTTTATCCCTTACTGGTATGTTTTCTTGCTGCAACCTAGCTAAAATAGCATTTTTTTCATTTTTTCTTTATAGTTTTTCTTAAACCTGAGTTTTAGCCTTCTTGACCTGTTCTTTAGCGTTTGTAATATACTTTTATGTTGTTTTTATCCTTGGTTATATGACCATTCTATATAGTCTTAAGAAGCACCCTATTCCCAAAGAATAATAAACTCGAAAGTGAAATTACAACAGAAATATGAAAGGGCTAAATAAATACACCAACACAGAGTTGTTATCAACTCTCTGGGTAGGTGTGTTGGTGTATTTATTTATCCCTTTCATATGTCTGTTGTAGTTTCACTTTCGAGTTTATTATTCTTTGGGAATAGGGTGCTTCCTTTGACTCACTTGCCAGAGTTTATAGGTCTCATTCCTCTTAACTTTTAGATTACATGCCCAGAACTAAAGTATAAGACATGTCTGAATGTGCCTATTTTCATTCTTAACTATTTAGAAACTAACATGACCTTTTACTTTACCCCAAGGGTTTTGTTTTTTTTTTAAATCAAATCCACATAATCCTTCAGTTCTTTCTTATAATTTAGAATTAAATTCAAAGAAGTAAATCTCCTTTTTTGTTTCCTCTGCCCTTTAGTGAATAAAAGCCTATCAGTAAGAAAGAATAATACTTTATTGGGCACCTTTCACCAAATCTAGATTTCCAAGAGACATTCACCTGGTTGAAGTCCAACAACACTACTGGGTCTTGCCCCTGAAATACTTTTAAAAATGACTTCTGGGAAGTCTCATATGAATCTTTCATCTGACAGGACCTTAACCAAATTAATTCTATTGGGAAATGGGCTTTCTAGGACACCGAAAGGCTGAAGGCAGACTTACTATTCAGTGACAACTGGCAGTGAGGAATTCCGCTATCTATCCTGGGAGAGGATATAGCTAAGGCTGAGTTTGGCTTAAAAACAGGGTGAATACTTTCTTCTAAAGGTATAAACTACTACTTTAAATTCTTCCTGAATGGAGATAAAAGCTTTGAATATAAAAGGGTTGAGGCACAGTGAAACTAAAGCTTCTCAAATCTAGTAGGTCTTTTTCTTGTGTAGATACCAATATCTCCGTAAAATCTTTTTTTTTTGATGTGATCTTTATTTCTGTCTTAATTTATAAGCAATCTGACTCTTTTAAAAAAACCCTTGAGTAAGATATAATTCATATACCAAATAATCTGCCCATTTAAAGTATACAATTCAATGTTCTTTAGTATATTCACAGGGTTGAGCAACCATCACCACAATGTAATTTTAGGAAATTTCGTCCCCCCTGAAAAAAGCCTCAGACCCATTAAGAGTCACTCCTCATACCTCCTTGCTCCCCCCAGGCATAGGAACCACTAAACTACTTTCTGTCTCTATAGATTTGTTAAGTGATTTTGCTCAAAACGTGTGTCTATTTAACAAATCAGTAGAATCTTGACATTAGGAATTCTAAGTGACAAATGTAGGTAAGTTGATACATACAGTATCTGCTCCTATGATGTGTGCATCCTCCACTTCTGATAAGATGTATTAGAAATTGTTATGATTGAATAAAATAGAAATTCTCTTCCATTGCTTTTGTGTGTGTGTGTGTGTGTGTGTGCATGCGCACACACACACACACGTGCATGGTCATGTGAGTCTTTTGCTATCAATAAGCAACTCACCTAAAATGATGTAGTTGGTAACAGAAGTGAAATTGGCAAGAAGATCTCACTATCCTCCATCATCATGGTTACTACTGAATGATGTTTAAGAAGCTAAAGGAATAAATAGTGAACTTTGGATGCTAGAGTGGAGAGCAGGTAGTCTATGGGATGAAATCATTAGGTTGTTGAGGGAGGTTTTTGTTGTGAAGTTAAATCTGCAAAATGTGTCCACTGCTCCTTATCTCTAAGCAGTCCTGTTCAATGAATGGAGCACTGAATTGAAGGCAACATAGCCCAAAGCATGGTCCTTGTATTCTCTTAACCATACCAGTCAAGGGAGTTGAAAATCAGTGTGGCCCAGGTATCTAAAATTGATAACCCTACCTTAATGCCTGGGATGGTGATTTAGAGTATGATAGATGTCACAAGGACCCCATCCATGTCGGAAGCCTAACGCAAGATGGATTTCAGGGAAACTGTATCCCACACTGTAGATTAAAGCCTAGCCACCAAGTAACCTGGACAAGGGTAGACTAACTCATATCTTTGATGATTATGGTAGTTTTGCAGAATTTAAAAGTTCAGATTATGGTGTATTATAACTCACATGAAGATTTAAAATTTTGTCCTAAAGTTTTCTATGGTTATAAGTGTATGAAATTTCTGTATTTGTCTTTATAAGAAAACCCCTAAAGTATACATTAATTGGGTTGGTGCTGGGAGATAGGTGAAAGTAATATGAATATGACATTGCAGCTGAGCTATGCCATAATCTAATTGTTTGTTTGCCATTCATGAGCTTTTCTTGTGAGTCAACATTTTGAACGTTACATGAATATATAGAAAATGTTTTATGTAAATTGCCAGTGTTTGGCTTTTCAAAAATGTAATAATAGGCATACTTAAAAATAATTCTTGATATTGTTACAATCAAATGAAACAAGTTTGATCTGTAAAAGGCTATAAATATTTAATGATGCTTGAGAGGGACCAATTATATAAAATGTGTGAGAGAAAATCTATACACTCTAACAAGAGCCAATTGTTTATCAGATTATTAAAAAGATAGCAGTGCATAATCCATGGTGGTTTGTATGACCACCCTCAAGGGTCAGTGAGTAAACTGCAGGAAGTCTTGGTCATGGTCCTTAACAAAGTCTCAGGACCACCCAGATAAAGAGGTATCAAGGCAGATTATTGTCGTTCACTGAAGAGAATTAGGCTTCTTACGTGCTGGATAGCTGAAGTAAAGACATTAGCAGGGCTTTCTGGGCAGAGTCTTCCTTATTTCCACAGAATAAGACATAATGTACTTAATGCTGTCTGGCTCAAGAATACAGACTCTATCAGATTTCTGCAATATTTTCAACTAAGGCATAGATTGTTTAAATTCTTCCTGAGTAGTGAAGTATAAAGAGACTGCAGTACAGCCAAAACATTGAGATTTTTGGATGTGGCAAGATGTCACTTTCCAAAGACAGTCTACCCCAAAGCAAACTCTGCAGCCCGAGCAAGCTGACTGCAACTGGCCACTTTTCATCCTGCTCTGAGGGACTCCATTCTGTCCAATAATTGTCAGCATATTTGACCAAATAAATAGGGATCTTACTGTTATTTTGGAATGAGTGCTCATATGGTCTTTTCTGAGGGGATATTTTCTGAGGGGATATCCCTGAAAGGGGATATTTTTTCTCTCTCTCTTATCTTTGCATAAATAATCTCCTTCATGATATAATAATTTAACCTAGTATGTCATCTTTTTTCCATTTCCTGCACCCAAAGTTTCACATTACATTAATATTAGATTAAATTACAGTTTTTCATCTCTTCATTACTGGAACATTAATTCCGAAACCATTTATACTTACAGTTAAATGATCTGTCTGTCAAAATGGTAGTGCCATTTTGAGAGTAATAATTTTTACTGAATTAGCTTTTTAAAAACATTTAATTTTCATTTCAATTAGGTACATTATAGCTTTTCTGCATATTATTTTTTCTCCATTTGTTGAACCATTCTCTCACATTATGGATCTTTTTGGTATAGTTTAAAAGGATAAGATCTAGGTTTGAGGGTCTAGCTTTTTGACTCTAAAATAAAATTACTCATTCTTCCAAAGTTGAAACAACTACTGGCTGTAATTATCCAATAATATAAAGCAATGATATTGCATTAATTTCCAGGTTCAACTATAAATCACTGCTTAAAGAAGTATTTAGAAGGTGAGACAGGTTATCCTAAGGTTCAATCATGTCATTTTCCAGAAGATAGATCTTTTCATTTTAATTTCTAAGCAGAGCTACTTGCTCCCAAATTAAAGCCTACCTTTGGACAGATGGGTCTTTGCCCTGGAGCACAACTGATCACAAAAAATGCTTAGTAGGGGAACAGTGTTATAAATCAAAATGTTTATTACCTTGATCAAATAACCAGGCATGGCACTCAGTTGAATTCATGGTACTCTTTTTTTTTTTTTAACATCTTTATTGGAGTATAGTTGCTTTACAATGGTGTGTTAGTTTCTGCTTTATAACAAAGTGAGTCAGTTATACATATACATATGTCCCCATATCTCTTCCCTCTTGCGTCTCCCTCCCTCCCACCCTCCCTATCCCACCCCTCTAGGTGGTCACAAAGCACTGAGCTGATCTCCCTGTGCTATGCGGCTGCTTCCCACTAGCTATCTACCTTACGTTTGGTAGTGTATATATGTCCATGCCTCTCTCTCGCTTTGTCACAGCTCACCCTTCCCCCTCCCCATATCCTCAAGTCCATTCTCTAGTAGGTCTGTGTCTTTATTTCATGGTACTCTTTTTTTTTTTTTAAATTCAACATAGATTTTATTTATTTATTTATTTTATTTATTTATTTTTTTAACATCTTTATTGGGGTATAATTCCTTTACAATGGTGTGCCAGCTTCTGCTCTATAACAAAGTGAATCAGTTATACATATACACATGTCATGGTACTCTTAACTGTATTTAGTTTCAGACTTTCACCATCTGATAAATAAAGATTATTTTACTCTCCATTAGCTATATAGTATAACATAAACTTTGCAGATAGCTTCAAAAATGTAATATTTATTTCTACTTTAATATACATTATGATGGAGCATCCTGAGACAAGGAAACTTCATAGATTACTGTAGATGACCTAGTGACAACAATGGTATCTAATTATAATTATTTTATTAAAAACTATTGCTTTCTTTTGCATGGTTACAGATTAAATCTTATCTTATAAAAGATAAAATTACGTGTAGCAAAAATTAGCAATTCTATTCCTTTTCTTCATTCTGTTTACACTTTCTTTTCAAGGACTAATTATGTTTAGTGAAGGCTTTCTACCAATATAAATGAAGAGTATATATGACTTTTCAATCATAATATGTAAGATAAAAAAGTTTATAATAATCTAAAAAAATGAGAGGCATGTAAATTTGCTGCTTATTCTTCTATGTTGGGATCAGACAAGATATTTATACTGACATAAGCATACTTGCACCATTTAGTAAAATTAACTTATTATTATTTATTTTTACTGTCTTTTAAAAAATTTATGGCTTTTTATTGTCAAGGACAAATGTCATCTGTTTTATTTTCCTTTTAAATCTCCTCACTGTGCCTAGCACCTATTTCATAAGTATGACCAATGCAAATATAAAGTATAAATGCAAAAAGTTGTTTAAAATTGTAGGAAACATGTCCTTTCAAAAGCACAATTAAACCTAGCTAATCTGCAGATGTCTTACTCAATTCCTTATATTTGGCACGAATGTACTGAGTAAAGACAAATACCCGGAGTACCCACACTAGGCTCTGTCTTAATAATCCAGGTCTCTATCAATAATCAGAGTCTTCTAAACAGATACAGATTTTTTTCTTTTAGCTAAAAAGACAAAATGGTCTTATAGAGGCTAAAGTAAGTAACAGATCTTATTCAATCACTAAATTTTTAGTGATTATGTGTCTAGTCCAGAGACAACCATACATTTTTTGTCTGCCCAGACTTTTATTTAAATCCAAGAAAAAAAATATAAAAAAATTTGGAAAGTATTATGTATATATATGTATAAATAATGCAAATAAATAAAAATTTGGAAAGTATTATGTATATATATGTATAAATAATGCAAATAAATACTATCTTTGATCTGTAAATTGCCTTAGAGTTAACAAGTAAAATGATAAACACACCAATAAAAACAGGCAAAGGATGTGAACAGACAATTCACAGAAGACATAAAATTGCCCACAAAATAAATGAGAAAATATTCAACCTACAGTTATACAAATATGAAGAAATCAAAGGAAGTAGAGATATCTTTTGAACTACTAGATATATATGACATTTTATTTTTTTATCATGTTAATCTAGAATCATATTAACCTAGCAAGGTATGTTCAGACAACCAGAACTCATACCACTGGTGAGTATGCAAATTTGTACAAACTTTTGAAGGAAAATTTGCAATTTTATATAAAAAATTTTAAAGTTTTGTATATGTTTTTAAAAATAATTTTCACATTTAGTAACTTATCCTTAAAATGTAGTTAGGGATATTTGCAAAGTTTTAACTACAAGGATGTCCTTCTAATACTTTAGAATGTACAACATCAAGAGTGAGTCCTAAGGAAAACTATGGAGTTTGGGTGATTATGATGTGTCAGTGTAGGTTTATCCTTGGTAACAAATGCACCACTAATACTTTAGTATTAGAAGTATTTTAGATAGCCTAAAAGTGGATTGGTTAAATACATTATTATATATCTAATCTACAGATAATAAAATAGTTTAATAGAAGCATGTGTAATACTATGAAAAGACATTCATGGTATAAAATTTAAAAATCAAATTACTAGCCGTCATATTATATCATTTAACTTTTATGTAACAAAAATTCCTGTCTCTTTGTCCCTCTTTTACTACACACACACACACACACACACACTCTTCTGACAAGACTTAATCTAGAATGTTAATAGTGGTAGTATTTTTAAGAGTGATTATAAACAGTGATTTTAACTTTCTTCTTTTTGCTCATTTATATTTTCTAAAATTTCTGTATTACCCATCTATATACTGGGATAATATTTTGAGAGATTAAAAAGATTCTTCTGTAAGAGTTGCCTTGCTACCCGTTTATCCACCCCACACCATTTATTCTACATCAATAACTTTTTATACAGACGAACCTCAGAGGAGAGCAAATACACACCCAGAAAAATAGCAATGGGTTAACATTCTGAATGCAGTTTTAAAAACTGATGGTAGAAACAATAAAGCAAAGCTTTCAGTTTCAAGATCTTGCTTTTGCTAAGAAAGAAGAAAACAAAAGGAAAAAAAATCAGAAAAAAATAGTTTCCACACACCAAAGGCTGGAACTTAGAGGATTTTGTGGTAGGATTAATTTTTAAATGGCCCCAACTTTTCGTTCTTCCCTATATACATGCTCTTTGCACTGACCCTTTGCAGGTTCTCCCACAAGAGGCAGGCCCTGTGACTTGCTTAGGACAAGAGGAGGCAGTAGAAGTAGGGATGTGTGAATTCTGAGCCTTTGCCCCAAGAGGCCATGAGCATTTCTCTCTCTCAGACTCCTGCTTCTTACATGACAACATGCCAGGTTAGCCTCCAAGAGAGACTGCATAGAGCAGGGTGATTCATCACAGAAAGCTAACCTGTCACCGGCCCACAAGTTGATCACTCGTGCATGAACAACCCCAGTCAAAATGAACTGAGCCAAAGCTGGAAAAAAAATTAGCAAAGCCAAGCCCTGACTGACAGAACCCATAATAGACCCATAATAAAAATAAATGTTTTATTTTGTGTTACTAATGCTTTGTGTTTGTTCTGTAGTATTATACTGGCAATAGTTAATCAATACAAATTTTAAAGCATCAAATTTGTAATATAAATTACAGAGTAAAGAAGAACATAAGGCAAGCTAATACATGAGTTTTCACAGCATTGGGATAACTACAAGGTACTAGGAAAATCACAAAAAACATAATTAGACTTTAAATGCTGACAGGTACCAGGGGATGGCCAAAACCAAAGAAACTAGGTGAAAAACTCTATATGGGTTTAAGACAGAAACCAAAAAATGCAGATACTTGGATCTTGCTTCCTAGAGAGTGGCCAAGCCAGACCAAAAGGCTGTTATAGAAGCTTCTCATCTAACACGGTGCTTGAGTTGTACAGTAGCAAAGTTTGCCACAGAGAAGCTTCACAGTGTCCTACCAATCCAAGATTAGCACAGAAGAGCATCTAAAATATTCTCTTTGTCCATTGAGAAGGATACTGATATGGCCAAGATCATGAGCCAGAAAACTCAAAAGAGCCTATGGGGTGAACCTCATAATGAAGGTTGTGTCAGTGAAGTACAATTAGATTATGCTGAGTAACAAACAATCTCAAAAGCTCTGCAGCTTAAAACAGTAAGATTTAATTCCTATGAATCTGTTCACTGCAGTCTGAAGAGGGGGTGGGGGCAGGGAGTCTGTTCATTGTAGTTACTCAGGGAATTAGGGGGATGTTGGCTTCAAGGTATAATGACTCCTTCTCAACATACGCATTTATGATTTCTGAATCAAGGCCAGGGAACATGGGTGAACAAGGGCCAACCATTAAATGTTCCCACCCAGAAGGGACACATGCCATTTTCCTTTTATTTGTCTGAATTTGGAGTAGAAGGAAAAGAGACCTGATAAATATGGCCAAAGAGAGAAAAACCAGGATATCTGGAAATAGATTACGTACCATGGCAAGAAGGAGCAGACAAATCCAAGTTCCATATTAGGACCAGAAGCTAATAGTATAGGTTTAGGGGCTCTCTTTAAAACAAAAAGCATACAAAATATTTTAACTAATTATTTACCTTCTACACCTTTTAATGGTTTTCCCTTTCATTTTGGCTATATGTGTTTATTTGATAACAGTTTTATAATATTTTCTATAGAGAAAATAGAAAGATAATTTAGTCTTCTCACATGACTAATTGAAAATTTGTTATTATTATTAATAGTTTAGAATAATTTCATTCCAGGTTGACCCCTTATTATTCATGTAAAAATATTATGTAATCTTTTTGGACTGTTGTCAAATATAGGAAAATCTGTAAGTCAAGTTTATTTGATATTGTAATGTCATTTGGCATGAGGGGAAGTATGACAAAAGGGCAGCCAAAAGGAATGAGATAGGAGGCCTAACCAATTATGGATAAAATACCTTAATATTTCAAATTTTCTCTAAATATGAGACCATGTGAACACACTGCTAGGGTCTCTCTGTCTATACAAATGAAGGGCCCTGTGCAGGCAGAATTCTAAGATTACTGGCCCCTGGTGCCCACACCCTGTATTATCAATCCTCTCCTTCTGGAAGCAGATAGAACCTGCAAATATGATGGGACAACTCTCCCATGATTAGCTTCCTAATCAGTTGATTTTGAGTTAATTCAAAGGGAGATTATCTAGATGGTCCTGCCCAAACCGCCCGATCCCTTTAAAGGGACTGGGCCCTCCAGAAGCACAGAGATTCAAAGCATGAGAGGACCTTCTGTGAAGGGGAGCCCTTGGCAAGGATATGAGAGTGGCCTCTAGCACTTGATAGCTGTCCCCACAGAAATCTAGCAAGAAAATGGGGAACTCAATCATAGAAATGCAAGGGAATAAATTCTGACAACCTGAGGAAGCTGGGAGCAAGTCTTTCCCTAATCCAGGCTCCACTGAGAAGGCACCCAGCTGACATCTCGGTTTCAGGTGCCTCCTGAGGCCCTTTGGACTCCTGACCCATGAAACTGGGACGTAACACCTCTGTGTTTTTAGTCTCATAGTTGAGGTTATTTATTATGCATCAGTGACCTAATACAGGCCCAAAGCTTGACTTCGGTAGCTTTGTAGTCAGTGCTTCTCTAGGAGTGAAGAAATGTGATCCCGCAGTGACTCAGATGTCAAGGAGAACTGGATATTGCTGACCTGTCACAGAGGTCATGGCAACGATCATGGTCATCAGCAGCAGATGTCAGAGTGTGATGCCCAAACTCAAGTTCAGACAAGCTAAAGGTCAGTGGAGGTCAATGTATAACATTTAAGACTAGAAGAATCAGCCACAACTTCAGACTAGAGCATCCAGACTCAGGGTCCATACATTGACTACCTGAAGGAGAGGGGCAAAGAGGAAGGGGCGAGGGGATGGGGGTGATCTTCAATGGCTCACTTTTAAAACCTCAATTGATCACATTGAAATCAGAAGTGAATAAGATAGTTCAAATTATTAAGTCCATGGTTTCTAACATTAGTGAAGTGAAGGCTGCACCTATGTTAAATTCAGTTCTGGATATTTAAAGGAAGTCATATTTTTGTATGGGCAAGTCAGTGCCTCAATTTCTTCCTTTTTTTTTTAACATCTTTATTGGAGTAAAATTGCTTTATAATGGTGTGTTAGTTTCTGCTTTGTAACAAAGTGAATCAGTTATACATATACATATGTCCCCATATGTCTTCCCTCTTGTGTCTCCCTCCCTCCCACCCTCCCTATCTCACCCGTCTAGGTGGTCACAAAGCACCGAGCTGATCTCCCTGTGCTATGTGGCTGCTTCCCACTAGCTATCGTTTTTACATTTGGTAGTGTATATATGTCCATGCTACTCGCTCACTTCGTCCCAGCTTACCCTTCCCCCTCCACATATCCTCAAGTCCATTCTCAAGTAGGTCTGTGTCTTTAGTCCCGTCTTGCCACTAGGTTCTTCATGATCTTTTTTTTTTTTTTGGACTCCATATATATGTGTTAGCATATGGTATTTGTTTTTCTCTTTCTGACATACTTCACTCTCTATGACAGACTCTAGGTCCATCCACCTCACTACAAATAACTCAATTTCGTTCCCTTTTATAGCTGAGTAATATTCCATTGTATATATGTGCCACATCTTCTTTATCCATTCATCTACCAATGGACACTTCGGTTGCTTCCATGTCCTGGCTATTGTAAACAGAGCTGCAATGTACATTTTGATACATGACTCTTTTAGAATTATGGTTTTCTCAAGGTATATACCCAGTAGTGGGATTGCTGGGTCGTATGGTGGTTCTATTTTTAGTTTTTTAAGGAACCTCCATACTGTTCTCCATAGTGGCTGTATGAATTTACATTCCCACCAACAGTGCAAGAGGGTTCCCTATTCTCCACACCCTCTCCAGCATTTACTGTTTGTAGATTTTTTGACGATGGCTATTCTGACCAGTGTGAAATGATATCTCATTGTAGTTTTGATTTGCATTTCTCTAATGATTAATGATGTTGAGGCTTCTTTCATGTGTTTGTTGGCAATCTGTATATATTCTTTGGAGAAATGTCTATTTGGGTCTTCTGCCTGTTTTTTTTTTTTTTGGCGGTATGCGGGTCTCTCACTGCTGTGGCCTCTCCCGTTGCAGAGCACAGGCTCCAGACATGCAGGCTCAGCAGCCATGGCTCACAGGCCCAACAACTCCGTGGCATGTGGGATCTTCCTGGACCAGGGCACGAACCCATGTTCCCTCCATCGGCAGGTGGACTCTCAACCACTGTGACACCAGGGAAGCCCTTCTGCCTGTTTTTGGATTGGGTTGTTTGTTTTTTTGATATTGAGCTGCATGTGCTGCTTGTAAATTTTGGAGATTAATCCTTTCTCAGTTGCTTCATTTGAAAATATTTTCTCCCATTCTGAGGGTTGTCTTTTCGCCGTCTTTATGGTTTCCTTTGCTGTGCAAAAGCTATTAAGCTTCATTAGGTCCCATTTGTTTATTTTTGTTTTTATTTCCATTTCTCTAGGAGGTGGGCCATAAAGGGTCTTGCTGTGATTTATGTCATAGAGTGTTCTGCCTATGATTTCCTCTAAGAGTTTGATAGTGTCTGGCCTTACATTTAGGTTTTTAATCCATTTTGAGTTCATTTTGTTGTATGGTGTTAGGGAGCATTCTAATTTCATTCTTTTACATGTACCTGTCCAGTTTTCCCATCACCACTTATCGAAGAGGCTGTCTTTTCTCCACTGTATATTCTTGCCTCCTTTATCAAATATAAGGTGGCCATGTGTGTGTGGGTTTACCTCAGGGCTTTCTAACGTCTTCCATTGATCTATATCTCTGTTTTTGTGCCAGTACCATATTGTCTTGATTAGTGTAGTTTTGTAGCATAGTCTGAAGTCAGGGAGTCTGATTCCTCCAGCTCCGTTTTTCTTTGTCAATATTGCTTAGGCTATTTGGGGTCTTTTGTGTTTCCATACAAATTGTGAACTTTTTTTGTTCTAGTTCTCTGAAAAATGCCAGTGGTAGTTTGATAGGGATTGCACTGAATCTGTAGATTGCTTTGAGGAGTAGAGTCCTTTTCACAATGTTGATTCTTCCAATCCAAGAACATGGTATATCTCTCCATCTATTTGTGTCATCTTTAAGTTCTTTCATCAGTGTCTTATAATTTTCTGCATACAGGTCTTTTGTCTCCTTAGGTAGGTTTATTCCTAGATATTTTATTCTTTTTGTTGCAATGGTAAATGAGAGTGTTTTCTCGATTTCACTTTCAGATTTTTCATCATTAGTGTATAAGAATGCCAGAGATTTCTGTGCATTAATTTTGTATCCTGCTACTTTACCAAATTCATTGATTAGCTCTAGTAGTTTTCTGTTGGCATCTTTAGGATTGTCTATGTATAGTATCATGTCATCTGCACACAGTGACAGTTTTACTTCTTCTTTTCTGAATAGGATTCATTTTATTTCTTTTTCTTCTCTGATTGCTATGGCTAAAACTTCCAAAACTATGTTGAATAAGAGTGGTGAGAGTGGGCAACTTTGTCTTGTTCCTGATCTTAGTGAAAATGGTTTCAGTTTTTCACCATTGAGAACAATGTTGGCTGTGGGTTTGTCATATATGGCCTTTATTATGTTGGGGAGAGTTTTATCATAAGTGGGTATTGAATTTTGTTGAAAGCTTTCTCTGCATTTATTGAGATAATCATATGTTTTTTCTCCTTCAATTTGTTAATATGGTGTATCACATGGGTTGATTTGCGTATATTGAAGAATCCTTGCATTCCTGGGATAAACCTCACTTGATCATGGTGTATGATCCTTTTAATGAGCTGTTGGATTCTGTTTGCTAGTATTTTGCTGAGGATTTTTGCATCTATGTTTATCAGTGATATAGGCCTGTAGTTTTCTTTCTTTGTGAAATCTTTGTCTGGTTTTGTTTTTAGGGTGATGGTGACTTCATTGAATAAGTTTGGGAGTGTTTCTCCCTCTGCTATATTTTGGAAGAGCTTGAGAAGGATAGGTGTTAGCTCTTCTCTGAATGTTTGATAGAATTCGCCAGTTAAGCCATCTGGTTCTGGGCTTTTGTTTGTTGGAAGATTTCTAATCACAGTTTCAATTTCAGTGCTTGTGACTGGTCTGTTCATATTTTCTATTTCTTCCTGGTTCAGTCTTGGAATGTGTACATTTCTAAGAATTAGTCCATTTCTTCCAGGTTGTCCATTTTATTGGCATATAGTTGCTTGTAGTAATCCCTCATGATCCTTTGTATTTCTGCAGTGTCAGTTGCTACTTCTCCTTTTTCATTTCTAATTCTATTGATTTGAGTCTTCTCCCTTTTTTTTTGATGAGTCTGGCTAATGGTTTATTAGTTTTGTTTATCTTCTCATAGAACCAGCTTTTAGTTTTATTGATCTTTGCTATTGTTTCCTTCATTTCTTTTTCATTTATTTCTGATCTGATCTTTATGATTTCTTTCCTTCTACTAACTATGTTTTTTTTGTTGTTGTTGTTCTTCTGTCTCCAATTGCTTTAGGTGTAAGGTTAGGTTGTTTATTTGAGATGTTTCTTGTTTCTTAAGATAAGATTGTATTGCTATAAACTTCCCTCTTAGAACTGCTTTTGCTGCATCTGATAGGTTTTGGGTCATCATGTTTTCATTAACATTTTCTTCTAGGTATTTTTTGATTTCCTCTTTGATTTCTTCAGTGATCTCTTGGTTATTAAGTAGTGTATTGTTTAGCCTCCATGTGTTTGTATTTTTTCCTGTAATTGATATCTAGTCTCATAGCATTGTGGTCAGAAAATATACTTTATACAATTTCAATTTTCTTAAGCTTATGAAGGCTTCATTTGTGACCCAAGATATGAGCTTGACTGTCTCAGTCAAGGTAAAGTTCAATAACTGCCTTTGAAGGTAACTATTTATATCTCAGGGTTTCTGGTTCACTTTAGAATGGTTACACACTGAGCTTTTAAAGATGTGTATTCCAACCCTTCTCCTGGTACTGAAGGCCTGGTACAGATAAAAACAATAACATTTGTATGAAACAGTAGAGGGACATGAAGAAGCATGAGACTTGGCAAATCATTTCTTACAGGTTCTTTATGCATTATAATTATGAGATAAATGAAAGCTCAGTGTAAAGGAATATATTAAATATTCAATTTGTATGATTCCATATATTATTTTCACAAATTTTAATAAGAAACTTGAACTTTCATCCACAAACAACAGCACCTGATGAACATTTAATGAAGATTGTTTTAAATTCTGATAGTCACCATCAGCACAAAACATTGTCTTCATAAATAGCTTTTAAATATTCTAAATCATTTTTTACAACACTTTAAAACTCTACTATAGTTACAATCACATTAAAAAAATTTAATATTCTTTCCTTTAATACAAAATTGATCAATATTATTATGATATTTCCTATGAACGTATGACTACATTTTCAGCCAATTGAATTTTTTTATATTAAGTATTTCAAAACAAAGAAGAAACCATAATTTTCACAAAATGCATGCCATTTTACAGCAGTCACTGTACAGCTAGCATGGACACCTCTAAAAAGGCACATGAGCCACAATAGAAGTATCATATACCTGAAAAGATGGGGAGCACAGCGCCTGCCAGGAACTCCTGCCTTTCCTTTTCACCCTGTCTTCCAGCCACACCCTCCCCTGAATGGCCACACATGTGTGTTCCTTCCAGGGCTCCACAGGCTCCCTGTCTCCACAGGCAGTGACATTCCTTGCACTGCCTACTAAGCAGCTGAGCAGGCTGTGAAGTACCTCCTAGATAGCCACAGCCCATCAGTGTGGAGCAGCAAGGGCTGGTGGTCCTGCAGCAGCTACAGATGCAGTCTCCTTGGGAAATCCCATCAGACCCTGCTCCAGTCAGACAGGTTTCATGAGCTACAGGAAAGGCTGCTGGGGCTCCAGGAAGCCAACCTTGGGTCTCTGGAAGCCAGGACACCAATATTCTGGAAACCATAGAGTGAAGAATATTTAAAATGACTCATTGTTATCCCTTGTAAAAATAGTTACTGTGAAAATATTCATAATGTTGTGAAAAGCCAATTATGCATCTTGCTCCTAGAAGCATCTGACAATGAAGGTAATTATTTAATTGGTATGTGTGTAAGCCTTTCTCTGCCTAAAATATATGCCAAATGCAAAAGAAATGAAAAATGTGAAATACAGTAAGTTCACTCAGAATGCACATTTTAAATTAATATCCCTTCTAAAATCGAAAGTAGTTCTCTCCCATCCCCCAAGTTTGCTCCACTTAACTAGCCAATATTCATAAAATGCTACACTGGGCACAATGAAGAGTGTTGAAAGGAAAAGGTAAATATATGGTTCTACCTTTCTACACTCAACCAATTAATGAAGGAAAACAAATGTACATATGTAGAGTACAGGATGGAATGGTGGAAAAGCTTGTGTGGTGCCTTCACTAACCGGCTTGCCCCACCTCTGCCCTTTTCCTCTTTCTCCATCTCAATCTCCATGTGTAAGAGGGAGCCAGCACCAGGACAGACCCCACCCACCTATAAGGAATTGTGGAGAATTTGAATGAGCTTTACAAAATCATTACTCTCAGAGCACCTGAATTCCACCTGAGTGTGAAATTCATAACATTATGTTAAGATAAAAAATTTGGACCAGCACAATGTTTTTCAACCCATAATATGTTCAGAATGAAGCAGGTATATGGTGATATCTACATAGATGAATCAATTTTTCTAACAGAAGAAAATTCAAAGCCAGAGTATGAAAACATAAATTACACAACATAAGTGTCTCCAATATTGCTAATGCTTGCACTGGGAAGGAAAAAGAAAGCCAATAAATATTGTAGAAGGGAAGGGAGTTTATGTGTATATCATAAGATTATATTCTATTTTCAATCCACAAATTGCCTATTTTATGCAAAATAGAGGCCAGGGTCAGATAATTTAATGAATAAGCATCTAATGTAGCATAGGAAATGAATGCCTTCAACATAACAGGTGGTTCTGATTAAGTATGAAGTAGTGCTTTATTCTTCTTTTACTTCTCTCTCCATTGAGAGTCTTCTCCATGTACCCAGTTGTTTGTTCTGTTTCCTATACTGTCTCTCTCTATATCTCTATGCCTCGCTGTCTCTGTCTCTGTCTCTCTCTGGCTGTCTCTCTAATGTAATATAGGGTCATACAGACAGAGACAGAGAAACTGAAAGAGACAGAGAGAGAGGGGCCATGAAAGAGAGAGCTGCCATCACTTCCAGCTTCTCAAATTAATACATTATTCTCAAGTTTCCTAAAACAAGGTGGCTAAAACTGTGGGGAAAACTCGATAGGAATCCCTAAAGGAGTGAGACCTTATCGAGTTGTTGGGTGGATGATATTTTTAGTGTTGCTTTTCAGTTATATTTTGAAGTATTTTTCTACCAGAAAGTGTAATATAGATTTATAAATCAGTGTAATACCTCCCTTAGGAAACTTTGGTGTCATCGTAACTATTTGATAGGAAATACATTGTTTTAGGAAGGAAACTGTCTACTCACATTAAACCAACCATCCATAAGAATATATTTGACGTGTTTTATATGAATGTTTCTGCAAATTTAAAAAAATCAATCAAATGAGTACTGAAGCTCAGATCAGAATGGTATTTCAAAAATGTGATTGCTGCAGCTTTAGCAATTTTTCCTCCTCAAAGCAAAAGTTAAGTTACAAGTGCCAGTTTCGTATTTAAAATTCTTTATTTCTTTTCATCTTTTTTTTCTGGAAATTATTTTATCCTGAGTATTATTTTCTTTTGATTGATTTCATTAGGGTGTATCTTCTTCAGTGTTAAGCATCTTTTGAGAATATGAATAATAAGCTTTTTTTCTTGAAGCATGACAACTTTATCTTTAAAATTAGTGTTTGTCTTTAAGGGTTTTTTAATATCAGACAGAATTATTCAATACTGTGGGAAAAGTTGGTTTCTTTACCTGCAAATAAAATTCAGAGGGGCTGGTGTTCTCTACTGGTCACTGTGTTTTTGTCTGTATATTAAAAAAAATAAGTAATAGACTTCATTTTTTTAGTAGTTTTAGAGTTATGGAAAAATTAAGCAGAAAGTACAGAGTGTTCCCATATAACTGCTCACTACCCTTCCACCTTCTAGTTTCTCATATCAATATCTTCCATTGGTGTGGTACACTTCTTACCATTCATAAGCCAATATCGATATGTTATTATTAACTAAAGTTCATAGCTTATATTAGAGTTTAATCTTTGTGTTTTACATTCTATGGGTTTTGACAAATTTGTAAGAACATGTATACAACACTGTAGTAACAAACAGAATAGTTTCACTGCCCTGTGTTCCATTTATTCATCCTTCCATCTTCCCCACCCTTAACCACCAAGTGCTGGCAACCATTGATCTCTTTATTTCTCTACAATTTTCCATTTTCAGAATGTCATATAGTCGAAATCATACAGTACATAGCCTTTTCAGATTGGCTTCTTTCACTTAGTAATATGCATTTAAGGTTCTTTCATGCTTTTTTATAGCTTGATAGCTTATTTCTTTTGAAAGGTGAATAATATCCCATTGTCTGGATGTAGTACAGTTTGTTTATCCATTCGTCTACTGAAAGACATCTTGATTGCTTCCATGTTTTGGCAATGATGAATAAAGTTGCTATGAACTTCCATGTGCAGGTCTCTATGTGGACACAAAGCTTCGACTCCTTTGCATAAATACTAATGCATATGATTGTTGGATCATACAGTAAGAGTACACTTAAATTTGGAAGAAATTGCCAAGCTATCTGTCAAAGTGGTTTTACCATTTTGAATTCTCACCAGCAGTGATTGAGAGTTCCTGTTGCTCCATATTTTCACCAGCATTTTGTGTTGTCAGTGTTTTAGATTTTTTCCATTCTAATAAATGTATATCTCATTGTTGTTTTAATTAGCAGTTTCCTAATGACATATCATGTTGAGCATCTTTTCATATGCTTAATTGCCATCTGTATATCTTCTCTTGTGAGATGTCTATTCAGATAATTTTTTTCCATTTTTAATTGGGCTATTTTCTTATGGTTGAGACTTAAGAGTTCTTTGTATATTTTGGATAACGATCCTTTACTAAATACATGTTTTGCAAATATTTTCTCCCAGTCTGTAACTTGTCTTTTCATTCACTTAAGAGTGTGTTTTGCAGAACAGACATTTTTAATTAAAAAAAAGTTTTACTGGAGTATAATGAAATCCAACTTCTTAATTTTTATTTTATGGATCATGCTTTCAGTGTTGAATCTAAAAAGTCACTTCCAAAGCAAGGTCACCTATTTTTTCACCTACGTTATGATCCAGGACTTTTATAGTTTTTCATTTTACATTTAAATGAATGAGTCATTTTACATTTAGATGTATGAGTCATTTTACATTTAGGTGCATTGGAGTTAATTTTTGTGAAAGATGTGTGGTCTGTGTCTACATTTATTTATTTATTTTTACATGTGCATGTCCAATTGTTCCAGAATCATTTGTTTAAAAGACTATTTTTCTTTTCCATGGGATAGCTTTTGCTTCTTTGTCAAAGATAACTTGAATATATTTGTGTCTGTTCCTGAGCTCTCTATTCTGTTCCATTGATCTATTTGTCTATTTCTGTCTTGATTATATAGCTTTGTAGTCAGTCTTGAAACCAGATAGTGTCAGTACCCTGACTTTGTTCTTTTCTTTCAATATTATATTGGCTATTTTTGTTCTTTTGCCTTTTCATATAAATGTTAGAATCAATTTGTCAATATCTAAATAATAACCTGCTGGGATTTTGATTGGGAGTACATTGAATTTATAGATCAAGTTGGGAAGAACTGACATCTTACTAATGTTGAGTCTTCCTATTCATGCACATGGAATATAGCTCCATTTATTTAGATCTTTCTTTTATCAGTTTTGTAATTTTCCTCATAGAGATCTTATACATACTTTGTTAGATTTATACCTAAGTATTTCATTTTTTTGCTGCTAATGTAAAAGGCATTGTGTTTTTAATATCAAATTCCATTTTTTAGTACTGGTATATAAGAAAACAATCCCCTTATCTAAGGCTTCCAGTACCAGTTTGAACAGGATGATTGAGAGTGGACATCCTTGTCTTGATCCTGATCTTAGCAGGAAAGCACTTAGTTTCTTGTCCTTACGTTTTCAACTGTCCTAAGTGAAGTCCTGGAGCCATTCAGCTTCACAAGGCCGTGCTACCTTATCATCTAAACAAACACTTAAAAATCTTGGCAATTGGTGAGCTATGTTTTTGGGTTACGCAATATTTCTTATGTGTGTTTTGTAGGATTTTGATAACTCTTGATGGAAAAAAGGTCTGTAGCCAAATAAGTTTCAGAATCATTGGGTAACAGAAAAGTAAGGCGGGTGTGTTCTCTAGTACCCACTATTGGAAACATTGCCGTTCCATGAGCTAGAGATGCTGTTGATCTTTAACATCATAAAGAAAGATTTATTAATAGTCCATTGTGTACAAAGTTCTGGAAACAATGTTGCTTCCTTGCATCCTTCTCTCAGAAAAGTATGCATGCAGCCACCAAAAAGAGTCTGGCTACAGTGATGTGTGGGGGTAGTGCATTATGTCAGTGCTGGCACCAGGCAGCATGGAAGAAAAAATGCCTGCTACTGGATGCAGCTATACACCTGTATCTGCAAGGCTGACTGACTGTGTATATGCACCCTTATGCAGCAACAATTCTAAAGAAAAATAATTACTGAAATCTCTACTACTCCAGGTTTGTATGTTTCCTTTCATAGAGTTATCAGGTGGAGACATGGCAGCTGTTTTCTGAGGCTTTGGAGTGCCTTTGAAATTTAACCTTCAGCTCTTCTCAGTTCACTTAGTAGTTATTCACCCACAGGAAAACATTTTCCGACCTATACATCTTAAATGCCACAAAGTGCCTTTGCTGCAGCATGGCTGAGGATGACAGCTATTTGATGGCGGACTATAAGATGATGTCTGAGTCAGCTTAGGCTGCTATAACAAATCACCACATTCTGGTAGCTGAAACAACAAACATTTATTTCCTCACATTTCTGGAGGCTGGAAGTCCAAGATCAAGGTGCCAGTATATGGTATATGCAGTGTCTGGTTGGAGCCCTCTTCCTGGTTTGCAGATGGCTGTCTTCTCCTTGTATCCTCACATGGCAAAGAGCAGAGAGAGAGAGAGAGAGAGAGAGAGAGAAAGAGGGAGAGAACTCTCTTGTAAGAACACTAATCAAGAGGGTTCCACCCATGATCTAACTGTCTTCCAAAGGCCCCACATCCTCAAATCATCCCATTGGGCATTCAGATTTCAATATATGAATTTTGAGGCCACACAAACTTATAATCCATTATAATGTCTTATAGATACAAAGCTAGAGAGAATTATGAGCCAGTTTGGGCAGGTAAATCACTAAAAAAGCCTTTCATTCTGGCTAAATCTGATCTTTATTTTTCTTTTTCCTGGGTAACTGAAAAATCTGTATCTTCAAGTTATATCTGTTTCAACCTAGAGTCTAAGATGAGTTTTATTTTTTTGACATAAGATAATGGTATAAAATGTATTAACTAACATTTATTTAGTATTTACCATAGGCAAGGCATAGACTAACTCTGATCTGCAGTTCAGTCTTGAACCCATTATGTATTCCCTTATAACACAATGCTAACCATTGTAATAGGGCAATTTTACTCAGAAAGTTACATTAGGTTTTGTATGTGTGAACTGCTATATTGTAGATCAGAGGTCCATAAACTACCTGTTTTTGTTTTCGTCCATTTTTTTTTTCCTAAACAGACTGTGAACTAAAAATGGTTTATGGGTCACCCTGGTGGCACAGTGGTTGAGAGTCCGCCTGCTGATGCAGGGGGCACGGGTTCGTGCCCCGGTCCGGGAGGATCCCACATGCTACGGAGCGGCTGGGCCCGTGAGCTATGGCCACTGAGCCTGAGCGTCTGGAGCCTGTGCTCCACAATGGGAGAGGCCACAACAGTGAGAGGCCCGTGTACCACAAAAAAAAAAAATGGTTTACATTTTTAAATGGTCATATTTTAAATAGTTAGTAAAGAGACTGAACCAAGATGGCAGAGTAGAAGGATGTTCTCTCACTCCCTCTTGTGAGAACACCAGAATCACAACTAGCTGCTGGACGGTCATCTACAGGAAGACACTGGAACTCACCAAAAAAGATACCTCACATCCAGAGACAAAACAGAAGCCACAATGAGATGGTAGGAGGGGTTCAATCACAGTAAAATCAAGTCCCATAACTGCTGCATGTGTGACTCACAGACTGGAGAACACTTAGATCACAGAAGTCCACACACTGGAGTGAATGTTCTGAGCCCACGGTCAAGCTTCCCAACCTGGGGGTCCGGCAACAGGAGGAGGAATTCCTAGAGAATCAGACTTTGAAGCCTACTGGGATTTGATTGCAGGACTGTGACAGGACTGGGGGAAACAGAGATTCCACTCTTGGAGGGCACACACAAAGTAGTGTGAGCATTGGGACCCAGGAAGGAGCAGTGACCACAGGGGAGACAGAAGCCAAACTACATGTCAGTGTTTGAGGGTCTCCTGCAGAGTCGGGGGGTGGTTGTGGCTCACTGTGGGGACAAGGACACTGGCAGCAGAAGTTCTGGGAAGTACTCCTTGGTGTGGGCCCTCCCAGAGTCTGCCATTAGTCCCACCAAAGAGCCCAGGTAGGCTCAGCAGTCAAGTGGATTAAAGTTTTACTGAGCTCTGACCACCAGAGCAACAGTCAGCGCTACCCACCAACAGACCCGCCCATCAGAAAACTTGTACAAGCCTCTTAGATAGCCTCATCCACCAGAGGGCAGACAGCAGAAGCAAGAAAACTACAATCCTATAGCCTGTGGAACAAAAACCACATTCACAGAAAGATAGACAAGATGAAAAGGCAGAGGGCTATGTACCAGATGAAGGAACAAGATGAAACCCAGGAAAAACAACTAAATGAAGTGGAGATAGGCAACCTTCCAGAAAAAGAACTCAGAATAATGATAGTGAAGATAATCCAGACCTCGGATAAAGAATGGAGGCAAAGATCAAGAAGATGCCAGAAATGTTTAACAAAGACATAGAAGAATAAAGAAAAAACAAACAAAGATGAACAATACAATGACTGAAATGAAAAATACACTAAAAGGAATCAATAGCAGAATAACTGAGGCAGAAGAACAGATAAGTGACCTGGAAGACAGAATGGTGGAATTCACTGCTGTGGAACAGAATAAAGAAAAAAGAATGAAAAGAAATGAAGACAGCCTAAGAGACCTCTGGAACAACACTAAACGAAACAACATTCATATTATAGGGGTCCCTGAAGGAGAAGAGAGAGAGAAAGGACCCGAGAAAATATTTGAAGTTATTATAGTCGAAAAATTCCCTAACATGGGAAAGGAAATAGCCACCCATGTCCAGGAAGCACAGTGAGTGCCATACAGGATAAACCCAAGGAGAAACATGCCGAGAAACATAGTAATCAAACTGGCAAAAATTAAAGACAAAGAAAAAGTATTGAAATTAGCAAGGGAAAAACGACAAATAACATACAAGGGAACTCCCATAAGGTTAAAAGCTGATTTCTCAGCAGAAACTCTACAAGTCAGAAGGGGGTGGCATGATATACTTAAAGTCATGAAAGGGAAGAACCTACAACCAAGATTACTCTACCTGGCAAGGATCTCATTCAGATTCGATGGAGAAATCAAAAGCTTTACAGACAAGAAAAACCTAAGAGAATTCAGCACCAACAAACCAGCTCTACAACAAGTGCTAAAGGAAC
This sequence comes from Leucopleurus acutus, assembly GCF_964270905.1. NCBI lineage: Eukaryota > Metazoa > Chordata > Mammalia > Artiodactyla > Delphinidae > Leucopleurus > Leucopleurus acutus. The sequence goes on along the minus strand of NC_139159.1, from coordinate 22,534,692 downwards.
TTCTCTAAGTGAGAAACACAAGAGAAGAAAAGGACCTACAAAAACAAACTGAAAACAATTAAGAAAATGGTCATAGGATCATATATATTGATAATTACTTTAAACATGAATGGATTAAATGCTCCAACCAAAAGACACAGGCTTGCTGAATGGATACAAAAACAAGACCCATATATATGCTGCCTGCAAGAGACCCACTTCAGACCTAGGGACACATGCAGACTGAAAGTGAGGGGATGGAAAAAAATATTCCATGCAAATGGAAATCAAAAGAAAACTGGAGTAGCAATACTCATATCAGATAAAATAGACTTTAAAATAAAGAATGTTACAAGAGACCAGGAAGGACACTACATAATGATCAATGGATCAATCCAAGAAGAAGATATAACAATTATAAATATATATGCACCCAACATAGAACATAGGAGCACCTCAAAACATAAGGCATCTGGTAACAGCTATAAAACAGGAAATCGACAGTAACACAATAATAGTAGGGGACTTTAACACCTCACTTACACCAAGGGACAGATCATCCAAAATGAAAATAATTAAGGAAATGGAAGCTTTAAATGACACAATAGACCATATATATTTAATTGATATTTATAAGATATTCCATCCAAAAACAGCCGTTTACACTTTCTTCTCAAGAGTGCACAGAACATTCTCCAGGATAGATTACATCTTGGGTCACAAATCAAGCCTCAGTAAATTTAAGAAAATTGAAATCATATCAAGCATCTTTTCTGACCACAATGCTATGAGAGTAGAAATCAATTACAGGGGAAAAAAGGGGTAAAAACACAAACACATGGAGGCTAAACAATACATTACTAAATAACCAAGAGATCACTGAAGAAATCAAAGAGGATATCAAAAAATACCTAGAGGCAAATGACAATAAAAACACGATGACCCAAAACCTATGGGATACAGCAAAAGCTGTTCTAAGAGGGAAGTTTATAGCTCTAAAAACCTCACTCAAGAAGCAAGAAAAATCTCAAATAAACAATCTAACCTTACACCTAAAGATACTAGAGAAAGAAGAACAAACAAAACCCAAAGTTAGCAGAAGGAAAGAAATCATAAAGATCAGAGCAGAAAAAATGAAATAGAAACAAAGAAAACAAGAGCAAAGATCAATAAAACTAAAAGCTGGTTCTTTGAGAAGATAAACAAAATTGATAAACTATTATCCAGACTCATCAAGTAAAAGAGGGAGAGGACTCAAATCAATAAAATTAGAAATGAAAAAGAGGGGTTACAATAGACACCATAGAAATACAAAGCATCCTAAGAAACTACTACAAGCAACTCTATGCCAACAAAATGGACAACCTGGAAGATATGGACAAATTTTTAAAAAGGCATAACCTTCCAAGACTGAACAAGGAAGAAATAGAAAATATGAACAGACCAATCACAAGTAATGAAATTAAAACTGTGATTAAAAATCTTCCAACAAACAAAAGTCCAGGACCAGATGGCTTCACAGGTGAATTCTATCAAACATGTAGAGAAAAGCTAACACTAATCCTTCTCAAACTCTTCCGAAAAGCTGCAGAGGAAGGAACACTCCCAAACACATTCTAAGAGGCCACCATCATCCTAATACCAAAACCAGAAAAAGATACGACAAAAAAAGAAAATTACAGACCAATATCACTGATGAATATAGATGCAAAAATCTTAAACAAAATACTAGCAAACAGAATCCAACAGCACTTTAAAAGGATCATATGCCATGTTCAAGTGGGATTTATCCCAGGGATGCAAGGATCCTTCAATATACGCAAATCAATCAATGTGATACACCATATTAACAGAGTGAAGAAGGAAAACCATATGATCATCTCAATAGATGCAGAAAAAGCTTTTGACAAAATTCAACACCCATTTATGGTAAAAACTCTCCAGAAAGTGGGTATAGAGGGAACCTACCTCAACATAATAAAAGCCATATATGACAAACCCACAGCAAATATTTTTCTCAATGGTGAAAAACTGAAACAATTTCCTGTAAGATCAGGAACACGACAAGGATGTCCACTCTCACCACTATTATTCAATATAGTTTTGGAAGTCCTATCCATGGCAATCAGAGAAGAAAAAGAATACAAATTGGAAAAGAAGAAATAAAACTGTCACTGTTTGCAGATGACATGATATTATACATACAGAGTCCTAAATATGCCATCAGCAGACTACTAGAGCTAATTAATGAATTTGGTAAAGTTGCACAATACAAAATTCATGCAAAGAAATCTCTTGCATTCCTATACACTAATGATGAAAAATCTGAAAGAGAAATTAAGGAAACACTCCCATTTACCATTGCAACAAAAAGAATAAAATACCTAGTAAGAAACCTATCTAGAGAGACAAAAGACCTGTATGCAGAAAACTATAAGACACTGATGAAAGAACTTAAAGATGATACAATCAGATGGAGAGATATACCATGTTCTTGGATTGGAATAATCAATATTGTGAAAATGACTATACTACCCAAAGCAATCTATATCAAATTACCAATGGCATTTTTCATGGAACTAGAACAAAAAATCTTAAAGTTTGTATGGAGACACAAAAGACCCTGAAAAGCCAAAGGAGACTTGAGGGTAAAAAATGGAGATGGAAGGATCAGACTCCCTGACTTCAGACTATACTACAAAGCTATAGTAATCAAGACAATATGGTACTGGCACAAAAACAGAAACATAGATCAATGGAACAAGATAGAAAGTCCAGAGATAAACCTACGCACCTATGGTCCACTAATCTATGACAAAGGAGGCAAGGATATACAATGGAGAAAAGACAGTCTCTTCAATACGTGGTGCTGGGAAAACTGGACAGCTACATGTAAAAGAATGAAATTAGAACAGTCCCTAACACCATACACAAAAATAGACTCAAAATGGATTAGAGACCTAAATATAAGACCGGACACTATAAAACTCTTAGAGGAAAACTTAGGAAGAACCCTCTTTGACATAAATTACAACAACATGTTTTTTGATCCACCTCTTAGAGTAATAGAAATAAAAACAAAAATAAACAAATGGGACCTAATGAAACTTAAAAGCTTTTTCACATCAAAGGAAACCATAAAGAAGATGAAAAGACAACCCTCAGAATGGGAGAAAATATTTGCAAATGAATCAGTGGAGAAAGGATTAATCTCCAAAATATATAAACAGCTCATGCAGCTCAATATTAAAAAAACAAACAACCCAATCCAAGAATGGGCAGAAGACCTAAGTAGACATTTTTCCAAAGAAGGCATACAGATGGCCAAGAAGCACATGAAAAGCTGCTCAACATCACTAATTATTAGAGAAATGCGAATCAAAACTACAATGAGGTATCACCTCACACCAGTTAGAATGGGCATCATCAGAAAATCTACAAACAACGAATGCTGGAGAGGGTGTGGAGAAAAGGGAACCCTCTTGCACTGTTGGTAGGAAAGTAAATTGATACAGCCACTATGGAGAACAGTATGGAGGTTCCTTAAAAAACAAAAATAGATTTACCATATGGTCCAGCAATCCCACTACTGGGCATATACCCAGAGAAAACCATAATTCAAAAAGACACATACACCCCAATGTTCATTGCAGCACTATTTACCATAGCCAGGTCATGGAAGCAACCTAAATGTCTATTGACAGATGAATGGATAAAGAAGATGTGGTACATATATAAAATTGAATATTACTCAGCCATGAAAAGGAACAAAATTGGGTCTTTTGTTGAGACGTGGATGATCTAGAGACTGTTATACAGAGTGAAGTCAGAAAGAGAAAAACAAATATCGTATATTAATGCATGTATGTGGAAACTAGAAAAATGGTACAGATGAACCAGTTTGCAGGGCAGAAGTTGAGACACAAATGTAGAGAGCAAATGTATGGATACGAAGCGGGGAAAGCTGTGCGGGGCAGGGGATGGTGGTGTGATGAATTGGGCGATTGGGATTGACATGTTTACACTGATGTGTATAAAACTGATGACTAATAAGAACCTGCTGTATAAAAATAAAATTAAATTAAAAAATAAAAAATGAATAAAATAAAATGTATTCCTATTATTGGCACAGCAAGTGCTTTAATATGTCAGAAAAAGGAAGAAAATATACATTACTGGAGGATCTGAAAATTCTTTATGAATAGAAAACTGAAATAAATTTGTATAGGGCTTCATTAGGGGAAAACCTAATGAAATGGAAAAAGGTATTCTAGGCAGTAGAAAAGCATGAGTAAAAGTGCAGAGGTAGGGACAGCTTAGACATGTTCTGGGAAGAGCGCCTTTGGTTGTCTTAGCCACAGAGTTGAGAATAGTGATTAATAGGAAAAAATGGGAAGCTTGTATATGGAACACTAATGGATCATCAATAGCAAAGTAATCAATTTGGCCTTAGTTCAATAGGTTGGAGAGTAACTAACGACTTTTGATCAAGATTGTGACACCATTAAAATTTTGTAAAGTAAAACCATTAAAGCACAGAATGGAATGAAGGAGGAAAAAATCTAGACGCAAGTAGGAGGCTGGGACCCAATCCAGATAGGAGGTGTTAGAGAATTAAAATAGGCTGTGTAGTGAAAACAATGGGATGCATAATAGAAATTCTAAGACATCCCCCCGCACAAAAAAAAAAAAAAGAAAAAAAATGATAAAGACGTCTTACAAATCAGTTATAAAAGTCCATTAAACCAATAGAAAAACTGACAAAGAACTTAGAGGCAGTTCACGAAAAAGAAACACAAATGGTTTATGATATATGAAGAGATAGTCAACCTCAACCATAAAGAAATGAAAAATAAAATGTCAACATAATATGATTTTTCATTTATTGGAAGGCAGTTATTAAAATATATGTCATTAAGAAATATTTAAGTGAAAAAAATCAAGATATAGAACAATCCATATAGTATGCCTCTACCTGTGTAAAAATAGCTACGTGTCTATATACGTATATCTATATATACACATATATGCTTAAATATGCATAGAACATTCTAGAATAACATTGTATAAACTGGTTACAGTAGTTGCTTCTATGGTGGGAGCCTGGAAGTCTCAAGTGAGGAGTAAACATAACTTTCCATCCTATGTTCTTTTATGATGTTTAAATTTCTTTCTTTTTTTAATAAATTTATTTATTTGATTTATTTAAAATAAATAAATAAATAGTAAGTACTTGCATAATAACCTTGACTGTACCTTTTGGCCTGCAAACCCTAAAATATATATTTACTGTATGAGCCTTCAAGAGGAAGTTTGCTGACCTCTGTTATAGATTTTAGAAAAGATAATATCTGTGTTACCACATCAAAAAAGTATCCAGTCACATTCCTAAGTACCATGTAGTTCCCTATTCTACAGCTCACCAAATATTACAAGGATTAAAAATTGTTGATTTATAGAAGTGGAATGTAAACTAGTTTGGAACAAGATGTAAACATTCCCTTTTTTGTTTTTTTTTTTTTTTGGCTGATGCTTTTCATTGTGTTTTTTAAATTGCCCTAAACAGAAGCATGCTCACAAAAATCGTATGTGCTATGCCTATTCCTTTTCATCCCTTTTTCCTCCTTTCCTTCTTTTTCTGCTTTCTTTCTTCTTTCTTTTGCTTCTAAGAAGTGGAATGTTCTAGTAGAAGTGGTATGGGCTTTGGAATTAGGGTCCTCATTTGCATATGCTTTAGTCTTTGCTGCTGGAAATGTGCAAACCAGTCATGAGTTTTACCAGGGAACTGTTCAAAATGCAGACTCTCAGACTCTGACCTATGCCTCCTGAATGGGCTCTGTGTTTTAACAAGATGCTCAGCTGACTCACTATCATAGTAAAGTTTGAGAAGAATTTACTTATGTCACTTAAATTTCTGAACACAGTATTAATTCTGAGGGTTAAATGAGTTAATAAATGCAGTATACATAGCTCTGGGATAAAATGCAACCTGTGTGCTCTGTGTTGAACTCTGTTGGGAAAGGCAGTCTCATGTGTGGAGTCTTTTGACACCCCTCTTGATCACAGAAGACTGGACCATTAGCTGGACACATCCTTACCTAGACCAAGGGCACACACACTCTGTGCTGGGTTTATCACCTTGTGGGGAACTATCTTTCCCTCTTTCAGACTCTGTGCATCTTTGTTCTGCTCAAGCACGTATGCTATGTGGCACCTGGCCAACCCCTATACTATTTCTGTCCCTGCAAGAAGGAGATGGGGGTCCTTCAGTGGCAACACACAGTTGCTCTGTGCCAGCTGCTGGGAGGGACCTGCTGGCCTCAGGGGACCAACACCCACTCTTGAAGCTGATCTTGCTTTGTCTCTTCTCTGTGAAGGGCAAAGCCTTGTTCCAGCCAGTGCTTGACTGCGTTATGTTTTCCTTGGCCACTCTGATACCAATATGCAGAGGGCAGAAGTGTTCAGACTTCTAGGTGATGGGCAACAAATACTATTCACTTGACAAATTTAGATGTTGAAGTCCTAGCCTGCAGTACCTTAGAATGTGACCTGCCTTGAAAATAACATCATCACAGACGTAATTAGTTAAGAAGAGGTCATACTGGAGTAGCATGGGCCCTTGATCCAAAATGACTGGTGTCCTTGTAAAAAGGGAGAAATTTAGGGACACACGGTGCCATGTGAACATAAGGTAGAGATCAGGGTGATATGTCTATAAGCCAAGAAACCCCAGAGATGACCAGCAAACCACTGGAAGCTACAAGAGAGACTTGGAACAGATTCTTTGTCACAGCCCTCAGAAGGAAGCAACCTTGCTAACCCCTTGATCTTGAACTTCCCAGCCTCCCAAACTGTGAAACAACAACTTTCTGTTCTTTGAGGCATCCTTCAGTGGGTGTTGGTCCCCTGAGGCCAGCAGGTCCCTCTCAGTTAAGAATCTGCCTGCCCATGCAAGGGACACTGGTTTGAGCCCTGGTCTGGGAAGATCCCACATGCTGCGGAGCAACTAACCCCGTGCACCACAACTACTGAGCCTGCACTCTAGAGCCCACAAGCCACAACTACTGAGCCCTCATGCCACAACTACTGAAGCCCACATGCCTAGAGCCTGTGCTCCATAACAAAAGAAGCCACCACAATGAGAAGTCCACACACCGCAACAAAGAGTAGCCCCCGCTCTCCACAACTAGAGAAAGCCTGCACGCAGCAACGAAGACCCAACACAGCCAAATAAATAAATTAAATAAATAAATAGATAAATATCTGTTGTTTAAGCCACCCAGTTTGTGGTGCTGTGTTCCAGAAGCCCTAGCCAACTAATACACTGTGGACCAGAAAATGACTTCTCTTTTGGAGAATATTTCTGGTTCCTTTTCTTTCCATAGTCAAGCTTTATTCAAAAGTCTTTGTGGATCTTGGAGCACAACAGAGAAGGTGGCATTCATCATGCATATTATGCTTTTTATAAAACCACTATGAGGTCTAATGCAATTAAGCTCCTTAGGTAAAGGATTTTGGTTCTGATTCTAATATTTCCTCAAGGTTGGCATTAGATTAGAATTTCAATCTACATATTTTCAATGTTAATATTACATGATATTGGATTACAGAATAATAATTACCATTTTAATAATTTACATTATTGGCTTTTTAAAACTTGTTCCAGCAGTAAAATGAATGCTAGGTTGGGTCAAGCTAAGCTTCCTGTGTTGTATTGACTCCTCCTGACACCGGTTTCAGTATCATTGAGAACTGATGTTAATAGCCTTTCAGCTCTATCAAGCTGGAAACTTCACCTTCTTAAAATGCAGTTGCCATGGGAACAGCAGAGTTCTGGGATTTTTGTTTTCAGAAGGTATCCAAAGACTCAATGCCAATATAAGAGCACACAGCGTGACATATTAACATGTGCAATTCTGTGCTGTTTTTAAATTGAAGAAGGGATGAGAATAAAATGGCACCTAAATGTTTTCACTAAACCTGCCAGGAACCCTTGTTTAATCCTCATGGCATATTTGATCCATTTATCTATACCTACCCTTTGTTCCAAAAAGTGATTTAGACAGCTTGAGTCCTTGAAGTCGTTACCAGACAATTAGATGAATATACACAACACATTCCCACCACTTCTAATCACATACTCTAAAAAGGTATCTTTTGTTGAACCTGAGGTTATATGGATTTTTCTTTGTCAGGGTCATAGCTGTACTGCTTCTTTATTCTTATCCTAGTGCCATGTCCTATGGTAAAACCTGCTTTAAAAAAATCTCTTTGTGATATTTTAATTAAGTCTTTCATCTTGCTGCTTCTTTTTCCCCTGATAAAAGAGGACTGAAACCTCTCTACTGTTTTATTTAGACCTCTCCCCACTGTTATATATCTAAACACCTAGGAGCAAGGCCACAAGGCACTGTATACAAAGCTGTGGAGGGTTGTCCTGATTTGGAGGTGAAATCCCAGGGAATTGAATTTCTAGCTCAGCCTTAAACTGACTTTCAGTTAGTTAAAACAAAAGAGATAATATATTATAATAAGAATGGCTGCTTTGAACTGCTATTGATAATGAAAAAAACTTGTCCCAGTTCTTCAGTCGAAATGTCTATTTTGATAATTCTATTGACCTAAAGGTGTGTTTGAAAAAGATGTTATCAGAAAGTTATCAGTCATGGGCATCCTGTGAATGACTCTTCTCAAAGCCCTTCCAGAGGGCAGATTGTGACAAATAACCCACAGTGTAGTGGAATCAAACTTGTTAGGGTTCAAATCATGGCTCTGCCACTTGCTGTAATGTTTCCATAACAACTGCATTTTAATGTGGAATAGAATGGTTAATTACATCCATTCCAAAAGATACAAAAACCAGGATGTGAGGAAGTGTCATGTGAAAAATGAATTAAACATAACAATTGAAGTAAGTTATTTAATCACTCTGTCCACCTCTTATCCCCAGAACCATATATAGCACATAGTATGTAGTCAATAAGTAGATGCCAATGATGGATTCACTGGAAGACTCAATGAATTCCTCTGTGAGGTTTCTTCTCTCACCATTGCTCTCAGGGATTCAGTTGGGGAATTTGTGCTTTCTATTCCTACAACTTTAGCCTTTGTGGGAATAGAAGCTCTGAAACACTGGAAGTAGGTGGGAGGTTGGAAAGGTGGCTGATGTTTCCATTATGGATACAGTAAATGCTCTAACTTAAAGCTATGACTTCCACTTGGTCATTTTAGCTCCTCAAGCTGTCAAAGAAAAGAGCTACTAAACTAATGGGAGTAATTGGCTCCAATTTTCAAAAAGAACTGAAATTTGCTAAATAGTAGTAGTAGGGAGGACTGTATCTGGAACTCTAAGGCATACTGGACTGCTCTTGGTGTTCCCACATTCATTGATAATAGGAAAGGGACCATTGTGTCACCTGTGACCTGACAAAAGCAAAATAACCAGAGGGTCAGAACTCTAAATGATGAAGGCAACATATACAAATGAAGTACTGGCAGAAGTGAAAGTCATATAGAATGGATGGGAGAGAAGAAAGATTATTAATGTTAATTTTGCCCTTGGGACAAACTTCAGCCCATGTAGACAGCAGCTTATTCCACTAATCCTCTCATTTTTCAAAAGCACAGCTAGATTTTCCCATGGAGTTTGTTGAGTCCTGGGTCACACAGCACAAAAAATATCACACCATATACAAAAATCAGTTCCAGATGGATTATGGATATAGATGTAGAAAGAAAATACCTGAAGTATTTAGCATAAAAGTAATTTGAACATCTTTATGACCTTGGAGTAGACAAAGATGGGACACAAAGATCACTATTACGAATTTATTGATAAATCGGACTATATTAAAATTAAAATGTATGTTCATCAAAAGACATTGTTAAGAGAATAAAAAGGAAACCTTCACAGTAGGATTAGATATCAATCTAGTAAATAACTAATTTCTAAAATATGTAAGGGGCACTATGAATCAATAAGAAAAGGAAAGATAACTTCAAAAAATGGGCAAATGGTTTGAATAGACTATTCACAAAAAAGGTATCCAAACGGCCAATATAAATTATGAAAAAGCGGTATGTTTTCCTCTGTTAGTCATCAAAGAAGCACAAATTTAAATCACAGTGTGATACCAATACACATCCACCAGAATAGCTAAAAGGAAACAAAACAAAATAGAAAAAAACAAATGTTGACAGGATGTCAAAACCAAAACTCTCATATGCTGTTTAGTGCAGGTGGAAATTGGTATACTACTTTGGGAACTATTTGGCAGTATATTAATGTGTGCATATATTCACTAAAAGATTTGTACTGAAATTTTCATAAAAACATGTAAAATAGCCCAAATCTGCAAATACCCAGATCTCCATTAACAATAGAATAGATAAATAATGATTGTATATTCACACAACTGAATGTAGCAATGAGAATGAACAGTTTATAATTACTTGCAAAATAAAAATAAACCAAACAAACATAATGCTGAGTAGAAGTTGTCAGGCACAGAAAGACGTACTGTGTGTTTCCATGTGCATAAAGTATAATAGGCAAAAACAATCTAGGCTGTAGAACTTACAATAGTGTCTCTCCTTGCAGGGAAAAGGGGTGCAGGTGCTACAAACAAAAGGGGCTTCTGGGGTTTTGTTAATATCCTGTTTTTTTGATAGGGCTGCTTGTTAAGATTGTGTTCAATTTGTGAAAATTCATTGACCTGGACACTTGTTTTCATTTTTTTTTGCGTTACGCGGGCCTCTCACTGTTGTGGCCTCTCCCGTTGCGTAGCACAGGCTCCGGACGCGCAGGCTCAGCGGCCATGGCTCACGGGCCCAGCCGCTCTGCGGCATGTGGGATCTTCCCGGACCGGGGCACGAACCTGTGTCCCCTGCATCGGCAGGCGGACTCTCAACCACTGCGCCACCAGGGAAGCCCTTCATTTTTACTTTATATATTTCAATGAAAAGTTTAAAGAAAGAGAGAAGTTGTAAACTCATTTGTGGTTACAAACTCAAGGACATCTGCATTATATGTTTAAAAGATTAGAACTATTTATAGATAAAACATTAAATTATTAACAATGGCTGTGTTTAAGTATGGTGCTAGGAATGATTTTTCTCCTTTCCATTTGTGTGCATTTAATGGTCAAATATAGCTTCAAAATGAAAAATATTTTAAGCTGAAGCTGCTTTTTCATAATGTTAAATTAAATCTATTCATCATTTTTTAGTGGTGAGAACATGATACAAGAGATTTGGGTACACTAGCATTATAATAGTTTTTAGTACCTCTACATTCCTCTAATATTCAGAGCAATGTTGCTGGTATTGCTAGTACCAACCAAATAATAAAGGCAAAAGGAAAAAAGAAATATGGCCTGGCCCTTACCTCTTTCTCATTAGTCATGATAGAGTAAAGTTGACCCTTGAATAACACGAGTTTGAACTGTGCAGGTTCATTTATAGATGGATTTTTTTTTCAGTAAATACATACTACAGTACCACATGATCCATGGTTGGTTGAATCTGTGAAACCTATGATAGGGAGGGCCAACTGTGGTGCTATACACAGACCTTCCACTGTGTTCAGGGCCCCTAATCCTGGCTTTGTTCAAAGGTCCATTGTAAATATTTGTGATAGCTGAAGATGCCTAGACTACATGTTCTTAGCATCCCTCTTCCTACTTCCAACAGATTAAGCATGTTTGTCTTTAGTACAGTTCTAATCTTGCACAAGACATTCTACTCCTTCAGATTAGTTTGTTCTTCTCTCCCACTAGTCATTTCCAAAGCATCTTTTGAAGTCTAAAAAGAACATATATGACCTTAGGAAATACCTATTGAAGGCAAATCGAATACATTAAATACTTTGTCCAGATTTCATAACAAGCAAGAGGCCTAGACAATATCTATCAATATACCATCACTTCTCTTTTAATTTCCACAGTACCATGAACAAATCTGCTTGGTGTTTCAACAGATCAGTGCCAACTGCTGGGATCACTAACCTAAGAATCCATGGTCCTCCCGCTGGGTAGTATTCCCATTAATGTGGAAGCTCTAACTTGAGTGTAATCCTCATTTTGGAGTACCAATATACTTACTGCTGCCACTAAGTATCAATTCAGTGGATTATAGCCTGAAAGCAGAGCAGAAGATGAAGTCAGTGAACATGCATAAATTTGATAGCATTTGTGGTTAATCTCTGTACTTGTCAGGGTCTATTAAGGAAAACAGGAACCCTTGTAAGTATTTAAAACATAGAGATTTTAATACAGAAAAGTAGATGCATAGTTGATGTAAAAACCTATCGGATCATTAACCCAGAATTAAGACATAGCAGGAAGCACCGTCATTCCTGGGCTAGAGGATGTGGTTTAACCTGATCCCAGAGAACAGGGTCACATTGTATAAGTTGGAATCATTGGCCTCTCCAGCAGGAGCTGGAGCCGTGAAAGACGCTGCTGTTAGCAGAGATGCTGCCCGAGGAAAAGACAATGGATTTTAGAATAAATAGGTCAAAGACAAACACAGTCCCTAAACTTGGAACTGTGGAAACGTTTTGGGAAGGCTTGGGTGGCATAATAGTAGAAATTAGAACGGAGAGACGGTTTTCTATTTGCATTTGTATTGTTTATTCCAGCTATAGTTAATTGAATTACATAATTAAAATAAGTACAACTGGCATAATCAAGTTTAAGAACAAACTCAACTGATGTTAACAAGGGCACAGTTGAATGAGTGGGAACAAAAAGGAGTGAGCATATTAGTGTGCAGCCTATTCTTTGCCAGGGTTCAGCATGGCTGGTGCCTCAGTCAGTAGGATTTATAAAGCAACAGGGAGCATCAGGGAATTAGGGGTGTCAGTTAAATAGGGGTCAAGTGAGAAAGCTACTATATTTGATTCATTCTTGAAAGCTCCATGAGGCAGGGATATGTCTGCATTGACTCACCCATATAAAGCCAAGATCTAGTACAGTCAGTGCATGAAGCATAGTAGGTATTCAACCAACATTTTTCAAATAAATGAATTCAAGAATACATGAATAAATTTGTAAACAGTCTGTTGGTATTGATCACATATCCTTCACATCTGCTTCACTGATACTGCCTGGAACATTTGTGCTGACCTTCTTGTTCTTTGCCTTGAAAATAATTTCTACAACACTCTGTAATTGGGTTGGTGATTGTGTTGTTCAAAAAGCTCTAATCCACAAATTAAGTGTGCTTGAGAGCATGATTAAACTTGAAAAAGCAAAATTGCTGAGGAAAATCCATTATTGCTATTTAAACAGCTGAACCACTTTCCGAAATATTCGTAACACCAACTGCACTTCTAAAGGGCAAAAATGAAAAATGTTTGTGGTTTACAGAGAAACTAAGTTAAATTTTAAAAATTCAGCAAAGCTAAAGGGGGCAAAGATAATATATTCTCTGTATAACTGGGCATGTTTAAACTTATTTTAAATATTAAATGATTTAGAAAGTAAAAAAATCATGCATGGAATTTAAGTAAATTCAGTTTTAATAACGAGAATGAATTAACAACTGTAATTCACAAAATTATACTTGGGTTGATATTATAGGTAGTGATTTTAATTATACCTAGTGAGAACAAAAAGAAAGCAGGCATACCTTATCAAACACAAACGCTGTAGGGCATACTTGATCTTTCTACTTCTTCTCTCTGTTTTATAGTTGTTTATATTTTCTTCATTACTTTTTTAAATTACAAAGGTAATATATGCTTTCATTAACAAATAAAACCATAGGGAGAAGTATAAAAAGGGTTAAGGATCTGATCACACACACCTGGATAACCACTACTTTGATCCCTGTACATAAAAACATATGTCATATAGAGTTATATAGAGATGTATATAGTTCTACTTATGTGTATATATATATATATATACATTACTTTTACAAAAATTGGATCACACAATATCCATTAATTTGAACTTTGTGTTTAAATTTTTACTTAAGGTTATATTATAGGTATTCTTCCAGTACAGTATATATAGATGTATTTAACTTTTTAGATCTATTTCATTTTAAACTATTATTATTTTACTTAGTGAAACTATGAAATCATAAGTACCTAATGCTTGAAAGACACTATTGTTAGAATAAAAGTGCTTTTGTTTTATGTTATCTATTAGAAATCCAAAATAATAATCCTTCACAAATATTTAATGTTCCTCAGTAATTATTTGTAACATTTTACCATATTTACTATTACAAACATGCCAGTGTCTACCAAACAATATTAAAACTTTTATTACCTTTAATTGTTATCCCAGGAAACACTAATAGAAATAAATTTTTGGATAAATCAATATCCATCTCCTACAAATTTTATTTCTAAATTGCCAGCCATGTTATATTCATTTCCCCTGGTTGCACGTGTTTTAGAGAGATTGCTGTGAGATAAGACACACTGAAAGAAGAAAATGAAAGAAAAGCAACAACTAAATTATTCCACTGTACTAAGCACAATAATTTCTATAAATTATGCCACCTATACCTCAAATATATTGGCCAATTATGCCATTTCTGCGGGAATCTCAGTATAATAGCATTCATAGAAGAATTACAATGATAAAGTCTGGAAAAATGGAAGTACTCTTTTTTCTTTTCTGTCATAGTTTCATAGCATTCATAGCAGATATGTTTTAGCAAGCTTCATTTCCTCCTATGACAATTCATGGTGGAATAAAACCCTTTTTCTTCCCCACCCTCCACCTACAGATGATGTATTTGAAATGCTATTTATTCTGTCCTGCATTTCAAAAAGTCCTTGAGCCTTAAAGAAGCCAACATAAAGGAAGACATCTTCTTTCCAGAATTTGTCTCTTAAAGTTCTCATGAATAGAGATGAAGCAACAGTAAAGCTTTCAGAGAGCACTTATTTCAGATAGAAATCTACTTCATCAGTACTTTAGCTGAGGAGGATGAATGTGTTAACCTTGAGACACCGTTTTATTTTGTCTCTATGTGGAAGAACATCCCTTGGATAGAGATTCTACAATAGAAATCAGCAAACAGCCCAAGTCCTATTCGTTCAGTGTTGATGCCCATTCAAATATCTATACAGATTGTACTATATCTTGAATTGGGAAGCATCTTTAAAAGAAATTCCAGATCCAAATCAACTGCGTTTCACCTAGTGATATATTCATTCAAAATATCAAAGTGAAGTAAAAGCAAATTTCAGCTGTAAACATTTTATAGAGTCAATTTTATAAACAATTTTGTTCACATAATTATATAACCTCCTCCACCCCACACTTACCTAGGGAATGGAAACAGCCAATTTTAGTTTAAAACTCTATTGAGTTGTAATCTGAAAAGAAATTTACATAATCTATAAAGACTCACAATCTGTAAATTTCTTGTTCAACCTTAAACATACGGTAATTTTTTCAGAAAGGATATTCTCCCAATCTTAATTCTCCACAAGAATCAGTACCTATTTTTGTATCTCTCAGGAAAAATTAAGTTATACTGCAGGGAGAGGCATCTCTCAAATCTCAGGGAAATAAAATATAGGATAATTTCTCACTTATTTATATCTCTGCTGTGAATCAAGATGATTCTTTGTTCTGGATTGCCCTTATTCTGGATCTAGGCTGAAGGACCCACTCTCTGGAATATTGCTGTTCCCAGGGCCAGATGTAAAGAATTCTGGAGGATCTTGTGTCAGTTGTTAAGTGTGCCAGGCAGGAATTTTCATGCTTCATTTCTCCCTCACAACTCACTGGCCAGAACTAGCTACATGGCTCCACCCAAAAACAGAGTCGGGATTTCCAATGCTGAGAAGTTATTGAGTGCCCAGAAGGAAGATAAATAAATGTATGTTTGCTGAATAGCACTATGAATATTACAGTCCAATATGCTCTCCGCCAAATACCTCTTTTCCTCCTTCAGAAAAGAGATGCCTTCTCCCCAGGGAATCAAATCCAAGACGCTCTCCAGGCTTGGCATCAACCTCAAACCCAGCATCTCAGGATGTGGTTTATTAGCCTTTTTGCTAGAGGGTTATGTGCAGTAATATCTACATTAAGTGTGTGTCTACCACCACTTGATCTGAAGACCAATGGACTAAAAGGTTATCTGCAAACATCACAGCCAATATTCAGTGGTAGGACAAGGACAGAATAACTACAATCATATTCCCAAGAGTCACAGAATTTTTAGTCAAAGCTTATGATTTACTTGGCAATATAACTCTGTTTAAAACTTTGTAGGCTTTTAACCTGTTTAAGTCAGCTCCATGTGCACAACTATTTTCTAGTCACACTTTTTTAGATTTATTATTTTTCTTTGCTATTTTATTACCTCCACCCTCTATCTTTTGCCTCCTACCTTTATTACAGACACTTGATCTTTTCCAATTTTGGTCAAAGAGTCACGTACTTAGTCTCTTTTCTCTCAGCCATTTTGCTCAAATGAATAGGCTTCCTGAATACTATAACCTTATTTGGGCCTTTGCACTGAGGTTCTTTAATTCATTCAGAGATTTTACGACTGGGGTAACAGCCATACCTTAAATTTGAAACTTGCCACAAGAATAAATTCTAATTTGTCTTTTTTTGGTCAAAAGTTGTCTCAGTTTTACCTTTCACCAATTTTGAATGAGAATCAGGTGTGTCTCACAAGGCTCTGTGGCTAAAATTCTAAACTATTCTCATTAATTCCTGCTTGCAAGTTGGCTAATTCTTTTCTAGTTTACTCTCTCTCCTCTTTGTCTCTCTGTTTCCTCTCACTACACTGTCTCTGTCTCTCTCTCTCTCTCTCTCTCTGTCTCTCTGTTCTCTCTCTCTCTTTGTCCACCCCTCCCTGTCAAATATCAAAAGTAACCCCACACATGCTTTCACTTTTCTGTTTTACAACTTCTTTCCCTAAAGTTCAAGCTCATTTGGTACATTATCTGCCTGGCAGGTGAATGTACATTACAGCTTTACCACATATTTTATCACCAAATAATACAGATTACCATTCTTCCAGCTTCAGATACTGGTTCCCTTACTTTCCACTGCATGTCTCCTAAACTAATGACAGATATTTCAGTCACTTGGTTATAACAATATGCCAATTATAGGTAACATCTGTATTAGCAATATAAATTATGTTGTCATAACAGACAATCTCACAATTTTAGTGGCTTCAGACCACAATGATTCATTTCTCATTCATATTAAATGCCTATCAAGAGTTAACTAGAAGCTCTGTTCTGGTTTTCATTCCTCTACACCACAGACTGACAAAGGAGCAACAATCTGGAACATCTCTGAACTCTAAGGGGTCTTGCACCAACAATTAAATGCTCTACTGAGGAAGTGATATATATATATATATATATATATATATATATATAAATCACTTTGGCTCACAAGCCATTGTGGAAAACCAACTACTCTACTACACTTGTGCTAAATATCTTAATTTACCTCTGCAGACATACTCTGCACACTGCTCCTGAAAAGCTGCTTTGTTTTCCTAGGTCTTCCAGCTGGGTTTAGCCACTGCGAGGCACCAACAAGTGATTGGAAGGCAGGACAATGGGCTGAATTATTTGTTCCCCCAAGTCCCTCCATTTAAGGTGACTGTGGGTAGACTGTGCTTTTCTACTGAAGGTCTCATTTCCAGTCAGGAAGTCATCTCTGTTGGCTCTGAAAACCATAATGCTGTAACGGAGCAGGACGCTCCTTGCTTTCCCAGGACAGACACCCCCTCCCATGTCCTCCACCTGCCTCTTGTCTGCAGAAAAGCTTTAGTCTAAAATAAATTTAATAAAATAAGTGAGAAAATGCAAAAGCAAAAGAAAGCAAACAAGACAAAATAATAATAGTTTAGCCATTAAACAAAATCAAGGAAATTTATTTTCCCCTCAAGAGCTATAGATAATATTCTGAGCCATGTCTTTTGAGCTGTTTCACAGACAGTGAAACCGCCCACCAGGTGGAAGAAGTTAACTACATGATGACCAGACTGTGGCCAGGACATAAGATGCTCCGTCTTACCCAATTCCAAGAACTGGCCTTAAGGAAATGGGAAAAAACTGACTCTGGAACTGAAGATTAACGGTACTTAAAACGCTCAAGATGATGCTAATCAGACTACCACATGACCAATTTCAAGATGACTGTCAGAGCTGACTATGCTGTTCCGCAAGTAGCCCACCCCCCAAGCCATACACAACTGATACTCCCTTTTAAAAGCTTGCTGCGGGGGGTAGTTGGCTTTGGACATGAGTCCACCTTCTCCCCAGGATTGCCAACTTCCTCAATAAAGCTATCTTTCCTTTTAGCCAACACTTGTCTCTCAATATTGTATTTTTGAGCAGCTGAACCTGAGTTTGGTAACAAAACCATTTCTTCCCTTCATGCCTAGGGATAAGAGTTCTCTCCTTTTGTTAGCCCTAGGGTTCTGCATTGTCATTTATTGGTTTCTGTAAACTCTGCCACAACCTAGAAGTATTTTTTTTATTAAAACCTTCTCAATTATTCTGTTTTCCTGTACCATTTTTTTCTCTCAAGATCCTCCCAAGATTTCTCCCAAGTATTTTTTTTATTAAAAACTTCTCAATTATTTTGTTTTCCTGTATCATTTTTTTTCTCCCAAGATTCTAATTACCACTCAACTAACAGAGAGCCAGGAAGTACAATCCAACCTATTGCCCAGAAAGTAGAGAGCTATAAATATTTGACCAAGAGCACTAGTAACCACTAGAATGTTCTCTTCATCAAAGCTCCAGGGTGATTCTATCACTTTAAGGATCTATTCCTACCATAGAGAGATTTGTCAAACCATGCACAACAGTAAAATCAGAGCAGACAGAACAATTCTTAAATTCGATTCCTTATTAGTGAACAGAGCTCATATTTGTATAGAATTTTAAGGTATCACTGACAATTATCTTTCTATCTCAGTGTTTGAAGTTTGTAAAGATGAACCACGTCTTCAAGGCCCTATTCTTAGCCTTTTCTTCATAAATTCAGCTGTCTTAGAGCCCCTGTTGCCTTTTGACTCTGCTTGACTGCATTTGCAAGGTATGCCTTTTAACTTGTCTTTCAGCAACCTAAAAATTTCTCTCCTTATATAGCCAAATTAAATAAAGAGAAAGAATTTAATAAGTCAAATTCATCACCATTTTCATTATTTGGATAGAGATTTTCTTACAATACGTTTCCATTAGCTACTCTCCAATATACAGCTTGGTTGTCCATGAGCCTCATGACCTGCCCTAAGAGGGCCATATGGAATTGGGATAGAACTCTGTGGTTAAAGAATCACATAGGACAAGTGAGATCTCCTTATAAGAGTCCGTAGGTGGGGCATCTATCCTGAAGTTTGTCCTAACGTTATAACCAAATCTCAGTTATAAACTGACAGAAAGAAATATTACCAAGAGTCAGTTACATCTGGTATGAAATGAAATAAAATATGAGAACCAGGCAATGGAAACACAGAGGTTTTTTTGAATTAAAAATTTTAAAAAGGACAAAGAAATGAGGAAACTGGAGGGCTATACTGGAGTTTGCATAATTAGACTACTGGTTCCTAAATTTTGGCACCCAGGCCAGTAGCATCAGCATCTACTTCTAGAGAGCTTATTAGAAATGCAATGTCTTGGGCCCTACTCTAGACTAACTGGATCAGAAACTCTAGAAATGGGGCCCAGCAATCTGTGCTTTAATTCACCTTTCAGCTGATTTTGAAGGATGCTACAGCTGAGAACTCCTGCCTTACTCTGGTATTTCCCCAAACTTAATGAGCATGTGATCATCTGGGTGTCTTGTTAAAATGCAGATTCTGATTCAGCAGGTCTGGGATGGGACCTGAGATTCTGCCTGTATAACAAGCTCCCAGGTGATGCTGATGCTGTTGGTCCATGGGCTACACTTTGAACATCAAGGCTAAATTTCCAGCTCTTTCAGAACAGAATCCATTTTGTCATTGTTAGTCCTTGTTCAGAATTAATCATTTCCTGGTGTTATTGGGAACATCTGTACACAGAAGCA
This sequence comes from Leucopleurus acutus, assembly GCF_964270905.1. NCBI lineage: Eukaryota > Metazoa > Chordata > Mammalia > Artiodactyla > Delphinidae > Leucopleurus > Leucopleurus acutus. Next base: position 22,514,689 of record NC_139159.1, on the reverse strand, counting down.
GAAAAAGAGGATTAAAAACACCTTCTAAAAGGAGCTTTGGCATTCAAACCACCATGCTGTTCTGACTGAATTTGGCTAATCCAACAATTTTCTCCAGATTCTCCAGTACCATTTTCCTAAAAAGCTTACCTTGCTTACCTTTAATTAGCCACTTCTTGAATGGAACTCCCTAACTCTGAGTCCTAACTTTCAGTGTGAAGACCACATCTTGATGTTCTTCCACATGGACCAGGCATCTGCTTACCGAAACTGATAAAGCTCTCTCCCTTGGGTGGCCTCCTGCTGCCCCCTCATGCCAGCAGGCAATTACAGTCCCAGACCCTTAACTTCCTTCTTTCTCCAACCTCTCAGTTTTAGTAGAAAAAAGCCTAGGCAAATGGCGAGGTAGTTTAAATTGATCTTCTGCAATTCACTGTTTTTTCTTCCTCACATAAAGGAAGAAAGAAAGTTCTTCTCTACTTCTTCTTCCCTCTTACTGATTGTTCTTTGTTCCCTCCATAGGTGGCCAGAGTGCCCCAAAGAAATGCTCTCCTAGACCTGGTCTCATAATTAACATTTTCTCCCCCAGACCTCTTTTAGAAATACAGTTCTTTCAAAATCTTTCAGCTTTATGCCCTAAACTAGAGATATTATGTAGTACAGTTGACCAGTGAACAAGTTTGAACTGAACAGGTCCACTTATATACAGTTTTCTTTTTTTTTCAGTTAATATGGACTACAGTACTACATGATCCACAAATGGTTGAATCCATGGCTGGGTAAATCCACAGTTGGTTGAATCCTTGGATGTGGAATCTTGGATATGAAGGGCCAACTGTAAAGTCATACATAGATTTTCAACTGTGGGGCGGGGGCATTTGGCACTCCTAACCACAATGTTATTCAAGGGTCAACTGTATATTCTTTCTAAGGTGATAGCGATTGATAATAATTTATTGTACTATCCCACCTAGAGATATTTGTATTTTAACGAAAAGGCAATCCAGTAGTTCTTAAACTTTGGTGATTCTAAGTGTCACCTGAGATGCTTGTTTAAAACGCAGACTATTAGGTAGTACCTCAAAACTCAGTCTATTGAAATCTCGGATATGAAGCACTGTGCTTCCATGTGGGAATTTCTCCTTGATGTTTCTCAGGGAATGTGTATGTTTTTCCCAATACAGAGCATAATCATTCAAAGAATCAAGAACACAGAAAAGGTATTTTAACTCCTAAAAGAATTAAAGTTTAACAATGGACATAGAATCGATCCCGATTCCAAATTCAAAGATATCCACTGACTCAATAAGCAAGAATAGGAAACACTGACATTTAGAGCTGAAAGTCAAGGTCAACCCATCAGCCAGTCTTGCTTAGAGCTCTTGCCTTATTTTGAGTGTGCGTTCATGGCCCTGTCTGCTGGTAAGAGTGAGTCATTCTTGCAGTTAAAATAAATATTAATGTTTTTCTGCACCGACACTTTGAACAAATTCTTTGAGTGGTGTCTCAAAAAAAAAGCAAGTTTGGAAAGCAAAATTAGCTGTTTCTGATGTGTGATTCACTGTACTGCTATTAATCTTAATAAGAGATCCAGGTATTTTGTCATTTGAATGCTACTCAATAATATTCCCTGGCATTTTCCAGTATTTGAATATTTGTTATAGGTGAATATAAATTAATGAAAGTAATATAGATTTCATTCAGAAACAAACAAATAAAATCAGAGCAAGCAGACAAAGCATTTTCCGGATAAAAGAGAAAAACACCTTATATGAGGCATAGGTACCCTATTTCCCAACTTGAAGAAATTTTTGGATGCCTTCTTAACAATTCAGCCAAAATGAAAAAAACTTTTCTATATTCAGAATATCTGTCAAGAAACAAACATAAAGACTATAAGACAAGGCAATTAATGTATTGTATGTTTTAAAATTTCATATTAAATGATAATTTTAAACATTTAATATTTGTGGTATTATCTTTCCATTTTTAATGACACCTATATGATATTTATTTCATGTCAATGTTCCCATACTTTAATATTTCCTATTCCCAAATTCTATATCAAGTATAGAACATTTTTGCCTGTTATTGAAATATATAATCTTAACACAATATGTTGGTTAATAATAATAAATAGCCATGCATTTATTGTTATATCTTTTTCACAGAAAACCACTGAAATTTCTAGGTAACTATATCACATTAAAATGATTCATTATATATTATTATGGTCACTCATTATTATTTAAAAACACATGAATAAATGTTATGAAAAATACAGAATAATTTATGATTATGGGAAATCCAATTTCTCATTCCAAAATCCCAAATTTTCAAACACAAGTAGAGCACAGGAATTTGCATCTTTTACAAGCATCCTAGGTCACACTAATGTGTATGTCCTGAGTGGGCAACAGAGCAGAATACTTCCTGAACCCAGTGGAGCCAATCACTGAGGCTCAGGAACTTTAAGGGAGTAGGTTAGGGTTAGAGGAATATTGGGGAGAAGGGCTTCCTGGTTCTTGCAGATATTCTTTAGATAAAACCATAGATATTGCAGCTAAATCAGATTACTCACATATGACATGAGGATATTATGTCTATTATGATATAATAGCTATTTCTAGGTCTTATTGTGATAATTAATGTAAACAACACATCAAAGCACCTTCTTAGAAACAAGCATGTCATGTGACAATTCCCTTCCTCCTTTCCCCACTTTGTCTACCTTAAAATTCCATGAACCCAGAGTTCTATAGCTATTTGTTAATTATAAATTCAGGACATTAACACTGCTCAATAAATCACTCTGTGTCTCCAAGGCATGAGCAAGAGCCTGAGGAAATTGAGATGAGAATAGCAATAATGTTCCCACTGACGGCCATGAGGTATGTGTTGAATGAGACTATATTGTCTGGGTTGCTTTGGGTCTGTTAGAATTCAGCTCACACCTTCGCTGTAAACATGGATACTGCACTCTTTACAACAGATGCCAGAACATTTCCAGATTCCTGAAGTGATGGCTCTTCAAGCTTGTCTTTGAGAATTACAGTTGTAAACACAGAAAAGAATGCCCATAAACAGTTTAGGACCCTTGTTTGCTTTATACTCCACACTAATTGACTTAACCAAATGATTTATGTTTATGTAAACTGTAATTTCAACAGGACGTTAAAAAGTTCCTAAGAGAAAGCATTAAATAAACTAACTTTGCATGAAACATAGCAAGCATATTACGGAACATTTTAATCTCAAACTCTTGTGTTTGTAAGTCAGTGTGTGAAATTTTTATGCATAATTTATAGAAAAGTAGATGGTGTAATGTAGCTGTCAGCTAGATTGTATTAATTCCCTAATTAGAGAGACAGTTAAAAGAAATAAGACAGTCTTATGAAGAGAACAAAATACATATTTCTATATCTCATCACATTGTCAGCCTGGTTCTTAGAACACTTCTTATGCCACAGACCTGCATCGCTATTGTTTGGTATCATGCTATATCTTTGCTTCCTGAATGTATACTTAATTAGAAGTACTTACTACATTTTATTCCGTTGGGAGAGAAGAATCTCTGTGAATGATGGCTGTGTCGGCCTGGCAGTTCCGAAGCAATAATTTGAGCTACCTGCATCTGGATTTATTTTCACAACTGTATACTCTAGTTTCCCTCTTTTTATGGAGGACAGAACTTCACTCAGCTTTTGTATCAGTGTGCCTGGGGCCCTGCCTGAGCCTTGTGCTAAGGAGGTATTCATAAGTATGTGATATATGAAAAAAATCACGAGAGTCAGATGCCCATATTCTTTCATTTGAGTTCTAAAAAAGTGCTAATAGTTTCCTCTGCAACCATTTTAGTATCTCCTAGTACTGACCTGTGGGGACGTTCTTCCTTGGGTATGACCTAAATCACTCCCACAGTGAAGGAACATAATTTGTCCTTGCTTTGGCTTTTGGACTTCTATAGATTAAATATCACACACCCTTCAATTTATCCTCAGCGTCTCAAGTTAGGTCCAGGATGGAGGACTTAGCTGCTCAAGTACAAATGAGTCAGCACTGGACAGAGCAGTTATCCAGGGCGTTACTGAGAGCTGAGTTGTAATACAACAACAGCACAGTCAACGTGGGGTAATTTTCGTGTATATTCAGAATTACACTCATTAGGGAAGCAACGGGACATCATATGCAGAGTTTTTTGTTTGTTCTTTATTTTCACCCTTAAAAAAGTTAAGGTATGATTTATATACAGTAAAATTTACATTTTTTAGTAATATATAATTCTGCAGATTTTGACAAGCACATGGTCATGTAACCACCATCACAATCAAAATGTAGACCAGTTCCTTCACTCCAAAAAATTACCTCATAACACTTTGTAGTCAGTCCCTCCAATAGCCCCCAGTTCCTTACAACCAATGATCTGTTTTATCTCCCTATAATTTTGCCTTTTCCAGAATATCATAAGAAACAACCTCATGGTTACCAGGGGGAGATGAGGGGGAGAAATAAATTGGGAGATAGGGATTGACATATACAAGCTACTATATATAAAATAATAAAGGGCCTACTGTATAGCACAGGGAACTCAATGCTTTGTAGTGGCCTATATGAGAAAATAATACAAAAAAAGTGGGTATATGTATATATATAACTGATTCACTTTGCTGTATACCGGAAGTTAACACAACATTGTAAATCAACTATACTCCAATAAAAATTTTAAAATAAATAAAGGCTTTGTGAAACTCAGAAGTGAGGTTGTAAAAAAAAAAAAAAAAGAATGTCTTAAGAATGGAATCATAGGCTTTGGGTCTTCAACATGGCGGAGGAGTAAGAAGTGGAGACCACCTCCCTCCCCACAAATACATCAGAAATACACCTACATGTGGAACAGCTCCTACAGAACACCTACTGAACGCTGGCAGAAGACCTCAGACCTCCCAAAAGGCAAGAAACTCCCCACATACCTGGGTAGAGCAAGAGAAAAAACAGAGGCAAAAGAATAGTGCCGGACCTGCACATCTGGGAGGGAGCTGTTTAGGAGGAAAAGCTTCCACGCACTAGGAAGCCTCTTCACTGGTGGAGACGGGGGGTGGCAGGGGCGAAGCTTCAGAGCCACGGAGGAGAGCACAGCAACAGGGGTGAGGAGGGCAAAGCGGAGAGATTTCTGCACGGTGGATCGGTGCCAACCAGCACTCACCAGCCTGAGAGGCTTGTCTGCTCCCCCGCCGGGGAGGGTGGGGCTGGGAGCTGAGGCTCGGGCTTCCGTCCGCAGGGAGAGGACTGGGGCTGGCGGTGTGAACACAGCATGAAAGGGGCTAGTGTGCGTCGGCTAGCCGGGAGGGAGTCCGGGGAAAAGTCTGGAGCTGCCGAAGACTTTTTCTTGCCTCTTTGTTTCCTGGTGCGCGAGGAGAGGGGATTAAGAGCACTGCTTAAAGGAGCTCCAGAGACGGGCGCGAGCCGCAGCTATCAGCGTGGACCCCAGCTATCAGCGCGGACCCCAGAGACGGGCATGAGATGCTAAGGCTGCTGCTCCTGCCACCAAGAAGCCTGTGTGCGAGCACAGGTCACTATCCACACCTCCCCTCCCGGGAACCTGTGCAGCCCGCCACTGCCTGGGTCCCGGGATCCAGGGATCCAGGGACAACTTCCCCGGGAGAACGCACGGCGCACCTCAGGCTGGTGCAACGTCATGCTGGCCTCTGCCGCAGCAGGCTCGCCCCTCATCAGTACCCCTCCCTCCCCCCGGCCTGAGTGAGCCAGAGCCCCCGCATCAGCTGCTCCTTTAACATCGTCCTGTCTGGGGGAAGAACAGACTCCCTCAGGCGACCTACACGCAGACGCGGGGGCAAATCCAAACCAGGAGCTGTGCAAACAAAGAAGAGAAAGGGAAATCTCCCACAGCAGCCTCAGGAGCAGCGGATTAAATCTCCACAATCACCTTGATGTACCCTGCATCTGTGGAATACCTGAATATACAACGATTCATCCCAAATTGAGGAGGTGGACTGTAGGAGCAACTGTAGACTTCGGGTTTGTTTCTGCATCTAATTTGTTTCTGGGTTTATGTTAATCTTAGTTTAGTATTTAGAGTTTATTACCATTTATAGATTTGTTTGTCTCTCCCTTTTTATATATATATAGATAGATTTTTTTCCCTTTTTCTGTTTTTGTGAGTGTGTATGCTTCTTTGTGTGATTTTGTCTTTTAATATTAGTCCCAGGGTACTGCATGTCCGTTTTTGTTTTTTTTTTCTTTTTCTTTTTTTCTTTAGCACTTGTTATCACTGGTGGATTTGTTTATTGGTTTGGTTTCTCTCTTCTTTCTTTCTTTCTTTTTTTTAATGACTTTTTATTTTTTAATTTATAATAATATTTTTATTTTAATAAATTTAGTTTATTTTATTATTACTTTTTTCTTTTTTTTTTCTCCCTTTTCTTCTGAGCCATGTGGCTGACAGGGTCTTGGTGCGCTGACAGGGTGTCAGGCCTGTGCCTCTGAGGTAGGGGGGCCGAGTTCCACGTATTATCAATGGCAAACGCTCTCCCAGAGATCTCCATCTCAATGCTAAGACCCAGCTCCACTCAACAGACAGCAAGCTACAGTGCTGGACAACCTATGCCAAACGACTAGCAAGACAAGAGCAGAACCCAACCCATTAGCAGAGAGGCTGCCTAAAATCATAATAAGGTCATAGACACCCCAAAACACACCACCGGATGTGGAGCTGCCCACCAGAAAGACAAGAGCCAGCCTCATCTAGCAGAACACAGACAAGGGTTCCCTCCACCAGGAAGTCTACACAACCAACTGGACCAACCTTAGCCACTGAAGTCAGACACCAAAAACAACAGGAACTACAAACCTGCAGCCTGTGAAAAGGAGACCGCAAACACAGTAAGTTAAGCAAAATGAGAACAAAGAGAAACACACAACAGATGAAGGAGCAAGGTAAAAACCCACCAGACCAAACAAATGAAGAAGAAATAGGCAGTCTACCTGAAAAAGAATTCAGAGTAATGATAGTAAAGATGACCCCAAATCTTGGAAATAAAATGGAGAAAATGCAAGAAACATTTAACAAGGACCTAGAAGAACTAAAGAGCAAATAAACAACGATGAACAACACAATAAATGAAATTCAAAATTCTCTAGAAGGAACCAATAGCAGTATAACTGAGGCAGAAGAACGAATAAGTGACCTGGAAGATAAAATAGTGAGAATAACTACCACAGAGAAGAATAAAGAAAAATGAATGAAAAGAATTGAGGACAGTCTCAGAGACCTCTGGGACAAAATTAAGCACACCAGCATTCGAATTATAGGGTTCCCAGAAGAAGAGAAAAAGAAAGGGACTGAGAAAATATTTGAAGAGATTATATTTGAAAACCTCCTTAATATGGGAAAGGAAATAGTCAAGTCCAGAGAGCGCAGAGAGTCCCATACAGGATAAATACAAGGGGAAGTATGCCAAGACACATATTAATCAAGCTATCAAAAATTAAATACAAAGAAAAAATTTTAAAAGCAACAAGGGTAAAACAACAAATAACATACAAAGGAATCCCCATTGCAATAACAAAAAATAAAATACCTAGGAAGAAACCTACGTATGGAGATAAAAGACCTGTATGAAGAAAACTATAAGACACTAATGAAAGAAACTAAAGATGATACAAACAGATGGAGAGGTATACCATGATCTTGGCTTGGAAGAATCAACATTGTGAAAATGACTGTACTACCCAAAGCAATCTACAGATTCAGTGCAATCCCTGTCAAACTACCAATGGCATTTTTACAGAACTAGACCAAAAAATTTCACAATTTGTATGGAAACACAAAAGACATTGAATAGCCAATGCAATCATGAGAAAGAAAAACAGAGGTGGAGGAATCAGGCTCCCTGACTTCAGGCTATACTACAAAGGTACAGTAATCAAGACAGTATGGTACTGGCACAAAAACAGAAATATAAATCAGTGAAACAGGATAGAAAGCCCGGAGATAAACCCACACACATATGGTCACCTTATCTTTGACAAAGGAGGCAATGACATACAATGGAGAAAAAGCCTGTTCAATAAGTGGTGCTGGGAAAACTGGACAGCTACATGTAAAAGAATGAAATTAGAACACTCCCTAACACCATATACAAAAATAAACTCAAAATGGATTAAGACCTAAATGTCAGGCCAGACACTATAAAACTCTGAGAGGAAAACATAGGCAGAACACTCTATGACATAAATCACAGCAAGATCTTTTTTGACCCACCTCCTAGAGAAATGGAAAAAAAACAAAAATAAACAAATGAGGCATAATGAAACTTAAAAGCTTTTGCACAGCAAAGGAAAGCATAAACAGGGCAAAAAGACAACCCTCAGGATGGGAGAAAATATTTGCTAATGAAGTAACTGACAAAGGATTAATCTCCAAAATTTACAAGCAGCTCATGCAGTTCAATATCAAAAAACACACAACCCATTCCAAAAATGGGCAGAAGACCTAAATAGACATTTCTCCAAAGAAGATATACAGATTGCCAACAAACACATGAAAGCATGCTCAACATCAGTATTCATCAGAGAAATGCAAATCAAAGCTACACTGTGGTATCACCTCACACCAGTCAGAATGGCCATCATCAAAAAAATCTACTAACAATAAATGCTGGAGAGGGTGTGGAGAAAAGGGAACCCTCTTTCACTGTTGGTGGGAATATAAATTGATACAGCCACTATGGAGAACAGTATGGAGGTTCATTAAAAAACTAAAAATCGAACTACCATATGACCCAGCTATCCTACTACTGGGCATATACCCTGAAAAAACCATAATTCAAAAAGAGTATTTACCACAATGTTCATTGCAGCTCTATTTACAATAGCCAGGACATGGAAGCAACCTAAGAGTATCCATTGACAGATGAAGGGATAAAGAAGATGTGGCACATTTATACAATGGAATATTACTCAGTCATAAAAAGGAATGAAATTGAGTATTTATAGTGAGGTTGATGGACCTAGAGACTGTCATACAGAGCGAAGTAAGTCAGAAAGAGAAAAACAAATACCATATGCTAACACATATATATGGAATCTAAAAAAAAAAAAAAGTGGTTCTGATGAACCTAGGGGCAGGACAGGAATAAAGACACAGACATAGAGAATGGACTTGAGGACACGGGGAGGTGGAAAGGTAAGCTGGGATGAAGTGAGAGAGTGGCATTGACATATATACACTACCAAATGTAAAGTAGCTAGTGGGAAGTAGCTGCATAGCACAGGGATATCAGCTCAGTGCTTTGTGACCATCTAGAGGGGTGGGATAGGGAGGGTGGGAGGGAGACACAAGAGGGATGGGATACAGGGATATATGTATACATATAGCTGATTCACTTAGTTATACAGCAGAAACTAACACAACATTGTAAAGCAATTCTACTCCAATAAAGATGTTAAAAAAAAAAAAGAATGGAATCATAGTATGTAGCCTTTTGAGTTTGGATTTTTTTACTTAGTATAATGCATTTAATAATCATCTATGTTGTCTTTTGTATCAGTAGTTCACACATTACTAAGTAGCAGTTTTATTCCTTTGTATGGATGTGCCAGAATTTTTTATCCGTTCTCCAGATGAAGGCCATTTGGGTGGTTTCCAGTTGGAGCAATTATGAATAAAGCCACTTCAAATATTTGTGCACAGATTTTTTTGAGAGCACAAAATTACATTTCACTTGTGTAAATGCCTAAGAGTGAGATTGTTTAGTCTTATGGTAAGAGTATAAATAACATTATGAATCTCTCCAAGCTTTTCTAAAGTAGCTGTATCCTTTTACATTTCCACCTCCAGTGTATGAGAGCTCCAGTTGCTCCACTTCCTAGCCTGCATTTGGTGTGGTCAGTCTTTTTAATTTTGATTTCTTAATAGGTATATACTGTTATTTTATTGTGATTTTATTTTTCATTTCCCTAATGACGTTGAGCATTTTTTCATACATTTATTTGATATTTGCATATCTTCTCTGAAGAAAAGTCTATTTAAATCTTTTATCCATTTTGTGTTAGATTTTTGTGTCTTTTTGAGTTTTGTGAGTTTTTAATATAGTTTACAAGTTCTTTCTTAGGCATGTGACTTGCAAATCTGTTCTAATTTATGTCTTATCTTTCATTCTCAACACTATCTTTTGTAAAACAGCAAGTTCTTAATTTTGATGAAGTGCTATCTATCACTTTTTCTTTTATGGTTAATATTTTTGATGTCATATTTAAGAAATCTCTGCCTAACCCAAAGTCATAAAGGTTTTTTCTTATGTTTTGTTGTAGAAATTTTATATTCTTCGATTTTATATTTAGGTCTATGGACCATTTTAGTAAATTTTTATAAGGAGAAGGAGGTATAGATCAAGTTTATTAATTTTTTTGAATATGGATATTCAGTTTTCCAACACCATTTGTTGAAAAGACAATTCTTTCTCCATTAAATTCCCTCTGTAACTTTGTCAAAAATTAACTAATTAACTAACTAACTATATATTCGTCTATTTCTTGACTCTCAATTCTATTCACTAGATCTATTTATCTATGTTTATGTTAATACTACTCTTGTCTATAGTAGTAGCTTTTTAATAAGTCTTGAAATAAATTGTCAGACTTTCAAATCTGTTATTTTTCAGGATTATTTAGGCTATTTAAGGTCCTTTGTATTTCTATATGAATTTTAAAATCAGATAAAGAGGATTTCATCGTTCTCTCTTTTGGCTCAGACATTTTCAGTGTGTACATTTTAAGTAATTGAAAATCTCTAATATTGATGAATCATGATGAGATCTCTTGTTGATTATTGCTTCTACATTCTCTAAGGGAGCCACTAATGAAAATGTATACCTGAGTAGTCGACCTTGGTAGATCTTGAAATAAAGTGTAAGAATCCATGCAAAACAGCAATAACTGAATCAGTCATAAGTGAACACTTCTATTCTATTAAAGATTATTAGAGCCAACAATACTATGTCACTTAAACAATAATTCTAAACATGCCAGAGGAAGAGTTCCTCAGTACACCTGAAGACATTAAATCAATTCTCATTTTATTCAAGTTCACATTTTGGTCTTTGTCTTCATTTTTATATATACTCATATTCTCCTTGTTTAAGGCAAATGTGTAATTTCTTCATGTATTTTATGTTATATGAAAAAATATAAGAATTGGTAAGTATCACTCATAATTACCTTAACTTGAGCAGGCATAAACATATGAAAACAAGTGTAAAGCTACCAAATTCGTAATCTCTTAAGCCAAGAAATGCATCTCTGAGTATTTTTCTAAAGCGGTATTTTCTTTTTATCTATGTGTTAGAACTATCTGAGGACTTGATGTCTACCTTGTTCCTGAGATCAAATACATCATAATCTCTAGGGGTGGTATTCAGACATCACTGATTTTTTAAAAAATATAATAAAACCTCATGTGATTGCAATGGGTAGCCACACATTACCACTTACATGAGAAATCTAAAATATTCAAATTCATAGAAGCAGGGAGTAGAATGGTGGTTGCAAGAGGCTGGGAGAAAGTGAAAATGGGGAGATATTAGTCAAAGGGTAGCAAGTTTCAGTTATATTAGATGAATAGTCTTAAAGATCTAATATACAGCATAGTGCCTATAGTTTATAATATGCATTGTATAATTAAAATTTTGCTGAGAGGGTAGATCTTACATTAAATGATTTTTTAATCACAAAAAGTAATAATAATAATAAATACAAAAGGCAGGAGGAAACTTTTGGGGTGATGTATATGTTTATGGCATATATTATGGTAATGTTTCATGGGTATATGCATATATCCAAACTCATAAAATTGTATACATCAAATATGTACAGATTTTGTGTGTCATATCATATCTCAATAAAATTCTTTAAAAATTATATGTATATAATTTTAATATACATATTATATACATATTTAATTACAAGTATACATATTCTTTACCATATAAATACATATATACACAGGGAAGAGGGATGAAAGAAAATAAGATCTAAAATGTAGTTATATTTTGTTGTACAATTTGTTTCTTTTTTGTTTTAAATAGAAAAATCTAGTAAGATAACCAAACAACCAGAATATGAAATAAATGCTACACTTTCAAGTGTAGTTGATCAAACTAATTATTTGAGTTATGTTTTCAATGTTTTTTTCTCTTTTTAAATAAAGACCGCATAAAATAAGATTGTAAGTGTTCCCTTCTCTTCTGTTTTTTGGGGGAGTTTGAGAATGGTTAGTGATAGTTCTTTAAATTTTAGGTAGAATTCATCAGTGAAGCCATCAGATTGTGGACTTTGGTTTGTTGGAAGGTTTTTATTACTGATTCAATCTCCTTATTAGTAATCATTCTATAAAGTGTTTTAGTCTCTGTTTCTGTGTTCTTCTTTTTCTAGTTCCTTCAGATATAAAGTTGGTTGTTTACTTGAGAGCTTTCTTTTTTCTTAATGTAGGTGGTTATCACTGTAAAATCCCCTCATAGAACTGCTTTTGTTGCATCCCATAAGTTTTGGTATGTATGTTTCCATTTTCATTTGTCTCAAGATAATTTTTTTAATTTATTTTTTGATTTTTATTTGAACCATTAGTTTTTCAGTAGCATGTTGTTTAATTTCCATTTATTTGTGAATTTTCCAGTTTTCTTCTTATAACTGATTTCTAGTTTCATATCACTGTGGTCAGAAAAAAATGCTTGATATGATTTCAAACTTTTCTAAATTTATTAAGTCTTTTCCTGTGGTCTAATATATGATCTATCCTAGAGAATCTTCCATGTACATTTGAGAAGAATGTGTATCCTGCTGTTAATGGATGGAATATTCTATATATGTCTTTTTGGCCCATCTAGTCTAATATGTATTTCAAATCAAATTTTTTTAAATTGATTTTCTGTCTGGATGATTTATCCATTGTTGAAATGGGTATTAAAATCCCCTGCTATTCATTTTTCACAGAATTAAAACAAAACATTTTACAATTTGTATGGAAACACAAAAGACCCCAAATAGCCAAAACAATCTTGAAACAGAAAAATGGAGCTAGAGGAATCAGACTCCCCAACTTCAGACTATACTACAAAGCTACAGTCATCAAAACAGTATGATACTGGCACAAAAACAGAAATACAGATCAATGTAACAGAATAGAAAGTCCAGAAATAAATCCACCCACCTATGGTCACCTAATCTCTGACAAAGGAGGCAAGAATATACAATGGATAAAAGACAGCCTCTTCAATAAGTTGTGCTAGGAAAACTGCACAGCTACATATAAAAGAAAGAAATTAGAACACTCCTTACTCCTTACAAAAAAAATAAACTCAAAATGGATTAAAGATCTAAATGTAATACCAGATACCATAAAACTCTTAGAGGAAAACATAGGCAGAACACTCTCTGACATAAATCGCAGCAAGATCTTTTTTGATCCACCTCTTAGAGTAATGAAAATAAAAACAAAACTAAACAAATGGAACCTAATGAAACTTAAAATTTTTTGCACAGCAAAGGTAGCCATAAGCAACATGAAAAGACAACCCACAGAATGGGAGAAAATATTTGCAAATGAAGCGACTGACAAGAGATTAATCTCCAAAATATACAAACAGCTCATGTAGCTCAATATTAAAAAACAAAACATAACAACCCAATCCAAAAATGAGCAGAAGATCTAAATAGACATTTCTCTAAAGAAGACATACAGATGGCCAAGAGGCACATGAAAAGAAGTGTGACATTACTAATTTTTAGAGAAATGCAAATCTAAACTACAATAAGGCATCACCTCAAAACAGTCAGGATGGCCATCATTAAAAAATCTGCAAACAATAAATGCTGGAAAGGGTGTGGAGAAAAGGGAACCCCCCTACACAGTTGGTGGGAATATAAATTGATACAGACACTATGGAGAACAGTGTGGAGGTTCCTTAAAATACTGAACATACAGCTACCATATGATCCAAAAATTCCACTCCTGGGCATATGTATGGAGAAAACCATAATTCAAAAAGATACATGCACCCTTATGTTCATTGCAGCACAGTTTACAATAGCCAAGACAAGGAAGCAACCTAAATGTCCATCTACAGATGAATGGATAAAGGAGATGTATTAACATATATACAATGGAATATTACTCAGCCATTAAAGAGAAAGAAATAATGCCATTTGTGGCAACATGGACGGACCTGGAAATTATCATACTAAGTAAAGTAAGTCAGACAGAGAAAGACAAATATCATATGATATCACTTATATGTGGAATCTAAAGAAATGATTCAAGTGAACTTATTTACAAAACAGAAGTAGAGTCACAGATGTAGAAAATAAACGTGGTTATGTGGGGGTTGGGGTAAGGGGATGGGGAGGGATACATTGGGAGGTTGAGATTGAGATATATGCACTACTATATATAAAATAGATAACTAATAAAGACCTACTGCATAGCACAGGGAAATCTACCTAATACTCTATAATGACCTATATGGGAAAATAATTGAAAAAAGATTGGAGATATATATATATATATAATATATATATAATATAATTTATATATATATAATATATATATAATATAATTTTATATATATATATATAAAATATATAAAACTGATTCACTTTGCTGAATAGCAGAAGCTATTACAATATTGTAAATCAACTATACTCCAATAAAAATTAATTTTAAAATATCCCCTGCTATTGTTGTATTGCTACCTATTTCTCCCTTCAGATGTTAATATTTGCTTTATATATTGATATTTAGGTGCTCCTATGTTGGGTTTATGAATATTTACAAATGTTATATCCTTCTGATGAATTGACCATTTTATCATAATATATTGATCTTCATTGTCCCTTGTTATAGTTTGGCTTAAAGTCCATTTTGTCTGATGTAAGTATAGCTATCCTTGCTTTCTTTTGGTTTCTATTTGCATGGAATATCTTTTCCCATTCCTTCACTTTCAGTCTATGTGTGTCCTTAAAGCTGAAGTGAGTCTCTTGTAGGAAACATATAATTGTATCCTGTTTTTTGTTTTGTTTTGTTTTGTTTTGTTTTTAATCCATTTGGGCTTCCTATGTCTTTTGATTGCAGAATTCAGTCTGTTTACATTTCAAGCTATTAATGGATAGGTATGGACTTACTATTGCCATTTTAAAACTTATTTTCTGGTTGCTTTGTAATTCCATTGTTCCTTTCTCCCTCTTTTTCTCTTTTCCTTTGTGATTTCATGATTTCCTCTAGTGGTTTGCTTTTTCCTGGGAGGTGGGGTGAGTAGAAACCCAGAAAGGCAATCCTCATAATGATTAGAATGTTAAGTATTATATTTGCTTCCCTTAAGATTTTTCAATTTACAAATATACCTTTTAAGAGAGGTTTATTCACCCTCTAAAACTTGAAACTATAACTTAAGTAATCAGGCACTAATTATTCAAAATTAATGTATAGAAAATAATATATTTAACTAAGTTATATCTACTGAAACATTTTTCTTACTTAGAGTATCAGTTACTTAATTCTCACCTAAAAGAACAAAACAATTTTAACAATTAACTCAGATACTTGTTTTAGAGGAAAAATTCTCTAGAAAATAAGCACATATGAGCAATTTGTAGGTTTATAAATAATTTTAAAGATTTTTATTAAAGTTCTGAAATTTTAGTTTGAACACAGAATATTTCAGCAATTTATCACTTTGTTGTCAACTCAGTGTATACAAACTAATTTGTTTCTTTAAACTAATGAAAGCAAATCCTAATATATAAATATATATATATATAACTGTACATTATTCAGAGCTCCTTATTCACAACTTTAAAAGCACCAGAAAAAAATACTTCAATATAGATAATTTTATTTAGAATACATAGTACACTCTTCTCAGCTCCATCTCACTTCTGCCGTCCATCTGGCAAAGATTATTGTATTTAAATCAGAAAGAATATTTTATTTAATACTCATATTAATTTTCCTATCAGTTTCTTCAATGGAAGATATTGGATTCATTTATATATAATTTCTATGTTAATTAGAATCCTTGTAAGAGTAACTTTCTTTACCAAAATCCTACTTATGTCTTCAGCTGATAAACTGTCTCACAATACAGTATTCCAGAAGTTATTTCCTTAAGGTCTAATATTCATGATATAAAATTGAATATTTTTAAAAAGTCTCTACTATCAACAAGAACAGATTAAACACTTACTATGTGCCGAGTACTGAGCTATGCCTTAAAGATATAAATAAACAAATAAAGAAATGAGATGGATCCATGGAGTTGTTGCCAGCATAATAAATTTTGAAATATCCAATTTGTATAACTTTTCAAACTCTGAAGTGCAGGCACCATCTTATTATTATTTTCAGATTGCTTTGCCACAGATTTGTCACAAATTAAACTGTCATCTATTGAAAAGCTTCACAAGAGAAGAAATTTGTAATTTCACAGAAGCAAAATACATTAGTAAGAATTTGAAATTTTGCTACACTCTGACTAACTGATCACGCAATTCAACTGAAAATAAATCTTTCAGGAAACAAAAATGCACTGAGTGTTTGATTTATCTCATTTATAAAGAAAAAAGTAATTGACTGATTTTTCTCCCTTTTTCGAAAGTTAATTTGGTGTCATGTGGAAATAACCATATCATTTGGGAGATAAGATAAATCAGCTACTGTCTGCTCTTGAATGAACATCCCTTAAGGTTCCAGTGTTTTTCTCTCCTTTTGAACAGCAACACCCAATCTGTAGAATCAAAGGAATTCTTTTAAATTAATTGAATGAAATACGCCTTTTTAAACTACTGTTTTATTTAAATTTTTTCACTTTCAGAAGACACAGCTGAAGTAAACACTGCAGTTATGGAACAGATTGAAAAAAATCATGCATACATATGAAATTATCATCCATTGTGATAAAATGGAGAAAATGTGAGTCATTAATTTTGCCCTGAGAGTCCTAGACCTCCACTAGTTAAAAACAAACCAAAACAAAAAACAAAGAAAAAACTTTCTCCATTCGCTTCTCCTTTCTTTTCTCTCCTTTCACCTTATTTTCCATTTGTAAAAACCTCATAGAAGAAGTGAGTTCTCAGGATTAGTTCTGTACTGACTGTCAGGAGACAACTTTCTTTGATTTTGCAATCATCATGCTCAATAACTTTGGATAAGCAACAATTTTTTTAATGCCACAGTTTAATATTCTGAACACCATTGGTTGGACTATTTCAATATGTTTACAAATTTGGATAAATGTGATTCAGCTCCGACCCTCGTAATTTATCACATCAAAACATGTCTCTCATTTTTTAAAAAAATATATTTATTTATTTGGCTGCATCGGGTCTTCATTGCGGGATCTTCATTGCAGCACGCAGGGTTCTCTAGCTGCAGTGCATGGGTTTCTCTCTAGTTGTGGCACACGGGCTCCAGAGAGCATGGGTTTGGTAGTTGTGGTGCATGGGCTCTCTACTAGTGGTGTGCAGGTGTCAGATCGTGGGCTCAGTAGTTGCGGCACGCTGACTCAGTAGTTGTGGCACACGGGCTCTCTAGTTGTGGTGCACAGGCTCTAGAGCATGTGGGCTCAGTAGTTGTGGCACATGGGCTTCTCTAGTTGTGGCATGCAGGTTTCTCTCTAGTTGTGGTGCATGGGCTCAGTAGGGCTCAGTAGTTGCAGCGCATGGATTCCAGAGTGTCTGGGCTCAGTAGTTGTGGTGTGTGGGCTCTCTAATTGTGGTGCACAGGTTCCAGAGTGCACAGACACAGTAGTTGCAGTGCACAGGCTCCCTAGTTGTGGTGCATGGGCTCCAGAGCACATGGCTCAGTAGTTGCAGCTCACAGGATTAGTTGTCCCTGTGGCATGTGGGATCTTAGCTCCCCGACCAGAGATTGAACCCACATTCCCTGCATTAGAAAGTGGATTCTTAACCACTAGACCACCAGGGAAATCCCCAAGTGTCTAATTTTTGGAAAAATTATTTTTGGTCTCCCATAATTGTAAGATGACATTAATTCAAGGAAGATTTAGTTTGAAGGAATGTGTTACTTGTTGCACTAGGTTATTTGTTGCAACTTTATTCCCTTATACACTGATATATTTTAACCTTGATTTCTTTTCTTGATTATCTAGTCAAAATTCTACCAGAAAAATTTAACTTATACACAGTATATAGCAAACTCTCATTTGTAGATAACCTGATAACTGATATATGTTTATACCCTTACAAGTGCCATGAACTCTGCAAATTATGAGTGTAAAGAATTATAAAATAAATACTAAGACTTGTAAGACCTAATATCTGCCCTTAAGGAGGGCATTCATTCTGTGAAGACTGAGAGAGGTGAGGAAGCAGCAGAAGAAAAGTTTGAAGCTAAGAGAGGTTGCTTCATGAGGTTTAAGGAAGAAGTTATCTTCATAATATAAAAGTGCAATGTGAAGCAGCAAGTGTTGATGTAGCAGCAGCAGCACGTTACCCAAAATATCTAGCTAAGATAATGAATGAAGGTAGCTACACTAAACAACAGATTTTCAATGTAGATTAAACAGCCTTATATTGGAAAGAGATGTCACCTAAAACTTTCATAGTTAGAGAGGAGAAGTCAATGCTTGGCTTCAAAGTGTCAAAGAACACACTGACTCCCTTATTAGGGGCTAATGAAGCTGCTGACTTTAGGTTGAAGCCAATG
Organism: Leucopleurus acutus; assembly: GCF_964270905.1. Taxonomy (NCBI): domain Eukaryota; kingdom Metazoa; phylum Chordata; class Mammalia; order Artiodactyla; family Delphinidae; genus Leucopleurus; species Leucopleurus acutus. The sequence continues at coordinate 22,495,974 of NC_139159.1, read as the reverse complement.
CTCATTTACCATATATGAAAAATCCTAGAGCCCTTAAGAATTATGCTAAATTTACTCTACCTGTGCTCTATAAATGGAGCAACAAAGTCTGGATGATAGTACTTCTGTTTATAACATGGTTTACAGAATATTTTAAGCTCACTCTTGAAAACTATTGCTCAGAAAAAAAAAAAAAGATTCCTTTCAAAACAGTACTGCTCATTGACAATGCTCCTGGTCACCCAAGAGGTCTGATGGAGATGAAGAATGAGATTAATATTGTTTTCATGCCTGCTAACACAACCTCCATTCTGCAGTCCATGGACCAAGGAGTAATTTTGACTTTCAAGTTGTATTATTTAAGAAATATATTTTGCAAGGCTATAACTGCCATAGATAGTGATTCCTCTGTTGGATCTGGCCAAAGTCAATTAAAAACTTTCTGAAGAGGATCATTATTCTAGACGCCATTAAGAACATTCGTGATTCATGAGAAGTCAAAATATTAACATTAACAGGCATTAACAGATAACAACATTGTTGTCTTATTTTAAGAAATTGTCACAAGTACCCTGACCTTCAGCAACACCACCCGGATCACTCAGCAACCATCATCATCAAGGCAAGACCCTCCACCAATAAAAAGATTATGACTCACTAAAGACTCAGATAATGGTTAGCATTTCCTGGCAATAAAGTATTCTTAAATTAAGGTTTGTATATTTTTAGACATAATGCTATTGTACAGTTAATAGACTACAGCTTAGTGTATACATAACCTTTATATGCCCTGGGAAACCAAAAAATTCATGTGACTCACTTTATTGCAATGGTCATTTTACTGTGGTTTGTCTGGAACTGAACCACAATATCTCAAGGTCCGCTTGAATATAATAGAACTATTAAAAAAATAAAGGAATGATAAATCCCAAATTCAGTATATTTGTTATTTCCAATGGAGAGATAATAGAGTAAGTGTAGGACAAATAAGAAATTTCAAAGATAATGGTAATTTTCTACTTTTTAAGCTGGCAGTGGTTTCATGGGTGTTTGTCTTATTATTTTTTATACTAGGTAGCAGGTATAAACTTTTTTTGAATATACTCAATATTACGTAAAGAGGGGAAAAACTAAAGGAAAAGAAGATATTAACATCTTATATCTGTTTTGTTCACAACTCACTCTCCAACAAGCATCTTGTGAGAATGTCTATGAAAAACTATATAAAAATAAATTGGATTCTAAAGCCAAGTATCCCATTATTATTTTACGTGTGTTTTACAAATTTAACATACTGGTTAGAAACAAAATAATAAAAAATCCAAGTTTCTCTGTCTACTACTCTGTTGTGATTGAAGGGTGATTGACAAGATGTTGTTCTTCTTTATGACTAGAGAGAAACAGAACAGTATTACATTATGCTTTACACTTTACAAATTTCCAGTAGGTTTTATTTTAATTAGAAGATTGGTAGAAAAAGAAAGGAATCAGAAAAGTATTATGACCTGTGGAGTATAATAAATATCTTGGATTCTTTGAAGTTTGCTGACAGTTCTGTTGTGCTTTGACAATTTCCCTTTTTGCTGATTTTTATAAAATGTATTTGTTCCTCCATCCTGCAAGAAAAATAGGAGTTAATTACATGTGGTATACACAAAACAGATAAAAACTTCACCCAGCTGTGTTACCTTAGGCAAAATCATTATTCACTATAGGTTTCAATTACTTTATTTGCAAAATCAGAGTGCTGGACATCAGCTCTAAAATTCTTTGTCTGTGAGGATAATCCAAGGAGATGGAAAACCTCGCACAGATACAATTACAAACCCGCAAGCTGTATTCTATTATGGGTAACTTAAAGCAGAAAATTCATTTCAGTAGCGTGCACTGCATTGCAGCAGTTTGGAGTGAACAATAGGATACATTTTCATAGATATAACTGGGAACATGAAGGAGCACTGGTTTTCTTGTTCCCATGGAAATATAAACTCAATTAAAATTCTATTCTCATCTTTATGGAACTATACACAAGAATCCAAAACTCAAGAATGATACTGAGAAACCTGCTGAGCTTTGTAGTAGCCCGCGCTCTCCTGCACTGATTTAATTCAGCTCTTATTAATCAGAAACGTACATCATAATAGCTTCTGGAGTATTTCCAAATTATGTATTACTAAACATCAGCTGGCACTGAATCAGAATTTCCCAGGGTGTGGCCCTGGTATATGGATTGTTTTGGATGGTGCATGGGTGAAAACATTATTTTAATGAAATTCAGCTTCCAGACATAATCTGCAGTGAATTAAAAAAAGGGAGAGAATAGAATCAAGACTTTTTTTACAATAAAAAGGTTAATATCCACAAAGAACGGTCCACAATTAGTTATTGTCATTTGTTGGAAAATTTTCATACTAGCTCTACAAAATAATGACTATGATAGGAAGTGGGATTTTAAGTTTTTGCAAAGAACAATTTACCCACCTATGCAGCAGCTATAATAAATACCAGGCTTCGAAGCAGCCTATCTATTAAAATAACTTTGTCACAATGTTCATTGCAGCACTATTTACAATAGCCAGGACATGGAAGCAACCTAAGTGTCCATCGACAGATGAATGGATAAAGAAGATGTGACACAAATATACAATGGAATATTACTCAGCCGTAAAAAGAAACAAATTTGAAATATTTGTAGTGAGGTAGATGGACCTAGAGTCTGTCATACAGAGTGAAGTAAGTCAGAAAGAGAAAAACAAATACCGTTTGCTAACACATATATGTGGAATCTAAAAAAAAAAAAAAGTGGTTCTGATGAATCTAGGGGCAGGACAGGAATAAAGACAGACGTGGAGAATGGACTTGAGGACACGGGGAGGTGGAAAGGTAAGCTGGGATGAAGTGAGAGAGTGGCATTGACGTATATACACTACCAAATGTAAAGTAGCTAGTGGGAAGAAGCTGCATAGCATAGGCAGATCAGTTTGGTGGTTTGTGACCACCTAGAGGGGTGGGATAGGGAGGATGAGAGGGAGACACAAGAGGGACGGGATACGGGGATATATGTATAGATATAGCTGATTCACTTTGTTATACAGCAGAATCTAACACAACATTGTAAAGCAATTATACTCTAATAAAGATGTTAAAAAATAATTTTGTAAGGAAAAGATAAACAATTTGTGAAATATAAGCTCAAAGGAGGATGATTTCCATTAATATCTCTTGGATGCTTATCCAGGTCCAGACACCATGCTAGAAATTTTTAATAGATTCTTTCTAGTCATTATCAGTTAATTCTCCATTAAAAGATGAAGAAACGGAATCTAAGTCTTTTTTTTTTTTTTTGGCGGCGTTGAGTCCTCGTTGCGGTGCACGGGCTTCTCATTGCAGTGGCTTCTCATATTGCGGAGCACAGCGCGTGGGCTGCAATAGTTGTGGCGCACGGGCTTAGTTGTTCCGCGGCATGCGGAATCTTCCCAGGCCAGGGACCGAACCTGTGTCCCCTGCATTGGCAGGCAGATTCTTAACCACTACCCCACAAAGGAAGCCTCAGAATCAAGGTATTAACAGAGGCTAAATACTTCCCCAAGGGCTTGGAATTAATAAATAGCAAAGCCAATGCACTTGAAGTCAGGTCTTATGATTGCAAATTTTGCTGGATATGATTCCAGTGATGTCATTCACCATTATTTGGAATTATATGCACAGAAAGAAAAAAAGTTTTCATTGGGCTACTATTTCTGCTGTTGATATAGACTTTGGTGGTATTATAGAAAGTGTACCCCTAAAACAAAGACAATGAACAAAGAGAAACGCTTTTGCTCTGTAGCCATCCCCAAAAAGAGAAGAAAGGTCCAGTAAACAAAGTGATTAGAGATCCTTCCTACCTCCCCACTGTGGCATGTGGAGATAGAGTGAACCAGTCTGGATTTCCTGAAAGTGCTATTTGAATGTGGGCATGGGTGGGATTTGACCACAAATATGGGCAGGTACCAAAGTGAGAACTGAATGCAAGGCATTGAGTGAAAGACCAAACTGAACGATCAGGAGACCCTGAAGATGATTAGGTAGTGGGAAGTCTTTTATGGAAAAGGATCAAAGAGAGCATTAGCTGGAGAGAGATGTGTCACCATCCTCGAACCCATTTGGACAAAAGGGAAGAATAAATTCTCATTCTCCTCTATGAGGTCTGTTCAATCATTGCATCAAAAAGGAAGAGAGCATTATTTATATGTAATAAGACAATCAAATACAGAGAATAATGTAAATAAAACCTGCTTTTATACATGTATTCAAGCCCCTAAATCAAAGCAGAGTCATCATCAGCATTCATTTGTTTTATAGTTAAATGTTTCTATATATATACCAAGTGTATCTTTCTCTTAAAGAGAAATGTACATCATTTAAGTTTAAAATATTGTGGATGGATTTATTCCTAGTCCCACAAAAATCTATGGATCAGCCTGGTTGCCTCACTACTATTATTCCATGAACCACTTTAAGATTCCTAATATATGGGGGTGGATCAGTAGTCGATCATGGGCTTTTAGAAATGAAAAGGATGGGCAAAAACAACCTTGATTTACAGAAGAGGAAATTCAACTCAGAGGGAGTGAGTGATTTCCTGATGGTCCCAGTAGCAGAGCCGTGCTTGAAATACTGATGACTCCTACTTCAGCGGTCTGTCTGTTTTTTCAGGGATTTTCAACACATGTTCCACCAAGCTTAGAGATAAGCTATGCAGGCTGCTGCCTCGGCTGGGTGTTGAATTTGTTAACTGCAGCCACCAATTCCAGGTTCCCAAGGTGGCATCTGCCTTCAGCAGATGTGTCAGTTGCTGGTGTAAAGCAGATTAACTCAAGCAGTCTTTAGATGAAGACTGGGCAGCAATTTGTCATTTCCAGCATACACCCTTTAACGAATCTGATTTTAATTAACATTCTCCATTTGTAATTCTGCAACAGAACCACCATGTCTTAGTATTAGCTTTATGCATCTCAATATTATCACTCATAAATTTCACATTGAAAGAAGTAAAGCAATGAGAAAGTGTCAGTGGGATTCCCTGATCTTATTTTATTCCCCCATTATCTAAAAACACTAACTTTAGATAATGAGGAAAATAATAATTGAAGACCAAGCTGCAGAATACTGAAAGTCAAAATTCTTCAGAACTGGGTGCTCAATTGCAGGATATAGTGTCTACTACTATTAGTTAGAATCCATCAATCTATAATATGTTCATAGTTACACTTAATGGTTTCATATCTCCAAGACTCTGAACTCTTCTGTTACAGAAGTCATTTTGTTTTATTTTTTATTGTAGTAAAATATACATAGCATAAAATTCAGCATTTTAGCCATTTTTAAGCATACAGTTCAGTGACATGAATACATTTACATTGTGTAACTGTCACCACCATCCCTCTCCGGGGCTTTATTTTCCCAAGCTGAAACTCTATGCCCATTAAACAATAACTCCTCACTTTCTCTTCCTCTCAGTCTCTGGCAATCACTGTTTTACTTTCTGTTTCTATGAATTTGACTATTCGAGGTACCTCATAAAATAGAATCATATAGGATTTGTCCATTCTTCAAGTTTCGTTCTCGTACCATGGGTCAGAATTTTCTTTCTTTTTAAGACAATAGTATTTCATAGTATGTATATACAGTATTTTGTTTATCCATTCATCTGTCGATGAACATGTGGGCTGCTTCTACCTTTTGGTTACCTAGAATAATGTTGCTATGTACATGGGTGTACAAATATCTCTTTGAGGGTCTGCTTTCATTTATTTTGGGTTTATACCCAGAAGCGGAATTGCTGCATCATTTGGCAATTCTATTTTTAAAAGTTTGAGGAACAACCACACTGTTTTCCACAGCAGCTGCACCATTTTACGTTCCCACCATGAGTGTACAAAGGTCCAATTTTTCCTAACCTACATCCTCTCCTACAATTGCTATTTCTGTTTTGGGTTTTTTTTTTTTTAATAATAGTGACCTTAATGGTTATAAAATTATATTTCATTTTGGTTCTAATTTATATTTCCCTAATGATTAGCGATGTTAAGTTTGTTCATGTGCATATTGGCCATTTATATATTTTCCTTGGAGAAATGTTGAGACCTAAGAGCTCTTTATATATTCTAGATATCAGACATATGATTTGCAAATATTTTCTCTCATTCTGTGGTTTGCTTTTTCACTCTGTTGATAATGTCCTTTTTGATGTAGCCTAATTTACCTATATTTTTCTTTTGTTGCCTGTGCTTCTGTCATTTATCCAGGGAATCATTGCCAAATCCAAGATCATGAAGATTTGCCTTATGTTTTCTTCAGAGAGTTTTATAGTTTTAACTCTTATATTTAGGCCTTTGATCCATTTTCAGTTGATTTTCAATACAGTATAAGGAAAGGATCCAACTCTTTTTTTTTTTTTCATGTGAATAGCCAGCTTTCCCTACAACATTTGTTGAAGAAGAGGCTGTCCTTTCCCTATTGAATGGTTTTGATATCCTTATCAAAGGTCATTTGACCATATGTGTGAGGGTTTATATCTGGGTTCTTCATTCTACTCCATTGGTCTATATTTCTGCCTTTATACCAGTACCACACTGCTTTAATTACTGTAGTTTTGTAGTAACTTTCAAAATCAGGTGGTGTGAAATCTTCAAATTAGTTCCCTTTTTTCAAGACTGTCTTTGCCCTTTGGGGTTCCTTAAGCTTCCATAGAATTTTAAGATGGATTTTTTTGTTTCTGCAAAAACATTCTTAGTAGTTTGATAGGGATTACATTGAATCTGAAGATTGCTTTGAGTACTATTGTCTTCTTAATATTATTTCTTTCACTCCATGAACACAAAATGTCTTTCTGTTTATTGTTGTCTTCTTTAATTTCTTTCAGCAATATTTTCTAGTTTTCAGTGTACAAATTTTTTGCCTCCTTGGTTTAGTTTATTCCTAAGTATTTTATCCTTTTTTATGCTATTGTAAATGGAATTATTTTCTTAATTTTCTTTTCTGATTATTCACTGCTAGTATATAGAAATTCAACTGATTTTTTTCATGTTGATTTTGTATTCTGCCACTTTGTTGAATTTGTTTAACAGTTGTAATGTTTTTGGTGTGTGTGTGGAATCTTCAGGATTTTCTACATATAAGATTTCTTATCTGTGAACAGAGATAATTTCACTTCTTTCTTTCCAATTTGAATACCTTTTAGTTTATATTTTTTCTTGCCTGATTGCTTTGGGTAGGACTTCCAGTACATTTTGAACAGAAATGGTGAAAGTGGGCATCCTTGTCTTATTCTTGACCTTAGAGAAAATCTTTTAGTATTTCCCCTTTAAGTATGTTAGCTATAGAATTTTTATATATGGCATTTATTATGTTGAGGTTGTTTCTTTTATTATGGAGATTTAAGAAGCCAAGGGAAGAACCATTCCTACAAGATAATTTATTTTGTTTTGGTTTCACTGAATGGAAATCTGGCCATGTCCAATGTATGATTAAGAGAACTGGCATAAATTGTACTGGCTGAGGCAATTAAACCTGACCTTCAAGGATAGAGCAGGAAAGCATAAGGGGGAAACTTGAGTCCCCTGCACACCTCTTCCACTGTTTTGATTAGTGAAAAATTTTACCAAAGACAGTTGTAATTTTATTCAATAAGAAGCACTAAGGGCATAAATTCCTCGGGAATGAAAAATTGGATCCCCTCACAAGACAAAGAACCTTAATCAATCAAGATCCTAGCCTAAAGCTAAGGGAAAATGACTGAGTACTGTAATGAAGGAAGTCATAAATAAACCAGCATACCTAGTGGTAGAAATAACTAGTGGGATAAATGAAAACTGTAACCTCTACCTGTGTTTCTTAACTTGTTCTAGTGTATAACTAGTTCTGCCTCTACTCTTTACTCATCCTATAATATTTTATTACAGTGTATTGAGAATGTTAAAGTTCCATTTGGTTTATAGTTTGTAGCATATCAAAAAATCTTGCGCAGATTAGGAGGCAAGGATAATCCTGGGTAGACTCCGGTATTGGAGAACAAATTTAGAAACCACAATCCCTGGGAATGGTACTTCAAGCAAAGTGGGTAAGCTCCCATTTGAGAACAGAGACTATAGCTGTATATAGGACTGTAGCATAATAGCATATAGAATGGAATTTTCCCCACTGCACCCAGTTGAAGAAAATGATATGTTAAGCATTCTATATTATAAAAATAACTAAGGGTTGCTCTTTCGTTAGGAATTCCGAACAGACAACACAAATAGCACTGACATCACCAACCAGAATCCCAATCTCTCTTTCCTACCCCTGACCTGCAAACCACCATCACAATCCTATAAAAGACCGAGCAAAGGAGAGCAGGAGAAAGTAAGAGTCATATGATGAAAAACAACTCCCTTCTCTTCCTGAAGCCACATGTATGTTGGGAGGAAAGGTAATGAGGGTGATGGATCTGAGAGAAAGAACCTTGACAAATACAGGTGGGGGGAACCTCAGTTTATATTTAGATTACATTCCATTAAATTAATTTCACCATTCAAGAAACATTTACTGAGCTCTTAATCAGGCACTGTGCTAATTTCTGAGAATGACAATGAAAAACATAAAAATTTAGACAATGGGAGAGATGTACCAGTGAATAAAACAATTACAAGACAGTGTGATAAAAGCATGTGCAAAAGGATGGAAAGCACAGAGGAAAAGGACTCACCATCTGTCCTACCGGGTCAGGGCAGAGGAGGCTTCCTGGGGAGATGTTACTTAAATATACCTTGAAGAGCAAAAGTTGAATTATGAGACAGAAAAGATCGAAATAACGATTCTCAGGAGAGAAAATAGAAGTAGAAGGAAATTTATGTGTTGAGGAGCCTTTCTTTTAATCTACATAGCTTGAATTTTGTTCTGAAGGAAAACCTCTGAGATGATTTAAGCAGAGGAAGGACGTGGTGCTTTATGCATTTCACGTGGATCACTCTAGCAGCACTTTTAAACACGAATAAAGGGGGTGGCCATTTTAAGGAGGGAAATCAATCAGAAAGATAAATCAATAATCAAGGCAGAAAGGGACCAAGGACTGGACTAATGGAATGACTGACCTTGAGGCTGAAGTGAGAGAAGGGACAGGTGTGCTGAGAATTAAGGAAGCATCCTTGAAACGTTTTGGGTTGGAGAAAAGGGCAGTGATTCTATGGTAGTCCTAATTTTCCTTTGATCAGAACTTTCTATACCATATTTAACTGCTGTTAAAAGGAATGGACTTCCTATCATTTCTTGTTCAGAAGCAGAGACATTAATTTTATTGTGGAGTTATTGTAGTGCGTCTGGGAAGACACAGGTTCCAGAGTGACACTTATGTATTGTCATGGCTCCCAAACAGGCTGATGACACTGAGCACATTTCTCAACCTCCCCAGGCCCTAGCTTTCTCATGCACAAAATGGGAATAATAACGTTTGCCTTATTATTATGAGGTCACTGAAAAGAAAAATATGATAAATATGGTACTAGTCCATAAAATAACTAGTACACAGTCTGGTTGGCACATAATAGAGCTTCACAAAATATTGGGTTTCTCCCTCTCATTTTTTCTTATTATTAATAATTATGTGTAGGACAATAATATGGTCATTATGCTAGCTAAATGTGTTATTTAAAATATTAGAAAGATATTTATATATTTATATAAATATATAATATGTATATAATATATATTATATACATATTATATATTATACACTTTATATATAATATATTTATCTTCTATTTTTTCCACAACTCTATTAAAGAGACATTTGTAAACTATGTCATAGTTTTCAATTAGCACACAGAATCGTAACTTTTTGTGTACGTGTGTCTCTCCCTAGCTAGAGTATAAACTCCTGAGGGATTTCAAATATATAACATTCCCATTATAGGGCTTTTGTCATATATTTTGAGTCTTGTGCTCTACCAACTGAGCTAGCCAAGCCCTTCATATATTTTAAATTATATAAAGATGATAAATGCACAGAATTAGAAAGATACTGATATGATCCTCTTTCTTGTTATGTAGCACAATCTCATATTTTTTTGCTTTGTAGGCATGTTGTTTGTGTCCCCAATCCTCAGTCCAATCCAGCCCCTGTTCCTGTAAGCAGCCATTTTCCTGCATCGAATTATTCCAAACTATCGTCTATATAAGTATGTGTGTGTGTGTGTGTGTGTGTGTGTGTGTTTCTTTAAACAACCCACAATATTATTTGGCATATGCATTTTAAAATTGTATCCTGCTTTTAATTCTTCCTCCTAAGTCTTTCATATGATTTCATGTTTCTGCACATACCGGTGGATCCTAATTAATTTATGGAAATTGAATTGATTGCTTTTGACTTATGTATGATAACGCAATGCATGTAGATACTGCATTTTACATATCTTTTCTCTGATTGGTAGATATTTATGTTTCTCCTTTGCCTTTTCATGCAACACCACCATGAATATATTTGCATGCATTTAATAAATTTCATACTAAAGTAGTAAGAGAAGTAACTATTCCTTAAAGTATCTGTCAAAGACAGAATGGAAAGGGTTTTTCTGTTTGGTTTTCCTTATTTAATAATTTTCACGAAGCTCACCAAAGTGAAAATGTTTCCATCAGCAGGCAAGAAAAACAAGAGAATTTATGAACTTTATCCATAAGAAACAGTACCTCGGTGGAGGAAGGTGGCACAAGGAATTATGTCTCCCTTCATATTCAGTACATTCCTGAAATTACAGAGAGAATCCAGTCAATTTTTTTTAAAGCATTCCGGAAGAGCTTCACAGAGGTAAAAGGAGAGGTAGCAGTGATTTTAGAACTACACTGTCCAATAGAGTAGTCGGAAGCTCCATAAGGACACTGAGTAGTTGAAATGTGGCTAATGTAACTGAGGAAATGGGTTTTTAATTTAAGTTGTAATGGAATTGAATTGAATTGAAATTTTAAAACTGACAGTTGCTTTAGTTATTAGAAAAATTTAAGTATGTTTGGAACAACTTCAGCATATGAATCTACTTTTTCAGCTATACTTATGTTTTATCTAAATACAGATCAAGTTTTTCCAATGAAATTTAGCTTCCAAAATTAGTTGCACTGTAAGTGTAATATACACACCAGACTGCAGAGCAAAAAATGTAAAATATACTATCACTAATTTTGTGTGTTGATTATATGGTGAAATGATGTTATTTTGGATATATAGGGTTAAATAAAATATATTATTAATTTAGTTCATCTTTTTACATTTTTAAATGCAACTACTAGAAAATTTAAAATACATATGTGTCTCACATATCTCCATTGGACATACTTCTTTAGAAGATATATTATCAAAATAGCTAATTTTGCTGGTGAGAAAACCAATCTTCAGAGAGGTTAAGAGACTTATCCAAGATCAAACAGCTAGTCAGAGTCAGGACTAAGTTCAAAAACCTCTGACTTCCAGTCCAGGTCTCCTAGAAAATATCTCAAAGATCACCTCGCTAATGTTGATCTACTCACCTAGATCTGAGGGGATTTGAAAAAATTCAGCAAAAACTCTCCATTTATGTTGCCTTATCTTTAGTATTTTTATATATCAAAAGAGTAATTCTCAGGAGAAACATCCAAGTTATGTTGTAATTATGTTTAATTTTAATTTCAATTGGATAAGGTCCTATACTAATTTGCTGTTACATAAATTTGGGCTAGCTCAACAGATTTGTGAAAGTTTTCTTTGCCTTGATGATAGTCTTTTTTCATTTTTATTTTTTAATAAAAAGAGAACTTTAATTCTTTCTTCCTTTCATCTGGAAGGTGAATAACTGCAATTCCTTTGTGTTGACTGTCTGTTATTGCTATTGCATAACAGTCGTAAATGGAAGAATCATGCATTGGCAAATATATTGCAGTCTTCATAATGTCCAGAATGACTCATACCATCATTATAAAATGGCTAACTTTTACATTTCTAAGATGCAATAAAAATATACTTTCCCTAAATGTTCATAGTTCCACTCCACATAACATCAAATGTGCCACAAGATTTTGTACAGAAATGCTCTATTAGTTTTCTAATTTGCAAGATTTCTGTATTCTTCCATTTTATAATTTCTCTTGCCTTCTCTCTACTCACCAAAGAAAATATAGTTGGAACTAGACTCCAAAGGCTGCTGAATGTTGCAATTAGTAAAGCTCAGGGCTGGAAACTGCTTTAATAATACTTAGACCTAAGGGAAAAAAGAGAGAGAGAGAGAGAATAATGGCTTGTGTTGACTATGTTCATTTAACTAAGCTGAAAGTATGTTTTGAAGAATTCCCATCCCTGTATGATTCTGAGTTAGAGTTGGCCCAAGGAGAAATTCACACAAAGGTTTAGAAGCCAGATGTGAATTGTCATTTAAGGGTCTTTGTGATTAAGTGGTAAAAGATTGATGAAGAAGGGCCAGTAGCTTCCAGCTTGCCCTTACTCTTCACCCACCATGTCCATCTCTTCTTCCTGACTGCTGAGAGTGATGGCAAACCCAGGTCCACCACCAGTTACAGAGGCAGCAGGATCCTGCATTCTTCTCCACCAGCAACTCTTTGCAGCCATACTCTGGGAACTAGATACCCCTGGCTTGCAACATTCAGTTGAAAACTCCAACTTGTCCACACATGCCAATGAATAACGTGGACTATTTGGGGTTTTTTTCCCTCTGATTTTCCAAGTCTATTTTTCAGACACTTACTTCTCCAGCTCTTCCCATATCTTTCCATAAATATGTAAGGACTCATTCCTTTGAAAGTTCCCTATTCCACAATCCTCAAACAGTGAATCCCCGATACAGTAATTCTTCAACTCTACTCCTCCCTTGCCTCAGTCATTGTGGAGGCTTCATGTTGAGATGATACAGTAACAAGATCACAGCAGTCTAGACTGCTGAATAACCACATGGAGGGTAGTGTATCTTGAGTGTTGATGATGCCAACCAACATTTTCCTGTACAACAAATAACCTTTTTGTTCAGAAAAGCCATTACAATTTTGGAGTTTGCTACCATAATATTGCCTAGATTGACTTAAGGAATACAGCCCAGTGTATTACTGGATTAGAAAACAACGCACATATAATCCAGTGTCCTATCCAGTAGCTTAGTAGGCTTTCATTTCTCATTAACTTAAGTTGTCAATTTAAGTTGAGAAAAATGAAAAGATCTGGACACTAAGCAAACTAGACATATTTCAAAGATACTGTGGTCTTTGTGAAATATCTACTCACAGATTTAACCCACAAACTAGTTTTTCTAGGATATTTGCTAGAGGACAAGTTACTTGAAGGAAAAGACCATGGCTCACTCATCTTCACATCTAAAGCAACGAGCACCTTGCACAGGGAGCACAGCAGGCACAGGGAACAATGAAATAAGTGAACATATGAGTAATACACCCTGGGCCAAGAGACATATCTAATGTAATACCCTCGAAGCTGAGCTGTTTAAGATAATCCCTCTGAGAAATGAGGGTATCTCAAGAATGGGAGAAGCATTTTACTAACCAGCTGCATGCTAGATGAAAGCTCATGTGAGTACCCCACTGAGCAGAGTAGAGCATTATGGGAGAGTTCTTGGAGGAGTTTTACATGTCTCCTGTAATTTTAGGACATACTTCTTGCCTGGAGATGCTTGAAGTCATAAGTTTTGCTACAACAGCCAATAAAAATAGATTGGTAATGAAAACAGTAGAGTAAAAAATGGAAAGCTCCACTTCAGAAGAGGTCCTCAGTGACCCCTAAGCTCCGTGAAAAGGCTCCCATAGGTAAAAGGAGTCCAAAGTAAAAGGAGAAAACAGAAATTATAACAACACCAAGGTAATCTCTGGACAAGTGGACCTCACTGGGAGAAGGCCTAGACTGCTGGACAGGACCAAAGGAGAATAGAGCGTCCCCTTCCTGAGTTGGAGGGGGATGAAGTTAAGTTGGATATTAGATAGAGGTTTTAAACCATACTGGGCTAGACATTTAATAAATGCATCTAATTGGGTATATTTTATATAGAATTAGGATGTTGTTAAGGAGCAGGGAAAAAAGTATCAACAGAGCTTGATTAAAAATAATATTGGGGAAAAACCTTTCATGGTAATAACCTATGGCTCAAAAAACTGGTTATATTCATTAAGACTATCCAGTATTTTATCCAGCATCAATATGGAGCACTGTAGCCAAACACTTGTAAGCAACTTACAGCTAGATTTTCTTTAAAAGGCACTCTCTCTCTAGATATATAGAAGAGTATAATTTGTTTGACTTCATTGTGAATATATTTGGACTTACTTTTTAACATGTAGTGTTTTCAATTAAGCATTTTTTTTTACCTTTTATTTTGCATACCTTCCTTCCATTGGTTTAATTCAGTTTTCTTTCTTCCATTCTGTTTTTTTTTTTTTTTTGGATTCTATTGGTTCTATTTCCATTCTTTTAGTGGTTAGTTTTAAAACTTTATAATACATCTTTGACAAATCTAAACTTGATATCTTTCTACTGCTCAAATAATTAAAATAAATGTAGAACACTAACCCATATTATCTACTATTTTTGTTCAACAGATAACTAAACCCTTCCAAGTAAATCATCTTTGCTTTTATCTTTATTCAGTCAAGGATGACTGAATATGTTTAACATTTTCCCCCCCACCATTATTTCATGGAATTTAATTTCCTTCTTCCTGAAGTATATCTAGTAGTCATTCTTTTGGCAAAGGTCTGTGAATGGTAAACAGCTTCAGCATTTGTCTGCCTTAAACTATCTTTCTTCTTATTTCTCTCTTAGATGAAAGTTTAGCCCAGATAGACTTCAGATCAATAAAGGTTTTCCTTCAACCCTTTGAGGACACCCCACCTTTGTCTCCTGCCATTTATAGTTGCAGATAAGAAATTTCATTGGTGTTATCTTGTAAATAGCTGTCTTTTAACTCTGATTAATTTCAATATTTTCTCTTTTTCTTTGATATTCAGAAGTTTCAGTTACAATTATGACTAGGAGTAAATGTTTTATTTATCCTGCTTAGGGCTTATTGTTAATCTTCAATCTGAGACTTGTAGAGATTTTCATTTCTGGTAAACATCCTGGAAAAATAAATTGTGATATATTTATATGATAGAATTCTACTGCAATGAGTGAATAAATCATTGATATATGGAACACATAAATGAATCTCACAAACGTGATGTTTGGTGAAAGAAATTTCAAAAGAAAGAGTACGTGCTGTGTGTTTCCTTTTATAGACATTTCAAAAACAAATAAAACTAAGCTATGTGATTTCTTTTACCTGACAAGGTAGAATAAACCCACTTCAGCTTATCTTCCCCACTGCTTATGACTAAAATCTCTGGATAGAATACAAAGAGCAACTACCTGAGGGCTCTAAAAAGTAAATAATAGCAGAATAAATAAAAACACATCTGGGGAGGGCAGTAAAAAACTGAAGAACAGTCAGTGCAAGGAAGAGTTTCCTGATATTTTTTCCCATTTTTGGCCTGAGGATGACCCAATATTTTAAAATATAGGTTTTATAATTATTCAGCTCTAGTGAGACCAACAGAACAGAAGGCAGCTGCCATTGAAAGGATAGTTTGTTACTCACAGTTCCAAAAAGGAGGAAGCATGTGGCACCATTCAGAGGCCACATGGTGAAGCACCAGGATTGGTCAGAAAGCAGAGATAGACAGGGAGAAACATGGGCAAGAGCATTTGTGGTGGTTTCTGTGAGAAGAAACAGGTAAGACAACCTAACCAGGCCTAGGATGGACTAGGTTGAATAATTCCAGCAGGTTGTGGGGTGGAAGAGCTGCCTTTAGTTTTCTAGTAACTGGTTCAGGAGTGATTAAAGCAGGAGAATAGTGGCCCAGAGTATAAGAGCCTAATAGGAGAGGTGGGAGGAGAGAGGGTGTGGGCTCCAGTAGGAGAATTGTCTATTATCTCTAAAAGTTGACTAGCAGCCTCTCCATGGTCAGCAAGGCCCCAGATGTCAAAACATCAGAAATACATTATTATTTCTCTGTCCAAGTAGAGAAACTGTGCAGCTAGCACAGTCAACATAAAACAGGAGAGAAAACCCTCTTTCTGTCCAGAGTACAGGACAAATGGAACCAAGGCAAACCATATTCTGGGCCATAAAAAAATTTTTAATACTTTAAAGAATTGAAATCATACAAAATGTGTCTTAAGTGATAATGTCATTGAAGTGGAAATCAGTAACAGAAAGGCCTCTGAAAAATCCACATATATTTGGAAATTAAACACCACACTTCTAAATAAATTATTCAGAGGAAGTCTTAAGGGAAATTAGAAAATATTTTAAACCGAAGAAAAGTAAGAGTACAACATATGAAAATTTGTGAGATGCAACTAAAGCAATTTTTAAAGGAAATGTATAGGAATAAATGTTTACTTTACAAATTCTCAAGTAAATAAATCTCTTTTTATCTTAATGAACTAGAAAGAGGAGAGCAAAATAAATCCAAGCAAGCAAAAGGAGGAAATAATAAAGATAAGAACAAATGTAAGTAAAATTAAAAACACAAAAGTGATAGAGGAAACCAATGCAATCAAAAGGTGTTTATTGAAAAGAGCAACAGAATTGAAAAATCTTTTACCAGACTGACCAAAAGAAATAGAATATACAAATTATCAATATTAAGAATGAAAGAAGGGATATCACTACAGTCACTACAGATATTAGCAGGATAGTAAGCAAACACTAACGAACAATTTATGCTCATAAAGACAACAACTTAGAAGAAATGAATCAATTTGTTGAAAGACACAAACTTCCAAAACAGATTTTGAAAACAAACTCATATCTAATAATCGCCCAACAATGTAACTCCCAGGCTCAGATGGTTTCACTGGTGACTTCTACCAAATATTTAGGGAAGAGTTAATGTCAGTTATACCCAATATCTTCTAGAAAATAATAAAACGGAAGAGAAACTTCTCAATTTCTTTAATGAGAGCAACATCTTCCTGATACCAAAACCAAAAAGACACTGCAATTAAATGACAATGAAGATAAATATCCTTCATGAATACATATGAAAAAACCCAAATAAAATACTAAAAAATCATATCCAGCAAAAATACACAATACAATATCACAAACAAGTCGAATTAATGTCAATATGTGAAATTGTTTCAACATTCAAAAATCAAGCAATGATCAGAGAAGAAAAAGAAATCCACATCAGAAAAGAAGAAGTAAAGCTGTCACTGTTTGCAGAGACATGAAACTATACATAGAGAATCCCAAAGATGCCACCAGAAAACTACTAGAGCTAATCAATGAATTTGGTAAAGTAGCAGGATACAAAAGAATGTACAGTACTCTCTTACATTCCTATACACTAATGAAGAAAAATCTGAAAGTGAAATTAAGAAAACACTACCATTTACCAATGCAACAAAAAGAATAAAATATCTAGGAATAAACCTTCCTAAGGAGACAAAATAAAAATATCTGTATGCAGAAAACTATAAGACACTGATGAAAGAAATTAAAGATGATACAAATAGATGGAGAGATATACCATGTTCTGGGATTGGAAGAATCAACATTGTGAAAATGACTCTACTACCCAAAGCAATCTATATACTCAGTGCAATCCCTATCAAACTACCACTGGTATTTTTAACAGAATGAGAGCAAAAAATTTCACAATTTGTGTGGAAACACAAAAGACCTCGAATAGCCAAAGCAATCTTGAGAAAGAAAAATGGAGCTGGAGGACTCAGGCTTCCTGACTTCAGACTATACTATAAAGCTACAGTAATCAAGACAGTATGGTACTGGCACAAAAACAGAAATATAGATCAATGGAACAGGATAGAAAGCTGAGAGATAAACCCACATGCATATAATCACCTTATATTTGATAAAGGAGGCAAGAATATACAGTGGAGAAAAGACAGCCTCTTCAATAAGTTGTGCTGGGAAAACTGTACAGCTACATGTAAAAGAATGAAATTAGAACACTCTCTAACACCATACACAAAAATAAACTCAAAATGGATTAAAGACCTAAATGTAAGTCCAGACACTATCAAACTCTTAGAGGAAAATATAGGCATGACACTCTATGACATAAATCACAGCAAGATCCTTTTGGACCCACCTCCTAGAGAAATGGAAATAAAAACAAAAATAAACAAATGGGACCTAATGAAACTTCAAAGTTTTTGCACAGCAAAGGAAAACATAAACAAGATGAAAAGACAACCCTCAGAATGGGAGAAAATATTTTCAAATGAAGCAACTGACAAAGGATTAATCTCCAAAATTTATAAGCAGCTCATGTAGCTCAATATCAAATAAACAAACAACCCAATCCAAAAATGGGCAGAAGACCTAAATAGACATTTCTCCAAAGAAGATATACAGATTGCCAACAACCACATGAAAGAAGGCTCAACATCGTTAATCATTAGAGAAATGCAAATCAAAACTACAATGAGATATCATCTCACACCAGTCAGAATGGCCATCATCAAAAAATCTAGAAACAATAAATGCTGGAGAGGGTGTGGAGAAAAGGGAACCCTCTTGCACTGTTGGTAGGGATGTAAGTTGATACAGCCACTATGGAGAATAGTATGGAGGTTCCTTAAACAACTAAGAATAGAACTACCATATGACCCAGCAATCCCACTACTGGGCATATACCCTGAGAAAACCATAATTCAAAAAGAGTCGTGTACCAAAATGTTCATTGCAGCTCTATTTACAATAGCCAGGACATGGAAGCAACGTCAGTGTCCGTCAACAGATGAACAGATAAAGATGATGTGGCACACATATACGGTGGAATATTACTCAGCCATAAAAAGAAATGAAATTGAGTTATTTGTAGTGAGGTGGATGGACCTAGAGTCTGTCATACAGAGTGAAGTAAGTCAGAAAGAGAAAAACAAATACTGTATGCTTACACATGTTTATGGAATTTAAAAAAAATGGTCATCAAGAACCTAGGGGAAAAACGGGAATAAAGACACAGACCTACTATAGAATGGACTTCAGGATATGGGGGGGGGATGGTAAGCTGGGATAAAGTGAGAGAGTGGCATGGACATATATACATTACCAAACGTAAAATTGATAGCTAGTGTGAAGCAGCCGCATAGCACAGGGAGATCAGCTCCGTGGTTTGTGACTACCTAAAGGGGTGGGATAGGGAGGGTGGGAGGGAGGGAGACACAAGAGGGAAGAGATTTAGGGACATATGTATATGTATAACTGATTCACTTTGTTTATAAAGCAGAAACTAACACACCATTGTAAAGCAATTATACTCCAATAAAGATGTTTTAAAAAAAATCAAGCAATGTAATTCACTATGTGAATGTACTAAAACAGAAAAAAAACACATAATCATCTCAACAGATTCAGAGAAAGCATGTGAAAAAATACAGCATCCATTCATGAGAAGAAAAAAATATACTCATCAAACTTGGAGTAAAAGAATACTTTATCAGCATATTAAGCACATGACAAGATGCTCAACATCATTGGCTATTAATTAAAAGCAAATTGAAAACAAAAGATACCATTAAACATCTATTAAAATATCTAAAATTGAAAACAAATAATAATGTGTTGGCAAGGATGCAGAGCAACTGAACTCTTATCCTTTGCTGTGGGAACGCAAAATGGTACAGTCTCTTTAGAAAACATTTCAGCAGTTTTTAAAGTAACATTAAGTATACGTTTATCATATAACCCAGTGATCCATGCTCAAGAGTAATGAAAACTTATATTTGCCCATATTTTATCTGAATATTAATAGGAACTTTACTCATAATCTCCAAAATCTAGAAAAAACTTAAATGTCCTACAGTTGGTGAATGGGTAAACAAGCTGTTTTACATCTATACAGTGAAATGCTATTCATCAATAAAAATCAACTACTAATACATGCTTCCACATGGATGTATTATGCAAATAGAAAAAGCCTGGTTCAAAAGGGTACATGCTGTGCAATTTTATTAATTTAACATTCTAGAAAAGGCAAATTCTAAGGAAGCAGGATAGATCAGTTGTTTTTAGGGGTTAAGGTTGAGAGAAAGTGTTGTGTACAAAGGAAGAGCAAACTGAGGGAATTTTGGGGGTGATGGAAATGTTCTGTATCTTCACTATGGATAAGGTTCTATGAATATATCGAAACTCATAGAACTAGATAGCAAAAAGTGAGTTACTATATAAAAACTGAAAAGATAAACTTTAAAATATTTTAAAGTATTTCAGTAAGGAAAAATATCGATATTTGACAAATCTGGGATAATAGTTAACTAGAACATAATTATATTCCTCTCTGTATTTTCCGAATATAAAACTAAGTTTTGCTGTTAGAGTCAGAATAGTGATCACTGACTGGGTAACAAATGAATCTTTGAGGTTACTGACTTTGTGGGCATGCTTTATGAAAATTAATTGAGTAATACAGTTGTGATTTATACTGATGACAAATTAAAATTATGATAGAGTAATCACACTTCAGGCATACCAAATGGAGTTGGGTGGCCATTGAGGTTCTGGTCTTAGAAACAAATGTCTCTGCTCTACTGAGAGCCTGAACTTTATTTGAACTATACCAGACCCAAGTACACCATTAGCTGTATTCAGAACAACTTCTGCCAGCTGCAACAATATGGTCGCAAGGTCCTGCCTTGTAACTATGCAACCATTTCGGACCCCAACCAATCCTTAGTTAACAAGCACTCTTACTTCTTGCCAGCTCCAATTATAATTCTTGATAAACAACTCATATAACTAACTGTAACCTTGTGGTACTTTGCCTTTATAAGCCTCCCACATTTTGTAGTCTGGTGAAATGCAATTCAAGTGCTTCTTGAATCTGTGTCTCCTGGATTGCAGTCCTAAAAAAACCCCAAAAAACACCTTCTTATTTCAATCAGATCTCCATTTCTAAAATTTTGGTTAACAGTACATTTTCCTCTATATTTGCTATATTTCAATAAAAGCTTTATGCTACATAAAAATGAGAGTAACAATATTTTGTGTTCTTTTCAACTAAATGATTTTTTATTTGTATGAAGTATGAATATCATATCATCACATTTAACCACATTACGAACACCACACAATATATGTGACCTTTGACAAATAACTTAATTGTCCTAGTAAAAGCAGTAATTGGAGTAATTCATACTTATATTCCTTCCCATTCTAAATATCAATGATTACAAACTCATTTGTAAAAACACATTTACTAGATGCTTAGTAGCTAGTTCTTTAGTTTTCCAAATTTCACCAACAAGGTTGGGAAACAAAGTCATGTTTTAATTTCCTATTAAAAAGTATTTTCAACTGATTAAAACATATTTTTAATTTTTACACTTTTTATTTAACTTGGAACATTTGCTTATTTTTAATCCTGCAGTTTTTCAGAGTAGGCATTGTGAAACTTCATTAACAAATACGTTAGGGACAATGTTTCTTTTTGTTTATTTTTATAAATGCACACATGATTCTGGAGGGTTTTAGAAATATCCTGTTGTTGGCTCTGGATGTCAATGGTGGCTGAGATGATAAAACTTTCTCTTAGGTATCTACTTTTTAAGGATAGACTGGAGCAGAAGGGAAAGGGGTATGGAGGAAGAAGCAAATGATAAAAAGATTTTGAGGAATGTTTTATGAACTAGTTCAAATCTAACAAGAGAGATTCTATAATTATTTGAACAGGTGGCATCCTTCAATGCTTGTGGGTTCATGAGAACTGGCAGGATCATACTGAAAGTAGCTGATGGCCTGGGGTAATTCTTCAGATTGTACTGAGGTCTATAGCATCATGGTTTCCTTACTCATAAACTGTGGAGACAATGTATAGAGGCAGTATGGTGTGAGAAGTAACTTGGGCTCCAGAGTCAATTCAACTTGAGGTTTGAATCAAGCTCAGCTACTTTGTAGCAAAGCAACCACTTTGCAGAGTCAGATGCCTTATGAGAGATAGAAATACCTACACAATGACTTAAATGCCATGAGAATTAAACAGAATTTGCATACAAGGTACCTAGAGCACATCTGACCCACAGAAAATGCTCAGTAAATACTAATTCATTACTTCTGCTTCTTTCTGGAAATAAGCAGATTGGGAATTTTACATAAAATATTGGTTAATATTGATACTTTTCTAATTTGCTTTGAAAAATAAATGAAGATAAATCGATTGAAATAGATATCACCCACTACTGATGTTTTAAATTTTCACGGAAAAACTGAGAATCTTTAGTCCAAAACTGTTCCACCATGAACAAAATTCCACATGAAAAAAGGCTAAAGGAAGACCCTATGAGGTTACAAATTCATCAGTCTTTATCTCACATCTACCAAACAGAATTAGACAAGCACTTTAAAAAAGTATTTGCTATAATCTCAAGTATGTAAAATAAATTGTTGACAAACACAAGTTCGTGTGCCTGATGCACAGTAAGGCCAAACAAACTGAAAAGTTGGAATTTGGAGCAGAGAAAGGTTTATTGCAAGGACCAAGCAAGGAGAATGGGCAGCTCATGTTCTAAAAAGCCTGAACCCCCAATGGTTTTGGGGAAAGAGTTTTTATAGGCAAAATTTGGGGGAAGGGTTGCATGTTGTATAACCCTCCTCTGGTGGGAAGTAACAGGGTGTTCCAGGAATCTCAATCATCAGCCTTCTAGTTCCAACCAGTCTGGGGTCCATGTACTTGTGCTCTGCCTGAAGTTGCCATCCTCCACCTGAGTGGGGGCCTTAGTTCCTATAGAAGAGAACTGTATTAGATTTTTATATATCTCCTGAGGAGGAATCAGGAGTCTGCCCCATCCCAGCACTATTGTTTCTTGACTGCCTTTCCTTTTTTTCTGCATTCCCTCACTCCTCTAATTAGGAACTGAACCTGCCCTTTGGAACTCAGTGAAGGTCTAGAAGGCTGAAAGCCTTTTTCTGACAAACAAGAAATAGGGGACAAGGAAAGGTTTTTGTACCTGGGAGGGAACCACAAGAGTCCTGATCGGTTTCAAAATTTCATTCTCACATGTATATATGCACACATTCATGTAAAAGGTCTGAAAAGACATACATGAAATATCAATTATAGTTATCTCTAGGAAGTGGAATATTAGAGTGCTTTTTTCTTTTCTAATAATTAACCTTATTTAATAAATTTCATACACAGATAACTTTAATAATCAGAAAAGATAGTAAATATATTAGAAATAGGTTTCCAACTTTAGCTTATCTTTGCTGGCTTTAAATCTTGATAGACTGTTATAATGAAGCCTATCAAAATGGTCATAGAAGAGAACACAGAGAAAAGAGCTGTTATTTACAAAGAGATATACACTTAATGTCACTTTTTCCTTAAAGTGAATCTTTCCTGCTTTAAACCATGTGACAAGATAAAGATTCCTTTTCAGTGCACTAGGGTAGCAAATCTCCAGTTCTGTTATAATACAAAGAGCACATTAATATTAGAATAGAATGAGAACAGACCCTGGAGCCCATCAGGTAAAAATAGTATGAAGACACAAGAGGTCAATGTGGGAAATACAGCTGGCTTAGTGTTCAAAACACCACATCAGCAAAACTCATAAAGACAGGGAGGTTCTTAAGATAGAAAATGAGACCAACCAGTGACCATTCAGCTTACTGACCATAAGCCCTACATTTCCTGAGACTATGAAGCACTCATATACTAAAAGAAAGTACAGCTGTGAATGCAAATGCACAGTACAGCACAATGGAGAAAATAAAAGCTCAGAATCAGGCAAAGCAACAGAGAAATTTTTAGAAGCCAAGAAAATATTCAACAGCAGAATCCACAGAAGTCATGAAAACAATACTAGATTATAAAGCAAGTATTTATGAATTCTATATTGACTTGGTAGTTACATTATACAACATTATACAACTACAAAGGAAAAAAAAATAATTCCATTCCACCCCTCTGAAGTACAGTAATTGATTTCTTCCTTTCACTCATCATGTGTGTGTGTGTGTGTGTGTGTGAGAGAGAGAGAGAGAGAGAGAGAGAGAGAAGAAGAAGAAGAAGGAGAAGGAGGAGGAGGAGGAGGAGGAGGAGGAGGAGGAGGAGGAGAAGGAGAAGGAGAAGGAGAAGGAGAAGAAGAATTTTTTTTTTTTTTTTTGCGGTACGCGGGCCTCTCACTGTTGTGGCCTCTCTCGTTGCGGAGCACAGGCTCCGGACGCGCAGGCTCAGCGGCCATGGCTCACGGGCCCAGCCGCTCCGCGGCATGTGGGATCTTCCCGGACCGGGGCACGAACCCGTGTCTCCTGCATCGGCAGGTGGACTTTCAACCACTGCGCCACCAGGGAAGTCCCAGAATTTTTTTTTAGTTTTACTTTTTCATTGCCTAGGATTTTAAAGGTCAGTGACTAAATGTGAGGGTTTCTAGTTTGTTTTCCATTTAGGATTGTTTGCTTATTCCTGGGGGCTGAGTATCACAAGGAGTGGAGTCACTTTGTAATTTCCTGTGTGTTTGGTTTGTTGTTTGCTGAAACCAAGAGGTACCTGCCCTCCCAGAGACTGTGCTCCAGGCTGGATTTATTTATTTACTTAATTAATTAATTTATTTTTGGCTGCATCGGGTCTTAGTTGTGGCATGTGGGATCTTCGTTGAGGCATGTGGGATCCAGGTTTTTCTCTAGCTGTGGTGTGTGGGATTTTTCTCTTCTCTAGTGTGGCACGTGGGCTTCAGGGTGCATAGGCTCTGTAGTTTGTGGCACATGGGCTCTCTAGTTGAGGCGTGCAAGCTCAATAGTTGTGCTGTGTGGGC
Source organism: Leucopleurus acutus (assembly GCF_964270905.1). NCBI lineage: Eukaryota > Metazoa > Chordata > Mammalia > Artiodactyla > Delphinidae > Leucopleurus > Leucopleurus acutus. The sequence continues at coordinate 22,471,166 of NC_139159.1, read as the reverse complement.
TTAGTTGCTCTGCAGCATGTGGGATCTCAGTTCCCTGACCAGGGATCGAACCCACATCCCCTGCATTGTAAGGCAGATTCTTTACCACTGGACCACCAGGGAAGTCCCCAGGCTGGATTTTTTACAGGTGGCTTTGCAGAGCTTAGGTGGGATCCTGGGTGGGGGTGGTCCTTTTTTATTTATGTCAAATACTACACTCCTGATAACTCCCAGCAGCCCAGCAAATTGTGACTCTCAGAATGCATACATACAAGCCTGACATGCTGTTGAAGAAGCTTGATCATTCTAATGGCCAGACCAAGGACATCTGGCCAAACCACATGGTAGCTGAGTATAGAGTGGGGGTCAATAAGCCTGCATTCTGATCTGACCTCTTGGGAGTTTCTTTTTTCCATCTATGAGATTGGACTAGAGGAAATGAAAGCTCATGCCAACCCAAGTGCTAGAATTTCCCTGGATCTCTAGATCTAGACATGAATAAGATCTATACACTTTGTTTGCATTTTACTGTTATACCAAGAACCACTTTTAATCTGCTGAGTTGAAATCAAATGAACATGGGGAAACAGGGAATCAGGTGCCAATCTTTACTGACTTCAGGACAATGATGACAGTAAAAATATATGCCAACATGTTAGGTTTTTGTAGGGTTTTGTTGTTGTTGTTGTTTAGAACTAGGCGATATAAGACTGACATGCCACCATGACACACTTTGGCCACATATTGCTATAATAATGATAAACCACAAAAGGTAATCTAATAAAATTAAACCATCTATAAAGATAACAATCCAATAAGAAAGATAGACTGTATATAATCCAGCAGAAAATCCACAGAGTATAATATGACTAATTTAGTCTTTAAAATGAAAACAGCTCCAAGATACTTAACTTGTACATAAGAAATTCACTTGGACTTTGTAAACTGTGTTGAATTTAAGATAAATCAATAACTATTTTTTATTGAGGTATAACTGACACCTAACATCACATTAGTTTCAGGTGTACAACATAATGATTTGATATTTGCATATATTCCAAAATGATCGCCACAATAAGTCTAGTTAACATCCATCACCACACACAGTTAACAAACACTTGTTTTTTTGTGATGAGAACTTTCAAGACTTTTTTAGAAATTTTCAGATAGGCAATACAGTATTATTAATACAGTTACCATGCCGTACATTATATCCCTATGACTTACTCATTTTATAGCTAAAAATTTGTACCTTTTTACCCCCTTCCCTCATTTTGGCTATCCCCCTGCCTCAGGCAACCACCAATCTGTTTTCAATATTCATGAGCTCATTTTTGTTTGATTTTTGTTTTGGAGATTTTTAATTTAAAATTCCATGTATCATATAGTATTTCTCTTTTTCTTTCTGACTTGTTTCACTCAGCATAATACCCTCAAGTTCCATCCCTGTTGTTGCAAACAAGATTTCGTTTTTTATAGCTGAATAATATACCACATTTTCTTTTTCCGTTCATCTGTTGGTGGACACTTAGGTTGTTTCCATGCCCTGGCTTTTGCAAATAATGCTGTACTGAACGTGGAGGTGCATTTATCTTTTTAAATTAGTATTTTCATTTTCTTTGGATAAATATCCAGAAGTAAAAAAAAACTGGATCACATGGTAGTTTTATTTTTAATTTTTTGAGGAACCTCCCTACTATTTTCCATAGCGAATGCACCAGTTGACTTCCCCACCAACAATGCACAAGTGTTTCCTTTTGTCCACATCCTTGCCAAACTTGTTATTTCTTGCCTTTTTGATAATAGCCATTCTAACAGGTATGAGGTAATATCTCATTGTGGTTCTGAATTGTATTTCCCAGGTGATTAGTGATGTTGAGTATAATGTATAATTGTGTACTGATCCACAAGTCTTATCCATAAAGAAGAAATTAAATAATTAATGTTAGTTAAATTGTATCCCATAAGCAAGGCAAAGAAATTGCACTGATACAGCTTCCCTGGTGGCGCAGTGGTTAAGAATCCGCCTGCCAGTGCAAGGGACACGGGTTCGGGCCCTGGTCCGGGAGGATCCCGCATACCGCGGAGCAACTGGGCCCGTTCGCCACAACTACTGAGTCTGCGCTCTGGAGCCTGTGGGCCACAGCTGCTGAAGCCCACGTGCCTAGAGCCCGTGCTCCGCAACAAGAGAAGCCACCTCAATGAGAAGCCCTCATACCGAAACGAGGAGTAGCCCCCGCTCGCCGCAACTACAGGAAACCTGCGTGCAGCAATGAAGACCCAACGCAGCCAAAAGTAAAAAAAGAAATTAATTAAAAAAAAAAAGAAATTACACGGATAAATACTTTTACTTCCTAGAGTAGGTCTTAGAGGCAGTCCAGTGGTTGAGACTCTGCGCTTCCTTTGCAGTGGGCATGGGTTTGATCCCTCGTCAGGGAACTAAGATCCTGCATGCCGCACAGCGTGGTCACAAAATAAAATAAAGGTGCATTTTTTTAAAAATGAAAAATACACCTGTATTTCTGTGTTGAGGTATGTAGAAGTAAAAGCAGCCAACACCTGAAAGTGCTACAGGAGAAACAGTGTCCTCAGGGAAGAACTACATTTCAATTAATGTTATAAGGTGAAAGAAACATTAATAGAAGGAGTTAAGGACATAAGGAGTTTTGGTGGAACCTTGACTTCCAGGTAACATTGTGCAAGGACCCCAGACAATGTACAATTTACATAAATATTTATGGAGCTTTTCTTTTAAGCAATTTGGGGATTGAAGTCTAGGGAATGAGAATTGACCTGGGAGTCCCAAGTGTCTTGTGGAAACAGACAAGAACAAGAATAAAGGGACTCATGAGATCAGCAAAAATGATCCCAAATCAGATAAGAAGGGTGAGGTTGTGAACATTGCAGAGGGCAGTGGGGAGGTCTCCCAATGAACGCACACACATTTCTAGGGGTCCCACCTGACTGCTACTGATCGTTATCATTCCACTTGAGACTGTGAACACAGTTTTGGGGTCTGCAGTTAAGCGGTCTTACTCCAAGTGCAGGGACTCCCTTTGATTTAGAGAAATGTTTGAGTATATAATCTAATATTTCTGTATCATATATACAACTTCATAAGGCTGACTTTAACTGATATTGTCTGCTAATACAACCACAACTCTGTTCAACAATTCTGACCTTTGATACATTTTCCCACTTTGAAAAGCATGCCTCCCTAAGTCAAGTTTTCTGCTTGACTATACGGAACTTGGTCCATTTTCAATTGTAGCAATTATTATTTTTATGGTCTAATTAAGAATAATCTGACCTACATGAATTTATCTAAGATTCCTGAGCTGATATAAGGGAAGAGGTAGCTTAACTAACTCAGCAAAACTGATTTCAGATTACGGGGAACTACGTGTCACCAAATAATGACTAAGAACCAGCAACAGTGGTGATCAAGGGCTATTCCAGGAATACAAGACTGTAATTATTCCTTTGTTACTGAAAAGCATGTTGTTTATCACTACTCCTTACAACTGTCAATGATGAGTGAGTAACAGCATGCTACATAAATATTCATGGAGACTTTTTCTAAGCATCTCAACTAAGGGAAGCATTATTTTCATCACACATCAAAACAAATAATAAAAAAAGGCAACAACTGTAAGAACAAAAAAAAATAAATAATCAAACAATGGTGTTCTAAAATTTCTTTGTTAGTGATAGGCCTAAAACATATTCAAGATTCTTGGTTTTGTTCATCTAACAAATATTTATTGAGTGCTTATTGTGTACTGCACACTATGCCAGCCTTGGTTAGTGAACAATGAGTGCTCTCTTCTCAGAACTGACAACTTGGAGCCTATGAAAACATTCAGCCTGAAGGTATCTCAAAAGCCTCCTGCCAGCTTGCCAATCTTGGGCTTACCATTTAGGCTGTTTAGCTTAGTTCAGCCTCAGATTTTCTGGCCACATCTGTACAGATGTAGTAATTAGTTCAGATCTGTAGGCCACATGAGAAAGGGACATGAATATTAATAGACCCTTGATCAATAATTTCAGAAGGTTGCATTTTGGGATTTCTGAGCCTAGGGAAGCCATACGTGAAAAGAGAAAGCACAAGGTCAGAGGCACAACACACTGGGCTAGAAAATCCATCGATAAAAGAATGAGGGGACTCATGTATTTCGGAGGCAATCTTCTAATGCTGCTCAGAAAAGCATCCTCAGGACACTACCCTGTTTAAAACACTGTATTGATTTCCTCCTTGCCTTTGGTTTAATTCCAGATTCCTTTATGTAACTCTGAAGCCTCTGCTTATCTCATGGGCAGCATTGATTTTGCCTCTGAGCCAGTTTTACAGTGTTCACTCTCCCTGAAATATTCTTCCTTATCTCCTCACTTGGATAATTGCTTCTCAGCTTCAGGTATTAATGGAGTCATTTCCTCTAGAAAACATGTCATGTTCCCCTCCCCACCAGAGAACGGTTTAGACACCTTTCCTTCTGTGTTGCTAAAGAATTCTATATTCCTCCCACCCTAGTATCACACGGCAATAATTGCCTTCTGATTTGTCTGTAATTTGGAGGTCCACATAATTTATTGTCCAAACCAGAACACTTTTGAAAGAAAAAGAGGGATAAAAATAACTAAAATTTTATGTATTTCAAAATTAAGTATTTACTAGCTGGCAAACGGATATAAATTATGTATATATATATATATATATATACACATATATATATATAATTTTATTTTTTTCTTTTTTCTGGCTGTGCTGCATGGCATGCGATATCTTAGCTCCCCCACCAGGGATGGAACTCATGCCCCCTGCAGTGGAAGTGCAGAGTCCTAACCACTGGACTGCCAAGGAAGTCACCTAAAAATATTTTTTAAATAAAATTATTTCTTTAAAAAAGCAACATATTTGTACTTATTAAAGCAAAAACAACCTTTGTGTTAATTATCTGAACATTAAAATAGTATAAGCAGAATAATTATTCTTGTTATATATTCACATATTTTAAACAGCTTCTTAGTTGTATGTATAATACTGTGGCATGTTATTTCACTTGTGGAGAATGTAGCTTTGAAATATAGTTGTATTGTTTTCATTTTTTTCATAAAGTTGCCTGCAATCTTCAAAGTTGTGTTTTATGTTAATAAATTTGAAATTATTGAAATCTTTAATTGGCCTGTCTCCATAAAACATGGTACTTTTAGTTGAGAAAATACTCTCCTTACAGGTACCAAAGTACCTCATAACCTCAAGAAATGTTTGCCAAATACAGCATATTCTCAATTTAAATGTTTCCTTTGATATTGAAATGTGTAAATATTTTAGTCCAAATGTTTTTAAAGTTTCTATCTTTTTGCTTCCATTCAGAGTACTTTTCTTCAATAGAAGTTTTTATTAGACAAAAGTCATCACAGAAGTTTTCTCAATTTATGATTATTCAGATTATGTAAAATCCATTCTCAATTTCATGTACATATTATAAGTTTATTCAATTAAAAATAGGAGTTTTATTAAGGTACTTCCTGCAAGTTGAAATATTCAGAAGTGCAATAATACAATTTCAAAATTAAATATTTTCCACTGAGCTGTCATTGTTTAATTGGTTCATTTCCTACTTAACTTCTATAGGGATCAATTTCAAAGCCGTTTTTTTGCAAGCTTTGATTTCAAGAATTGCAAACTGGCAAAACTTCACTAGCTAAAGATTTTGGCATCACAGTCGTTAAATACTTTTAGGCTGAGTTACATAATCATTCTTCTAATGTTCAAACAGGTCTAAATCTGATTGACAGTGGCCAACAATGAGATCAACTATGTAGCCTCCATGCTTAAAAATATAGATGTTTTTCGGGGACTTCCCTGGTGGTCCAGTGGCAAAGAATCTGCCTTCCAATGAAGGCGAAGCAGGTTTGATCCCTGGTCAGGGAGCTAAGATCCCACATGTTGGGGGACAGCTAAGCCCGTGCCACAACTACTGAGCCCGCGTGCCTCAACTAGAGAGCCTGCATGCCACAAACTAAAGATCCCATGTGCTCTGGAGCCCACACAGCACAACTAAACAGAAGCCCACGCACCGCAACGAAGAGCCCGTGAGTTGCAATTAAAGATCTCACACTTTGCAACTAACACCCGATGCAGCCAAAAATAAGATAAATAAATATAAAATATATATATTTGTTTTGGAAAACCAGCCTCATTTAAAAAAATGCCATAGTTTACTTGCTCTGACAACTATAGTTTCTATTTTAATTGGTAGAATATTAATTATCAATAATATATGTGGTGCAACCAATTCCAAGTACATTTCTGCTTAAAAAGTTTCTTAACTTAGTAAGATAATTCTTTTTGTCATTGAGGCTTTGTTTCACCAAACTTTGTATGCATACTGCCACTGCAAAATTTTTTTTCAGTGTTGGGCTTTTAAACTAATTTACATTATCATTCGCAATAATGACAGATGTTCAACAAAATAAATTTTGAAAAACTAAAAATAGAATTACCATATGACTCAGCAGTTATACTCCTTGGTACCTATCCAAAAAAAACCCAAAAACACTAATTTGAAAAGATACATGCACCCCAATGTTCGTAGCAGCATTAATTACAATTGCCAAAATATGGAAGTGTCCATCAACAGATGAATGGATAAAGAAGATGTGGCACATATATACAATGGAATATTACTCAACCATAAAAAGAAGCCATAAAAAAGAATGAAAATTTTGCCATTTGCAGCAATATGGATGGATGTGGAGGACATTATGCTAAGTGAAATAAGTCAGACAGTGAAAGACAGACATGTATGATAATATTTATATGTGTAGTCCAAAAAATACAACAAACTAGTGAATACAACAAAAAAGAAGCAGACTCACAGATATAGAGAACAAACTAGTGGTTACGAATGGGAACGGGGAGAGGAGCATTATAGGGGTGGGGGAGTGAGAGGTACAAGTTATTTGGTGTAAGATAGGTTCAAGGATGTATTGTACAACATGGAGAATATAGCCAATATGTTGTAATAACTGTAAATAGAAAGTAACCTTTAAAAATTGTATAAAATTTTTTAAATAAAAAAATAAAAATATTTCAATAAATTTTACCTGACAAATAATGTAATTAATCTGAGAAAGGGATGATCTATTTGATATGTATGTGGCAAGTATAAGTTCTGTGTTTCATAGAAAGTAAAATATTACGTCTGAACATAAATACATTCCAACATTAAAATATGATATGCTTTAAAATGTTATAAAAAAGATTTACTCTGAGTCCATGACTTAGGTGAAAACTCAATCTATTACTGAATTCCATTAATTCAGCTGATTTGCTATTTGAAACATCCAATGATACTGGTATTATTTAACTGCTAGTTCATCTGCTAATGGAACTTACATATAAATAGCTACTGTTGGACTTCCCTGGTGGCGCAGTGGTTGAGAATCCGCCTGCCGATGCAGGGGACACAGGTTCGTGCCCCGGTCCGGGAAGATCCCACATGCCGCAGAGCGGCTGGGCCCGTGAGCCATGGCCGCTGAGCCTGCGCGTCCGGAGCCTGTGCCCCGCAATGGGAGAGGCCACAACAGTGAGAGGCCCGCGTACCGCAAAAAAAAAAAAAAAAAAAAAAAAAAAAAACCTACTGTTTCATGTCTTATACATGCACAAGATTCTTGAACTCAATAAAGACTGACATTACTTTAGAAGAACAATCATTTGAGCTAAATGAAAAGTTAGGCTTCAAAAAGAGATATGTAAACACACGTTTTGAAGTTGCATACATTAAATCATCATATTTGGATAGACTTTAAAACATAACTGCCAATATTTGAAATAGATGGTAGTGATATTTCAGCTGATATACGTCATCTAGTTTTCATGTGGTCAATTATATCACTACAGACACCATTGTAGTAGTAAATGTCAACAAATGTTTTGTGCAATTTATGCATTCATCACAACTTTCTTGAGAAATAGAAATATAGTTCTTACATTTTCATAAATGTGCACTTCCTTTAAAAAAATTCTGCTGAAAGAGTAAATAGTTGTTGAATTAAATGATATAGTAAATATTTAAAACATTTTTAAGGCTGTTTTCTATATATTACACCGTAGGACTCAGTTACACACATCTTAGTTATAATTTTGCATTTTCCCCACTGACCTCATCAAGTTGTAGCCACACAGTCATGGCACACTGACCCAGGAGCAAATGACCCAGGAGCAACAGCCCCCAATATTTCTCCCACCCAGCACCAGGATCCACAAGAAGTTGGCTGCCTTTAAACCACTCACGTTAAAGAATCAGTTTTCATAACAGTTTTATTGAAATGTAGTTTGTATATCATAAAATTAATCCATTTAATGTATACAATTCAATTGTTTGTAGTATATTCATAGAGTCATGCAGCCATCACCACAATCTAATTTTAAAACATTATCACCAACAAAGAATCCCATACCTCTTAGAAATCAGTCTCCATTTCTTTCCCCAATCTGGCCCTAGAAAAACCACTAGACTATTTCTGTTTCTATAGAGGTGCCTATTCTGGACATCACATTTAAATTTAATCATATCACGTTTGGTCTTTTTTGAATGGTTTCTTTTAGTTAGCATTTGGTCTTTTTTGAATGGCTTCTTTTAGTTAGTATAGGTTTTTCATGTTTCAAGTTTTATCCATGTTGTAGGATGAATCAGTGCTTTGTTCCTTTTTATAATTGAATAATATTTTATTGTATGGATATACCACATTAAATTGTTTAAACAGAAAACATGATAAATACTATTCTTGAAAGGGAAAGATTAGTTACAGTGCATAAGAAAAGAATGGGGGAAGGGAGAGAGTCTATTGCTGATTATTTTTGAGATTTAACCACATGTTAATTTGAAAACTCTGTTCACTTTATGTGTCTCGCATGCTACTAACTGATATCACACTGAAAATAAAAAGTGGAACTCTAACAAGACTATCCCAGTTTACTTTACGGAAACTTTAAGTAAAAATATTTCCTTAAAATATGAAAAACCAATAAAAAATGCTAAACCGTAAGGATGCCAAAATAACAAATATAAACCAGGCATGTAGCGGAATTATGGTTTCCCTATCTAAATCCCATGGTAGAATATATATTTTCATGAGGACAGTAGGCTAACATAATGCCTGGCTCTCAATACAGAACTTTTGAATGAGTGATTTTAATGTTTTCCCAGTAAGTATGATTAAAATAACCTTTACGTGAAAAGGTAATGGGGCATTATCTTGAGGCACTAACACAAACAAATAACTCTTTCTATTGTTTACCACCATAATTTGTACATTATACAAATGTCATTTAACTACATATTGATTGCCTTAAACTGTAATTTATAATAACTATTATATAACATACATAAATAAATATCTTATATTTTTCTTGAAAGTAAAGTGGTTTAAAATGCGTTATGTCATTTAATTCTTACATTTCTAATTTTACAGAGATGTGGTTATATCCACACCTTGTCACAGTTTAGGTTCCCTGAAAAGATAACTCTGAAATAGAGATTAGTGTGTGGAAAAGTTTATTAGGGAAGGTTCTTGGTATCAACACGTGGAAAGGATTTGGACAGAGAGAAAAGTTGGGTTTTCTGCAGTTTAATGAAGGATACACTCCTTCTGTGGGGAGATCTAAAGCTGATACGGCACTTCAGAATTGTCCTAAGTTGCTGAAGGAAGCCAGAATTCACATCCCTTCCTTGACCAGTCTTTGAATGTGAGCTGCCCCAGGAAGGGGGCATGACATTGAGCAAAGTGACTTTCTCCAGCTTAGGCATTTTCTAGAGCTGATAGCTAATCACTGTCTGCTGGAAGCACATCAGTAGCTGGAGAAATAAACCCTTCATTCCTACAAAGCGTTCTAGGCAGCACGTCACATCCACTACAATCATTGTCTATGTTCTTATTAATTCCTTAATTTTTTATAAAGTTCACAAATCTTTTTAAAATATGTGTATTTCTTTTAGTTAAAAGAGAGCCAAACTTGTAACAAATACTCTGGCTTCAAGTCCTATCTAGGCCATAGATTAGATGTGTGATTTGGGACAAATTTGTTAATCATTTTGATCCCCTTTTTTCCTTATATAAAGTGAAGGATGCTGTATTTGTTAATCTCTAAGAAACTTTCAAATAATAAAAACTATAAATAAAAGTCCATATATATAATTATATATATATATATGATAATCAGCCTTATTAAGTTTAAGTGAAGAAGTCATATCAACTCACAACAGATTGCTGAATGGTGGTCCTATCACATTGTTCACAAAGTTAGGGCAGTTTGTCAGAGGCACTGCAATAGTTTTCTACTGCTACATAAAAAACCACCACAAATTTAGTGTTGCAAAACAACCTCCACTTATCATCTCTCAGTTCCATAATCAGAAGTCCAAGCATGGCTCACCTGGGTTCTCTGGACAAAGTCTTGCATGGCTGAAATCAAGGTGTCGTGGGGTAGAACCCGAGGTTTTCTTTTAAGCACATTCCAATTGTTGGCCGAATTCACTTCCTTGCAGTTATAGGACTAAGGCCCTGAGACCCTAAAAGTCACTGCTCTCTATAGCAGTTCACAAAATGGTTGTTTGCTATCTTCCTCAAAGCTATCAAGAGAGCATATCCCTGACTGTTTACATTGGCAAACTCTAGACCCCTTCTTAAGAGCTTACATGAGTAGATCAGAATCCCCTTAGATTATCTCCCTTCTGATTAATTCAATTGGGTACTTCACTTACATTTACAAAAATCCCTTTTGCTTATTATAAAACATAATAATGAGAGTGATATCACATCTTGTCCACATGCTTCACCCACACTCAAGATGAGGTGATTATACATAATGTATACAATATGCAGGGAGTTATAGACTGATTATTTGTACCCCTCCAAAATTCATACGTTGAGCCTGAACTCCCAATGTAGTAGTATTTGGAAGTGAGTCTTTTGGGTTTATCAGTAGGGCCTGCATGATGGGATTAGTGCCTTTATAAGGAGAGGCCTCAGAGAGCTTTCTCGCTCTCTTTCCAAGTGCTCATGCTTGTAGAGAGATGCAAATGTGTGTTGTTTAAGCCCAGTCTATGGTATTTGTTATGCAACCCAAGCAGACAAATACAGGTGGGAATCTTGGGGGCCATCTTAGAATTCTGCCTACTGCAGGCATATAGAAGAACTTGTATGACTGTGCATCTTTGGGTTTTTGGAGGTAAAGAGGTCAGTCTACTGTGTGCTCTCATGTACTGGCTCTTAGATACAGGAGTAATCTAGTAATTAAATGTGTTCCGTAAGAGATTAACACAGAAATCACTGACCAACAGTTCAACTTGACAATAACAAGCTGTGGTAATTCTCTGTGCTGAATATGGTTGTAGAATTGTAAAATGGCAGACAACGGAGATTTAAGGAAATTTAAAGATTAAAGTTCTCAGCCTTGTCATATCTGCCACAATATTTTCATCCTGTTTCTTGGAATCCAGTTCCTTCCCCAGCAGTGCCTTTCTCATCCCTTGAGACCTAATGAATTGAGCATCTCATTGACACTACAATTGCAACTTTCAAAAGCCAGGCCCAGACTTCCCTGCTGGTCCAGTGGCTAAGACTCCATGCTCCCAATGCAGGCAGCAGGGATTTGATCCATGGTCAGGGAAGATCCTGCGTGTCTTGGCCAAAAAAAAAAGAATCCAGTCCCAATATTGGTCCTCAGCTTACCTGCTCTGACCCTTTAGGAGATGAGAGATTTGTTCTAAGTTGCCATCAAAGCTTTATCATTTTCCACTATATTCTGAGTGAGACTTTTACAACCTTCATTTCCTCTTTTGTTGGTGTAAACTTTGCAGAGCATTTATAAGATGCCACATATATACACTATTAATAATCATTATTGTTTCTTTAACAACTAAATTATTCAGCTATTTGATCTCTCAATGGCTTATCTTCCATACTCATCATCACCTGTGGCCACCAGGGATGATTTGAATATCTATGATGGTAGCACATGACATATGTTACCATTCTCCCCTCTGCTAGCAAGAAGGTGATCCACACACACCTCAAACATGTGAGCAACTAACCCAGAACCTTACTTTAAGGGTGTGCTTCCTAGAGCTATACCTGCTACCAATTACTTTATTAGTCAGAGATCTCAAAATATATGGTTGCTTTGGTTTTGAGCATCATTTCATAAATTATCTTTTTTACAGAATTATGGGCAGGATTTAGTGAATATACCAAAGAAGTGTGCAGAACTCCAGGGCGATTAAAATTTGACATCAGTTACTAACAATAAACTCGATGTCCAAGGGGAATGAAGAGTTATTAGAACCCAAAGAGAGAGATGTATAAAACAAATTGCCTGATGTGATTATGAACAAAGCCAGAATAAAATATAACCCAATATCACTTTCCTTCCACTATTCTAACTCCTGCCAGAACCTCTCATTGGCCAAAACAATCTAAAAGCCATAAGATAAAGATGGTCTAAAAGTTCAAGTATATAGGCCAATTGGGGCAGCCTCCGAAAGCACACAACAGGATGAGCAAAGATACGAGTTGTATCTTGAGGGTAACATGGAAGAAATCCAACTCACCAACCAATAATTCAAAGCATTTGCTTGTAAAAGTATAGAGATGTGTAAAGTTAGGGATATTTCATACTAATACTTCCTAAGGAGGAAAAAACTGTGTCGCTTTAACCAAATCTCCAGAAAATTCTTAACATTTAATTTTAGTATATGCTATAGGCAAAGTCTAAAGGAAAATTCGAAATAATCTAAGTACGTGTCAAAATGCAATAATTTAATACAAAAATTTAAGCATATCTAAACCATGCATATGACATAATAATTGAAAGGTAAAAATATTTCAAATTTCTATCAGTTTCTTCATTATAAAACTAATATTAAATGTAATATTAAACTAATAAAGAAAATTTAATAAAAAGTTGAAACTAGGACAAAAGGAGAAAAATATGTACTCTAATACAAACGTAATTAAATTTTGGTATATACTCTTTTTTTTTTTGAAAATTTGAATTTTATTTTATTTTTTTAAAGAGCAGGTTTCTTTAGTTATCCATTTTGTACATATTATTGTATATATGTCAATCACAATCTCCCAATTCATCACACCACCACTCCCGCCTGGCCACTTTCTCCCCTTGGTGTCCATATGTTTGTTCTCAACATCTGTGTCTCAATTTCTACCCTGAAAACAGGTTCATCTGTACCATTTTTCTAGGTTCCACATATCTGCGTTAATATACGATATTTGTTTCGCTCTTTCTGACTTACTTCACTCTGTATGACAGTCTCTAGATCCATCTACGTCTCTACAAATGACCCAATTTTGTTCCTTTTTATGGCTGAGTAATATTCCATTGTATATATGTACCACATCTTCTTTATCCATTCATCTGTCGATAGACATTTAGGTTGTTTCCATATCCTGGCTATTGTAAACAGTGCTGCAATGAACATTGGGGTGCATATGTCTTTTTGAATTATGGTTTTCACTGGGTATATGCCCAGTAGTGGGATTGCTGGGTCATATGGTATTTCTATTTTTAGTTTTGTAAGGAACCTCCATACTGTTCTCCAGAGTGGCTGTATCAATTTACATTCCCACCAACAGTGCAAGAGGGTTCCCTTTTCTCCACACCCTCTCCAGCATTTCTTGTTTGTAGATTTTCTGATGATGCCCATTCTAACTGGTATGAGGTGATACCTCATTTTAGTTTTGATTTGCCTTTCTCTAATAATTAGTGATGTTGAGCAGCTTTTCATGTGCTTCTTGGCCATCTGTATGTCTTCCTTGGAGAAATGTCTATTTAGGTCTTCTGCCCATTTTTGCATTAAGTTGTTTGTTTTTTTAATATTGAGCTGCATGAGCAGTTTATATATTTTGGAGATTAATCCTTTGTCTGTTGATCCATTTGCAAATATTTTCTCCCATTCTGAGGGTTGTCTTTCATCTTGTCTGTAGTTTCCTTTGCTGTGCAAAAGCTTTTAAGTTTCATTAGGTCCCATTTGTTTATTTTTGTTTTTATTCCCATTACTGTAGGAGAGGGATCAAAAAAGATCTTGCTGTGATTTATGTCAAAGAGTGTTCTTCCTATGTTTTCCTCTAAGAGTTTTATAGTGTACAGTCTTACATTTAGATCTCCAATCCATTTTGAGTTTATTTTTGTGTTAGGGAGTGTTCTAATTTCATTCTTTAACATGTAGCTGTCCAGTTTTCCCAGCACCACTTATTGAAAAGGCTGTCTTTTCTGTGTTGTATATCCTTGCCTCCTTTGTCATGGATTAGTTGGCCATAGGTGCATGGGTTTATCTTTGGGCTTTTTATCGTGTTCCATTGATCTATATTTCTGTTTTTGTGCCAGTACCATATTGGCTTGATTACTGTAGCTTTGTAGTACAGTCTGAAGTCAGGGAGCCTGATTCCTCCAGCTCAGTCTTTCTTTCTCAAGATTGCTTTGGCTCTTCGGGGTCTTTTCTGTCTCTATACAAATTTTAGGACTTTTTGGTCTCATTCTGTAAAAAGATGTCATTGGTAATTTGATAGGGATTGCATTGAATCTGTAGATTGCTTTGGGTAGTATAGTCATTTTCACATTATTGATTCTTCCAATCCAAGAACATGGTATATTTCTCCATCTGTTTGTATCATCTTTAATTTCTTTCATCAGTGTCTTATAGTTTTCTGCATACAGGTCTTTTGTCTCCTTAGGTAGGTTTATTCCTAGGTATTTTATGCTTTTTGTTGCAATGGCAAATGGGAGTGTTTCCTTAATTTCTCTTTCAGATTTTTCATCATTATTGTACAGGAATGCAAGAGATTTCTGAGCATTAATTTTGTATCCTGCAACTTTACCAAATTCATTGATTAGCTCTAGTAATTTTCTTGTGGCATCTTTAGGATTCTCTAAGTATAGTATCATGTCATCTGCAAACCGTGACAGTTTTACTTCTTTTTTCCAATCTGTATTCTTTTTATTTCTTTTTCTTCTCTGATTGCCGTTGCTAGGACTTCCAAAACTATGTTGAAAATAGTGATTAGAGTGAACATCATTATTTTGTTCCTGATCTTAGAGGATATGCTTTCAGTTTTTCGCCATTGAGAATGATGTTTGCTGTTGCTTTCTCATATATGGCCTTTATTATGTTGAGGTAGGTTCCGTCTATACTCACTTTCTGAAGAGTTTTTACCATGTGTATTGAATTTTGTCAAAAGCTTTTTCTCCGTCTATTGAGATGATCATATGCTTTTTCTTCTTAAATTTGTTAATATGGTGTATCACACTGATTGATATGTGTATATTGAAGAATCCTTGCATCCCTAGGATAAATCCCACTTGATCATGGTGTATGGTCCTTTTAATGGGTTGTTGGATTCTGTTTGCTAGAATTTTTGAGGTTTTTTGCACCTCTATTCATCAGTGATATTGGTCTGTAATTTTCTTTTTTTGTAGTATCTTTGTTTGGTTTTGGTATCAAGGTGACGGTGGCCTCATAGAATGAGTTTGGGAGTGTTCCTTCCTCTACAATATTTTGGAAGAGTTTGAGAAAGTTGAGTGTTAGCTCTTCTCTGAATGTTTGATAGAATTCACCTGTGAAGCCATCTGGTCCTGGACTCTTGTTTGTTGGAAGATTTTTAATCACAGTTTCAATTTCATTACTTGTGATTGGTCTGTTCATATTTTCTATTTCTTCCTGTTTCGGTCTTGGAAGGTTATACCTTTCTAAGAATTTGTCTATTTCTTCCAGGTTGTCCATTTTATTGGCCCAGAGTTGCTTGTAGTAGTCTCTTAGGATTCTTTGTATTTCTGCAGTGTCTGTTGTAACTTCTTTTTCATTTCTAATTTTCTTGATTTGAGTCCTCTCCCTCTTTTTCTTGATGAGTCTGGCTAATGGTTTATCAATTTTGTTTATCTTCTCAGAGAACCAGCTTTTAGTTTTATTGATCTTTGTTATTGTTTTCTTTGTTTCTATTTCATTTATTTCTGCTCTGATCTTTATGATTTCTTTCCTTCTGCTAACTTTGGGTTTTGTGTGTTCTTCTTTCTCTAGTTCCTTTAGGTTTAAGGTTAGATGGTTTATTTGAGATGATTCTTGTTTCTTGAGCTAGGATGGTATTGTTATAAACTTCTCTCTTAGAACTGCTTTTGCTGCATCCCATATGTTTTAGATCATCGTGTTTTCATTGTCATTTTCCTCTATGTATTATTTGATTTCCTCTTTGATTTCTTCAGTGATCTCTTGGTTATTTAGTAACGTATTGTTTAGCCTTCATGTGTTTGTGTTTTTTATGTTTCTTTCCCTGTAATTGATTTCTAATATCATAGTATTGTGGTCAGAAAAGATGCTTGACATGATTTCAATTTTCTTAAATTTACTGAGGCTTCATTTGTGACCCAAGATGTGATCTATCCTGGAGAATGTTCCGTGCACACTTGAGAAGAAAGTGTAATCTGGTGTTTTTGGATGGAATGTCCTATAAATATTCATTAAATTTATCAGGTCTATTGTGTCATTTAAAGCTTGTATTTTCTTATTCATTTCTGTTTGGATGATCTGTCCATTGATGTAAGTGAGGTGTTAAAGTCCCCCACTATTATTGAGTTACTGTCAATTTCCTCTTTTATAGCTGTTAGCAGTTGCCTCATGTATTGAGGTGCTCCTATGTTGGGTACATATATATTTATAATTGTTATATCTTCTCCTGGGATTGATCCCTTGATCATTATGTAGTGTCCTTCCTTGTCTCTTGTAACATTCTTTATTTTAAAGTCTGTTTTATCTGATATGAGTGTTGGTACTCCAGCTTTCTTTCAATTTCCATTTGCATGGAATATCTTTTTCCATCCCCTCACTTTCAGTCTGTATGTGTCCCCAGGTCTGAAGTGGGTCTCCAGCAGACAACATATATATGGGTCTTGTTTTTTTTTTTTTGTTTTCTTTTATATATATATGATTATTGAAGTAGATTTGCTTGGCTCTGAGTGTTTTAGTAACTTATTTATTTATTTTTGCTGTATTGGGTCTTCATTTCTGTGCGAGGACTTTCTCTAGTTGTGGCAAGTGTGGGCCACTCTTTATCATGGTTCATGGGCCTCTCACTGTTGTGGCCTCTCTTGTTGTGGAGCACAGGCTCCAGACACGCAGGCTCAGTAGTTGTGGCTCACGGGCCTAGTTGCTCTGTGGCATGTTGGATCCTCCCAGATCAGGGCTCGAACCCATGTCCCCTGCATTAGCAGGCAGATTCTCAACCACTGTGCCACCAGGGAAGCTCCAGGTCTTGTTTTTGTACCCATTCAGTGAGCCTGTGTCTTTTGGTTGGAGCATTTAATCCATTCACGTTTAAGGTAATTATCGACATGGATTACCATTTTCTTAATTGTTATGGGTTTGTTTTTGTAGGTCCTTTTCTTCTCTTGTATTTCCCACTTAGAGAAGTTCCTTTAGCATTTGTTGTAGAGATGGTTGGGTGGTGCTGAATTCTCTTAGCTTTTGTTTGTCTGTAAATCTTTTGATTTCTCCATCGAATCTGAATGAGATCCTTGCCAGGTAGAGTAATTGTGGTTGTAGGTTCTTCCCTTTCATCACTTTAAATATGTCCTGCCACTCCCTTGTGGCTTGTAGAGTTTCTGCCAAGGAATCTGCTCTTATCCTTATGGGAGTTCCCTTGTATGTTATTTGTCATTTTTCCCTTGTTGCTTTCAATAACTTTTCTTTGTCTTTAATTTTTGCCAATCTGATTACTATGTGTCTCAGAATGTTTCTCCTTGGGTTTATCCTGTATGGGACTCTCTGCACTTCCTGGACATGGGTGCCTATTTCCTTTCTCATGTTAGGAAAATTTTCAACTATAATCTCTTCAAATATTTTCTCGGGTCCTTTCTCTCTCTCTTCTCCTTCTGGGACCCCTATAATGCGAATGTTGTTGCGTTTAATGTTGCCCCAGAGGTCTCATAGGCTGTCTTCATTTCTTTTCATTCTTTTTTCTTTATTCTGTTCTGCAGCAGTGAATTCCACCATTCTGTCTTCCAGGTCACTTATCCGTTCTTCTGCCTCAGTTATTCTGCTACTGATTCCTTCTAGTGTATTTTTCATTTCAGTTATTGTATTGTTCATCTCTTTGTTTGTTCTTTAATTTTTCTAGGTCTTTGTTAAACATTTCTTGCATCTTCTCAATCTCTGTCTCCATTCTTTTTCCAAGCTCCTGGATCATCATCACTATCATTATTCTGAATTCTTTTTCTGGAAGGTTGCTTATCTCCACTTCATTTAGTTGTTTTTCTGGGGTTTCATCTTGTTCCTTCATCTGGTACATAGCCCTCTGCCTTTTCATCTTGTCTATCTTTCTGTGAATGTGGTGTTTGTTCCACAGTCTGCAGGATTGTAGTTCTTCTTGCTTCTGCTGTCTGTCCTCTGGTGGATGAGGCTATCTAAGAGGCTTGTGCAAGTTTCCTGATAGGGGCTTGTTGTGGGTAAAGCTGGCTGTTGCTCTAGTTGGCAGAACTCAGTAAAATCTTAATCTGCTTGTCTGCTGATGGGTGGGGCTGCATTCTCTCCCTGTTGGTTTTTGGCCCCAGGTGACCCAACACTGGATCCAACCCCATCTCCTTGGTGCCGTTAATAGTGGACTCTGGGAGGGCTCATGCCAAGGAGTTCTTCCCAGAACTTCTCCTGCCAGTGTCCTTGTCCTCACGGTGAGACACAGTCACCCCCCGCCTCTGCAGGAGACCCTCCAACACTAGCAGGTAAGTCTGGTTCAGTCTCCTGTGGGGTCACTGCTCCTTCCCCTGGGTCCTGATGTACACACTACTTTGTGTATGCCCTCCAAGAGTGGAGCCTCTGTTTCCCCTAATCCTGTCAAAGTCCTGCAATCAAATCCCGCCAGCCTTCAAAGTCTGATTCTCTAGGAATTCCTCCTCCCGTTGCCTTGCCCTCAGGTTGGGAAACTTGATGTGGGGCTCAGAATCTTCACTCCAGTGGGTGGACTTCTGTGGTATAAGTGTTCTCCAGTTTGTGAGTCACCCACCCAGCAGTTATGGGATTAGATTTTATTGTGATTATGTCCCTCCTACTGTCTCATTGTGTGTTCTCCTTTGTCTTTGGATGTGGGCTATCTCTTTTGGTGAGTTCTGGTGTCTTCCTGTTGATGATTGTTCAGCAGTTAGTTGTGATTCTGGTGCCCTTGCAAGAAAGAGTGAGAGCACATCCTTCTATTCCACTGTCTTGAACAAAATCCCCTGGTATATACTGTTATAACCTTTTCCTTTTCTTCTATGCATAAATTTATTTTTTAGTGTAACCAGTATTATAAGCTTCTGTAACTTTGGATGACTGTGACGAAAACTTGAGTGGGCATGGAAAGTTAATTTCAAAGTTAATTTCAACTGCCTAGAGGGCTAATTGTACATGAAATTCACATGACTACTTATGTGTCTATGGTTATATGTGCTTCATGTTATGTTATACTTGTGAGAATTATCACAGTTAAAATGATAAGTATTACCTATAACAAGAAAGTGCTTTTGGCACAAGAGCATAGCCTCAGATTGTTTTTTAAAGGATACACTGTTGCCAAACCCTGCGGCTCTGAAACTACAGCTGCTCCAATAAATATTTCCCAGGTCTGCCAGGGAGCTCCATTAACCTAGCTTTCTATTCCCTCTTGCATGTTGCGGCAGAACCAGCCACTGTCTAAAATTACATCAGTCCTTGTGTTAAGTTCCAGTCACCAGCCCAGATGAACCCTTCTCTTTGCTGTAGGTGAATTTCTCTTTGGAGTCTTTGACTCCTTTCTTTCAAGAGACCTGATCCAGACCACCTTAATCTATCAGAACTATTTTTCTAGAAGAAAAGGTCAGGTTTGTAGTTTCTTTCCTCCCAAGAGGTACCTGTGTAAATTGGTTCACTTCATCCCACAAGGACTGCTCCTGGTACCAGGTGGTACTGCCATCTTTTGAGGCCACAGAATGTCCTGTTTCAACCTGCTCTGGAGCAATGGGTGCCAGGGTGGCTTACAATTTCATGAATAAAGAAAACTGTTCAAGTGATTAAATTAAAATCATCAAAAATCAGCCCTCAGATTATTCACAGCTCTCTGTCTACACACAGGAGATATGGACAGAATGTCTTAAATTCTGCCTCTTAATTCACCTACCTCATACACAAATATAATTGTATTTAGTCTACTTTGTATCCTTCTTTGTTTCATTTAACATTATATTATAATCTTTACAATGTTTTTTTACAAATTAAAGTAATAAATTTAGATGGGTACATAATATGTAAAATACTTTTAACTTACATCTAACATAATATCTAACAGATGTAAAAATGTTGGTATAGTAATTCTACTATTGATATTCAAAGTGACCATGCTATGTTCTCTTGAATTAAATACATTAATATGTGGAGATTTGGGTAATTTCTTTAAGAAATAAAAGGAAATTATTTTAAATGTTTTATCCAAGTATAGTTGATGTACAACATCGTATAAGTTATAGGTGTACAATATGGTGATTCACAATTTTTAAAGGTTATACTCCATTTATAGTTATTTTAAAATATTGGCTATATTCCCTATGTTGTACAATATACCCTTGTAGCTTATTTTGTACATAAAAGTTTGTGCTATTAAGAAGTTAAAGGAACATTTTTATAACAGAAGAGACGGTGATGACTTATGGGACACATATAGCCCATTTTTCAATAATGTTGATGTTTTCTGATGTGAAAAGTGATGGAATTTTTAAGGTGTTGGTTAAGCTATAGTTCCTGCTTAGTCAATTAAATACTAATTTAGGTGTTGCCATGAAGGTATTTTGTAGATATAAGTAAATCCCATAGTCAGTTGACTTTAATAAGGGAGATTATTAATAAGTAATTTCGCTGGGCCTGATTCAACCAATTGAAAGGCCTTAAGAGCAAGTCTGAGGCTTCTCTGAGGCAGAAAAAAATTTAACCTGTGGCCAGATACTCTCACCCATACTCGAGAGTTCCAGCCTGCCCTTCCTGATGACCTGCTCTAATGATTTTAGACTAAGCTAGCCAGTTTCCCTGATCATGTAAATCAATTCCTTGCAAAAAATATCATATGTATCTCCTACTGGTTCTGTTTCTTTGGATTAACCTGATAATCTAAATTGAAACATATTTTGGTATCAGAAGTTGTTCTAGAGGAACACAATCATTAAGATAATTTTTCTGAACAGTTTATGGGGTTTCTGGAATTGGTTCTGTCATCTGATTCGATTTAAAGATTTTTTTTTATCAGTGATAAAAAAGACATGACAAATCCATTGCATGATATGCAAAAGAGATATGGAAAATATCACCATTGGATAGTTCTAATCAAATATACATAAAGGGAGAGGTTATGAGTCATTCATATATATTTGTCACCTTAGAACATTTCAGTCAAACTAAGGAGTATAATGAGAATAGCCAGTTGCTCCTAACTGTGCTGGAGAAAGTAGGGGAAAAAAGAGAATTAGCTCAGGCCTTCAAATTCCCAGCTCAGGTTCTGCATAAGTGACTCAAAATCCTCTTTATATGAAAATAGACCTTTATCTTCCATAGTTACAGAGCTGAGATGTCTGAAAATTAAACCCAGAGTCTCAACCCGTAAGTGGCTGAATTACAACACAGCTGGAATTTCCAACCTCACAGTGTGTCTACTGTTAAAATAAGGGCAAACATTGGAAAGAAATATGATTCTGAAAATTGGAATAAGGATAGATAGATGGATTCCAGTGAAGCTGGGGACATTGAACCCTTGAATTTTGTCATGTTTTCTTTGCTAGTAGAAACTGCCGTCCCACCCCTGCCTAAGGGAGTTAGCCCTGTTTTATCTGAAGAACTTTGTACTTGTCTTGCAAGGTACTGCTCATTCTCCTTAGTATCTAGCTCCATCACTCCTTTCTGCTTCCAGATCTACATCCCCTCTCTGCTTCTAGACCTATTAACTAGAAGTCTCAGCAGATGCCAAAGAGTAAAGTACAAAAGTGTGACCCACAGCAGAACTGCATAATTTTTATAACTTGTATATTCAGAAATCTGGGGTATATTTATAGAAATGGATCTTTAGAGTGTGGATCATGGAAGAAAGAATATAAGGTTGGATCAGACTGAATTTATTGATATGTGATCACTAAGCTTGATGGGCTAGAATGGCTTGCTTGTTTGGTTCATTGTTTGAAACATGGGTCCAAAAGAGTCCTATACTACATTAAGTTGAAATGTCAGGACTGACTTAGTATACTGTAGATGAAAGTATCCAGAGTCTTAGGGAAGTTGGAATACTCAAATGACTTTATCATGTAAGACCTGATCACCCAATTAGAAGGGTCCAGAGGAAATCTTTTACAACCATTGTAAGAAATAAATTTGTGAGGGGAACTCCAACATCCTTGAGAGCTCTGTATTTGTTCCTCTTTGTAAGTAAGAATTACAAAGGAAACTGCTAACCATTGTTACTGTAATAGACAGCAGATTCTAAGCAGTAAGCAGAATAAGCTAACTCACAGAGATGTATGGCATTAGTTAGTAAATCATGGTGTCCACAGGGGGGAAAAACAAATAGAAGGGCTATTGACCTTTAGTGAACAGAAGTTTAACTTGAATTACCAAGTCAGGTTATTGAGGTATGACACCTCAGTCAATTCCCAGACTGAGTTAGTTTACTGTCCCAGAACCATTTTTTGTTTTTTGCTTTATTTTAACATCCTTACTGGATTATAATTGCCTTACAATTTTTTTTAGTTTCTACTGTACAACGAAGTGAATCAGCTATATGTATACATATATATCCATATCCCTTCCCTTTTGTGCCTCCCTCCCACCCTCCCTATCCCACCCTTCTAGGTCGTCATAAAGCATCAAGTTTATCTCCCTGTGCTACACAGCAGCTTCCCACTAGCCATCCATTTGGTAGTGTATATGTGTCAATGCTACTTTCTCACTTCGTCCTAGCTTCCCCTTCCCATGCTGCATCCTCAAGTCCGATCTCTACCTCTGAATCTTTATTCCTGCCCTGACACTAGGTTCATCAGTACCGTTTTTTGTTTTTGTTTTTTGGTGTTTTTTTGGATTCCATATACATGTGTCAGCATACAGTATATGTTTTTCTCTTTCTGACTTACTTCACTCTGTATGACAGACTCTAGGTCCATCCATCTCACTACAAATAACTCAATTTCATTTCTTTTTATGGCTGAGTAATATTCCATTGTATATATGTGCCACATCTTCTTTATCCATTCATCTATCGATAGACACTTAGGTTGATTCCATATCCTGGCTAATGTAAATAGTGCTGCAATGAACATTGTGGTACATGCTTATTTTTGAATTATGGTTTTCTCAGGGTATATGACTAGTAGTAGGACTGCTGGGTCATATGGTAGTTCTATTCTTAGTTTTTTGTTTGTTTGTTTTTTTGTTTTTAATTTTTTTAAACATCTTTATTGGAGTATAATTGCTTTACAATGGTGTGTTAGTTTCTGCTTTATAACAAAGTGAATCAGTTATACATATATATAAGTTCCCATATCTCTTCCCTCTTGCATCTCCCTCCCTCTCACCCTCCCTATGCCACGTCTCTAGGTGGTCACAAAGCACCTGTGCTATGCAGCTGCTTCACACTAGCTATCTATTTTACGTTTGGTAGTGTATATATGTCCATGACACTCTCTCACTTAGTCACAGCTTACCCTTCCCCCTCCCCATGTCCTCAACTCCATTCTCTAGTAGGTCTGTGTCTTTATTCCCCTCTTACCCCTAGGTTCTTCATGACCTTTTTTTTTTTTTTTCTCTCTCTGACTTACTTCACTCTGTATGACAGACTCTAGGTCCATCCACTTCACTACAAATAACTCAATTTCATTTCTTTTTATGGCTGAGAAATATTCCATTGTATATATGTGCCACATCTTCTTTATCCATTCATCTGTCGATGGACACTTATGTTGCTTCCATATCCTGGCTATTGTAAATAGAGCTGCAATGAACATTTTGGTACATGATTCTTTTTGAATTATGGTTTACTCAGGGTATATGCCCAGTAGTGGGATTGCTGGGTCATATGGTAGTTCTATTTTTAGTTTGTTAAGGAACCTCCAAACTGTTCTCCATAGTGGCTGTATCAATTTACATTCCTACCAACAGTGCAAGAGGGTTCCCTTTTATCCACACCTTCTCCAGCATTTATTGTTTCTAGATTTTTTGATGATGGCTATTCTGACTGGTGTGAGATGATATCTCATTGTAGTTTTGATTTGCATTTCTCTAATGATTAGTGATGTTGAGCGTTCTTTCATGTGTTTGTTGGCAATCTGTATATCTTCTTTGGAGAAATGTCTATTTAGGTCTTCTGCCCATTTTTGGATTGGGCTGTTTGTTTTTGTTATTGAGCTGTATGAGCTTCTTGTAAATCTTGGAGGTTAATTCTTTTTCAGTTGCTTCACTTGCAAATATTTTCTCCCATTGTGAGTGTTGTCTTTTGGTCTTGTTTATTGTTTCCTTTGCTGTGTAAAACCTTTTAAGTTTCATTAGGTCTCATTTGTTTATCTTTATTTTTCCATTTCTCTAGGA
This sequence comes from Leucopleurus acutus, assembly GCF_964270905.1. Classification (NCBI taxonomy): domain Eukaryota; kingdom Metazoa; phylum Chordata; class Mammalia; order Artiodactyla; family Delphinidae; genus Leucopleurus; species Leucopleurus acutus. Next base: position 22,446,555 of record NC_139159.1, on the reverse strand, counting down.
AGTGTGTCCAAAAGAATCTTGCTGTGATTTATGTCAGAGAGTGTTCTGCCTTATGTTTTCCTCTCAGAGTTTGATAGTGTCTGGCCTGACATTTAGGTCTTTAATCCATTTTGAGTTTATTTTTGTGTACGGTGTTAGGAAGTGTTCTAAGTTCATTCTCTTACATGTAGCTGTCCAGTTTTCCCAGCACCACTTATTGAACAGGCTGTCTTTTCTCCATTGTATATCCTTGCCTCCTTTGTCAAAGATAAGTTGATGATGTGTGTGTGGATTTATCTCTGGGTTTTCTATCCTGTTTTATTGATCTATATTTCTGTTTTTGTGCCATACTCTCTTGATTACTGTAGCTTTATAGTATAGCCTGAAGTCTGGGAGCCTGATTCTTCCAGCTCCGTTTTTCTTTCTGAAGATTGCTTTGGCTATTTCTGGTCTTTTGTGTTTCCATACAAATTGTAAAATTTTTTGTTCTAGTTCTCCCAGAATCCTTTAATGAAGGTGAGGATAGATTCCCTTGAAGAAGAACCTCACTATCTGCTAAAAATTAGTATTTTTCATCTTTCTCCTAGCCTTCTCCAAAGGGACCTAGGGCTATGTACCAAGGTGACTGTACTGGGGAAAGGGAAATCATCACACTTTGCGGAGTATTACTGAACTCTGGCTCTAAACTGACATTAATTTCTGGACATTCCAAAAAGGTCACTCTGTTCTACCAGTCATAATAGAGATTAATGGAGATCAGATGTTCAATGGGATTGTAGCTCAAGTCCACCTCACAGTGGGCTCAGTGTGTGTCATTACTCATCTGTAATTATTTCTCTATTCCAGAATTAATAATTGGAATAGTCATGTTTAGAAATTGGCAGACTCTTCATTGTTTCTCTGACCTCTGAGTAAGGGATATTAGGGAAGGAAAGACCAAGTGGAAGTCACTACAACTGCCTCTACCTAGGAAAATAGTAAACCAAAGCAGTACCACAATCCTAGAAGACATGAAAGTTGTAAGCATGTTAACTTCCCACCACATCCCCATTCAATTCAGCTATTTGGCCTGTGCACAAAACAGATGGATCTTGGAGAATGACAGTGGATTATTATAAATTTAATCAGATAAGGACTCCAATTGCAGCTGCGGTTCCAGATGTTGTTTCATTGCTTGAGTAAATTAACACACCACTGGTATTTCGTATGCAGCTATTCACCTAGAAAATCATTTTTTCACTATATATGCCAGTAAACATCAGTAATAGTAGTTTTCCTTCAGTTGGAAAGGTCAGCAATACACCTCACTGCTTTACCTAGGAGTATATCAGTTCTCAACCCTGTATCATAATTTACTTCACAGGGATTTCAATCACTTTTTCTTTCCATAAAATATCACCTTGGTCTTTTATGTTAATGATATTATGCTGATTGGATCTAGTGAGCAGAAAGTAGCAACTACTCTAGATGTTTGTGTCTCAGAAGTTAGGAAATATATCCCACAAAAATTCAGAAGTCTTGCATCTCAGCTGTTTCTAAGGATAAAATAATGAGAGGCAGGTCAAGACATCCCTTCTAAGATGAAGAATAAATTGTTCTGTCTGACCCACCTATAACCAGAAAAGAGACATAATGCCTAGTGGACCTCTTTGGATTTGGGGAACAATATATTTCTCTTTCAGGTATGCTATTCTGCTCCATTTACCAAATCACCTGAAGAGCTGCTAATTTTGAGGAGGTCTAAAGAGAGGGTTCTGCAACAGGCCTAGACTGCTGTGCAAGCTGCTTTGCCATTTGAACCATATGATCTGGCGTTTCTGATGATGCTTAAAATTGTCAGTGACAAATAGGGATGCGGTTTAGAGTCTTGGCAGGCTCCTATAAGTGAATCACAACACAGAGTGCTAAGATGTTGGAGTAAAACTCTGTTCTCTTCTGCAGATAAGTACTCTACTTTTGAGAAATAGCTTTTGTTTGCTACTGGGCCTTAGAAAAGACTGAATATTTGACCACGGGGCACCAAGTTACCAGGCAGTTTGAGCTGCCCATCATGAGCTGGTTGTTATCTGACCTTCCAAGCCATAGAGTTGGGCATGCATAGTAGCACTCCAGAACCAAATAGAAGTGGTATGTATAATTTTGGGTGGGAGCAGGTCCTGACGGCACAAGTAAGTTACATGAGGTGGTGACCCACTTGCCTATGGCCCTACTCCTATTACATTACCTTCTATCTCTCTGCATACACCTGCCACCTCATGAGGAGTTTCCTAATATCAACTGAATGAGGAAGAGAAAATTTGGATCTGGATTACAGGTGGTTCTGTACAATATGCAGACACCACTGGAAAATGTTTAGTTGCAGCACTGTAGTTCTTTTCTGGTACATTCCTGAAAGACACTGGTGAAGGGAAATCCTCCCAGTAAGCAGAACTTAGAGCAGTTCACCTGGGGGTTCAATTTCCTTGGAATGGGAAATGGTTAGATGTATGAGTCAATATAGTTTAATGGTCTGAGTCCAGTGAGACATGGAAGGAATATATTGGAAAAAGTGGTAACAAGAAGGATAGGAAAGAGGGATGTGGGTGGACTCCTATGAATGGGCAAAGTAGGTGAGGATACTTGTGTCCCATGTGAATCCTTACAAAAGGATGACCTTGTCAGAAGAAGATTTTAATAACCACTTATATAGGATGAACTGTGTGGATATCAATTACCCGTTTCTCAAGCCAATCCTATCACTGCCAAGTGGCCTCATGAGCAAAGTAGCTATGGAGGCAGGAATGGAGATTATTCACAGGCTCATCAATATGTAATTCCACTCACCAGGGCCAGCCTGGCTACATCCATGGCTGAGTGCCCATCCTGCCAGCAGCAGAGACCAATATTGCCTCCCCAATATGGAATCATTCCCTGAGATGATCAATCAGCTATCTAATGAGAGGTTGATTACAATGGATGTTTCCATCAAGGAAGGTGCTTTGTTCTTAGTGGAATAGACACTTACTCTGGATATGGATTTGCCTTCTCTGCATGAAATACTTCTGCCAAAACTATTATCTGTGGACTTATAGGATATCTTATGCACCATATTGATGTTCAATGCAGCATTGCTTCTGGTGAAGAAATTTACAGATAAATGTGGCAATGAGTGCATGCTCATTGAATTCACTAGGCTTACCACATTCCCCATCATCTTGAAGCAGCTGGCTTGATAGAATGGTAGAATGGTCTTTTGAAGACTCAGTTACCGTGCCAGCTAGATTGCAATATCTTACAGAGGTGGAGCAAGGTTCTCCAGGAGGATGTATATGCCCTGAGTCAGTGCCCAATACATGGTGCTGTTTCTCCATAACCAGAGTCATGGGTCCAGGAATTAAAGGATAGAAATGGGAGTAACTCCCCTTATTTTGTCACTAGTGATCCACTAGCAAAATTTTTGCTTCCTGTCCCCTCAAGTGTAGGCTCTCATGGTCTAGAGATCTTAGTTCCAAAGAGAGAAATATTTCAGTCAGGAGACACAATGTTGATGACATTGTACTGAATGGTGAGACTGCTATCCCATCCACTTAGGACTCCTCATCCTTCTCAATCAACAGGCAAGTAAAGAGAATATTCTACTGGCTGGGGTTATTGACCCTGATTATCAAGGAGAAATTGAGTTGCTACTACACAATGGAGGCAAGAAAGAGGATGTCTTGAATCCAGGAGATCCCTTAGGGTATCTCTTAGTACTCCCATAACCTGCGATTAAAATCAGTGAAAAACTACAATCTATTTCTTGCAGGACTACTTATGGTCCAACACTTTAGGCATGACAATTTGGTTCACACCACAAGGCAAAGAACCATGACCAGCTGTGATGGTTGCTAAGGGCAAAGGGAATATGGAATGGGTAGTGGAAGAAAGTAGTTATAAATAATAGCTACAATCATTTGACCAGTTGCAGAAATAAGGACTGTAATAGTTCTAAGTATTTCTTCCTTGTTTTATTTTGAATAAGTTTGCACTATATTAACAAAATATTTTTGTTCTCTTCTCTCCCTTATTCCCTATCATCCAACATAAGATGTATTAATGTATCAATTTCGTATCACAATAAATTATCGCATATTGGAGAAGAGTGAACATCATCCAAGAACTTTGTACACTCTGGGGAAAAAAAGGAAAGTATCTTCATTTTTAAACAAAATAGTTATATCCTGTTAGGTAGAAATATGACTTTGTTACTGGATTTATTTGGATTTTAAGTATGGGTTAAGGAGATGTGTCTAGATGTCCAACTGTGGTGGTATTTTTGAGGTGAAACTTGACCAGGTTTCAGGCCCCAGTTATTGAAATACTAATCTAGGTGTTGCTGTGAAGGTATTTTGTAGAAGTGATTAAAGTCTGTAATCAATTGGGAGGAAGGTATCCTTGATAATCTGGCTGGACCTGATCCAATCAGGGCTGAGGGTTTCCTGAGAGAAGAAATTCCGCCTGTCTAACAATAGCTTCCACCTATGCCCAAGACTTCTAGCCTGCTCTCTTGATGGATTACCCAGTGGATTTTGGAGTTGCTTAAACATCCCCCATAAGATAATTTATTGAATAAACTTCTCTGTATGTATCTCCTAACGGCCCTGCTTTTCTGATTGAACCTTACCTGATGTAGACAGGAAGCACCTGTTTGCTGTTATTACAATTTAGTAGACTACATACCAAGAGGCCAGAGAAAACTGTAGGATTAGACTGAATCTGAAATGTTGATAATAGAGAAAACTCAAAATTGAAAATATTTATTAACAATATATTCTTCAGTAAATTTGACAAAATATCTCTTTTAGTCTAAGAACAAGTCTCCGAAAACTTCAACTGTAGGAAATTAAGCAAATCCCTGCCAAAGATGTGGCATATTGATTGCCTTATAAATTTTCAAATACATCAATTATTGAATTTATTTTCTATGAAATCATTTTTGAGATAACTAAGTTGTCTAGCAAAAATCTGAGCTTAGATTCTTTTCCTAACTGGCAAATTTCAGAAAGCATTTTATCTGGTAAATGATGGAGAATAACCAAGGCCACTGCTTGGCTTTATCAGGATCTCATTAAATCCCTCTGTTGCTCTTGAGATTATTACATTTATAAATGAAATTTTTAGGTGTTTCTGGAATAGCTTCCATTATTTCTTGGGTTTTTCAAAATGATTTTATGTTTAAATAAATGTGGTTTAGCTGTTGATCTTATTTATGATGACCATAATACAATTTTCTGTATTTCCTTTAAAATAATAATAATTATGCCAACATGTGTTGAGGGCTTACAATATGCAAGGCATTCTGCTAAACCTATTACAGTGATTATCACATTTAATCCTCACAATAGTCCTTAGAGGTAGGTACTGTCATTATTCCCAGTTTACAGATGAAAAAATGTGGGCACAGGGAAGGGAAATAACTGGCTATAGGTCACCAAGTAATAGATTCAGCTCTGTAAAACTAGAACTCACACTCTTAACCAACTGTGCATCACTGTGGTTAGTTTAAAAACAAAAGGAAATTGCCTTTATTTTATTTATAATAATGGCTACAGTTTTGTTTGCCCAGGTGAAACTCTGTAGCCTACTGCTTAGCTTGTTGGGAACCGAGGCAGGCCCCAGAGGCCCCAGAGGGTCAGATCCTGGATGGCTTGCCAAAATTTGTTACAGAATCCAGGTTCCACTACTTGCTGCCAACAGGCCAATAAGTTGAGTGACAAGGTGCTGAGGCAAGGAAAGCCACTGTATTCAAGAAAGCCAGCTAAATAAGAAGATGGTGGACTAGTTAAAACCATCTTAAAAACCATCTCCTTAAAAACCATCTTAACAACGGGGTGCAGCCAAAGGGCTTTTAAAAGGAGAGGCAGAACAAAGAAGCAAAAATGGGGCAAGTGGTGTTGGTGGTTAATCTTCGGCTCCAGATGTCTTGTGAAAGTCTGGACACCACCTGTGTGACACCAGAGATGTAGTCAGCAACCTTGAGTTCTTGTATGCATCAGCGATTCTGGCACATTTTCTCCCCCCAAAATCTAAGATTAGGTGAGTTAATATCAAAGACAGCAGCTATAGGCTAAGATGAGGGAGGAGGAGCTTCCAGAATTTGGACAAGGAGCCTGCCCCTCCTGCCCATAGACTTTAGTTACAGGTTTTTATCTTTGTCCCTTAAAGGCTGAGCAGTTTGGGGCAGCTCCTGCAAAATTTATTAGCTTAAATCTGGTCATACTGACCCTACAAAGGCTCAAGCAGAAAAGAAAAGAAAGATATATAGAAATCTAGAAAGGCTTTTGTACCTGGGAGGGTCCCACAAGGTCCTGCTTGGTTTTGATACCACCATGGAGATAGGAGGGGTAGGGTGCCTTGTTAATGCTCACTGTATGGCCTCCACTGATGTTGCGTCATGTGGCTTTGTTATCACTGGACATTGGTGAAAACCCTGACTAGTCACTAAGAATCCTCTGATACTCTCTCAACAGGGAGAGAGAGGGATGTCTCATTATTACCAAGTAGGGATGGAATTCCAGGCTCCCCATGTCTTCTCCACTGAAACAGGGATGGGAGAGCTCACTACTGCATGGTGGGGATGAATGTACAGCTCCCCATTTGGTCTTTTCTGGCACCAACCTGGCAAGAAGAGTGCCTTGTTACACAGGGCAAGCCAGTCAGCCTTTGCTGGTGTGTGTTGGGTGTGAGACCATAAATTTTTCCATGGTGTTTGGCTGGAATAATGCAGTTATGTTCTAAAATTTTCTTGTCTTTCCCCTTGCCTGGTCCTTTGGCCAGAGAGAGAAAGTTTTTATTCTTGCTGTTTTTTTGTTTCTTTGTTTGTTTTTTTGTTTGTTTTGTTTTTTTCTGTTTGTTCCTGTTAGTGTTTATGGGTTGCTAGCTTTTCTATCACCCAGTCCAGGATATATGTGGGAAAAAGAAAATCCAGAAAACTCACCACCATGCTGTTCCCCAGGTACTGTGCTTTCTAGTTGGCCTTTCTCTCCCCATCTTTAATAATTTTTTGTTTGTTTTACATATATCTTCCAGGACTTGTAGCTGAACTTAGTGGGATGTATAGGGGGAAATGTGTCTATTACATGCTTCGGCCATTGTAGTTCATATCATTATTATTTAAAGTTCTTTTTACCATCTGTCCCTATGGAAAGAAAGAAAAGTAGAGTTTAGAAAAGGAAGATGCAGAGAAAAATGAAAAACTCTGGCCTTGACAGCCCACAACAACACAGATGGACCAGCTTGGATCTCTCATTTCAAAGCCTCCTGTAAGGCCTGGAAATTTTCTTCTTATTCAGTATCACAAACTTCCTCAGCTGTCCAAGGACACAGGATGGATGGGGTATGGAGAAGAGAGAAAGGATATAGATTGGGATGACTCACCATTGAGAAGGAAAGTGAATCCCACTATGTCACTTAGTATGGGTAAAATAATTATCTTTATTGGAAAAACTTATAAGTCTAGGGTCTGTATATGAAGGCCCCAGCCTCCTGTTTCTTCCATCAACCCACAGAGAGGGAATTTGTACCCAGGCACTGAGGGACACATGGTGTGTTTTTGAGTAGAAAAATCTCATCCACTTTGTTATTTTTCCTTCTTACGTGGTAAATGGTGGATAAACAGAAAATTGACCTCCAGTCAGTCTGAGATTCAAGCCAACTTGGCATCCATGGAAAATAGAGCCTTTTCTCCAATCCTGTGGGAAATTCAGCCTCTCCAGCCAAAGAGCATGAAGGACCTTCCCTGACCCCCACCTGCCTGTAGGTAGCATATTGTTCAGGCAAATTAGAGCGAGATATATAGGTGGCTTCCAGATTTGTCTACTCATTGTATCACATTCACTCCAATATATATTTCAAAACTAGTTCTTGGGCTTCCCTGGTGGCGCAGTGGTTGAGAGTCCGCCTGCCGATGAAGGGGACGCGGATTTGTGCCCCGGTCCGGGAAGATCCCACATGCCGCGGAGCGGCTGGGCCCGTGAGCCATGGCCACTAAGGCTGCACGTCCGGAGCCTGTGCTCCGCAACGGGAGAGGCCACAACAGTGAGAGGCCCACGTAAAAAAAAAAAAAAAAAAACTAGTTCTTTTTCTTCTTAGACACAAAATCCTTTTAATTTTAAAGTGTTAGTAATAAGAGACAGACTCAGATTAATATGTATAAAAGGAACCTGATAAAATGTATTTTCTTTTCTTTAAAAAATAATTTCTTATATTTATTTTCAAACAATTCATAATAGTTATTTCAGTCAAATAGACGTCATGGTATTAATATAATTTTTTTAACATCTTTATTGGAGTATAGTTGCTTTACAATGGTGTGTTAGTTTCTGCTTTATAACAAAGTGAATCAGCTATACATATACATCTATCCCGATATTTCTTCCCTCTTGCATCTCCCTCTCTCTCACCCTCCCTATCCCACCCCTCTAGGTGGTCACAGTGAACCGAGCTGATCTCCTTGTGCTATGCGGCTGCTTCCCACTAGATATCTATTTTACATTTGGTAGTGTATACATGTCCATGCCACTCTCTCACTTTTTCCCAGCTTACCCTTCCCCTCCCCGTGTCCTCAAGTCCATTCTCTAGTAGATCAGCTTCTTATTCCCATCCTGCCCCTAGGTTCTTCATGACCATTTTTTTTTAGATTCCATATATACATATATATATGTGTGTGTTACCATATGGTATTTGTTTTTCTCTTTCTAATTTATTTCACTTTGTATGACAGACTCTAGGTCCATCCACCTCACTACAAATAACTCAATTTCATTTCTTTTTATGGCTGAGTAGTATTCCACTGTACATATGTGCCACATCTTCTTTATCCATTCATCTGTTGATGGACACTTAGGTTGCTTCTATGTCCTGGCTATTGTAAATAGAGTTGCAATGAACATTGTGGTACATGATTCTTTTTGAATTATGGTTTACTCAGGGTATATGCCCAGTAGTGGGATTGCTGGGTCATACGGTAGTTTTATTTTTAGTTTTTTAAGGAACCTCCTAACTGTTCCCCATAGTGGCTGTATCAATTTACAGTCCCACCAACAGTGCAAGAGGATTCCCTTTTCTCCACACCCTCTCCAGCATTTATTGTTTGTAGATTTTTTGATGATGGCCATTCTGACTGGTGTGAGATTATATCTCACTGTAGTTTTGATTTCCATTTCTTTAATAATTAATGATGCTGGGCCTTCTTTCATGTGTTTGTTGTCAATCTGTATATCTTCTTTGAAGAAATGTCTATTTAGGTCTTCTGCCCATTTTTGGAATGGGTTGTTTGCTGTTTTGATATTGAGCTGCTTGTAAATTTTGGAGATTAATCCTTTGTCAGTTGCTTCATTTGCAACTATTTTCTACCCTTCTGAGGGTTGCCTTTTGGTCTTGTTTATGGTTTTCTTTGCTGTGCAAAAGATTTTACCTTTCATTAAGTCCCATTTGTTTATTTTTGTTTTTATTTCCATTTCTCTAGGAGGTGGGTCCAAAAGGATCTTGCTGTGATTTATGTCATAGAGTGTTCTTCCTATGTTTTCTTCTAACAGTTTTATAGTGTCTGGCCTTACATTTGGTCTTTAATCCATTTTGAGTTTATTTTTGTGTATGGTGTTAAGCAGTGTTCTAATTTCATCCTTTTACAGAAGTGAAAAATAATACAGCTTATTTGAAAATCAGCAAAGTCACACAGCCTCATGACAGAACAGGGAGTGAATTACAGGTTTGAGCTGCAATGTCAGGCCTTCCACTGCAATGCCAGACATCCTAAGCTGACTCTACTGAAAGAAACACGATACATTTTTTGTGAGTTTCAAGAAATTGCCATCTTTTTTCCTTTCAGTCATTATAGCAAAACAGATCTATATATTTATTTTTTAAATGTTTATTTTTAACCATAATACTTAACTTCATTGTTCACTGCTACTGCCCCCACATTAAATTCTTGCTAAAATTTACATCACTTAACTGTGACAAAACAGTTAAACTAGTATTTTAGTCCTATGTAAACAAAGTAATTAACAGACAAAAAGAACTTTCACTTTTCAACTGATTGACATAAGGCTGTGCTGACAGTCAAAGGAAGAGATAAATGAAATTATAAACCATGAGGCTGTCAGCACTGATTTCAATATAAATCAGGACTGATTAGAATCAAAATACAACTCATTTACTAAGAAATATTTATCATGTGTCACATTTTATTAGAAGGGCTTAAGAAGGCTCTTTACACATGATCGTTGATCAACTGGTAGTGTATATGGGCTGAACTAAATCCCAAGGTAAAGGAGTTAGTGATATAGTCACATAAAAGAAAATAACAGAGGAATATTCTATTAAACACCAAATCTCTCTGTGTTTCCAGCATAGTTGAGCAGGCAACCTATGGAAAAATTGGCAGTGAACACGCTATATTTAGAAACATAAATGAAGCCCTGCTGAGAAATATCTTGATCCAATTACTTGGGCTTCTTTCAGAATAAAGTTGTCAGGCAACAGATAAAGATCTAATTTCTCAGGAATAAGAGTGTATGTGTGGTGATGTGTGTGAGTGATGGTAGACAGAATACCCAAAGCACCTTGATTCTAAATGGTTGGTTGCAATAGGTTGACTCGTGCCGGTGAATATAATAATGGGAAGGTGCTAATGGCAATAATTTTTTAAAAATCTTGATTCTCACAAAGCAAACAGTTTTTTTTTCTTTTTTTCAAAAGACAGCAATGCAATGCAGAGATGAGAAACCAACCTGTGATAACTGCAGATGTCAGAAGCCAGATATGTGTGTGCCACAGCATACCATTAGAAGGACCAAGCCGAGAAAGGCATATTTCTTGACGGTATTGCTGAGCAGAAAATATATAATGTGGCTCGAACTACAAACAGTTGCAGGCTTTACAGGCTTTACCCACAGAATAGAAAAGCCAAGGGCCAGCAAATGAAGGTCTCAGACCCCCAGTGGAAAGGCAGCAAGGCAGAGATGAGCAAAGAGCAATGTATCATTTTCATTTTTTGTGTATGAAAAATCAAAATATTTGCTTGTAATGGTCAGTAATGGCTAAAGTATACTGTTTTCTAAATCTCTAGCAAAATACTCAGCAAGGGTCCAATCTTTGTATCTCACTCATTCCTAAACACACACACACCCCTCCCCTTTAGGTGCATGGCTGTCACCTACTGTAATCTCTGTCAATATCTTTGCCAGACTGAGGTGTTCTAATTGGATACAAAAGCAATCAATGTAATGGGACATATTTAACCTCCCAGAAGCATCTTAGTCTACTCAGCTGTGACAGCTTGTAGGAAATTTAAGTAGCTCCAATAAATCACTCAAAGGTAAGTAGTAACTGCTAATAGAGAATTTCAGGAAAAAAATATCGAGTAGGAAACATTCTAGCATTATATGCATCAATCTATGATTCTTTAAGCTTTGCCCTAATTTCTGTCCCTCTTTAGTATTCTCCGTACAGTAGTGTTTTTCTAAAAGACCAAGCTTGAATTGGATTTTCCTAAATTTGAGTTTTTATCCTAAAGTGTTTTCATAATGTTTTCTTGGCTCAATATTGACCTTCTGGTAATTTTTATTAATAAGGTCCAATGCTTAGCATCACATTCTCACATGGCCCATATTATGCATGTTTCTGCACACACATGTCACACACATGTTGACAATTCAAAATGAGACCAGCATTATGGCATGGACGCATAGTATTCACAGATTTAGCATCCCAAGTTTTCGCTATTCACAAAACAAAACTTCAAAGGACCATGAGATCTTGTGATTTTTAATTTAGCTGAGGCAAAAAAAAATTTCTGAGGCTGTTTTGCAAGAGTATGTTATGTAGGTCATGTGTCAGCTCAGCTAATCCTTGAAATTCTGCTCATATTTTGTATATTTTAGATGAGAAATGCTAAGTTATGTTGAGGTTAAATGACATATTCAGGGTCAAATGGTGAATAGATGTACTGCATCCAATCTAGATCTCCTGAACTGTGCCTAGCAAATCATTAAAATTATAAATTTCCTACATAATCACTTCAAGATCAATTCCTAATCCTTCTTTTTAAGCATTTTCCAGACTTATTCTGCACATCAGGAAACAGATATTTTTACAAGTTGAGGGTTAAATTGTTTAAAGCATAGTAAATTGATACTTTTATGTGTTCATAAATTTTGAAACCTATATAACTTGGAGCTATAGACAACTTTCATAGTTAACTATTCTTACTGAATTGCAAGTTATCTGTTTTCCAGACAGAATCCACGTCTCAAAACATTTCTTTAACTGGCTTCTTTTTCTCTCTCCGTTTTCTCTCTAGAATTCTACAGTGACATCCTGACAGAATTCTACAGGACCTCAGGGACATTTCCAACCCATTGCTGCTTGTGTCTTTGAGTACCGCCAACCCTTAGAAAGCAGTGAACTGGTGAAACTACACGCTAGTGGGTGGAAGAGCCCCAGTCTGGCAATCGGGAAACAAATGACTGTAGCAAGCACACCCTAAGAGGCTCACGCAGATGCCTTCTAGCTGTCAGCAGAGGGGTACCATTTATACCCCTTGCAGTCAGTCACAAGAAAAGAAGCAGCCCCATTTTCCCAACCTATATAAAAGCAACAGCCTGATTCACGATACAAAGGGGAAAGACATCTATGGATAAACAACAACAATAAGAAATAGAAGTTATTTAAGGCAGAACAACAGAATGTTCACTTAAGAAGAAAAATCAATTTGGAAAAACAAAAACTGGTAGCTTCCACTGAAATAGAACCAATAGAAAAGATGAACAAAATCTTTGGGCCAAAAGTAATAAGGGACCTCAAGGAGATAAAATTAGAGCCCCAAAAAGACTTTTTAGAATAAATGAATATGGTTTCTGCTTTTTAAAAAAGTTGAATTTAGAAAATGAAAAATAAGAGAATGATAAATGCCAGTTGGCTATTTAGGGTTCTCAAGGATTAAGAGAAAGTGATATGCCATAACGAAAACTTAACGCCCACAGAGCTGGAATTTATGAATGAGAGAACATGAGACATGCAGAACAGATTCAGGAGATCTAATGAGAGTATTATGAGAGTGCCCAGAAAGGCAGTGGAGGACAGACAGAAAATGGATCATTAGACAAAAAATTTGTTTTAAAGGAAGCTACCAAAAAAGAAAAAAGAAGCTACCCTGAATTGTACAGTATTCAGATCAAAAGAATTCACTATGCCATAGGCAGTATTGATGAATACACACACACACACACACACACACACACACACACACATCTAGACATATCATAGCAACATTTCTGAAATGCAAGGAGAAAAAGAAAATTTTACAGCTCTCAGAGAGAAAGTTACAAAAGAAAGAGAGAAGACACACTTTCCAAATCATCGTTCACTAGAGTTAAGTCTATGTTGACGATGGCAGAATGATTGGAATTTTGTAAAACGTATTTTAAAAGAATTGTTGAAATAAAAAGACATAATTTAAGAGACAGTCTCATAATAGCATGATACTAAAAATTCTAAATTGTTTTAACTAAGGATTTGGAGCAAGGGTGGAAGGAAGTGGGAAACTAAATATTTTCTAACGGTTTAATTTCTACATGAAGTGTGAAGACACAGCAAGTGAAATATCTTGGGAAGAGAATATTCAACACTCCTAAAATATTCTAAAACGCTAATTTTGATTGGTAAAGACTGGAAGGGAATCAAATCAGAATCTAATTCTAAATTAATAAGGGTAAAGGGGAACAGAGAAACTTCCCCAAGACGACAAAAGTGAAGTAAGATAAAGAGAAGAAAAAAGTAATGGAAAAGAAGATAAAGTAAAATTTAAGGAATAAAACCACTGTTATGTTACCAGAATAAATGTGCAGAAACACTGAAAATAAATGAACCATTTAACTTAAGAAAATAAAAGGAAGAAATAAATCAAAATGGAATTAATCATAATAAATAGTATATGTAGTGAAAATAATTAAAATAGAATAGAAGGGAAATACTGAAAGAATAATAAAAGCAAAATCTAGGTTTTTTTATGACTACTTAAATAGATAAGCAAACTGAATAAGGAAATAAGAAAGCTTAGGAGAGTAATATTAAGGAATATACATGTGGATAAGGTATTACAATTGCTTAGATAAGCAATTAAAAGTATTAAAGATAATATAACACACAACTTCCTAGCAACATATTTAGACAGCTAGAACAGTGCTGCCTAATAGAATTTCTGCAATGATGGAAACATTCTCTCTTTGCATCATCCCCATGGTAGCCTTTACCCTTATGTGGTTGTGGAGCACTTGAAATGTGGCTAATAAGACTGGAGAACTAAACTTTTAAAATTTATTCAATTTTGATCAATTTACATTTCAGTAGTCACATACAATTAGTGGCTACCACATGGGGCAGCACAGAGGAAATGATGTTCACCTCCTGAATTTGACACAGGGAGAAAATCTGAGTAGATCAATATCATACAAAAGATCAAACAATTGAATATCTGCTAATTTAAAAGGCAACAAGCCTAGATTGAACAGCTGAGTTCTTTCTAACCTTTAAAGATCAGATAATTCCTATGTTATTTAAACCATTTCAGGTAGTTTAAAAATAAATGGAAATTTCTCTAATTCATTTTATAAAGTTGGAAAATCTTGATCCCAAATTTGACAAAAATAATGCAAAAAACAAAACCATAGGCCAATTTCACTAAAGAATAACAAAACAAAATTCTAAATATTAGCAAATCAAAGCTAGTAGCATATTTAATGTTTCATAACTAAGATTTCTACTAAAATTATTGGTGTAGTTCAACAAGTGAAAATCTGTCAACATAATTAATTGCACCATTAAGTTAAAAAGGAAAAAAAACATTCTTATAACAACAGCTGCTGTAAAAGAATGTGATAAAATGCAAACTTATTCCTAAAAATACCTTAATTTAAAAAACTTACTTAAACATGTTAAAGGTTACCCAAAATCAATAGCAAATTCTATAAACGGTGAAGTACTGTAACCATTTCCAGTAAATCATAAAAAAGAAAAATATTATCTTTACGGTTAGTTCAAAATTATTTTAGACTTCCTAGACAAAGCTTCAAAACAATAAACTTAAATACTATAAATTTTCAAGAATACGCTGATTTATCTTTATTTGTAAATGAGTGAATGCCTTAAATGGTTTTCTGAATTTAAATATTACAGTAAATTTCAGGAAAAAATTTATGTAAACTTAGCATGTGAGAGATCTCTCAAGAAGTCAGGGACTCTGGAATACTCAAAATAATGAAAGAATAAATCTGACCACCAAAATCAAAATATTTCACGTCAGAAAATAACATGAAGTTAAATACTAATGATTTAGAAAAAAAATTGTGACTATGAGAAAGTGTATTTATTTAATTTCTTACCAGTGTTATAAAAGAAAAAGAGAAATAATTCAATAATTTAAATAATTTACCAAACTATTTATGAGAGAGGAATTAAAATGGAAAATGAGCAAATAAAAGATGGTTAATCGTATAAGTGGTCAGAAATATGTAAATTATGACTATAGTGAGATACCATTTTATTCACATTAAATTGGCCTACAGTTTCAAGAAATGGTATCATCCAATGTTGGTAGAATGTTGATTGCTACAGTCTTTGGGAATTAATCTGGCAAAATTTATTAAAATTAAACGTACTATGACTTATGTTCCACGAAGGTCACTTTGGAATTTATTCCACAGAAGTAAATGTATATGTACGGGAGCTGCATTGCAGCACTGGTTTTAGTAATATAGAGCTAGTATGATGCCCATGGATGGAAGAACTGTGAAATATGGTGTGACTATTTAAAAGGTACAGATGTAAGCTATCATTATATATAGAATAGATAAACAAGGTCCCACCATATAGCACCCAGAACCATATTCAATATCCTATGATAAACCATACTGGAAAAGAATATTTTTTAAAGGATGTATATATATGTATAACTGAATCACTTTCCTGTACAGCAGAAATTAACAGAACATTGTAAATCAACTATACTTTGATAAAATAATAAATGAATAAATAAATAAATAAAGGGATGAGTTTGAGGTGTCTCTGTTGTCCTGATGGGATGTGTATGTTGTACTTTTCAATACAAAAATCAAATTATAAATTAAAGTGTATAATATGATTCAGTTTTTATATAAAATAAATCCTACATATGTGTTTATATGTTTCTGGGAACATGAATAAAATTGTGGGAAGACACACCTATTAGGCAGTGTGTTTGTTGCTGTTTGATATTTTCCCCTTTTTAAACTTTCTTTTACATTATATTTTTTAATTTTAAAGAGTAAAATAATCTTGCTGTAGCAAATGAAGCTGTGTAGTACAAAGATATACAAAGGAAAGCTAATTATTGCCTGCATCCCACCTCTCTTTTCCCTTTCTCCAATGCCACTCTTTGTGATAACAAATGCCAACAAGCCTAAGGTGTATCCTACCTCACCTTTATCTTTGTTTAAACAAATATGAATATATACAAGCATATGCACATACATAATGGTTTGCTTCTGTGTAAGGAAATAGAATCATACTGCACACATTACTTGGTGACTTGCTATTTTCACTAGGCAATCTATCGGGAATATTCCTGATAAACAAGTGAAATATAAGTGTGGGTGTGTGCATGTGTGGGGTGTATGTCTTTATTCCCTCTCTGAGCACTTTCACACACACAATTTTTGTTGAGTGGATACGTCACAAATGTTGGGAGAATTTTTTTTTTCTTTTTTGGTATCAGTTTAGATTGATTTTGTGTTTTGTTTTTGTTTTTCACTGGCCACTCTTCTTTCCCTGTCTTTCATAGGCCAGGCTGTTAATATGAGATAACTCAGATGAGTAGAAATTGAAGAAAAAAGAGAAAGAGATGTTTACTTTTTAATAAATCTTGCTTTAGCTTCCTCTTTAAAATGAGCAGTCATCATAGATAACTAATAAGAACCTGTTGTATAGCACAGGGAACTCTACTCAGTACTCTGTAATGGCCTATATGGGAAAGTAATCTAAAAAAAAAGAAGAATGTTTATATGTATAACTGATTTACTTTGCTGTACACCTGAAACTAATACAGCATTGTAAATCAACTGTACGCCAATAAAAATTAAATAAATAAATAAGTAAATAAAATGAACAATTATCGGTTTTGTAGTTTAGATAATCTAGCAGGGAAAAACTAAAGGAACAATGAATTTATGCTGTGCACTAATATGTGCCGATTTGCATTCCTTTTATTTCTATCATATTTTTATCATATGGTACTCCATATATATAAAGAGTAATTTAATATTTATAATGTATGTGGAAATCCACCTAAAGAAATATAACATGTTAATCAGAAATTGGGGAGCACAGGGTGCTCAATAAAATATTTATTAACCCTGAAAATTATGAGGAGTCATTTGGCAAGAACAACACATAGCACTAGCATGTAGATGTATAGTCTATTTACTGAGACAGATTAATTCATTGAACTAATATATCTACCTGTAAAGTCAATTCTGTGAGAAAAACCCATAGCGTAAACCGTTTTCACCATAAGCGAAAGGATGGTTTAGAACAAAAAATACCAGCCTTGACATAGTATCTTTAGCTTTAGCTGTCTACACTTTGCAAACTTTGAATACTTTGAGACTAATATAATCCTATTCCCTTTGGAAAAGCTCTTTACCAGCTGTCATCGCTAAGAAGCTGTAGTGCGTAGTGTGTAGTGGCTAAGAGCATGGACTTTGGACCCAGACTTTCTGGATTTGCATCCTGGATCCACCTCTCCTTATATGTGTGATTTCTGTGCTCTATTCCTTATCTGTACAGCAGGCTTAAGGATAGCATTTACCTCCGAGGGTAATGGGGAGGATCCAATAAATTAATGATATGTAAAGCTTTAGAACAGTGCTTGGCACCTACTTAGTGATAAATATTTGCATTATTTTTGTTGTGTTGTTGTTAAGATGTGGTTGGCCATTATGCAATGGGCCAGTACCTAAGAAACAGTCAACCCAGCACTCTTCCCAGGAGACCCCTTGCCAACTCAAGTCAGGACATTCACAAAGTGAACTCTCCTGGTTGAAGCATCAATCTAAGGCCAAGGTGAATGGTAAAAGATTCTGAGAAAGGCAAGAGGGTGATATTGAAACATGAAGTTAGGTGAAATTTTAAAAATCCAAAATCTAAAATATTTAGAAAGTTAAACTCTCAGCCATGACTCTTACAGCTCCCAGTATGTCTGCCTCCAGAAATGATTTCCCCGACCTTGTTCCTCATCCTAATTTCCCGCTTCTCATCTTCCATGCATTAAAATTTTAATTAAGTTAAAATTGTTTCTAAAATAAGAGTTAATATCATCTTAGCCAGAGACAAAAATAGCCTACTATGGATAGAATGTAAGAGCTTAATTTAAGATACCTTTGTCATATCTATTTTGGAGCTACTCAACTGTTTGCCGTATGATTTTTATTTGTTTGTTTATTATCATGGTTTGTTTTTTGGGAGGTGGTTATATTTCAGATAGTTGAGTAGTTTTATGGATCTCCTGGTAAGTGAAACACAGCTAAAAAACCATTTTTCCTGGCAGCCAACACCCCCTTCCAACTTGCTTCACTCTGAACATAAAATGGTCTTTCTCCCAAACCTTTTAGTCACCAAGTCTCAATCTTTAAATTATCTCTTTCATTGCGTCTTCTCCATTTCTATCACCATTGTTGTTACTTCAAAACAGGATTGCCATCAATGTCTCCTATCTTGATTATCTGATTCTTCACCAATGCATCCTATATCGACATGAACAAGGGACTTCCTTCTCTCAATATAATCTATCTTCTCTTTTAAATTCTGAAATGCTCAAAGTCTGGGACCATGTTACATTCATGTCTGTATTTCCAGTTTTTAACCATGTGCCCAATACACAGCAACTGAGGGGGTGGAAGGAGATCTTGAATTTAAATTTTACTTACAGGGCTAAGAGTGCTGCCATTAAATTAAACACTTTTACTTTACAAAGACTAGCTTACAAGCTCTTTTGGGTATGATGAGCTTGTTTAGGAATCAGGCTTTCTTTGTTCTTTGTCTATTCAACCTTCTCAAATGTCTACTGCATATGCCAAGAGGAAAATCTAAATCTCTGCATGGTCATGAGTGAGTACTTGAAAACCTGTTTCCCCGACTGTTAGAGATGAAAAGATTTCCTGTAGAAAAAAGTATCAAGAAGAGACTCTCATCTTAATATTGGAAATAATGATTTTGATGAGTAATTTAGGTTAAAAAAAAAGTATTACCAGTGAGTCATTTCCTTGGTAGAACAACAGGTGGCAGCAAAGGGGGCTAATCTTGGCATTTGAATTTTTTACAATAATTAAAACTGAAAAATGTTTTTTATAGACCTTTCTGAATCCCCTCTAAAAATTAACAGACATTCCAAAGGACAAATGAACAGAGATGTGGACCTTTAAGAGCTCTCTTGGAACTTCACTTGAAAAAGTTACTTTTTGGTAGATCTAAAAAGAAGAAAAATAAACCAACTGAACAGATGCTTTGCTTCCAAAAAGATGCTCATGGGACCTCTCTCTTGCATTGGCAAAATCTTATCTTCCTGTTAAACAATCTGTCCATCACAGCAACATTTCAGTTTTTAAATCACCAAATTTAATTTATCATATGGTTTGGTGTATGACTTTTTTAATCCATAACTAAAATCTTTTGACAGGAAATGTTAAATTTGAAAAAAGAGCATTAAAGTTTTATAACAGGCACCACAATTTATCTATTCTTGGAAAATGAAAAGAACCATGGCCATTAACCTAATAATTTCAAAGGCTAAGGTGCTCCTTCACATGAATTATCTGGATAATTGACTGAATTTTTAATTTAACTATTTATGTGATTTTAGCAGTGATGGCAACTCTTTCTTTTACAGAAATTCTTTTTTTTTTTTTTCACATGTAGTCTTATTTGAAGAGGAGACTAAGATCAAAGACAGGGAAAAAGCTAAGATCCTCTTTGTACCCAAAAGGGAACAGAGAGAAAATAATGAATAATCATAGCAAATCACTGAAGCAGCTCCAGATGTACCCACACTGATAATCGTCAACAGTCCACATATTTGAAGTCTAGACCCAGGTTTAGTTACTGGTACAATTTTGAATACATTGAAGACTTTCAGGCCACTTACAAGTGTAATGGTCTTTTTTTTTTTTTCTCCCTTTAAAGGCAATAATCTATGCTTTCAGAAACAGATCTTGTTTGGATGACTTACAGATACTATTTTTTTTAGCTGAAAGTGGGAGAAAAATAAAGCTTGCCAGATAACAAAGGTAATTTCAGAAGTGTAGACTGACATCATGTTTTAAAATAAGCAGTCAGGTATTTACGTCCCCAACTTTCCTTCCATCACCTCCTCCCTCACTCTTGGCAATGCCACCTCTACCAACTCAGGCCCCCATGTCTTCTTACTTCCTCTTTCCTCTACTT
Organism: Leucopleurus acutus; assembly: GCF_964270905.1. Taxonomy (NCBI): domain Eukaryota; kingdom Metazoa; phylum Chordata; class Mammalia; order Artiodactyla; family Delphinidae; genus Leucopleurus; species Leucopleurus acutus. The sequence goes on along the minus strand of NC_139159.1, from coordinate 22,426,083 downwards.
TTTAAAGCTTACTTTCAGATTCACATTCACTCTAAATAACACATAACTTATAACAGGTGTCAAAGCCCTAGGTTAAAGTTCTACTGAGTAAAATGTCAGACTCCCAACTATCGAATAGAGGAGGGGCTTAAGAGGCATAGAGAAGGAGGAGTTATGGTCATTGGACTAAAAGCAATCCATGTAGTTGCTCCTTCCTCTGTTTCCATGTACAACTTGCTAAAACCATTGTGGCCTCACATTGCAGACATGGACATGCGATTGGTCTTCCAGGTGAATAACTTCTCTATTACTGTAATACACATGTATAGCCAATACAATAAAAAATTGTATAATTCATTTAAAACTGTCTGAAGGGCACAGTTTCTCAATTAGAAAATTAGACCTTCTCTAATTAACCAATCTTTAAGAAATAAGGTCAACACCCACCTTATTTCCCAGAGAACGTCTTCTCTCAAAAGAAAATATTGAAGGGGGCTCACTCCCGAATGGAGGGAGCCCTAAAGTCAAAATGTGACTAAATAACAAGGGAAAGATAGCAAACCAGAGAAAATAGTGAAAAGGCAATCAGCACAAAGGAAGAAAGAAAAGAGAGTCATAATAAAGGAATTTTGTTTTCAGAGCAGGAAGAATCATGCACACCAGGACTGCCACGTTCAGTCAAAAACATGTGGAAAATCTGTCCCCTAGTCAGGCCACTCTTGGCAACTGGATGATAAGTGTGGGTGTTGGGTCAATATCAAGTCCCCCTGACCACCAGGGCTTCCAAACAGGAAGCAAAGGAAGCATCTGAGTCAGGTTCCAAAAAAGTACAACAATGTGTATGTCCTCACTGTGTTTGGTTATCTCTAAATGAAAATAAATCTGGTGCCACCTGGATCACCACCAAAACAAGGTGATGATCTCGAGATGGATTCATTCTGCTTTCTATTCACTTAAAGCTCTTGTGGGAAAGAAGAGCTGTTAGGACACAATTATATCACTAAAAACAAGAGCAGAGAGACCATGATGACATGTGTTTTACCTCACAGATTTAGGATTAGGACATGTGAAAGCACATTAAAATCTGTGAAGAAAGCATAATTTGTGAGCTGGAAATTAAGCCACAGTGTTGGGACATCTTTCAGCTCAGCACAGTGCAACTAATCGATCGCATTATTACACAGATCCGATCAATGGCAAGGAGGCTTAAATTGCATGGACACAAGCCAATATCTGTCTGATGTCCACATAATGAAGGTATATATAATTGTGGGAATGGGTCCTCATTGGCAAAGTATATTTCTTGGTTTTAGGTACCAGATCTCCTCCAACGTTTCCAAAGAGCTGAGACCACCTAGGATTTCAGGCTACAGAGAAGAAAATTTGTTTAATTCATGGAATGTTAGAAAATGCAACTATGATAACAATTGTAAATTATTACTGGATGTATATTATGTGGCAGGTACTGGATTAAGTCTGTCATGTGAATTATCTTGTATGATTCTCACATAATGCAATGGAATAGACTGTGAAAATTCATAATTACTGACCAAAACCCTCAGGGAGAAATAAGTTCTGGAAGTCAAAATATTTTGGATTATAGAAAGGCAATAGGATACATATGCCATATATTTTGTAACCTCTCTGGAAGGGCTTAGAGCAGGACACTGCAATCATACAATAATATTTCCAAATTAAAATATATAAGTATTTACACTAAAGTGGGATAAATGAAGATGGTAAACAGGTAAAGTTTTGCCACCAAATGAAATTATTCTAAATCTTAAAAACATTTTTTAAGAAATTTTGGATTTTAAAATTGTGTAGAAAGATTTTGGACTCAGTTTCTTCTATATTTATATCCAACATTAGTATGGTACATTTGTCATAATTAATGAACTAATGTTGATGTATTATTATTAACTAATGTTTACAATTTATTCAGATTTTCTTAGTTTTTACCTAATATCCTTTTTTTCTTTTTCTAGGTTATAACAATCCATTTAGTTGTCATGTCTTCTTAGTCTCCTCTTGGATGTTACAGTTCCTCATACTTTTCTTGTCCTTGATGACCTTGAGTTTTGAGGAATACTGGTCAGGTAGCTTGTTGAATGTCCCTCAGTTGGGATTTGTCTGATGTATTTCTCAGAATTAGACTGGGGGCAATGGGCTTAGGGAGAAAACACAGATGTAAAGTATTATTATTATCACATCATCTATTGGGTACATACTATAAACATGACCCATCACTGTGGATGTTAACCTTGATCGTCTGGCTGAAGTGGTGTTTCTAACATTTCTATACTGTATAGTTATGTTTCCCACCTTTCCCTCTTTCAATACTGTACTATTTGGAGAGTAATCAGTATGTCAAATCCACATTGAACAAGTGGAGAATTGTATTCCCGTTCATCATCAGTGGTATAGCTACATAAATTATTTGAAATATATATGAACAGATTTGTCTATTCTCTCCCAAGTATTTATTTTTTTAATCACTTATAGACTCATGAAAATTTATTTTATACTTTGGATTTTAATCTATTACTTTATTTATTTGTTCAAATAATTTCCACTTGAGTCATTGAGAGCTCTGTCAGTTAACTCACCTTGTATATTCCCTGCCCCAGCCCTAGAGTCAGTCATTTCTCCAAAGAGCTCTGGTTCCTTTTACTGAAGAATAGTATTAGAAACCAAGATCTGGGTGTTAGATGTGCTTGTTGCTACTGAAGCATTTTTTTAGGCCCTGAGAGATGACAGAGTATAGAAATATATGTGTATATACTTGTCCAGGTATATATACACATCTATAATTATCCCTGTATGTAACTATATTTATCTATGTTAATCTAAACATGAATTCATACTGATGTCTCCAACTCTAATCCATTACCAAATGGATCATTCTAGCCTTTTCCCTTGCACGTCTATAAACTCCCACTTCAAAGTGAGAAACACCATCCATTTACCTATTTGTTCAATTCCAGTATACATATATAGTGCTTTCAGAATTGTTAATCTGCACCCTCATGGAAAACAACTTTATTAACTAGAACACAGTGCTTCTGTGTAGTTCCTTTGTCTTTACTCACAGTTTCCCTTCATTTCCCAAGTTACTTAGGGCAACACCTTTTCCCTCACTCCATTCAGTGAGGGTATGTCATATATATTTTAATACAGTTAGAGTCTTGTGTCACATTTTTCATTCTATCACAGGAAACCCCCAACCTCCTGAAAGATTTTTTTTGCATACATTAAGGTCCACACTTTGTGCCAAACTGCTCTGTGGGTTTTGACAAATGTAGAGTGCCAGGCATCCACCATTACAGTGTTACAAAGAATAGTCTCACTACTATAAATAATCCTGTGGGCTTCAATTATTCAGCCCCTCTTCCCCAAACTCCTGCAGCAGCTGATCTATTTACTGCCTCTACAATTTTGCCTATTCTAAAATGTCATATAAATGAGTCATCAATGATGAAACCTTTTCTATATAAACTTCCTTCTTTAATTTTGTCAAAAGTTCATAAATAACAGAAGTAAAACCAATGAATCAGAAGTAGTAATTAGTAAGTTTATTTTGCACACACAACAAAGACAATTCATGAACCAAGAGCACGCAAACCAATACATGGAGTGAGGCTCAGTATATATTGTTACAAAGCAGTTTACACAGTGGGAAGCAGTGACTGTTTATTCTTCACAGTGATTGATTATAATATTAGAATTTTCTTAAATGATAGCGAATTGGTTAGTGATTACCTCATATCCATTTTGGGAAGCAGCTTAAATTTTTCTTTCTTTTCTATTGAAGTATAGTTGATTTACAACATTGTGCTAGTTTCAGGTGCACAGCAAAGAGATTCAGTTACACATACATATATATCTATTTATTACAGATATCTAAATTTTTCTTATGATTTCCAGAGGCATAATGAGAAATGACCCAAGTCAAGTTAGTCTTGCAAACAAAGCTAAATTAAGCTTGGTTTGTATGACTAAACTGTTTTTTTCTGAGCAGGGAATTTTCAAGACTGGTTTCAATTTGTTTTTGATCTGAACAACTTGTTATTCAAAAGTCATCTATGTTTCCACATGGTTTGATAGCTCATTCCTTTTTATCACTGAATATACATTCCATTGTATGAATGTACCATAGTTTATTTATCATTTTACCTACTGAAGTAATCCTTGGTTACTTTCAGGATTTGGTAATTATAAATAAGACTGCTGAAAACATTGGTGTGCAGAATTCTGTGTAGATAAAACTTTTCAAATCAGTTGGATTGATACCTGGAAGTGTGATTGCTGAAATGTATGGTAAGACTAGGTTCAGCGTTGAAAGAAACTGGTATACTGTCTTCCAACGTGGCTGTATTATTTTGCCTTTCCACCAGCAGTTCTTTTGTATTTTAGCTACTTTAATAGGTTGCATTGGTATATCATTATGGTTTCATTTGCAATTCCCTAATGACATATGATGTTGACCATCTTTTTATATGCTTTCTTGTTATATGCATATCTTCTTTGGTGAGGTGTCTATTCAGATATTTTAAACATCTTTTCATTGGGTTGTTTTCTTATTGAGTTCTAAATTTTTTTTCCTATATTTTGGACACAAGTACATTATCAGATATACTTTTTACAAATATTCTCTCCAAGGCTGTAGTTTGTCTTCTCATTCTCTTACCAAAGCATGTCACAGTGCAGAAGTTTCTAAATTTTATAAAGACCAACTTAATCAAAATTTCTCTTTCATGGACTGTAATTTTGGTGTTATATCTAAAAACTTATTAAATTCAAGGCCACATATACTTTCTTTTGTTTTCTTCTAGAAAATTCATAGTTTGCATTTTATATTTAGATCAGCAGTCCATATTGAGTTAATTTTTTGTGTGACATAAGATCTAGGTTAATTTTCAGCATATAGTTGTCCAATTGCTCCAGCACCATTTATTGAAAATACTTTCATTCTCCAATGAGTTATCATTGAACCCTTATCAAAAACTAATTTGCTACAGTTGTGTGATCTATTTCTAGCCTCTCTATTCTGTTCCATTTATGTGTATGTCCATTCTTTCACCAATTACTATGGCTTTATAGTAGTCTTAAAATTGGTAATCAGACTTCAAGGGTGGGGGAGTTCTGGTTAAAGTGACTTAGCAGGGTTCTTGCTAAAACTGGATTTTATAGAGAAGTGTACAAATAGGCTTAGGAGAAGGTTCAGGAGCCTGACTTAAGTTTGCTCAAGCAAAGAATCTTCATCAAAGGCAATGTCTTGCCTCATAGATTGAGCTAGGAAGTGTTCCTTCTGCTTTTGTTTTCAGGAAGAGATTGTGAAGTATGGTATTATTTGATATAATTTCTTTCTTTATTTTCTGCAAAGAGTATACTTTATTGATGGTACATGACAAGACAAGGTAGGGATCCCTAAGCCCCTCCCCTTCTTCAGGGAGTCTGGGATGGAAACTGTGCAGAGGCTGGGAAACTCTCAATGTGTTGGTGGTTGGAGCTGGGGCAAGGACTGCCCAGCAGCTGAGAACCTCTCTTCTTCTCATGCTCTTGCTGGGACTGGTGGCCCAGGGACTCTTACTCCTTGGAGGCCATGTGGACCCTGAGGTCCACCACCATGTTGCTGTAGCCAAATTTATTTTCCTAACAGGAAATGAGCTTGACAAATGATCGTTGAGGACAATGTCAGCCCCAGCATCGAAGGTAGAAGAGTGAGTGTCACTGTTGAAGTCACAGGAGAAAATCTGGTCCTCAGTGTAGCCCAGGATGTAGCCCATCCCTCTACGATGCTGAAGTGTCATGGATGATATTGGCTGGGGGGCCAATCAGTTGGCGGTGCAGGAGGCATTGCTGACAATCTTGAGGTGGTTGTCATACTTCTCATGGTTCATGCCCATCACAAACCTGGGGGCATCAGCAGAAGGGGCAGAAATGATGACCCTCTAGGCTCCACCCTTCAAGTGAGCCCCAGCCTCCTCCATGGTAGTGAAGACACCAGTGGACTCCACCACATACTCAGCACCAACATCACCCCATTTGATGTTGGCAGGATCTCACTCCTGGAAGATGGTGATGGCCTTTCCATTGATGAAAGCTTCCCGTTCTCGGCCTTGACTGCCATGGAACTTGCCATGGAATCATACTGGAACATGAAGACCATGTAATGAAGGTCAACAAAGGGGTCGTTGATGGAGACAATGTTCACTTTGCCAGAGTTAAAAGCAGCCCTGGTGACCAGGCTCCTGATACGGCCAAATCCGTTCATTCCCACCTTCACCATCTTGTCTCAGGGACGCAGCTGGCACTGCAAGAAAGATACGTCTGTCGAACGGAGAGGAGCAGAGAGCTAATTTCTTTTTTAAATATTTGGTAGAATTCACCAGTGAAATCCGTTGAACCTGATGTTTTGCATTTTGGAAGGTTTTAAATTATCAATTAAATTTCCTTAATAAATATAGGGCTATTAAAGTTATTTATATCTTCTTTTGTAAGTTTTTATACATTTTGCTTTCAAGAAATTGGTCCATATATTTAAGTTTTCAAATGTATGAACATAACAGATTATTCATATTATTCCATTATTCCTTGAATTTCCATGGACTCAGTAATGATAACCCTGCTTTCATTTCTGATATTAGCAATTTATGTCTTCTCTCTTTTTTTTTTCTTGATTAGGCTGGCTGGAGTCATAAGTTTTATTGATATTTTCAGATAACCAGCTTTTGGGTTCATTAATTTTCTCCATTATTTTCTCCTATACTTTTTATATTATTTCTTTTGCCTATTTTAGGCTAAATTTGCCCTTTTTTGTGTAGTTTCCTAAGGTGGGAGCTTAAATTATTGATGTTTGATTTTCTTTTTTTTTAAATGCATGCATTTAATACTATAAATTTCCCTAATTGGTGGGATGCAGCATTGTTTTTGCTGCATCCCACCAATTTTAATATTTGTATTTCTATTTTCATTTACATCAATTTTGAAAAATTTCTTTTGAGACTTAATCTTTGATGAATGTGTTATTTAAAGTGTGTTGCTTAATTTCCAAATATTTGGAAATTTTCCAGTTATCTTTATGTTATTGATTTCTAATTTAATTCTATAGTGGTCTAAAATATATATTTTCTATAATTTCTATTTTTTACAGTTGTTAAGGTCTATATTACCATAATATACATTCAGAATGCAATTTATCTTGGGGAATGCGCCACATGAGCTTGAAAAGAATGTGTATTCTGCTGTTGTTGAATGGAATATTCTATTAATGTCAATTAGGTAAAGTTAAAAATAGTGATGTTTAGGTTGTTAATATCCTAATTCTCTGCCTGCTTTATCTGTCATTTACTTACAGAGAGATATTGAAATTTCCAGTTGCAATAGTGCACTTGTCTGGTTCTGCTTTTAGTTTCACCCAGTTCTGCCTCATGTAGTTTCACACACTCTTGTTAGTGTTGTTATGTCTTCAGGAGAATTGACCACATTATCATTATTTAATGCCCTTCTTTATCCCTTCTTTGTTGTGAAGTCTATTTTGTCTGAAATGAATATAGCTACTTTAGCATTTCTCAAACATTAGGGTTAATATGGCATATATATTCCACCTATATATTTTTAACACAAGTCTTTATGGTTAAATAGTGCTTCTTTTAGGTGACACATAGCTGGGTGTTGTTTTTTATCCACACTAACAGTTTCTGTCTTTTAAGTCTTAAAGTAATTATGTGTATTTGAATTTATATCTACTATGTTTGCAACTCTTTTCTATCCATTGCTTCTTTTTCTTGTTTGTTTTTTTAACCCCTCTTTTCCTACCTTCTATGGTTTTAATTAAGAATTTTATATGACTTCATTATATTTTCTTAGTATCAGTTAAACTTTTTGTTTTTAATTTAGTGGTTGTTCTAGAGCTTACAGTATCCATTTTAAATTAATCTATGTCAAACTTCAAATGACCTATTCCACTTTATTATCTAGTTCAGGTATCATAATTAATTATTTCCAATTCCTTCCTCCTGTCTCTTCTAACGTTGTTGTAATTTATTTCATTTATTCATATGTAATAGTCACCCAATATATTTTTACTATTACTGTAAAAACTATTTACTATTGCATTATAAAAACAAGCAGTTTTTTTTGATCAATTAATAAAAGATTTTATTTTACCTTCATTTTTTTTCCTTCTCCAATGGTCTTTCTTTCTTCATGTAGATCATAGTTTTTGATCTATATTATTTTTCTTCTTCCTAAAGAATTTATTTTAGGACTTCCCTGGTGGTGCAGTGGTTAAGACTCTGCCTGCCAATGCAGGGGACATGAGTTTGAGCCTGGTCTGGGAAGATTCCACATGTCACAGAGCAACTAAGCCTGTGAGCCACAACTACTGAGCCCACGTGTCACAACTACTGAAGTCTACGCTCTACAACAAGGGAAGCCACCATGATGAGAAGCCCACACACTGGAATGTAGAGTAGCCCCTGCTCGCCGCAACTAGAGAAAACCCAAATGCAGCAACAAAGACCCAACGCAGCCAAACATTAATTAATTAATTAATTAAGAATTAAAAAAAATTCTTTTAATATTTCCTGCAGAGAGGTCTGTTGAAAATTCCCTCAGTTTTTGTTTCACTGAGAAATTGTTTTCTCCTTCCCTGTTGAATGAATTTGTTGGATATAGAATACTCAATTTTTTTCCTTCTTTCAATAATTAAATATCACTTCTTGCTTGCATAGTTTCAGATGAGAAGTCCATTGTAATTCTTAGCTTTGTTTCTCTATATGGAGATGTTCTTTTCCTCTGGTTTCTTTCAAGATTTTTCTTTGTCATAATTTTCTAAAGAAGTGTGAATAGAATATACCTAGATAATTTTGTTTGTTTGTTTGTATTTACCTCCTGGTGTTCTCTAAGCTTCCTGTTTTGGTGTCTGCCATCAATTTCAGAAAATTCACCATCATTATTACCTTAATATTACCATTATTATTATAACAGTTCTTCAGTTCCATTCTCTCTTTCTTCTCTTTCTGGTATTCTCTTTATACTTGTGTTATACCTTTTGAAGTTGTCTCAGTGTTATTGGATGTTCTGTTCTGGGTTTTTTCCCCATTCTTTTTTCTCTTTGCATTTCAAAATGAGGACTTTCTGTTGATCTACACTTGAGCTTTCTTATTTTTTCATCAGCCATGTTGAATCTACTGATGAGCCCATCTTAGGTATTCTTCATTTCTGTTATAATGCTTTTGCTTTCTAGCATTTCCCTTTGATTCTTAGAGTTCTCATCTCTCTGTTTACATTACACATCCATTCTTGCATGTTCTCTACTTTTTCCATTAGAGACCTTACCATATTAATCATGGTTATTTAAAATTCTATCTGATAATTCCATTATCTGTGCCATATCTGAGTCTGGTTTTGATTATCACTCTGTCTCTTCAAATTGTATGTTTCTTATTTTTTGCCATGCCTTTAAGTCTTTTTGTTGTTGTTGTTGAAAGTTGGACATATTGTAATTGGGTAATAGGAACTGAGGTAAATAAACTTTAATGTGAGAATTTATGTTAACTGTGCTAGAAGTTCAGCTGTGCTTAATGTTTGCTGTAGTTATGTGTCAGAGACCTCAAATTCCCTTAATGTCTTTGATTTTTGTCTCCCCTCTTTATTTGAGATTCCCTAAATTCACCTCAGGGAGAATGGCTTGCAGCTCTTTCAGCTGTAATCCACCCTGTTATACCAGAGTGCTGTTGGAATGGTGGTAAGATGTGGAGGAGAGGGAGCATTCTATAATCTTCCAATTAAGTCTCAGGCTTTTAAGGTCCTATGTCTCAGGGCTGTGACTTTCAGTCATAGTTTTCCCACTAGTTTAAGTTTTCTCTTACTAGGTTCACAGGTGAAAAAAAATGAAAGCAAAGCAGTTTGAATAACTTTGCCTAAAATCAAGAAGAACCAGAATTTGAATAGAATCTGTTATATTCCAGTTCTGCTCTCATAACTTCAATGCCCTACTGGTTTCCTGAACCTCAAACCAGCAGAGTATCCCCAGTTCATATTAAAAGCATGTGTTTTGGTAAAGGTGTATGTATACTCAAGGAACATCTGAAAGGAATGCTCTGATGCTTTTCCCTTTTCAGCCCTTATCTTCCCCACTGATGTTAAGTGAAGTATATTGTCCTTTAAAGATCGTTTTACAGGTTATGTACTCTGATATCCAGTATTCAGATGTAAACACTAAACACTTGCCAGCTGTGTGGATTTAAGCAATTTACCTCACATTTGTAACCTTAGTTTACTCAACTGTAAGATGAATAAAATAATGGCATGAAATTTAAAGTTTTCTGAGAGAAATAAATGAAATATGTAGGTGTTGGGCTTAGCATAATGGTGGCATAGAATAGGTGCTCAATAAGTATTAACTAGCATCATATTGAGCAATCTTTAAACACCATAGATTTACACATTGTCTCTTAAGAGAGCTGGATATGTAGAATAAAGGAGAAATAAAAGTTTCTTCAAGGAGGCATTTGGGAATCTGTGAGGAGATATTTCGATTGTTACAATGACTAGGGATTTCTCCTCGTGTTTAGCATTTTGGGGCCACCTTTTTCCCCCTACACTATTTTTGTCAGAGTTTAAGGGCAACACCAAACTGCTTCATGAAAACTGCCTCCTGGAAGCCCATGTCACCATTACTTGATCACGCATGTCAAACCCTGTCTCAGTACCAGTATATGTTCAGACTGCCAGGCCCTTTGGTTACATGTATGTTTCAATCAGTTTTAACTGTAATTATCTAGGACATTACAAGACAAAATATTTGTACGTATAAGGAACAGCACATGCTAACTAACCTGGTTTGCAAGGTACGCCGTGCACATTGTATTGCTTCCCTGATTTTCCCACTCTACACATGGCATGTTGACTGTGTATATCAGTTGGTTCCACAAAATTCAAAGACCTCTTTTTAATAATATTTGTCAGTCTTCTAATATAAGACTTTAAAAATAAAATTTTAGATGATAGGTAGATATATAGATATATAGGTAGATAGATAGATAGATAGACAGATAAAGGCACTGAAACCAAAAACCATGGAATGAGAAACTTGGACAAATTTCTCCCCACCCCATCTATTTATGTTCTAATCTTCAGTGGGTAGGTTTACAAACAAGTCTGGTCAGCCCCTATTGATGTACCTTATTTCTTTTCTCTTCTCCCACTCAAACTCATCATTTTACTTGTCTCATCAATGGGAAGACGCTATTTCAGCTGGAATTCCCCACCTCAGTCAAGAGTACCATTAATCTGAGCACTTTCTCTTGGACATTGCTGAACCCACAGAATATCTCTGCCTGTAGTAGTCACCCCTACTGTGTACCCAGTCTTCAAGGTGTCAAAGTTTTACAGTATTCTGTGGGGGAAAGATAAGGAGAATGCTTTCCTGCACATTTTTTCAAAGAGGAGCAAAGTGTTGTGTTTATTTCACAATGTCTTGTGTTTACTAAACAAGATTTTTAACTTTTACTTATAATCTTCTTTCTAGGACTCAAACAATCACCCAGGCATAAGGAACAGGCATAATTGTTCTCAGCTTTGTTAGTTCTACCCATCTGAGATTTGGTTGCTGGATCAGGCTTGTGTTGGTATAGTTACTCTCCCAAGGATACATTTTTCCTCATGCATAAATTTCTAATGAAAATACCCCACCATATCTAGTCATGAGCATGAGCATGAATGAGACACAAGGTGAAAACTCCCAGAAATAATGAGAAGAGATTCTGGGGAAGCTGGGAGTTGTTCTGAATTAAAGTCATGTGTCAATTGCCAATAAAACGTGTACATTTTGGGAGACCAAAGTAAGATGATAGTAGGAAGATGTAGATATATTTCTAGATATAACTACATAACCACACTGAGTATTAGTCCTGACCCAATCATCTCATTAGGGTACTAGTGAACTCTTCTGTCTCAGGTGCCTATCAATGTCTATTATAGTTTTGGTTCCAGTCCTTTAACTTTTTTAATCCTATGGTTCTTCAACTTTCTCTCTTCCTCTCTTTACTTGTTATTCCCCTCATCCTTATCCCTTTCCCTCTTTCTTTCATGTTTGTTAAATATTTAGAAGTGTGTTTCAGGCTCAGTGTTAAATTTTGTCCTCTCACTACAGTACTAATGGAATGGTGGTCTGCCAGTCCATGAACAGCCAGTTTCTGGTGGACAGTGAGAAAAGCACAGAAATTGAGAATAACCAGTTAGAAATGAAGACAGGAATAAAGACACAGACCTACTAGAGAATGGACTTGAGGATATGGGGAGGGGGAAGGGTAAGCTGTGACAAAGCGAGAGAGAGGCATGGACATATATACACTACCAAACGTAAGGTAGATAGCTGGTGGGAAGCAGCCGCATAGCACAGGGAGATCAGCTCGGTGCTTTGTGACCACCTAGAGGGGTGGGATATGGAGGGTGGGAGGGAGGGAGATGCAAGACGGAGGAGATATGGGAACATATGTATATGTATAACTGATTCACTTTGTTATAAAGCAGAAACCAACACACCATTGTAAAGCAATTATACTCCAACAAAGATGTAAAAAAAAAAAAAAAGCAATGTTTACAGCCATTGAACATTACTGCAACATTGAATTTTAGGTCTAATGAATCTAGTAATAAAAAGTGGGGCTCAGGATTTTCTATGTATTTTTTTCTTAATTCCATTTTCCTGGTAATATAGTTCCCGCCCTTTTAATTCAGCATAGGATCAATCTGTGACAGATTTGGAATTAAAAATTCCAGATTAAAAAAATCTGGTTCTTCACCGCAGATTGTTTGAGTAGACCTGCTCCGACGTGTTGCAATATTCCTTTAGCAGAAATGAATGTGTTACAAGTGTATTGGCTGGTTTCCAGAATCCATGAGCTGGGTGAAGTTTTAAGCTAAGCCTAAGGAACTAAAGGAAAACTGAGTGGCCCGAAACACCACCAAATTCAGGCCTCAAAACAAGCTGGTGAGAATGACACTAACATTGTCACTTCCACCACTGTCACAATGTAACATGACACTGGACAGCAGGGGGTTGCTGCCACTGCTGCCACTGAACAAAGATGCTGCTGCCACCTCCACTGCCCCTGGAATGGGGTAGTCTCTGACCCTGACTCTGCATCACTCACTGTAGATTCAAACTACTGGTATAGAATATCTGCTTGCCAAGCCAAAATCCTTCATCAGATGGCTTCTTAAAATACCTATATTGTCTATGAATGCCATCTGCAACTGATGGCTGTCCCATTTGTGGTGGTTCACCTTTTCCCAGGAGCTAGACTTTGGTTATAGGCGATGGGCTAGCAGATGGTCCCTCGGTAGTCACTGAAGATACTGAAGAGATTCAAACCAGGAATTGAGAAGCAATGTCATGGTAACATTCCTAAAACATATGCCACCTATTGCTTTGTAAATAAAGCCACTTTTGCATAATTGCCTGTAACTCAGGAGTATCTGTTCCCCTAATGGCAATGTTTAATTAAGGGCATAAAGCCTTAAAATTCTCAGAAATACAAACTCAGGATCAATATTGCTCCTTATTTAATCTTCATCCCCAGGAAGAAAGAGGAGGTACCTAATCTTTAAACCAGTGTTCTCTAGAAGTCATAAGAAGAAAAATATCAAAACTACATGGAAACTGATGACTTATACATAAGATTCTGGACATTATCCACATGTAAAGCTGGCATAGTCTCTCCTTAATACCTTGTTTTCCTTTGCAAAATAAATATTAATACAGAAATTTCATGCTTTTTCAGAAGAGAGACAGGGTTATGTTTCTAATAAGAAGCTGCTATTAAGGATCAAGGCAAAAGAAGCCTCTAAAAATGGGAATAAAATCACACAAAATAATGTATCATAGGAGACCTAAAATACTCAAAACATTTTTTGTGTGATATAAAATAGTGTATTTTGATTGTGGGACATGGGGAGGAAAATAGAAGAGGCTTGGGGAGAGCTTCCTGTTTTCTTTACTGCAGAATTGAGTAGAAAATAGTTCCAAAGACTTAGCACGTGACAAGCTCTTAGTTATTATGAAAATTAAAGTGAGTTTCTGGAGCATGGTGTGTCTGTAAGCCTGACATTTGTAGAAATGACAGTTTGAGAAAAAGCTTTTAGCATATTCTCAGCGGTAGCTAAATGTGAAATGCAAGACCTCTCCCTGTTCTGTAGAAAGAATTTTTATACAGACCTCATGTGTGATTATATCATTTTGTGGGTGAAGGAGAATTTTGGATGTCCTTAGTGTATTTTGCATCAACATTCCCTGTGCCCTTATTCTACAAAGTAACCAAGTTTAAAATTCACAGAATGCACAAAAATTATGATACTATATAAAATCCCAACACCATAGAGGAAGTCCTGAAACAATACAATTCTGGTGATGCAGAGAGGAGAAAACAACATTTTGGCAAAAGCAAATCTAACATACAATATCTTAAGTATGACGTGGACAAACTATGATGAGCTGTGAAAAATACGTCCCTGGCCAGCGTTACATAAGTTCCTAGTTCCTGGTTCATGCAATAAAATGTCCTCAAGATCTGGCCTGTCATAGAAGAACACAGCACACTGTTGAAACCCTCTGACTTGGACTTGAGGCACCAAATTCTACTTCTGTGTTTTCAGGTAAGAGAAAGCCACCCTTTTGACAGAGTCCAAGAGCCGCTACCCAAAAGCCCAACATGACTCACACATCAAACTTTCCAAGTTTAAATTGCAAGATTGGTGGCATTACATAGAATATAGGCTCTGCTTCCTAACCTGCATTGCTGAAAGTTTGAACAGACAACCAACTTTTGCTCTGAAATGACAAAATTCCTGATTTTAGTATAAGACTATTACATAGGTTCTTTGAGAGTCATTATTCAGAGACCTGGCTAAGTGCCCCCTCATTCTGGAGATATGAATGAAATAAGGAACAATGCTGATAGCAGGTAGGAAGTGCATGTTCTTCCCATTTCACTGACTGCTATGAATAAGAGAGAAAAGAGATTAGAGTACTATCAAAATTAATGGAATGCTATTTTCATGTCAGCAGATAGAATTTCATGGAGGTTTTGTAAACAGTTCCGAACCGTTCTGAGTGCCGATGTTACTACAGATTGTTGAGTCTGTATGGCTTGTCATTTGAGGACAAGGCCCACTTCGCATTCATTTCTGCATGCCCACTACCTTTCACGGTGCCTCACTTGTAAAATTATCTCACTTGTTAATGCATAAACAAATCTGAGTAGGTAAAAGCAGACACTGAGATTTGGATTGTTATGAGAACTACGTTTTTTTTCTCTCTTGATTTTCCCCCCTTCAAAATAATAATAACCAAATTTACTAACTGATTTCATATGACAGACACTACTCTAAGTGCTTTGCCTTCTAATTCATTGAATCCTCACAACCTTTAGCGGTTATACTATTACCTTTACACGAATGAGTAAACTGAGGCCCGGGGAGGTTAAGTGACTTGTTGGAAATACTACAGCCATTGAGTGACTGAGCTGTGATTTAAACTAATGCAGCTCTGGGTCTGGAGCTGTGATCATAATCATTCTACTATGCTATTGAAGTCACAAATGTGTTTAAAGAAGAATAACAAAACTGGCACCTCTCAAAAACTTTTTGGCAGTTTCAGTATCTAAGGAGCTTACTTTTATCTCTTGATTAATATAGCTTTTCACTGGGATCCACTTTATTGATAAGCAACTAGAATTTCCATGCTTTTTAAAATAAATTTAAAGTAAATCTCTTTTTTATAGCACTCAACTCTGAAAACTTCAAATACCTCTAAATATGTGAGATAAGTTCTTCCTTTTAAAGATAATATTTTTTATGCAATGTTTCTACTAGTTTGCTTGGAAATCCTAGTATTTGAGGAGTATAAAACAGTAAAATATTTGAAGGCATAATTAGATATATGTTTTATGTATTTATTGTATACGGCTAAAATGCAATTAAACATTTTTTACTGCAGTGAAAAGAACAATGCCTATTTTTATCATAAAGCCCAGCCTTTACTTGACACACAGATCCTTACTTGATACATAGAATGCTATGAATTACAAAGCACCTTCCCTTGGTGTAGCAGTGGTATCTGAAATCCTACTCACTCATTGCTCTAATTTTGAATTTTGATGGGCATTAATTAAATTCACTTGAAAATCCCTGCAGCTATTACATCTCACTTCTTTTTTTTTCTAAATTGAGGTATAGTTGATTTACAAGGTTGTGTTAGTTTCAGGTGTACAGCAAAGTGATTCAGATATATATATGTATATATATATAATATATGTATGTGTATATATATATATATTCTTTTTCAGATTATTTTCCAATATGGGTTATTATAAGATATTGAATATAGTTCCCTGTGCTCTATATAGTAGGTCCTTGCTGTTTAGTTTATATATAGTTGTGTGTATCTGTTAATCCCAAATTCATAATTTATCCCTCCCCCCACCTTTCCCCTTTGGTAACCATAAGTTTGTTTTCTGTCTGTGAGTCTATTTCTGTTTTGTAAATAAGTTCATTTGTATTGATATCATTTTTTAGATTCCACATACAAATGATATTATATGATATTTGTCCTTCTCTGTCTGACTTACTTCACTTAGTATGATAATCTCTAGGTCCATCCATATTGCTGCAAAGGACATTATTTCATTCTTTTTATGGCTGAGTAATATTCCATCTTCTTCTTTCTACATCTTCCACATCTTCTTTATCCTGATTAGAGTGTTGGTGGCAGTGTTGTGGTATCTTTTATTGTTGTTTGTTTTGCTTTGTGTAGGTACTGATATCTGTGCTGCCTCCTTTCCAAATGCTGCTTCTAAAATAATTGCCGTTTCCCAGCCCAGGTGGATAGAGCACTATTGTTTTAAAGTTTAAAAAGCTATTCTATTCTGGTTACTTATTCAAAGAATAAAAAACAGTATTTTTAAAGATACATTGAACCCTATGTTCATTGCAGCTTTATTTACAATAGCCAAGATATGGAAGCAACCTAAGTGTCCATCAACAGATATTCAACTGTTGAATAAAGAAGATGTGAGATATATATAAATGTCCATATATATTTATATATAGACATTTACACACAATGGAATACTAGTCAGCCATAAAAATGGTGAAATCTTGGCATTTGCAACAACGTAGATGGAGGGTATTATGCTAAGTGAAATAAGTCAGAAGGAGAAAAAAAATACTGTATAATTTTAATCATACATGAAATATAAAAAATAAAAAAATAAATGAACAAACCAAACCAAACCAAACATGTAGATACAAAGAACAGATTAGTGGTTACCAAGGAGAAGTGGGGTAGAGGGAGGGTGAAACTGGTAAAGAGGCTCAACTGTACAGTGATGGATAGAAACTGCACTTTTGGTGGTGAGCACACAATAGTGTATACAGAAGTCAAACTATAATGTGTACACATGAAACTTATATAATGTTATAATCTAATGTTACCTCAATTTTTTAAAAAAGTGTTGACTGTGGTGTTAGCAGACATGCTTTCAACTACAACATATTTTATGTGTAACAATCAAATCACTTAAATTTACTTGCTTCATGTCCCTTATTTGCCCTATGGGAATTATGATAGTCCATTCCTTGCAGAGCTGTTTTGTTCATTCATTACTTCATTCCGTCAGTCAACAAAGAATTCTTGAGCATCTGCAGATGCCAGGCACTGTTCCAAATGCTGGGGTACCTATAATGAATAAACCAAGTCTCTTCCTTCTGGAAATTAACAGTGGAGTATTGCTGGGATTAAAAAAAGAAAAACGTAGGTAAAGCCCTCAGTGTTTGGTTCATAGTAAACCCTAAAAATACATCAGCTATTTTAATAACTAACTCAGAGCATTTCCTTTGCCATAAGGGTTTAAAAGGATGAACAAACTTATTTTCAGTCTGCAGGCTCTGATGATCTCTAGGGAAACACAGAGATCACCAACTAAAGAGAAATGGGGATTTGGAAGGTGTATTGAAACACAGCTGTAAGTGATTAATTTTACTTAAAGTTATATGAAAAGCTTGGTAAAGGAGGGTATTGGATATTTTATATTTGATCAGAATATGAGGAAGAGGAATTTAACAACTGGATAAGAAAAGAATGGGCAACTGGGACCTGGGTGGAAGGAACAGCATGAGGAAAAACCAACAGATGTGAAGGTATGTAGCATATCATGGGAAAAGGAGCAAAACGATCTGACAGGAAGCTAGAGAATGACAAGAAATGAAGTTGGTAAGGCAAATAGTAGTCATATTGTAAACAGCCTTAAATGTCACGCATGCTAAGAAGCTGGAAACCATCCTAAATATAATGTGGAAAAATACGAAGTTTTTAAACCAGGCTATGACAGGACTAGTAGTGCATTTTAGAAATATCACATCAGTACATATTGGAGTATGAAAACTGAGAGATAAGAAAGTCTATTATCATCTGTGGTAACAACTTAGGTAAGATACAAAAGTATCATAGTGAGATGAGAAGATGGACAAATAGATTACAAAATCACTTTGAAGGAGAATCAGGACAATTTGGTGAAAAAAGTAGACAAGGAAGAGATTGAGGGGAGTGAATCTTTCCAGATGACATTCTCAATCCTTTAGGAGGTAACGTTGAATATTGAAGGAGTCAAGAGTGAGGAAGGACAGAGAGAAAGAGACAGAGAGAAGGGAGGAAGAGAGCAAAGTAGGAGAGGGTGGGGGTCGGAAGAGGGAAGAAATGGATGCCAGGTGTTTAGAGATTAATCAGAGGTTAATCAGTATATATATAAAATTGTAGCCCCTGGTAAATGGCTAAGTTGCTGTAGTTTTTAAAATTTAGGACAAAACTCAACAAAATCAAAGATGACACATGCAGAATGCAGAAACAAGACACAATGAAGAAATATGGTCCAATTTCCCACAAAAAAACAAATATAGTAGATTCATGGATGAAGAGCACATATACAGGGACTAGAAGGTGAGAGTAATGGATGAGATATAATAACTACACTGAATACTTTTACAGTCTAAAATGGCATCATAGACAGGATTTTTTCCCAACAGATTTCAGTACATTAAAAATAAAACAATCTAAAACTAGAAATTAGAAAAGCTCAGTGAAACAGACAGGGAAATGATGATTTTGTTTTATATATGAGGAAATTAAGGCTCAGAGAGGCATCATAGCTAATGATGAAATCTGATACTCAAACTCCAATCTCTTCTTTTATAATTTGAGAGATCTTTTCATTATACCACTCTTTTTGCCTTTCAGATGTAAAATAAGATACTTACTGATGTTATAAAAGAATACCGACTTATTGGATGAGGTGGACTTGGTAGGATACTAACAGAAAACAATACTATTTTCTCTTACCTTTCCCTTTAACACTAGTTGTTGAATAATATGTAATTAATAACATGACCAACAAAATCCAATAGTAATATTCTCAACTTTTTGCCAATTAAAGACATCTTTACCTCTCATCTTGGTTCTCTCTTAGGTGAAATATGTTGGCTTATTGTTTCTCTCCTACTGGCTCTAGTTTCAGGCCTCTTCAGAATGTGTAAATGGGGTTCAACAGAGACGTTAGGGGTCAGTAAAGGTCCCAAGAGACTGGTACTAAGGATTTTAATCTGGTCTTCTGGGTTTTCTTTCATAAGATGCTTTTATGGATTTCTCAGAAATATCTGCCTTAATGGAAACTTTTGATGACAGTTTCCAACACGAGTTAGAAATGCCTTCTTCCAACTGACTGACAGCTTACAAAGTAAAGCCCTTCATCTTCAGCATTTGCACTTGGAAATCCAACCCCAAACTCTTTCTGAAGTGTTCCCCTCATTCCTGGCTGAAAGCCCTCTTGAATGGGGTCATCTCAAGATATCTTCCCCTTCCATCATTCATTCCGCCTTTGCTGAAGTTGAGACTGGCTCCCAACAGGGCCTCTTAGTTATCAATAAACCAACCAACCCAGAAGTCAGGTACCTGTCATTGTGTCCCCAAAATCACAGTGGTGCATGTCATGCTCTGTGAGAGGGTCTCATGAAGCTAGGAGTACACCCTGAAGCACCTTTCTTCCCATCGTCAAATGGGGGCTGTGGTAAGCAGCTTCTAAGATGACCCCATTAAAGAACATGTCAGTTTCCCTTCTCCTCCACATTTCTCAGGGATCCTTCTCATGTCTAAACCATACAAATGCATACACAGTTTGCATTAGATGCTGAAAATCCTGTATTAGTTTTCTGTCGTTTTGTGCTGATTGTCCTAGAGCAAATGATGACTCCCCCTGTTTTCTGTCTTTAGGGGCAAGGGGTGTCACAGGAAAATGAAACAATACATGCTGTTCAGTGTCTCAAGTTTTAATCTACAACAAATTAACACTTCACATACCACCTGCCACAATAGGAAAACCAGAAACAAAATAAGCGCTTCATGTTTTTTCAAATATGTAGTGCTGAAGCCAACTATAACAAAGAGGTTCTCATCCTGCACTTCCTCTTCCAGGACTTCCTATTGACCCCTCTCCCTCTTCCTACTTCCCTAGCCTTTCTCTGACTTCCATTCATTCTACTTTTCCTTTTTATGACATTTTTTTCCTTTATTTTTTTCAACTCTTCTTCCTGAAAAATGATTGCTCTAGAGAGTTCATAGAGCTGCATTCACTGCAACGTAGGCTGTTTCCCCAGTACATGGCAGTACATTTGTTTCACAGGCAGTTACATCACCTGAACTGGCTCAAGATCCAATGAGAAATCTGCTATTCCTTGAACGATCTCAACCAGCAGCTTTGCATGGGAAACAATACTATCTTCATACACAGTGGACAACTGTTTCCAATAAGAAAGATTAAAAGATAAAATATTGAAATATTAACTTGAGGACACTAAAACTTGAAAATAAAATTACTTTTGTATGGAATATGCATCTCACATTCATAAATATGATGTTATGCAGATTTTCAGAGAGAGAAAGATAACGTGATAATGTGTTTGTATTGCTAGTACTTATCCTAAAACATAGTAATGTGGATATAGAGTTTTTAATTTTTTAAAAATAAAGTCTGATCCAAGTTAACCACCATCATCATGTCTTGATTTGGACTTTCCTTCTTCTGCCAATAATAATGCTGTGTCCCATGAATCCTTATATACTCTAGCCCCACTGGACTTGACACAGTTGAGTGAACTAGCAATGTCCTTTTGCTCTCTCTGGCTTTATAATATTGTGATCAACGTTATATGCCAGGCAGGCTTCCCTCCTAACACTCATTTCCTCCTCCAACCCTTTGAACACATACCACACTTGCACATACCTAGCACTCAACAGGTGCTTAATAGCGTTTTTGAATAAATGAGAATGAAGGAGTTAATGAATGGATGTGTATCATGGATATGTTCCTAAGTGGCTTTCTGATGGAACTGAAGTATAAGAAACAGACACTGTGATTGACTACCCCCAATCCTCAGGCTAACTTGTTCCTTTGTAAGAATGGAAGCTGCAATGATCTCTTGCATTCCCTCCCTCTCAAAAACTATTCCCCAAGTTCTGTCTGATGATCTGGCATTAACAAACTATAACATTCTTCTATAAATTACCTTCTTCAAACAGAAATTATTAATCACTTTTTGCATGACCTTCTGTTCTCAACCTTTTATAGTATGGCTATCTTCACTGTCAAACAAAAATTTTTCTGACCCAAATCAATAATAACCTTCCGGTTGCTAAATTCAACCACCTATTTTCAGTCCTACATAACTTCCCTGTAGCACTTGGCATGGTTCACCCTCACTGCCTCTTTCTAGAAATTCTATCCTGATATCTGTATTCAACCTTCTCCGTTGTCTAGTAATCCTGTGGCCATTCCTGCTCTTTCTTTTGTTGGCTTACCCTTTGTCCATTCACTATGTGTTAGGCTCCCAGACTAGGGCCTTCTAAACATGGACCAAGTACTCTCCCCTGAAAATACACTCACATTGCTTTAATTATATGCAAATTTCAATTATGTCTTTAGCTTTCATCTATTTTCCAGCCTCTAAATCCAAATATCCAATTGTCTCCAGCGAAAAATAAACTTTGATATTTTACAGCTACAACTTAACATCCAAAATAAAATTCTTAACACGCTTTCCTTCACGCACAGAATATCCTGCATATGCCTCCATCAGAGAGGAAGTGTGTTTAGTGTTCAATAGCATGGACTCAGGGGCCACACTTCTTGAGGTTAAATATTGACTCCAGCACTACCAGTTCTATGACTTTGGACAAGCTGCTTAATCTTCCTGTGCTTCACCATGTTACATGTAAAGTGGGAATAATAATAGCACCTCCTTTTTAAGATTGCTATAAAGAGGTGGTTCATGTAAAATATTTTGAAGAGTGTGTGTCCCCCAAAAGTCATATGTTGAAATCCTAATCCCTCAGTGTGAGTGGTATTAGGAGATGGGCCTTTGGGAAGTAATTAGGTCAGGAAAATAGAGCTGTCACGAATGAGATTACTGTCCCTTAAAAAAATAATCCAGTTTACTTTCTCTCTCTCTGCTCTCTACCATGTAAGGATACAATGAGAAGACAGCCATTGGCAAACCAGAAAGTCCGTACCCTAGTCAGATATGGGATCTGCCAGGACCTTGATCTTGGACTTCCCAGCCTCCAGAACTGTGTGAAATAAACTTCTGTTGTTTGAGCTATCCAGTCTATATTATAGCAGCCTGAAGGCACTAAGTCAGGTGGCTAGCATGGATGACCCTTAGAGAGTCCTAGTTATCCTTTAAGATTAAAAGTTTGCATTATTAATCATTACTGCATTTACCACAATGTAATTAACTTTTTTTTTTTTCTTTGCGGTACGCGGGCCTCTCATTGTTGTGGCCTCTCCCGTTGCAGAGCACAGGCTCCGGACGCGCAGGCTCAGCAGCCATGGCTCACGGGCCCAGCCGCTCTGCGGCATGTGGGATCCTCCCGGACCAGGGCACGAACCCGTGTCCCCTGCATCGGCAGGCGGACTCTCAACCACTGCGCCACCAGGGAAGCCCGATGTAATTAACTTTGAATCCCATATCCGCCCTGCCCAGCACTGAGATTCTTGATGGCAGGAACTACTTCTCAGTCATCTTATGCCAGGTTTCTAAGCAACTCTTGGTGCACGGAAGAATCAGTGAAAGGTGTGTTGAATAAATGAAAACCTTACCTGCATCTGTGTTCTCAAATTAATTTACTGACATGCCACTGTTGGGGTTCAGGGCAGGCTGCCCCCAAAATGTGCCTCAATAGCATATGGATTATTTTGAATTAAAGTTTTGAAAGAAACAGCCAGTCCGGGGAAATGGTTAAAACAACAACACTCTGATGCCGACCTTCCTCCTTGAAAGCGGGAAATAAATCTCCCATGTGAACGTATCCTCCTTATACCAGGGGGATAGAAAGCATCCTCAACACCACGATCGGGGGATTCAAGGCTAAGAAAGCTGCATAAACCAGCTTTGTTAATTCTTCATTGGTCTGCTACTCCTAGCACAAGCCCCTTTGTTTCATTAAATCTTCACAAATAATTGTTTCTTTGTCTAAAAATGATATATAAACAGCCTTCTTTGGTTACTTTGGGGGACCCTTTTCTATGAGACCTCAATGTATACACATTAAAATGTTTTTTCTCCTGTTAATCTGTCTTGGGTCTCCTATCTCCACTCCCACTGAGAATCCTCTTCACATCACTGGGGCTATTGACATAGCCAACTAGTTTCTCTGTCAAGACCATCATACATATCATCTCTAGATTTCCTTTCTTCAAAAGAAAAACAATTGATCCCACTACTTCTCAGGTTGAAAGCCTCTGCTGCCCACAGAATAAAATCCAAGCTCGCCAGTATGATGTACAAGACTTTTCAAACTCTGGCTCCACCCTATACCATCTCCTGCCACTTCCCTCAATACTCCTGCCACACTGAACTTCCAAATGTGCAGCAAATATGCCAAGTTCCTGTAATGTCCAAGTCTTTACACAGCCTGAAAGCTTTTTTTCATATATGATCCTGAGTCCTAGTTATCCTTTAAAATTCAGTTCTAGCACTAATACTTCTTCAAGCCTTTCCTGACTCCCCTGGGGAATTTGTCATTCTCCCTTTAATGATTCCACTGAGATTTGTTCCTGTCTCTTAATGACATTTATCAGGTGGCACTGTTTTTACTCTTTACCTGTATTTCTCTTCCATTAAGTACAGTAAGTTCTTTCATCACAGGGACTCTCTCCCCTTCCACAAAGCCTGACCAGTGGTAGGTACTCAAAAAATGACTACTAAACTCATCACCAAATCCAATCAATCTACCTAACAAATATTTTCGGCATCTAATCTTTATTATATACTGTATTAGAGCTTTAGCTACAAAATTATAATGTTCCCCTATGTAAAGTAAATACGAACTGCTCGTCTATAAAACAAAGAGATTCCCTATCCTTTTCTTTCAATTACAGGAAATAGGTTGGTGAAGGAAAACAAGATTCCTAGGAAGGTGGATAGGAGTGTAGAGAGGAGGTGATGATGGGGACAAATTTTTTGTTCCAGTGAGGAGGTGAGATTACCAAAAATTAACATGCAGGTGCTGTGAGTCAGACAATGAATTTATTTCTAGACCGAGATACCAACAGCGTTTCTATACATTAAAGTCATTTAATGTATAGGGGTCTCTTTTCCCTTACTCCTGGGCACTTCCTGTATCTCCCCTCTTCCTTTTCCCCCAATTCTCAGTGCTGGACACTTTCTGTAGTAAGAATAAGAAAGACAAAAAGGAACCTGAAGGGTGGTGGTAGGGAAATGCCTAATGGATTGGAATGAAGGAATAATTGCACTTGCAGATTTTGCATCAATCATGAGTTTTTATCCCCAGGCATATGTATGGCTATGTAATAGTTGCTGGCTTCAATGCAACACAAAGGCTTAGTTTTGCTATTCCAACACACAGGACAACAGCCAGGGCTACTGGGTGCCTTCTACCTTCCTTTTCCTTAGTGACAGCCAGCAGAGAATTTCCTCTCTCCTTTTTGTATTGTCCTTTTAGAAAAAAAGATTATGAGAAACTCAAGGTAAAATAAATTAAAAGGCTTATCTATCCAAATTTATAGTCAATGAAATGGAAGAATGTTGCAGTGAGGGTGGCCCTATATTAAATTCCAAGCACCCGCTAACTGTGGGACCTTGGTTGAAGCACTTGTTTTCTCTAGGTCTCAGTTTTCTTCTCTAAAAACAAGAGTATGATCACATGAACACTTCTTTCTGCTTAGGGTCTAGTCAGGAACAAGACTGAACAAAGTGTAGAATTCTACTAATTTAAAAAAAAATGTAGAGCATGTTGAAAAAAATCTGAACATAATAAAGCCCAAGCTTAGGCAAATGATAATTAAACATATAATGACCATGTTAAAACCTCAGGTCAAATTCTCTTCCTTCCATTCTTCAATGACAGTTCCAGCTGGTGCTATTGAGGAAACTGCATTATTTCCCATTAGAAAGACGTTTAAAAATGGCAAAATTAAAATAAGTCATGCCACGGTTCTTGTTTGTACTTGAATATGTACATAACCTTATGTGCCTTTACAATACCCTTCTGTCCTTTACAACATTTTCTTTTTCATAATTAACACAATTAACCCTCCTTCATAAAAAAGGGGGGAAATGTCTGCCCTCTTGGAAAAGCAAATCATCTGAATGGAGCCCATTGTTATTTCCATAAAAAAGTAGAGAAATTATTGCTACATCTTTATCTTTAACTATTACAGACTGACGAGACTGAATGTTTCAGACCTTTCACCTTAATTTAATCTCTTTCTCACTCCTTGGAAGAACCAAGCATTAGAAAGAGCACCTAATGGGTGACAGTTCTCACATTTGCCCCTAAGACCATCTGTGACCTTGCTTATAGGTTTAGACCTCAGGATTCTGATCTTCAAAAAGTTGCAGTTAAACTAAATAACTGGCTGAATCTAAAACTCAATAAATATTCTTGCTCTTATTTTCCGATTTTATTTCTCTAAATGAGAGTAATATTAGTTACATCAATGGCACTACTAAAGCATTCATTGAGCTTCCATAATAAGAGTAACAATAACAATAAAATTTTATGACTTTTTCTCAAAGGAAATTGGAACACTTTACCAACATTATAGTCTCATTAATCTCATGTCTTTGAAAAATGGTGCAGGGTTGTATGGATACAAGGGTATGAGCCAGGGAGTCAGACAGACCTGTTTTCCATTTACCTGCAGATTGTTTGAGTAATGAGTAAATGAGATAATGGACATCTAGTATGTGCCTGCACGGTAAGCACTCAACACGTAATTCTCTCTCCCTCCTTCTCTGTCTCTCCAGACCCACCAGCCATTTCTCCCCAGTCCTCTCTCCCTCCCCCTGCTCCAGCAACCTTTTTTCCATCCCTTCTTTCCTTTTACTGTAGTGCGATCTGAGACAAGTTTGTTGGGGGGTTTGTTTTATGTTGTGTTGTTGACCCAAAAGCATTCTGATCGCCTCTGAGAGAAGTTGTAAAAGTATTATCACTATTCCACTGTCCTGCCTGGGCAATAGAGTCCAACTCCTACCTTTAGTCAAGTTTCCAGAGGGTAGGATAAGTAACTGCTCTCTCAGCATTACTCTTCTTAGGTTCAGAAGACTCTTAAGTTTGAAGCATCATAGTGTCTACATTTTGACACCTGGGTGAAACAGAAAATATCCAACTGGAGCTAAGCCAAAAATTAATGGGGAATGAGACCTATAATTCCAAGAACTCAAGTTATAATCTGCATGCAAGATTCTCTGTCTGTATGTCTCTATGTTGCCCAAAACCCTTCACCACAATCTTGTTTAAATATTGTCTGCTTGCCCTTATGCACTATGGGAAAGCATGCATGTCCTCTCTTGGGTCAGGATGGTAAGCAGTAAGGAGTGCACAACTTGAAGCCAGCATGGTGGTGGTGGTGGAACTGGTGTGGAAGAAACAGAAATAACCACAAGAGTCTCTCCACCTTCCACAGAAATCTTGGAATGAAAGTTGTATCTTTAAGATTCAACTGAGGGTTTGCCTACCCTGACACCTTGAGTGGAGATTTTTATCTCTCCATTTCCAAGCTAGCAGAAGTGGGAGTTTTGTAACTGCAAAGTGTGGCGTTTTCTCTTATAGAAGATGGTGTAACACATGGCATTTTTAAAAACATTTAGATGGAATAACTTATTCAAGAAAGAGTCAGTCGTGCAGTTATCCTCAAGTTTTGCCCAGAGCAAGATGTATTAAATAACAGTATATTTATTCAGATGATATATTTGGACAGCCTGATACTCCAGGAAAAATTTAGAATTGTGGGATACTAAACTTAATGATATCTTGGAGAAAAATAAATCATGGCTTTAGGAGCTGACGGCAAATTTCTCTGAATCTTGGCAGAACTGTGAGGTCCAGTCACTGGCTTGAGCACCATATTCATTTTCTATAAGAACTGAGCAAACTCCTTGATTCTATATATATACACACACACACAAAATAAAATTATATGAAACATAGTTCCTGAATTAGAGCCAGTGGGAGTGTAGTGAATAACCCTTTAGAAAAGCAGTGGATTTAGATGAATTTAGCAATGAGGACTGATGTCCAAAGTAGTATTTTAAGAGGCAAATCTGTATAGCTTGGCTCAAATAATCACAAAGGAAGACAATAACAATTTTGTCATATTACAAGGTTGTAGGTTTTAAAGGTGGGGGAACAAAGGAAAGTGTGGTTGCATTTTTAAAGGATATAGCAGAGCAGAACAATGTGAAATTAGGCAAAAGAAAAGCTGGACTGCTCTCAGCTATATTTTCTCAACAGGAAGACATATTATCAGAGAGTAGAGTCTCCCCAGGGCTGCTACAGATGCTTCACTGTTCATGTCATTTCACATGAAATGCATAAACATGCTATAGGAGGTGGACAGGGTGACCTGACAGGTCTCCTGTCTCTAATTCCTGTGATTTAAAGGTTCTGTGCTATTACCAAGCAAGAAGCACTGCTTTTTAGTATTTCATTTGTAAAGTGACCCTGCAGGTGTTTTCTCTTAGCTTCCACCTTTGCAGAACTCTTTTTTTTTTTCCCACCTATGTAGTGAGACTCAAGATTATAGTATTCAGCATCACAGAAGTGGAGAGGGTATGGAGCGAGGGATAAACAGGAGTAAATGGTTGCTTACTTAAGAGGGAGGGAAACTGGAGGAGAGGTGAAAAGATCATCACACACTAGCGAATTTCTTTGCATCTAAATGGAATTTTGACTTAGACACCACATTCCTGTAAGAAAAGCTGTATTGAGTGCAAAAAAAACCCAAAACTGCACATCAATCTTCCTTTTGACAAGACTAAGGAAAAGCAAACAAAGGAACTAATTTAACACTGACTTATTGAAGTTCTCAGATTGTAATTTAATTCTCAAGGAAGCCACGGGGTAGTGACAACCTTTGGATGACACTGAATGTCTCTGACCTGTTAAAAGCCTTTTAATGACAATTCTAGAATGTAATCTGTATGTGCCATTTACATGATCTATATAAAGCTTTATCTTTTAGTCCAGATGGACTTGGAAGCACAAGATGAAAAAAAACCTTCAGATGGCAACCCTTGCTGGGTTTTAATTTTAAGTACAAGGTTTAGCCTGAATTTTTTTTTTCAATTTTTATTGGGGTATAGTTGATTTACAATGTTCTGTTAGTTTCAGGTGTACAGTAAAGTGAATCAGTTATACATATACATATATCCACTCTTCTTTAGATTCTTTTCCCATAAAGGCCATTACAGAGTATTGAGTAGAGTTCCCTGTGCTACCCAGTAAGTCCTTATTAGTTATCTATTTTATATATAGTAGTGGGTATATGTCAGTCCCAATCTTATCTCCCTTTTTGTGGTCAATTGTGAATGGGACACATTGTGAATCCTGTGTGTATTATAAGAGACTGGGTCACTGGTGGCTGCAATAGACTTCAGCAGAATTCAAAGCTGATTTTTGGTTGTCAGAATAAAATAATTTTAAACTGGGCTTAATGTTTTAGGCTACAGTAGAATAGTAAAGGAACTTCTTACCAGTTACCTAGCAAGACACACTACCACTGAAGCATGATGAGCTAGTAAGGAAATTCATTAAGTTTTCTTGTAAAATAAAACCATACAATTATTAGTATTAATATTAATCAGTAGTAAATGCTTAGAAAATCCAGTTGACCTACCCATTTACAATAGCTACAAACTATTAACATAACTAGCATTTTGCCTACAAAGTAAGCATGAATTCCCATCTTCCTTGCTAAAAGAACTCTGATGGTGTTCAAATTCTTATCTCTCAAAGAAGGGGACACCATTCCCAGCTCAGAAGTAAATTCTTGAAGACTTTATCAATTACTGATTTTTACCATTCTCTTTGCTTATGATTGGTTTTGGGATAGCCTTTGAACCAATGAATAGTACATTGGAAATGTGATGGGTGTGCCTCAGAAAAGATGAGTGCTTGCCCTTAAAACATTAAACCAGCAACTTTTCTAGTAATTTTTTCCATGTTTGGGTGTGACGTCTCAGTGACAAGACAAGAACAAGCCAAAGGGCAAAACAGAGACCTTAAGCATGATGGACCTGAAAGATGGAAAGAATCTGTATCCTTGATGACTGCTGAAGTCACCAAATTGACCAATCTTAAGACAACTACTCTGGCATTTGTGCTGCATAAGAACGTTAAGTTTCCTTACTGTTTAAAACTCTCAACAAATAAGAGAGACAATCAACTCAGGGATATTATTAACAATACACCTGGGCTTCCCTGGTGGCGCAGTGGTTGAGAGTTCGCCTGCCGATGCAGGGCACATGGGTTCGTGCCCCGGTCCGGGAAGATCTCACATGCCGCGGAGCGGCTGGGCCCGTGCACCATGGCCGCTGAGCCTGCGCGTCCGGAGCCTGTGCTCCGCAACGGGAGAGGCCACAACAGTGAGAGGCCCACGTACCGCAAAAACAAACAAACAAACAAACAATACACCTAACCAATCAAGAATTAACATCCAGAAAGAAAAGAGAAAGAAAGTGAGAGAGAGAACAAGAGCTTTTGTAAATTAATAATAAAACTATAAATAATCAAATGGAAAAATCAGCAAAGGATGTGAACAGGGAATTCACAGAAAAAGAACAACAGAATATTCATGAACATATCAAAGAATGCCCAACTCATCAGTAGAAAGCAGAGAAATGCAGAGTAAAACACAATGAGTATAATTTCCAACTCATTAGACTGGCAAAAGGAAAAAAATGTCTAACAAAATTAAAATCACGTTGATGATGGTATGGAAAATTATGAACACTCATGGAAGCTAATAGAAGAATGAATTGATAAAACACAGCAATTCAACTATATCTGCAGATGTCTGTATCCTTTGATCCAGTAGATTACCTTCTAGATACAATTCCTGGGGAAACTCTAGCACATGTGCACAAGAATACATGTACAAGAATATCTAAAAGAATTTTTATGATAGATAAAGGAAACTACTTTAATATCTATTCAATGGCATAGAATAACATAGTTTAGATGAAAGAAATAGATAGATATATAGCCTGGATAAATCTTATGCAATCCAATATGGAAAGAAAAAAGTGGCCATACTTTCTATCTAGTATGATATCCATGATATAGAATTTAAAAACATGGAAGATGTATATTATTTTTGATCATAATCACATAGTAGTAATAAAAGCAGACACACGAGGATAATAAACACTAAATTAAGGATAACAGTTTCCTCTGGATCATAAAAGGAAGCTTCAATTTTTTAAAAAATCTTCCACTTTTGAACTCTTTTGAAATTCAACTTTTTGAAAGTTAACATTTTAAAAACTGACCACATGATTTTAAGAACCCCACATGCACCAAAAATGTTTAAACAAACAAAAGAATTCCTCCTTTCCAGCATTTCCCATGATTCTTTATTTAATGACAAATCCATTTATCCAGGTGCTCAGATGAAAATCCTTTGAGACACTCCTGACTCTTCTTTATCTCTTACACCTTACATCCAATCCATAAGCCAATTTTGATGGTTCAAATATCAAAATATGTAAGTGTATATGGAACTGAATCACTACTTACCAATTTCACCACCACGCTAGTTAAGTTTACCACTATCTCTTGCCTGGACCACTGTGGTAGTTTTCTTACTCATCTTCCTGCCTCCAAACTAACCCCTTGGAGTCTGTTTTCTAAACAGCAGCCAGACCTCTTTCCTTTAAAAGATTAGTTCAATCATGTCAGGACTCTGCTCAAAGCACTCCATGAGCTTCCTATGATGTGCAGAATGAAATCCAGATGCTCTGACTTCCTTAATGCTCCTTCAACACTGTAAACACGTTTCCACTTCTGCAGGCATGGGGCTGACCCTTCCATCTTCCAGGAACACCCTTCCTTCCACATGGGCTGTGCTCTCACCTCACTTAAGATTCTGCTTCAATGCCACCAGATCAGAATGGATTTTCCTGACCACCCTTATCCAAAGTAGCACCCCCATCACTCTCTTCCCCTTCTCTGCATAAATTTCTCCACAGCATTTCTCAACCCCTGACATCCTATGTATTTTGTATACAATATGTGTATTTTGTACTGATGTTTTGGTTTATTGAATGTTCTCCCCATTAGAATGTAAACCCCTGGGTGCAAGGATATTGCTTCATTGTTATAGTGTACCTCTTGTAACTAGTACAGCACCTGTCATACAGTAGAAGCTCAAAAAAATATTGAATGGCTGAATTTACTGAATTGGTATTTTTTGTAATCTAAAACAAATATGACAACATATTAGATTTGATAAATCTAACTGTTGTCATCATGGAATTTTGCTATATTTTACAATTGTAAAAACTGAAGGCCCCCTATTCTAGAAAACACCTATTATAAGAAATAAGTTTGGGACATAGGAAGGGCCAAATAATAAGAGAAATGCAGGAGGAGACCAGATAAAGACAGATATTTCCCTTACTTTCATCTGACAGGATAGATCATCAGTTCTTTTTTAGGAAGTGATTAGAAATTAATACTGGAAAATTATCATATATTATCTAATATCATTGTAAATAGTGTGCCTATGTATGCATTTGCATACCAAAATTAATTGTATAAAGTAAATAAAACTTTATTCCAAAATTATGGATTTAATCATCCTCGATTCCAGTTTTTATGATGTCCTAAGTTAAAGACGTAGATTGCATTGGTATCTACTGACAATTCTTTAAAGATAAATACTTTTTTTAGAAAAAAACTCTTTACAAGCTTCACTTATGTCTCTGTATGCGATGTTTTATACACTCATAAGGCCTCAGTTTGACAACATGCATTTTTCTTCTTTCCTTCTTCTTATTCAACACAATTTATTAAGCCCTTGTTATTTAGTAAGTGCTCTTAGAGCAGAAAAGAATAATGATGGCAATAATAATGTTATTTTGTTATTATATTATATAATAATGATAATATATATTTATTATAACAAGTGCTAACACTTCTACAGTACTCATTATGTAAAGACAGTGTTCTAAGAGTTTTACATACATTCATTCACTTAATTGTAGTAACATCCTAATAAGGAAATCGAATAGATATGAGTAAAAAGGTACAGAAGGTTAAGCATCTTGCCCAAGGTTACTCAGGGTCAGTTTCATGAGCATGCATTCTGTGTAGTTGCATTGAAGGTCCCCCATATTTAGAAGCGGCCGTGCTTGATTTAATGCTCTACTGTCACTATCTCAAAATTCTCAATAAATTTTTCATAAGTTGTTCTGCAGTTTAATTTTGTATTGGGCCCTGTAAATTATGTAACTAATCCTGCTTGGATTTGAAACTGGGTTGTTGGTTTCTGGTGAACTTGTCATTATCCACTACACTCCACTACTTCTCTCTTGAGACATACAGGAGGCTGTTCTCATTCATTTATTCAACAAATATCAACTGCCTATCTGCTATGTACCAGGAACTATTCGAAATATTGAGGATACAGTGATGAACAAGATAGGCAACATCCCCATAATCACGAAGCTTATTTTAGTGGAGCTGCAGATAATAAATAAATGAATAACCAAAAAACATGGAATTATGATAAATTCTATAAGGAGAATTAAACTAGAGCCATAAGATTAGAAGTAGCTGGTGGCTGCTGCAGATTGGTCCAGGAATGATGGTTTTTAAAAAACAAAATCAAACTAACAAGAAAATACCCCCCGCCATGAGAAACTCTAAAGGAAGAATTTTTCACTTAGTTCTACATTTGCTCTTTATTGTTCACCTTCAGAAAAAGACTTGACCAGAAAACAAAAACAACAAAATGGGAGCAAACATTTCCTAGTCTAGAAAATAGATTACTGTTATAAACATTCTCTCCCTAATTTCAAATGCTTTTCTTTATCTTAGTTTTGATTCCTGGCTAACTCATTTTTCAAAATGGAAGTGATGTCCAAAGATTCGTTGAGAAATCTTAGTATCTCTTATATTGAAATGCCAAAGGAATTTGTCAGTGATTTATGTGTCTGTAAATTAAACTCGGTATGCTTAGTAAAATCTGGCCATGATACTAATTAATTGCAATGAGAACAAGATACAATTAATTAAAATATTGACTCAGCAGATCTGGGCTGCCGTGTGCTCTACATGGGGAGTACCACCTGGAACTGTGCAGTGTTACATCACTGATCAGAAATTGACTTACAGAGTATGATTTCCAAAATCAGTAGAAATATAAAATATTACAGTTTAGACCTTTATTTAACAGACTAGGAATCTAAAGCCCAGCAAGTACATCTAGATCATCAAAGGTAGTTCAGGCAGCCTTCTTAATTCATTCCCAGTGATTTTTTAATTCAAAAAGGAATAATCAATTAAAGACAAAACGTAATGACACATTCCTACTGAAAATAAGGACCCTGGAGCAAGTGAGGATCATCTGCAGGATGATTACCTCTTCTGAAATGTTGATTACATCCCATCTGTTTTATCCTTCTCTATACCACATCCAGACACTAATCCCACCTCTACAGACAACCCCACATGCACATTTCATTCAGGAGGAAGAAGATCCTTATTGAATACAAATGTTCAAAATTTTAGAATTAAAACAAGACCCCATTAATGAGATCATTTTATTCTTTACATCCCCTGCCTGTCCTAAGTGTTTCAGTATAGGCTTCAGTAAATTGTTTCTCACAAAAATAAAGATACTAACAGTTATTAACATACCTTGCTCAATTAATAACAATTCCTTTCACATGTTTAAAAAAACCTGTTCTCATAATAGTGAGCAATTATTTGTAATTAGATTCTACTTTCCTTCATTTATCAAATTCAACATCACTGAAAATGACAAATAGCCCCTAGAAATTTGAAAAAACAAGGAGTACAGTCAGAAATATGAAAACCCTTGTCTCTTAAGGACTTTAGGCGAAATTGTTCTCTTGGATTTCTAAATACAGCTCACCTCAAAGCATGTTCTCATCTATCTGGAAACTCATAGGCTCTCCCTGACTTCTTTTTAGGGATATATATATATATATATTATTTTTTTTTGTGGTACGCAGGCCTCTCACTGTTGTGGCCTCTCCCGTTGTGGAGCATAGGCTCCGGACGCGCAGGCTCAGCGGCCATGGTTCACGGGCCCAGCCGCTCTGCGGCATGTGGGATCTTCCCGGACCGAGGCACGAACCCGTGTCCCTTGCATCGGCAGGCGGACTCTCAACCACTGCGCCACCAGGGAAGCCCAGGGCCATATTTTTGATAATGGTTATTCACAGATTAGAAAATAATTTTCTCAAACTAAGTTACTTTCTAATGAAATCAATGAATTGTTCACTACAGAGAGAAGGATACCAAAAAAAGAATTCCTAGGAATGAGGGAGGAATGAAGCTACTGTCATGGTTTTCAAGCCATCGTTTATAAAGACTCAGAGTTCCAGAGGGATCCTTCGATGGCAGGATGACTGTGGCGGTGGAAGAGAGGGAAGTAAGGAGTAAGACAAAAGTCAGAGGGGGGTGCCAGGGGAGACACCCAGATCCTTCTTCTTCATAGTGGACTCTGCTTATTTGTTCTGTGTATTAGGGTTCAGAGGAAAGCCTTTAATTAAAAACAATATTTGACAGCACAAGTCTAGTAAGCTGCCCCTTTCTTAACCAAGTATTTTTGTTGCTGTTGTTATTGTTGAAAGAGAGAGAAGTGAACTTTAAAGTTGTTCAAGACACACACACAAATAACCAAAAAGGGAGGGAGGGAGCGAGGAAGGTAGGGAGGGCGGAAGGAAGGAAAAAAGAAGGAAAGAAGGAAGGAAGGAAGGAAGGGAAGGGAAGGAAAGAGGGAGGGAGGGAGGGAGGGGCAGGAGAGAACGAGAAGAATTTATTGAAAATGTAACAGCGTTTTCATAGAATCCTAAGGAGAACAATGAACTGGGTAGGGCAAAGACCAGAAACTGAAGAGCTGCCTCAGAATTCCTGAACTTATGTGCCTTCAGTTCAGTAATCCAGCCCAGACAGACCTGATGCTCTTGGTCAATTCAATATTCCCAGGAGAATCTGATTACCTCAGCTAAATCACATATCCATGGAGGAACATTCAACTCTGGTCAAGGGGGCAGGTTCACATGGCACCAAAGTGATTGCTGAGGCTTGAACTTTATAGAAGAGCAGGTCTCCTAGAAGAAAGGTGGGCTTTGCAGACGTCCCCCCTTCAATCCCAGCACATAAGTTGCTAGCAATTAGGAGACCAACCATATCAAGTTAAAGGTCTAAGGGTCATTGCTATGGGTTGTATTTTGTCCCAATAAAATTTGTCTCTTGAAGTTCTAACCCGCAGTACCTCAGAAGGCGATCTTATTTGGAAATAGGGTCTTTACAGAAGTAATAAAGTTAAAATGAGGTCATTCGGATAAGTCCTAATTCAATATGACTGGTGTTTTTATTAAAAGGAGAAACTTGGACACATGTATGCACAGAGAGATGTGAAGTTATAGGGAGAGCACCATGTGAACATGAAGATAGCCATCTACAAACCAAGGAGGGAGTCCTAGAACAGATCGGTTCTTCACAGCTTTCAGAGGAACCAACCCTACCAACACTTTGATTTTAGACTTTTTGCCTTTGGAACAGTGAGACAATTCACTCTGTCATTTAAGCCACCCGGTTTGTAGTACTTTGTTATGGAAGCCCTAGCAAACTAACAGTCATTTTAAGAGATAGTCTCTCTTTCTGCAGGTTGCATAAATTCATCCCAAAGAAAGGAACAGTTTGAAGAGTCAGGCCACTTAGATTACTATATGACTTCAGGAAAGCCACTTCAGTTTTTGGAGCACCAATTTCTTCATCCTCAGAGGAGCCGTGATGCCTCAACTACCTACAATTTGTTGTGAAGTTTTGAGGATGAATGAAGACATTGTATTCAAAAGTTCTCTAAAGAATGTGAAACAATCTGACAAGAATATATTTTTCTGCTATAAAAAAAAATAGACAAAGTTGCATCTATTTTACTTCTAGCAGTTTAATACAAACATATTAATCAGATAATGGGAAAATTTAGAATAGAGTCATTTTAAGCGTTATTACTTTCATGATTGTACCTTTAAAAAGTGGAAGGAAATGTAGGAAGTCTTCAATTCACAATGGCAAGAAGACCTAAGTTTATAATACCACTTGCTTTAATGTTTAGTCATTTTCTTCTGATCTGTTATGATTACTGACCCCCTATTTCTTAAAACTTTTCCATTTTACCTAGTAAGAGTTGAATAATCCAGTGATTAATGAGAATCAACATTTAAAGAACCTGGAAGTACCCTGTTACATTAACTTATATCAAAATACATTATAACACTTTCAAGATAGAAATATCCCTCCACATTACCTCTAGCTTGGAGCTTTTTATTATAAATTTCAATAACTATGAACGCCATAGATTGGATTTCAGCTTCATAAAACTGATGTGTGTACACACGCTTTCTCTCTTTTGGGTCATGTTCTTGATCTAATTTAACTGTTCTTACTGACCAGTGACATGTTTTTACTGGTGTAATACTAGATCAGAAGGCATCTCATCTTCATGCTGGATAAAGATTCAGTTACTGAGTCTGTTACACTTGACTTTGTGGAACTTGCCTGAGAGATTTTTGTGGGAGATTGCTTTGTGGCAACTCCCTAAAAATCCACAGTGAAACTTGAGCTTGGAAAGGAGCTTTCTTTGCAAAGCCTCAGATAAATAAAACACAGTTTCACTGTTCAATAAGTTAAACTTAACAAGATTCCAAGTATTGTTCAAATATGGCCTTTTTTGAGGAGGTTTTTATTATAACTATGTTCACTGTGCTTTTTAAGTTAAAGAGATAAGTTCAATTTCATTTTTTAATTAATTTAAAAACAAACTACAAACCTAACATACATCCTTAGAATGATCAAACTATTTCCAGTTCTTTCTAAATAATAAATCCATTTAGTATTAAGTTCACTAGTAGCATTTAAAAAATAATCTATATCCAACATTATAAAAATAGCTCTTCTTGTATTTTCTCCTTATTATTTCTCTGTTAGATAATTGAACCAAATATCTAATAGCATTGTTGACAGACTTGTCAGAACAGTTGATTTGTTATAACTTTCCTCATACTCATAGACCCTCCACACAGCTGCTATGCAATGTGCTGAAAAGTTAACCCTTCATGTTTCCTTATATAAACAGGTAATTTGACTTCCCTTATACATATTCTTAAGTTTACCAATATATTCCTCTACATTGGGAATTTACAAGAATACATGTTAAAAACATGTTTGACGAATAAACAAAAGTTTGATTCAGGTACATATTCCTAAACTCTAAATTCTAAATGTGATACCAAACATTAGAATCATCATCCCATTGACATTTCATTCCTTCACATGGAAAAACTAATTGGCCAACATAATTTTATAGAGTCACTTTGCTGTATCATCTATTTTAGTGCTGGTTTGTTGGTATTGATACAGTATGCATCATATGACCCTGCATATGCATACAACTGATGAAAATGACAACAACTTCATAATCAACAGAGAAAATACAATTCTGTATCCAGGAATCATTTTCCCAGAATGATTCAATATTCAGAGCTTCTAAAATCTGCTTCCTGTTGCTCCCAAACATTCTCTACTACTCAGGTCAAAGAGGTTGCTTCTGAATGTGAGTCTACGCACTGTGTCATCCATAGAGAAATGCTGGCTAACCGAAAAATGTCACCTGAACTTAACAACGTTTTGCAGGATGTGATCAGAATTGTCAACCACGTTAAAGTACATGCTCTTAACTCACATCTGTTCGTATACAGAAAAACTCTTCCTGTAAAAAGAGAGATTAGCTGTTTTAGACAACCAACACCCAAATGCATTTTCTCTTTGCTAATGAAAAGAACTCAAATTGTACTGCAAAAAAAAGGACTCAATAGAAAATAGCATTACATAGGAAGCATTTTCCTTAGGGTTAGATGCTAACACAATTTGTGTAGTCTAGAAACCTCGGGGGTCCTATTTCCTGGGAAGGACAAACATTACCCACACATTATATTTTTTTAATCATGTATCTCTGGTCTTTTTATTTTAATAATCATTTTATAATGTTTGTGGATTCTGTATATCAGAAATTGGGAAAGGGCTCAGTGGGGATGCCTTCACTCTGTTCCACGATGTCTGGAGCCTCAACTGGGAAGACTCAAAGCCTGGGGGTGACTATATGTGGCTGGAATCATTTGAAGGCTCGTTCATTCTTATGTCTTGTGGTTAATGCTAGTTGTCAGCTGAGACCTCAGCTGGGGCTCTAGATTACCGGAGGTCTCTCCAAGTAACTGTGTGGGTTTATTTATAGCATAGTGACAGCATGAGTTGCAAGAGCAGGTATCCTCAAAGCACAAGGCAGAAAGCATAACACTTTTATAATCTAGCCTCAGAAGTCATAAAGAGTCACTTCTACTATACTCTGCTGGTTGAGATAGTCACACAGGTCCACCTGGGTTCATGGTAAGTGAGCATAAACCTAATGCTAAATGAAAGAAATGACAAGGTTATATTATAAGAAGAACGTTTGGGATGGGAATATTTCTGTGGTCATTACTGGAAAATACAATCTGTCACAGTATCACTACTCTGACTTTGGTGTTTACCATTTTCATATATTTTCAAAATTTTAGTATATATGCATGCAGAAATGAAAATATTATATTTCAAGCTATCTGTGGGATTTTTTTCTCAATTTTGTCTTTAAAATTGATCCAGATTAGTATATGTAACTCTCGTTCTTTTAACTTCAGTACAATAACCTTTTGTATAAGAATATGACAATTTGTTTGTTCCTAATCCTGCTTCTCTGGTCTTTTAAAGGCCCAGCAAAAGTGAATTTTCAGCACTCTGCTGGCAATGATGTCATGGTTCTCAATACATTCGTTATAAGTTGGTATAACATATTAACAGAAAGAAACAAAATAAAAATTGAAACAAGTTTATTTTCAAAATTCCAGGTGAATGTTTAATTTATGTGTTCAATCTAAAAGATTTTTTTTTTAGGTTTTAAATGTAATGCTTGTAATGTCCTTTTAAAATGACAATATGCTAACTGAATGAGTGAATGAATCAATGGGCCAATAAGTGTCCTGATGATTGGCCAAGCAGTCAATGAATTCAAGACCCTCCATTATCTGGGGACAAACTTCCTGACTTGACTTATCATGTTTCTTCCTCCCTCTGCTGACATCGGTGCCTCCTTTGGGATGCCTTCCATCCCAATTTCTGCCATTTGCAAACCTTTCCATTCTTCAAGCTGCCTCAGAAAGTCGGTCTGGCAAAGTGACAAAGGCTTAGGCTCCAGATTCAGACAAATCAAGTTTTAAATAGATACCTGCTCAGCCACTTTTAGACACTATGAGCTTGATCAAGTTTTCTAAAGGTCGTTTTTTTATCTATGAAATACAGATAATAATCGTATTAACCTGATAGGTTTATTTTAAAAATTAAAAGACCTAATATATGAAAAATGCCTATCATGTGGTAGTTTTTCACTAGATATTAATTTAAAAAGTTCTTCTTTGTTATTTCCTCCATGATACCTTCCTTGAGCACCATGTCCCTATAGTATAGTGAAGTAGTTCCCATGATTTTTTGTTCCGTAGAATCATCTGGAGGATTTTTAAAAATCCAAATCGCTGGCTGTACCTCAGAACAATTAGTCAAAGGACAGTCCCTCAGGGTGGGAAAGAAGAATTTTTAGTTTTTGAAGTTTACTAGGTGATTCCAATGTGCAGACAAACTTGGGAAATATGGCAATAGTGTCTACCCAATCTGCCTGATCATAAGAATCATCTGGAATATTAATTTAGATAGTAAAAGAGCCTCCATTCCAGATCTAAGACTCTGAATCTCCAAGGCAGAGACACAGGACTCTTTATTTTTAATGTGTCATAGGTAAATCTCATTATCAGGCAGGTATGGAAACAAGCTATTGGTATGTTAGATGTACTTCTATATTAGAGTCTCTTAATAATTTATATTATTAATCTCTTTTTCAATGCAAGGACAGTGCCTCTTTTAACTTTGTTTCTTAACTTAGAGCTTACATATATTGGGTGTGCGATAAATGTTCTGAGTTGAACTGAATTAAGAATCATCATAGTCGAGTAATTATTATCAGCCCATCTCTGAACTGAAACATTTCCAATTTGTATTAAAAATTGAAGGAGGACAATTAGTATCCAAAGTAGAAACAGTTGTATATAATCTGACATCTGAAAAGTGTTGGCATTAGTCTCAGCTTTGCCACTATCCAGCTTCAGGAACTTGGAAAGTTACATAACTTCTCTGGGCCTCAGTTTCCTTCTATGCGTAATGCTATATATATGCGTATGGATGATAAGTTTTCAAAGTTCGTTCCTATTGAATACCAAACTGACTCCAAATTTTATTCAGGATGCATGAGGAGAAACTGAAGCTATTTCCCTATTTTAAGCTGCCTCTCTTAATTATCCTTCCTGGAAGAATAATTCTTCCATCACTTTTCTATGACCAAATATTCTTCCACATTTTAGTTTGCTTTTTAGTATCTACAAATGAAATGTGCTTAGAGCCTTGATGCCACTGCCCTTCCCACAGGGACAACAGCTTCCATCGTTCCACTCTGCCATCGACACATATGTCTACACTTATTTTTATTCTGAGGCTTCTCTCTCACTGTCTGGTTTGTGAATTATGTGTCTGCTTTCTGTTTCCTGCCAGAGTGTTCACTCCTCACCAGTCAGCCACTTTTCATCAGTAGAGACACAAAGTCATCACCCTCATTGGTAATCCTCTCACTATACCAAATGAAAAACGTATTTATTTTTGTTCCTGTATTTAACCCCATCTCTTTTCACTTTTCTGTGAATCTGGCTTTAAGATTAAGATGACCAGATTAAGAGAACAGTTATGGAATGTTTATTCTCTGGTCTTCGTATTCACAGATTATAACAGAATCACCTTCAGAAAGGAGAATAATTAGCTATTAACTGCCAATTTATTTTTGATGAATTATATGGAATAAAAATAGTTTGATATTGAAATACACTTGATCTCAATAAACTTAAACGACTGTAGTACCTCTCATAAGTATAATACTTATAGTTAACTGATAGAACTAAAATTGTTAGTGTTTCTATTATTTAAAAAAATTATGCGCTTAGGGCTT
Source organism: Leucopleurus acutus (assembly GCF_964270905.1). Taxonomy (NCBI): domain Eukaryota; kingdom Metazoa; phylum Chordata; class Mammalia; order Artiodactyla; family Delphinidae; genus Leucopleurus; species Leucopleurus acutus. The sequence continues at coordinate 22,384,348 of NC_139159.1, read as the reverse complement.
CCCTGGTGGCGCAGTGGTTGAAAGTCCACCTGCCCATGCAGGGGACACGGGTTCGTGCCCCAGTCTGGGAAGATCCCACATGCCGTGGAACAACTAGGCCCGTGAGCCATGGCCGCTGCCTGTGCGTCCAGAGCCTGTGCTCCGCAACGGGAGAGGCCACAACAGTGAAAGGCCCACGTACCGCAAAAAAAAAAAAAAAAGATGTGCTTAATGATGATTAATTTTTAACATTTAGGACAAAATGGATATTAAAGGAAATAATAATAACCAAAATATAAATAATATCTGATATCAAAATATATTTTAAAGAAAAATAATATAGGACTACAATCATAGTGCATATCTCTTGAATAAGAGCATGCTTATTTTCAGTACTGCCTTTTAGGAGATGTGATTGAAAAAGCTATCAAAAAAGGAGTTAAATTTTTATTACTAAATCTAATCTCACATTGGGACCAAGACCTGTTTTATTTTGTCAATTGATGATCTAAATGTTAGGTACAGGTCAAATGTCCCTGATCATTCTGTAGGTCATTCAACTACCCACAGTCACAATGTCATACAGCTTACAGAACAGATGGAGGTATTTTATGGTGATTCTGCTTCTGTATCTGGATGAGACTAGCAGTGAGATTTTTCAGGAAGATATCTGTAATCATTACCCTAAGTTTGAACAAATCAATAAATCTCTGTTCAATGCTAGTAAATAGTACAGATGAAAAAGTAGAAGATGAAGAAGAACAATGAATAACTGTCGTTTCAATTTTTAAAGGCATTTTGAAGACTGAACATACAGGAATGGCTGTTGAAGATACACAGATAACTGGCTCATGAGACAGTTAATAAACTTTAGGACTATAATCCAACTGAGTCCTGTTCCCATATCCATTGACTACTGGTCCTCAGGATAATCATTTTGAACAGATTCACAATATTCTCCATAACTGCCATTGTTCAAAACAGTTCTGAAATACCTCTTTTGGCAGAGATATGTATCTTCCATATGACAGAATGACTTGCTTGTGATGGGCCCTAATTTTTTCACTGTCTTTGGTATATAGATTGTTAGCATATACGCATGCATAGCAAAATGGTTACGAGCATGGAATCTGAATTAAAAACACCTGGGTTTAAATCCCAACCCTACCAATTCCTACCTGTAAGATTTTGAACACGTTACTTAACCCATCTATACATAGATTTCCTTATCTCTAACTCTACACATAATTTATTGAGAGATTGTGAGGATTAAACGATTATACATATACATGTGAATATGTGTGTATACCATAGACATGCATATATGACAGGCTAAATAAGTATTTGCTACTACTACTATTATTATTATTATTAAATAATTAAAGAACATCCTTCTCTTGATATTTTATTTTTTCGGTAAGAAGTTTTCTCTGAAGTTATTTCACTTTCCACTTTGTAAATAATACCTTTAACCATGTCAAGTATATTTTCAAAATACTGCAAGATTTACTAGAAATACATTTAATATAACCATTTCAATAAAAATTTTGACATGGTAATCTCAGTGTGGTGAATAGTATTATTAGTATTAATAGTATTAATAGTATTAATTAATAGTATTATAGTATTAATTCTTCCATTTGTTTTAGAATAACTTTGTAATAGCTTTAATTTTTATATAAATTTAGGATAAAATATTTATATGATATTTAATCTTCCTATGTAAGTCCATAGCCTGTCTCTCTATTTTCAAGCCTTCTTTTAAATAATACTCACTAACATTTTTATAGTTTAATTCATATTGTTATTTATAAGCATTTTACATTTTTGTTGTGATTTATTATGAATGGAATTATAGTTTTCCATCATATTTTCCAGCAGGTAATCGCTGATGTCTTAGGTTGGCTCCTCCAAAAGCAGATGCTGAAACAAGGGTTAATAGGCAGGTAATTTATTAAGAAAGTGTTCCCATGGAAAACTAGCCAGGGAGTGGGGGGAAGGAGATAGGGAAGGGGTAAAAAGTCCAGCAAGGGGTAAAAACCCAGCAAATCTTTATTCAGATTAAATCCTGAATAAAGTACCTTCAAGTTGATCCCACAGGGAACTGTGATGTGTAAGCGAAGACCCATGGCAAGGAAGCTATGGCTTTCATATGCCCAGACATGTCAGTGTATGGTAATTGGACACACACACGACATATACATTCCCAGACGCTTCTTCGTGTTCACTCAGGCAATGTAAGGCACAGGTAGCCTTAAGGCAATTATACAAATACTATATAATGTTCACCAATGCTGGCTGTTGGAAACAAAATCACACTAAGGCCATGGCACCTAAAAACAGTAAAAAGAGGATCCAAGAAGATATTGGCAAAGTACCAAAATTGTCCACTTTGATCCCAGCCTTGCCCTTCTCAGGTCTACTCCCAACACACAATTAAGTTCACTCCATCCTGTAACAGATTCTTCAAAATGATGGCTGGTCAAAATATCTGAGGAAAAAAAACTTAGAAAAAACCTCCACATCTGGAAGAGTAGCTGCAATTGCATTTATACCTGATGAAGTTTAAATAATGCAATTATTTCCAAAGATCCATTACCTTCTGTACAAGGTAGCAGGAAGAGATAAATGGGAATGTGAACAGCATCACCACCCTGCATCTTTCAAGCCTTTCACCTTGGCACTCACTTCTGCAATTCCCTGCAGGGATGCAGTGCTGCTTTCAGTTAAATAACCTGGCAGGGAGGGAAAGTTCAGAGGCTTCCACTTACCCTTTCTACCATAATAGCCCTCACTTCCTGGATCAGAGGCCCACTGCAGAGATTCTGCCAGATGCCAAGTGTGTCTGACAGAGGTCAATTACACGTTTAGGAATGGGAGAAATAACCACCGGGTGAGTCTGTGGACTTTATTGGGCACTTGGTGATTCAAACTTGGAACATCATTTATTACCTGATTATTTATAAAGCCCACTTTGGTATTCTGAGTCCCCAAGGATTAGTGTCAATCCCCAAGAGTTTAGATATTTCACTTTCTCTAATGCAAAATTACTGTAGTAATTGGTCTCAGATCTCTTTTGACAAGGTTGGATGAAAGATAAGTGGTAGGTTTCTACTGGTAGTGTTTCAGGGGACCCAAAACTCTCCTTCAATCAAGAAGAGCTTGGTCTGTGAACTGCCTTCAGTCTGGAATTAAGGGAGAACACGTGATTTTCCACTGTAGTGAGTCAAATCATAAATTTGGCACACTACTTGGAATTGTTCTTGTTCTACATCAAGTAATGTTTTGTTGGTCTGCATTTACATTGTTTTTAGGGACATGAAATTAATTATCCCCTGCAAAATATTTCTGTGGATTAAAACTTCAGAGCATATGTATATTACACTAATATGCCCACTTAGTCTCTGGCAGTTAAATGTTGCATTGTTCTCATGAGGAACCCAACTCAATGATGCCATCTTCCAACATTATACCTGGTCTATGAAAGACATTCCCATATTTTAAGGATATGGATGTTCTACTCACCTATGTAATTTCTCAGTGACTTAGTGAAGGGAGTGCCTTTTGGGCCCTTTCAGAAAAAGCAATGTGGGAAGGACTGGTTGCACATGATAAATCCATTCCAACTTGCCTATTTCCCTAAGACCTTGGATTTTTTCTCTATATTATACCAAGGAAGTGCATATATTTCAACCTCACTGAGTAACCTCTGAGTCAAATTTTTACTCAACCAACCAGTGTAAAATTTTAGAGCCCCTTCCACCTGCCACAACCAACACATTACATTCAAACTCACTTGTAGGTGTACCATAATTTGACTTTATCCATTCATAAACATTTTGCAATTCATTTTGGAGTACAAAATATTTCCTCCCATGTCACTTTGAGCATAACCCCTTGGACCATAATGAGAATTGACCCTAGTTACAAGATGGTTGAGGTAAATCTTGAGAAAAAAAGAGGTGTTCTGTATAAGATAACTGTACCAGGAAAATTTATTAAAGAATCTTTAATAAGAGAAGGCTAATTTCCTCAAACACAGAAGGGAGGGCTGCTTCCACTAGCAAAGAAACTTCAGAGTGTTCAGATGTTCAACATTCTTAACATTAACCAAGTCTTCCCAAATGTTCTATTCCAAGTTTTAGGGTCTATTCCTTCCCGATTGATGCCCTGACTTTCATATGAGAGACTGATGAGACTGTGAATTTACCTTCTGTAACCCATACAATTAAATTTTCTTTCTGATTTTTCAGAGGGATTATCATAGAACTTTAGGAAGGAAGATATAATGTTTAGGTTCACTATAGAAATTCTTTGGCTCTCCAAATGTGACTTGGCTGAAAGTCACATGTCTTGAGATTTTAAAGATCTGAGAGACATCATTTTTTTTTCTGAAAGCGCCTCATTGCACCGAGGAGCAGCCATCTCACTCCAGGCATTTTTGGTTATCACAGGAGCCATAACAGGTAGAAGCAGCAGCCACTTCAGTTCTCCAAACATGTGCTTCCCTGGATACTTTATCACAAAACAACTATAAATGATAAGTTTGTTAGTCATGATGTCGCTAGATGCCATGAATTATTTGGATCCCATTTCCTTTTGGCAAGGATCTCAGCACTAAATTCAAAGTTAGTTCAAAGAGAAAACTGAACCAAGCCCTAAAGCAGGGGCCCCTAACCCCTGGGCCATGGACCGCTACCGTTCCTGTTAGGAACCAGCCTGCATAGCAGGAGGTGAGCAGAGGGCAAGTAAGTGAAGTTTCATCTGTATTTACAGCCGCTCCCCATTGCTTGCATTACCGTCTGAGCTCTGCCTCATGTCAGATCAGCAGTGGCATTAGATTCTCATAGGAGCACGAACCCTACTGTGAACTGCGCATGCAAGGGATCTAGGTTGCACACTCCGTATGAGAATCTAATGCCTGATGATCTGAGTTGGAGCTGAGGCAGTGATGCTAGCACTGGGGAGCGGCTGCAAATACAGATTATCATTAGCAGAGAGGTTTGACTGCACAGAGACCATAATAAATCAATTGCTTGCAGACTCATATCAAGACCCTATCAGTGAGTGGCAAGTGACAATTACGTTGCATCTGGTGGCAGGCGTTATAGTGGCAAGTGAGCTGATGTACTTCAATTGTACAGCTGCATCTGGTGGCAGGCTTTAAGTCAGAATCTGACACTTATTTTAGTCTGTGCGTGGCCCACCCATTATTTTATTTACCATTTCCATCCACGCCTCTTTCCCACATACTTGTCTCAGTCACAGTTTTGGTAAGCCCACAAGCTAACCCTAGCCAAAATGAGTAAAAAAGCAATCATCGCTGGAGAGCTTCTTTGAAAATGGGGAAAGACCCAGTGATGAGACAGCAGAAGACTCTAAGATTGCCAACAAAAAGAAAGCTGCATTTAAAAGAAAATACCAAGAGTGTTACTTAAATTATGGGTTCATTGCAACAGGTGACTCACATTCCCCAATCCTGCTTTGTATAATATGTGGCGATCTGCTATCCAGTGAAGCCATGAAACCTTCAAAACTTCTTCACCACATGGAGATCAAACACCCTATATTAAAAGACAGCCTTTGGAATTTTTCAAAAGAAAAAAATGTGAACACGAAGAACAGAAGCAATTATTGAAGGCCACCACATCATCAAATGTGTCTGCACTGAGAGCATCATTCTTAGTGGCTACCCGCATTGCTAAAGCTAAGAAGCCCTTTCCTATTGGGGAAGAGTGGATACTGCCTGCTTCTAAGGACATTTGTCATGAACTTTTAGGAGAGGCTGCAGTTCAAAAGGGGGCACATGTTTCTCTTTCAGCTAGCACCATAACTAGATGAATTGATGAAACAGCAGAGGATATTGAGGCACAATTGTTAGAGAGGATTAATGAGTCACCATGGTATGCAATCCAGGTTGACAAGTCTACCAATGTGGACGACAAAGCAACAATGCTTGTTTTTGTGTGATATATTTTTCAGGAGGATGTGCATGAGGATATGTTATGTGCACTTTTGTTGTCAACCAACACCACAGCTGCAGAACTATTCAAGTCTTTGAATGATTACATATCAGGAAATCTGAATTGGTCATTTTGCATCGGCATATGCATGGATGGAGTGGCTGCCATGACTAGACAGCTTTCTGGTTTCACTACTCAGGTCAAAGAGGTCGCTTCTGAATATGATTCTACGCACTGTGTCATCCATAGAGAAATGCTGGCTAATCGAAAAATGTCACCTGAACTTAACAACGTTTTGCAGGATGTGATCAAAACTATCAACCACATTAAAGTACATGCTCTTAACTCACATCTGCTCACGCAACTCTGTGAGGAGATGGACGCAGAGCACACACGTCTTCTCTGATACACAGAAATGAGATGACTTTCTAAAGGTAGATCACTGGCCAGAGTTTTTGAGTTACGAGAATGGCGCCAGAGATTTCTTTTAGAAAAACAGTCACCACTGGCAGCACATTGGGGCATGATCACCTATCTCATCTTTCAAAAGAGATTGAGCATTACTTCCCGTCCACAAAAGACCCCTGAACTGGGAAGGAATGGATCCACGACCCATTTGTGAATAAGCCAGGTGAATCGACTTTGTCCATGCTAGAAGAGGATCAACTGCTTGAGATCGCAAATGACGGTGGCCTTAAAAGTATGTCTGAGACAACTTCAGATCTCCATACCTTCTGGATTAAAGCCAAGGTGGAATATCCTGAGATTGCCACAAAAGTACTGAAAAGCCTGTTTCCATTTCCAACATCCTATCTTTGTAAAGCAGGGTTTTCTGCAGTGACAGCAACGAAAACGAGATCAGGGAGGAGACTCGACATAAGCAACACACTTCGGGTATCACTGCCTCCCATCACCCCTAGATGGAACCATCTAGTTGCAGGAAAACAAGCTCAAGGCTCTCACTGATTCTGCATTATGGTGAGTTGTATAATTATTTCATTATATATTACAATGTAATCATAATAGAAATAAAGTGCACAGTAAATGTAGTGTGCTTGAATCATCCCGAAACCATCCTCCCTGCCCCCAGTCTGTGGAAGAATCATCTTCCACGAAACCAGTCCCTGGTTCCAAAAAGGTTGGGGACCACTGTCATACAGTATTTGTCTTTCTTTGTCTGACTTATTTGACTTAGCATAATAATACTCTCCAAATCCATCCATGTTGTTGCAAATGGCAAAATTTCATTCTTTTTTATGCTGAGTAGTATTCCATTGTGTGTGTGTGTGTATAGCACATCCTTTTTATCCATTCATCTGTTGATGGACAGTTAGTTTGCTTCCATATCTTGGCAATTGTAAATTATGAACACTGGGATGCATGTATTTTTTCATATTAGTGTTTTTGGTTTTTTTGGATATATACCCAGAAATCGAATTACTGGGTCATATGGTAGTTCTATTTTTAGTTTTTTGAGAAACCTCCTTACTATTTTCCCCAGTGGCTGCACAAATTTACATTCCCACCAACAGTGTAAAAGGGTTTCCTTTTCTCCACATCCTCTCCAGAATTTCTTATTTGTGTTCTTTTTGATGATAGCCATTCTGACAGGTGTGAGGTGCTAGCTTATTGTAGTTTTGATTTGCATTTCCCTGATGATTGGCAATGTTGAGCATCTTTTCATTTGCCTGTTGGCCATTGCATTTCCTCTTTGGAAAAATGTCTATTTGGTTCTCCTTTTTTTCTTTTTTTAAACATCTTTATTGGAGTATAATTGCTTTACAATGGTGTGTTAGTTTCTGCTTTATAACAAAGTGAATCAGTTATACATATACATTTATCCCCATATCTCCTCCCTCTTGCGTCTCTCTCCCTCCCACCCTCTCTTTGTGACCACTCACCTCTAGGTGGTCACAAAGCAGCGAGATGATCTCCCTGTGCCACGCGGCTGCTTCTCACTTGCTAACTATTTTACGTTTGGTAGCATATATATGTCCTTGCCACTCTCTCACTTTGTCCCAGCTTACCCTTCCCCCTCCCCGTGTCCTCAAGTCCATTCTCTAGTAGGTCTGCTCTCTATTCCCGTCCTGCCCCTAGGTTCTTCATGACCATTTTTTTTTTAGATCTTTTTTTTTTGATGTTGAGTTCTATAACCTGTTTAAATATGCGACTATTAACCCCTTATCGGTCATATAATTTGCAACTATTTTCTTCCATTCAGTGGGTTGTCCTTTCATTTGTAAAGATCCCTTTACCTTTGGTGATCTCTGAGGAAACTCTGATGCATATAGGTATTGATACCAACTTCCTTTTACCGGCTTAAGGTTCATTTATGCTTCTTGAATACAAAGATTCATGTCTTTAATCAATTATAGAAAATCTTAAGCTTTATCTCTTTAAATAGATCCTTTCCTTCATTGGTTCAATTCTCTTCTAAAATTCCTATTGGTTTGAGTAAATGTTTAATGACAAATATGTTTGATTAGCTTTTTCATTACAAGTTTTATATTTTTTTGTTTCCTTCTAAAATATGTTTGTTCTTTTTATTATTTGTGCTTCTTTCTCACACTTTCTATGTTGCAGTTTTTCTCATTCACCATGGTTAATTTCCTTGTGTTTTAATTTTAATTGTGAATTTATATTCGGTGGACTTTTTCTGTGGAATTTTCACCTGGCCTGGGATAAGCCATCCTTCTTCAGAGGACAAATGTTTTTTCTTACAACATATGTGCAACATCTTATTTCATGCTGTTTATTTTGTCCATTTTTCTGTTTTATTTTACTTGTCTTTTGCTATGTATGTTATGTTTTGTTTGTTTTTGAATCAACTTAAATTCAGTTCTCAGCTTGTTGTTCCCTAAAACACAGGAGTTGTGTAAATTTGAACTCCAAACCAATGTGGTCACGCATTCTCAGTGGAGACATTTTTGCTCATTTTTTGCCCACTGAAAGTAATCGCCAAAACAAATAATCTTGTCTTCTGCCTTTGTTCGCAAGAAACATTTCTTTTTTGTTGTTTTTAGTTTGTTTGTTTTGTTTTATTTTTTTTCCATCTAATCTTTTACTAATAATACTTTAACCCTTTCTTTGCATTTTTATTTATTTATTTATTTAATTTTTAATTTTATATTGGAGTATAGTTGATTAACAATGTAGTGTTAGTTTCAATTGTACATCAAAGTGATTCTGTTATACATATACATGTATCTATTCTTTTTCAAATTCTTTTCCCATTTAGGTTATTACCGAATATTGAGCAGAGTTCCTTGTGCTATACATTAGGTCCTTGTTGGATATCTGCTTTAAATATAGCAGTGTGTACATGTCAATCCCAAACTCTTTTCTCAGTTTAGGTTCAAGGCTTTGTCTCCTGAGACAGCTTCTTGGTTTTCTGGAACTCTTCTGCAGGAAAGTTATGGATTTCAGTTTTATTTCCTAATCAGTTTTCTAACTCTTTATTTTTTACCTCTAGGGATTTCCTTCCATTATAGTGAACACATTAAAAATGATTTGTTACATTTCATCCATATAAAATGTACACTATAGTGAAGCTTTTCAGGGTATGTATTTTGCATTATTGACAAAAATACAAGTCCTGAAATTTTCTTTTTAACTTCCTCTTTAATAAAGAGCTCCTTAAAGGATAATTTTTAATTTCTACATAGTAGTGAATATTGTTGTTTAATTTTGAGATTTATTGAAGGATTATTCTTAAACAGTGGTCCCCAACCCCCAGGCCGTGGACTGGTACTGGTCTGCGGCCTGTTAGGAACCGGGCCGCAGAGCAGGAGGTGAGCAGAGGGCGAGCAGGCAAAGCTTCATCTGCCGCTCCCCATCGCTCCCCATCGCTCGCATTACCGCCTGGACCATCCCCCTCCCTCTGCCCCCGGTCCGTGGAAAAATTCTCTTCCACGAAACTGATCCCTGGTGCCAAAAATGTTGGGGGCCACTGATCTAAAATATTACCCAACTGGGGAATTTATTGGGATTTTTTTGTGTGGTTTAGTGTATCATCAGTTTGATAAATGTTGTAAGGAAAATGAAAAGGATGAAATATCTTTAAAGGAAGAAATGTCGGTTATCAGTCTAATAATTAAATCTACTAATTAGACAGTTCTATGTCTTTATTTTATGTCTTATCACTTGTCAAAAATTGAAAGTGGCCATAAGATGTCCCAAAGCCATTGCACTGTCTTATTTTCTTCCCATTTCCTCTAGCAGTTTCTGCTTTGTGTATGTTAATACCATGTTATTTGCTGCTTAGATTTTGATTCTAACCTATCTTCACTGTGAATAGTAGCTTTTATCTTTCTTCCATTTACTGTTTTGGTTTTGGAATTATGTCTCAGTGGCTATTCATAGTCTCACTCATAATAAATAACAGATTTTGTTTGCTGAATATACCTTTGCCCATCCTTTTATTGTTTACTTTTTCTATTATTTTGTTTTGGGTTCTCTTTTCTGCATATTTATATATTTTGGAGTGGCCAAATTTTAATCTTTGTGTTTTAATAGTGAGTTTAACCTTTTTTTCATTTATGGTTGTATAGGAAATATTGTCATATGCGCATCACTGCGTTTCATGCTCTGTTTATTTTGGGCTTTCTTGCTGTTTCCTTTTCACTTGTCTTTCTCTATACAGATATTTTCTTTGCTTAGTTTCTGTAGTGATTTAGAAACCACCCTATTTTTATGTTTCTACTAATTACTTAAAAATTAACATTTAAAAAAATGTACTGTAATATATATATATATATATTTTTTAATTTTTCTATATTATTGTAGAAGTGCCATCCACTGGCTTCCTCCTAAGAAAGATAAGAAACCCAGCAGGCTTTACTTCCCCTCCTCCTGCCATCAACCCCACCCCACTGCTTAGTTTTAGTAAAAGATAATCTGGATTCTGAGGTTCAATTTGGTATTAATGCATGATATGTATCTTCCCTTAATTTTTTTTTATATTTACATGAATTTTTACAGCTGTTGATTTAAAAAAAAAAGCAATGTTTGAATAGTTTCAAAGCTTACTGGCTGACAGTTTATACCACAACTTCCTCATTTTTGTGATCTCTATTTTAATTAATCTCTTGTTTGACTGGTGAATTTCTTTTTTTTCAGAAGTGAACGTTGGCAGCCTATTTTCTGAGAGTTTGCATACGAGAAAAGAACTTTCTGTTGCCAAAGCACATGACCAATAATCTGGCTGAGTACAGGATTTTTCAGTGGCAACACTGTCCCTCAAAAAAAACTATTCCTCCTTTTTTTTTCCCAGGCATTTAACAATGGAAGGTTAATTCTTATGTCCTGATGGGTTTTTATTTTGATCTTTTAAAATTATATATTAGGTCACAGATCCAGTTGTCCTTAGAGAAAAAGCGAGATAATCAGCTCCCTGCATAATTCAAGCAGGGCCTTTGCCTCTCTACCATTCTTCCCTGCTGTCTTTGCCTGCAAAAGAAACAAGCCCTGACAGGATACGGCTTACCATTTGCCTAGCTGCTCACATAAGAGAGGCCTGGCCACACTGGGGTCAATCTATGTCAGGAGCCAACCTCCATGCTGTCAACTCTTTGCTTGGTTTGAGCTGTCCATTCCAGGAGCAAATTCTGCAGCTCTCTAATTCTACTGGTGGAAACCAAAACCATATGTTTGAAAAAGAGAAAAGTAATTCAAGTGTAACACTACAAGTCTACTTTGCCTCCATCATTCACCTCCTGATTTAGATAATAAAAATTATTTTACTTCCTATCCCCATCTTTCCATATTCATGTATTTCTGTCCAACAACTGCTCTTCATAAGAAGAGATGTATGGACCAACCTCTTAATTCTTGATATCACCAACACAAAACAAAAACTCCTTGGCATAAAAGTAGATCATATATATCCATGGAATACATGCAGAATGGCCCTGCTTTGACTTTCACGGAACTGCACTTGATTTCCTATGCCATCTGCCTTTGTAAAGGATATTAAAGGAAATCAACTTATGAAACTTGTAAGTGTACTCACTGTAAGATATTGGTGAAATAGTGTTCATTACATTGCACACTAAGGCTGTCATCTGTAAATTCAGCCTTAACCTAGGTTTTAAAACATACCCTTTCCTTAAGCAGAGACATTTCTAATCTTGCTCTCATGGTATATCTTCACCTCTAAAATTAAGCTTTTGTCTTGTAGCTCAGTTTCAGTAACTTTATTCTGCCCTAGTAAGGCTGTATTTTTTCTACCAGGTCTTTGTGCTGCCTTCTCCTTATCAGTCTGCCTAAGTATTAGAGCGCTGCCCTGAAACTCCACTCCCTGTGATAGGATGAAACTCCACTCCCTGTGATAGGATGAAGTCTAGGCGCTAGATGGACTGCCCTGACATAAACTCTTACAACACATAGTTCTCAGCTGACTATTCTCCATGCAACTCTTGGCCATTGATCACACATTTCCTCAGAGCCTTCTCATTGCCTTCCAATTGCCTACTTTAGAGGCTTTCCAAAAAACTCTGCCACACCTCAGTGGGCCTATGTGGTCCTAAGAACCTACATTCCTAAATTCAGTCTGTCCTACCATCCACCAAGCCCCCAGTTTTAGCATAATAATTCTTTTTCACCAGAACTAAGTCAGTTCTCAAGGCTTTATCTGGAATTGCCTATAGATGTCAAAGTCTTCCGTGAAGGCAATAAATATTTGCACTGTGACTTACTGAACATGACATAATGTATGAGTGGAGGTTTGTAGGACACATTCCTAATCATCTGATACTGAAATTCAGTTCTTTGAAAGTAAGATGGAGTCTCCTCCACACCACATAGTTTTACCCCTTTTTTGCATGTAAATAATTCATGTGTCCTTGGCATGGTTTTCATTTTTTCTCTAATCATCCTCACAAAGGAAACCATGAGTAGTTATTCCTCCACCACTGAGTAGCACAAAGAAGAGAGAAACACACAAGTATCTCCTTTTGTTTTGCATGCATCTAAGTAAAGCTTAAAAGTATTTCTAAAAGGCTTTCCAATAAGTAGAAATTCATTATCAATATATTGGCAATTTTTATTGTTTAAGTCAAGAAACGGCTACAAAAGCCAGAGGAAGAGGTTTTATAATATGTGCATTCAACTTTTTTCCTGGTAAAGGTTTTGATACTAAAATATTAAGACTAATAATAAGAAGAAAAGAAATCTAGAGGAAGAAATTTTTCAGAAATTCTGTCTCAATAATCTCTTTGGAAAGTATGGATTGAAAAGTTCTAATTTGAATCTGATAAATCAAACAACAAAACTAACTAAACCTTTTAACAGACAAGTGTTTCATTTCTGTGATACTCATTTTATCTCCTTGAATCTTTATGTGGGTTGTCTGAGCTTCTCTGATGACTTTGCACATAGTTATTTCTATTTATCAGTGAGAATTTATTACGTGCCTATTATAGCCTAACTTTTCCCAAGCATTTCACATGTGCTGTCTCACTACATCTCATATCAGACCTCCAAGACAAGATCATCATCACCATTTCATAGATAAGAAAACTGAGACCAGACAGCTCCAGAATGTATTTCATGTTCAATGAACTTCTAATACAAGCATTCTGGGTGGACAGGGAAAAAGAGACCCAATCGTTAATATGAAAATGTTGACCTAGTGCAGAGTGATGCTATGAAAAAACACATATGTGTTTTATTTAAACAAATTCCACTGCCAGGCACTGTTCTATTTTAAAATAAATATCCATAATGGACAAATATCAACTCATTTAATCCTCAGAACAGCATGATAAGTACTGTTATTATCTCCATTTTACAGATGAGAAAACTGAGGCACAGAAAAATTATTACATGTTTAAGATAGCTCAGTAAGTGGTGACACAAAATTTCAGATCCTAGCAGTCAGGCTTCAGTGTCCATGCGCATCACCATCATGCTAAAAAGTAAAGTTAAGACAGCATAGGCAAGTCTGTATAGAGCAATAACCAGTAATGCTATACTTTTTCATAATGCTTTCCACAGATTTGAGTTTTATTTTTACTTTTGCATATAGTTTATCTCATTGCAAATAACAATGCTTTATGCCCTTTGCTCAGGTTTTTAGAAAGTATAGTAAAGGATAAAAATCAATGACTGGCAAGGGAAGATAAATGGCCTTTCTCCCTTGGGAAGAATATTTTCTAAGAATGTATTATTTGGGGGATTAGAACATCTGAGTAAACATATTCATAGAATTATTAAATTTCAAATGCAAAGTGTAAAAAAGAGAACACTATCCAGAAGTATTTTTCTGCAGAAAAATTTTATCACCCTAGCTTCAAACCTTAAGTTCATACATCTTTAGCATTAATGAAGAGTTGTTTATTTTTAAATAAGTAAAATAAATGCTATCTCATGTAATGTACTATTAAAGGTGGCACCAGAAAACACATTTGAAAATTTATTCTTTTCATCTTTCTACATTTTTGTAGCTCCCTGCCTGTCCTTGGGAATTTGTTTCTTTAAACACTTGATCTGTCGGCGTCTGCCCCCTGCAGTAAGCCGAGGAGACAGCAGCCTTAAGTTTATTTCAGTTTAGGTTACAGAATGTGTGTCATTGAGGACCCCAGTACTTCAGCACAAAATCAGCCCTGTGGCTTTTTAAGCTGTGGCAGAGCCAGTGGAGGGCAAGGGGAGGCGAACACAGCACTCAGGATGCCCCATGCTTCTGAGGAAGCTAGAATATTGCAGGGCCTGACTGGGGCATATTTCCTAGGCACCTGTGACTACAGCTGTGAAAACACTGGCCCAGGGAATAATCATTGTGGGTGAAAGAGCTTATTACTTTCTCGGGAGTCCAGGAGACCTTATGCATTTAATACTTTATTCACAAATAGTGTTTTAATTACCTAGTTCAAAGGCGGAGTTATGCTAGCATCAAGTAGAATATCTTTTTTGTCCAAAATGCTAATATTGAGACAGTGTCTTTGTTAACACTTGTTGATACATTGAATGTATTTGTAAGCAGCCTGGAGAGAATAAGAGGTTAAAGGACATGAGGAAGGAAGAATATATCAATGCTGACTCTGAATGAATATATTTCACCACTATTCAGTGTTTGTAACTTTTTTTTTTTATTGAGACAACATTCTAGTTACGGTGGTGAAATATCTTTGACTTCAACTCAGAAATGGGAATTAAAATACCTGATTCTAATTGAGCACGATGGGACGAAGCAGGCCAGCCTGCAGCTTTGTGAAGCAATGGAAGGCAATATACCAACCAACGCAGCTAAGGGTACTGGATGCAACCCCAAGTCTCTCACTCATCTGCTCCATGGCCTCAGGTAATTTGCTTAACCTCTGTGCACAACAATTGCTGTGGCCATGAAGTAGGGCTGATGGAGTTAATATGTGAGAAAACTCTGAGAAGCTTTAAAGTCAGGTACAGAGGCAGTAGAGAAATGTCACGGTGCTCCCAGGAAGTGCCCCTCCCAAGAATTGTCCTACAAGATACCTGGCAAGCGGCAGGGAATGTGACTCAGAGGCTTGCTTAGAAGATGATTGACATTTGAAAGAGAGGTTTTCTGGGAGATCCAAGACCCTTCATTCCTGGAGAGAACCAGTGTGGTAGCCCTGCTCTGCCTGCAGGAAACATTTGCATAATTTCCTCTCCCAATCCACACCCGCATAATATCTGTGGAAACACTTGATTCTCCTAGGGAAAAAAATCCATAGCTTATTATTTAATAACTGTTAATTAAAACGATGTGGTATCTCTAGCAGAACAAGGTTTTAGGCTCTTGATGTACCAAAGACCCAATAAGTGAGCTCACATGCCATAACACACAGCTGTTTGAATTGTTTATTTTCAACCATAAAAGATATAAAATTTACTACTTATTTATTTTAAGTAGATTTGGGGACTCCCTCTGGTGGTTAAATAAAATATTATTTTTATGTTAGTAAAGCTAAACAACAACAAAAAAAAGGTAGCATCTACATAAAATACCTTCCTGTCGAATATGAAAGTTCTCTGATTTTTAGGATATGACACCCATTAAGGTATGGTGATGATCATAAAGAGGAGGAATTTATTCAACTCTGATTTGGGTTGATTGCCACAATCACAGATAAAAGCAACGTGGCAGGGCTTCCCTGGTGGCACAGTAGTTGAGAGTCCGCCTGCCGATGCAGGGGACACGGGTTCGTGCCCCGGTCCGGGAAGATCCCACATGCCGCAGAGCGGCTGGGCCCATGAGCCATGGCCGCTGAGCCTGCGCATCCGGAGCCTGTGCTCCGCAACGGGAGAGGCCACAGCAGTGAGAAGCCTGCGTACCGCAAAAAAAAAAAAAAAAAAAAAACCTGGCAAAAACCAGCAGAAAAGGCAAAGCAAATTATAGATTTTTAAAGATGTGTAAAATTCAGAAATGAACAAAATTCTAGAAAGCAATATGGAAATTGAAAAAAACATTAAAACATTCTGGGGTTCACAAACAGTACCAAAAATTCCAAAGTGGTTAAATGTCAACAACTGCAGCATCAACAACAATAAAAATACTAATAACATTTTCATTGTTATAGCCAAAATGTCTACAACTTTATTATTTTGTCCCATTTTTTCTGTCCCCAATTTTGTTTTGTCCCAGAGTAAAACAAATAATTGCTTTACTAATGAAGTCATCATTTGAAAGTCTGTTTGACAGATGGATTTATTTCTCTCTCATTCTTTACTAGTCCTCATAAAAGAACAGGATTTGGGGGCTTCCCTGGTGGCACAGTGGTTGACAATCTGCCTGCTAATGCAGGGGACACGGGTTCGAGCCCTGGTCTGGGAGGATCCCACATGCCGCGGAGCAAATAGGCCCGTGAGCCACAACTACTGAGCCTGCGCGTCTGGAGCCTGTGCTCCGCAACAAGAGAGGCCGCGATAGTGAGAGGCCCGTGCACTGCGATGAAGAGTGGCCCCCGCTTGCCACAACTAGAGAAAGCCCTCGCACAGAAATGAAGACCCAACACAGCAAAAATACATTAATTAATTAATAAACTCTTACCCCCAACATCTAAAAAAAAATGATTAAAAGAACAGAATTTGGTTTTCAGCTTTTCCTTAGCTCCTCTCTCATTTCCTCTGATCAAGGATGGAATATTATGACTGTTGTCAGTGTCCTTTAGAAAGTGGAGTGAGCTCCCTAACTGCTTGCAGGATCATGGGGTGGTAAAGTTAAAAATTCCCTTCTGCTGAAGTTATAGGGAGCATCAATTTCCTACCATTGTCAAGGTTCTTTATCAAATACATTTTCTTGGCTGATGGCATAAATAGCACTTAATATGGTGGCATGTGGGTGTTCTGGAAGTAGAGATGGAAATGAGACAGTGGGTCTTATTTCTGGAAAATTTTCCAAGAATATAAAGAACACCTCCTCTTCCCAATTATCATAATCTTCACCAAATTCTTCACGCTTATTTTTTCAAATGGCCTGCTAAGGGACACCATAAAAAGAACAAGTTCCATTAACCTCCTCCTCCTTTGTACCTGATTGAAATGAATTTTTATTATTGTACTTTAAGAACTAAAAGCAATTTTTTCAGAGAGAAGCGGTCTCAAATATAGAAGAAGAAACTCATTTTTTCAAGTTTATAAGATCAGCTTTAGGGCTTCCCTGGTGGCACAGTGGTTGAGAATCCGCCTGCCAATGCAGGGGACACAGGTTCAAGCCCTGGTCTGGGAGGATCCCACATGCCGCGGAGCAACTAGGCCCGTGAGCCACAACTACTGAGCCTGAGCGTCTGGAGCCTGTGCTCCGCCACAAGAGAGGACGCAATAGTGAGAGGCCCGCGCACCGCGATGAAGAGTGGTCCCCACTTGCCGCAACTAGAGAAAGCCCTTGCACAGAAACAAAGACCCAACACAGCAAAAATAAATAAATTAATTAATAAACTCATACCCCCAACATCTTCTTAAAAAAAAAAGAAAAGATCAGCTTTAAAATTTTGAGCATTCTCAGAAATCATCAAACACTCCCATGGGAGCAAAACATATTTGCCCCTCATTTCTGAGTTCGTATATATTTACATAAGTATATCTGTACATCCATCTTTATGTAGCCCAGTTCACTTCTAGGGCAAACACAGCAAACAGGGAAGAAGGAATATCTGTCTGACCAGTTCACATTACCCCGGATCCCTCCTGCCCTGGAGAAATCTGCTGAGCTATAAACGAGCAATATGAGAAGAATCTTAAGAGCTGTTCATGAATTTAAGAGCTAAACTGAGGCTGAACCACTCCTGAGATGGAAAACTGGCAAACATTTAAGGAGGCAGCCACAGGCAGCAAAGACCACCCTCCAAATGGATATTTTCATCCCTTCTCTCAGCCTCTAACTGTAATGTTACATTCCCAAGTATGATGCCCCAGGACACTTGTAGAGCAATGTTCTGAGGGAGAAAAAATACATTCAAAATCAATTGAGTTGGGGAATGTTTCATATTATATTATTGGAATGAATAATAATAAGAAGAAGATTAAGCAGAGGAAGGAAAGGGGGGAAAGAAGTATTCAGGAAGTAAAATACATATAATATATAAATTTTTTTTTTTTTACTGAATCTAAAAGAGAGAGAGAGAGAATGAAAGGGAGAAAAAGAGGCTTGGGGCTAGGAGGATTCCTTTACATTCTACTTTCCTACAAATGTATGTGGGTGAAATGGGTAGACACAGGAAGTACCATGGCCACAGTATGAAAGCATGTTGTTCCCCACTTCAACACCAGCCTATAAACATTGCATGGAACTAGTATCCTACAGAGCATACTTTGGGGAAAACTTCACAACAGAATCATAAAAATGTCATAGATAAGTGAAAAACTAATAAGACGATTATGTATATATTATGTATATTAGATAGATAGATAGATAGATAGATAGATAGATAGATAGATAGATAGATAGACTTCCCCAAAGTTTTACTATCCAGGTTCTTGTACCCAATTTATAATTCTTATATGTCTTTCAAATTGCCTATTCATAGAGGTTACTAGATCTTAACCCTGGCTGCATATCATAATCACCTGGGGAGCTTTTAAAAAACCACTAGGTAATTAAAAACAAAAATTACCTAGTGACTCTGGTAATAATGTTCCAGGATGACTAATATATTTAGAAATACCCAGATAGTCAAGCTGCAAACCCAACATAAACAGTCAAAAGACACCTCCTTTCCTTTTGGTTACAGCTCCTTGATTTTCTTCCCATCCTCCTTCCTCTTCTTGCCCAATGTTGTTTTTGAGGAAACATCACCATTTCCCTCCTTTACTAAGAGCTGGTTCAAAGGGGCAAGAGTAGTGGTGACAAAAGAAGTAAAAACAAGGAGAGGCAGGAGGGACCCACCTGCTCTTCTGGACTAACCTCCTTCCCACATTGCCATGGTTCTAAGCCCTCAGGTGAGTCCTCCCATAATTCTTATATGCAACTTCAGTTTCTTGGTCAGTCCTTAGAGTAAGCAGAATAAGGTACCCCAGTGATGCATTCCTTAACCCTGAAATCCCCTGGGAAGAGCCTAACGTACACAGGTACATTAGAAAACTAACAGCCTCTGTCCTTCAGTTTGACCAGGTCTTGTCTTCAAGACACATTTCTATAGCGGCTCCACCATGACTTCTGGACTTGGGGATTGTGGGTTCCAGACAGTGATGCCTGGAAGCATTTGTAGCCTTGGTCTTTGATCTCCCCAAGCATAGGACCCAATTGTCTCCTGAAATGCTTATTCCCTAGTCTGGCCTGTTCTTCTACCTAATTTTCTTGCTTTCCCTCTGGGACTTGAAGACTTTTCTGGACTCCTGGTCATGTCGCTGAGTCCTGCGACCTCTGTAATTCTTCTCAGACCCTTCCTTTGTGTGCCCAAACCAAGGCTTGGTTCTCTAGGAAAGGCACACTCCATGAGGTCTCCACCTTTCCATAGGACTGTAGAGCTTGGTATACATACCTCCAGAGTTAGAACTGAGATAGATTCATCACCATCTCACTGCCCTCCACTGAGCTAACCCTAATAGCAAGGTAAGTGTCCCTGAACACAGCTCTGTCTCACTTTGCAGCTCTCAACAAAACCTCAACAGGCTTAACACCTTTTAGTATATACCTGCATCCAGGCGTATGAGTTTAACCTCTCTACCCCAAAAACATTGAGAGCAAGTGTAAGAAAAACATTCTGTAAACCGCAAAACCCCATGCACATTACGTATTAACACCAATTAGCTTTGCATTTCCGTTAATAGAGTAGTCATGTCCGAAACACTTTGTATTAAATAGGATCTGGGAGTCTTTTGAGATGCTGAATGCCATGATGAGGGTTGTTTCTATGAACAACATGCACTGAATTCAAAAGCATCCATTGGCATATTTGTCTCCCCAAAATCAGTAGCCCTTGGTAGACATAGGTAAAATGTGCTTTGTTGGCAGTTTCCAAAAGGAATCTTGAATAATAAGACACATATTTTTACTGTACCTAAAAGAATACATGCCAGTTAAGATAATAAAGGGTAATTCAGTGTGGAGAACTGGCACATAAAAGTCTATCTGGCTTTGTATTTCTGGCCCTGTCTGCAGGACGGTGTGCCCTAATGAAATCTGCCCAAAAGGCGTCGTGCTGTGTCACAATTTTATATACTGCAGCACCAATATGCAGGCACAGCGCACTTATTCTTGATGCTAGATGCCCTTAGGTTAGTAGACGGGCAGAATCAGTCTGCCCTTAATCATAAAACCTGTTGCATTGCAACCAAGTAGAAAAGTCACTGTGCCCTTTCCCTTTAAGTGCTGAGGATGGCTTCTCCTCACTGGATATATGTGCTCAGCCTCTATGTTCCAATAAATTTTGATTTCATCTGCTCTGACCATTAGTTCCAGTCAGTTTATAACTCTTCCCCTATATAAAATTCTTTAACCCAAAAAGAAAAATCTAGGATGGTAAAGTGCTGTCATGGTTTCTGTTAACATCACCTTATGCACATAAAAATTCTCCTTAAAATATTCATGCTTCACTCACAGCAAAATGGTGGTAGCCAAGCAGGTGCCTTCATCCCATGCTGTTCACAGAAATATTTGAATAAACTTTGGACTTTCTCTCAAATCATATTTCTTTCAAGAGCTCTTAAACTCAGTCAGTACCAAGTGATTCATTCTCTACTATCCGGCCTCATGTGATTAAATCCATGTCTCAACAACATTTCAAGTCACCACATCATGCACTTTGGAAACTGTTCTTAATTTACCAAAATGATGAATGTCCACTATGCCAAGGCCCAGGGTCTTCTGTTTCAGTTCGCAATCTTTATGTGCTATCTCCACATGCTACATAACAACGGCAGAGACAATCCATTCCCAGGGCAATTCCCGAAAGATTGGCTAGAACACTTTCCCTTTTTCTCCCACTTGATAAATCATGTCAGAAACCAAATGAATGACAATGATGTTATTTTAAGTATAACCTGGAGGACAGTATATTTTGTCTTTAAAAAGAAAACTGTAGGCTTCCCTGGTGGCGCAGTGGTTGAGAGTCCGCCTGCCCATGCAGGGGACACGGGTTGGTGCCCCGGTCCGGGAAGATCCCACATGCCGCGGAGCGCCTGGGCCTGTGAGCCATGGCCGCTGAGCCTGCGCGTCCGGAGCCTGTGCTCCACAACGGGAGAGGCCGCAACAGTGAGAGGCCCGCGTACCGAAAAAAAAAACAAAATAACAAAAACAAAAAACCGTATAATATCACACACTTGGATATATTAAGAACTTGCAACATATTTCACAATGAAGCTCAACACGTCCGTGTATTACAACAGCATGTTTGAAAAGTGCTGGTCCGTAGATTTCATTGTCGAGCAATTGGATTTTTATAGCACTTTACATGCATTGCTTCATTCAGTTTTCACAATATTACTGTAAAATGGGAGATGAACATATTATTTCCTTCATATTAAAAGTTCCTTTTATATACATACTAGAGAGCATGAGTCAAGTATGCAGTTCTGTGGTGCGTATCAGGGGCTTTTAAGCATTTGCTGCATTAACAGAGGGAGGGAGGGAGCAGAGAAGGAGGGGGAATGAAGGGTGTTTTATGATGAAGTTGGCAAGGCTTGCATATGAAAGACTTTTCCTTTATTCTTAACTTCTTCACCTGTAATTAGGAAAAGATGCTGTTATACCAGTGTTTTACGTAATCTATTCTTCAAATTTATTTTTCCTCTGTGATGATTTATAGAAAAAAAGGTACTGAATTCAGATGAGTTCTGGGAAACACTGTGTATTATGTCTGTCTTATACACTCACAATGCCCTTTTGCATGTTAAAGGTGTTAAAAGTCCTTCAGTAAAAAATTTTTAATTTTTAAATTTTGTTTCACTTGTGTTATTAACATTTATTCTATCATGAAAAACTTTTCTCCTGTAACTCCTATTAACATGACGTAGAACTGGGTTCCAAAGAACACAATTTGAGAACTGCTGCATAAGGAGTTAATTGTCTCATGGTTCAAATAACCAAGTGCTTTATACATGTTTTACTCACTCATTTTTATTTGAAAGAAAAAATGGACGATTCCTTAGGAGAAACTCTTATAAAGGCCTCCTCTTGGAAACTGACAGATATAACCAAAAAGAAATAAAAATGAGAAAGAAAATGTTTATCATCTCTGAAAACAGTAAATACTGCCAATGATATAGTTTCACAAATCTTTGGCAGGAATTACTACCAAGTACAGTAAATTTTAATCAGTGTGAAGAAAAGCATCAAAGGTTGATGAGCAACTTCTCTTCCTGAAAATGTGCAGTTTTCAGAGAAGTAACTAAAGCAAATTCTGCCAGTTCTCACTAATAGAGAGTAAATGGAGAACAGGACTGGAAACAGAGGAGACCTTGCAAGAAATAGATTTCTGCCCTAGAATGTCCCTGCCCCAAGACTAAGCAAATGCAGAAAAATGAACAGCCACTCCTTAGCATATTGTTATGGTTTATTTAATGATAACACTCTTTTTAAAAGTAACATATTTCTCCAACATGGCAATGGGGAAGGGATTCTCATCATCTACAGACTCTAGAAGCAAGGGTGAGTAATTTTTACAGATGCAAATGTGGTTGTGCAAGAAACAGGAAAAAAAAAAAACATGGCCTCTCCAAACTAAAAGTCCTTAGGCCCTGTAACTTTTCTCCATCCTGACTTCTTACATTTTCTTGGGCTCCTGGAACAAAATACTACAGACTGAATGACTTAAACAACAGACATTTATTTTCTCAGAGTCTGGAAGCTGGAAATCTAAGATCAGGGTGCTGGCATAGTGGGTATCACAGATGTTCTCTTCCTGCCTCACTGATGGTCACCTTCTCACTGTGTGTTCACATGGCCTTTCCTTGGTGTGTATGCCTTCTCCTCTTCTTCTCATAGGGGCACTAATTTCATCATGAGGGTCCCACCCTCATGACCACATCGAAACCTAATCACCTCCCCAAAACCCACCTCCAAATACGACCCACATTGGGAGTTCAACATATGAATTTTGAGGTAATACAAGAATTCAGTCCATAACACTTGCCCAGCTACCATAGGTGAACAATCCAAAGTCAAAGAAGTACTCCATCATACCCTTAATGTAAAACACACACAAAATCCACCCCCAACCCCCCCCCCCAACCAATCCATACACACTGGAGCTCACACAACGCACTAGAAGTGAAGTTTGTTGCATTTTTCCCCATCACATATAAAGAGCAAAACATTCAGAAATAAAGATTTCTAACAAAAGAACACATCACAACAACGGTCTTGCCATGGAAATCAAAACAGTTTTATCAAGCATGTGAATCCAGTTGTCAACTTAGAGGAAATTCAGAAGATAAAGAAATATGGTGATCTGTGAAAAACTTTATACATCCAGTTCCTCAGGTTCTTCAAGATATTTATTATGATGGGACAAAAGGGAAAGAGAGAGAATGTGTAGATTAAAAAAACACTTTAAAAGTAACATAAAGTTTTAAAAAGTGTGTCTACACTCTTGGATGATAAAATCATAAAGAAAAGCAAGGAAGTACTTCTTTTAAAAGTCAGGATAGTGGGTACTTTTGGAAGGAGAAGAGCCATGATTAAGATGGGACAATAAGATAAATAAGTCCTGGGATGTAATGTACAGGATGGTGACTACAGATAATAATACTGTATTGTATATTTGAAAGTTGCTAAGAGGGTAGATCTTAAAAGTTCTCATCACAAGAATAAAAAAAAAATTGTAACTATACGAGGTGATGGATGTTACCTAAACTTATCATCGTAATTATTTTACAATATATACATATATCAAATCAATTTGTTGTACACCTAAAACTAATACAATGTTATATGTCAGTTATATCTCAATAAAAAATAAGATTCAAAATCAACAAAAAGAAAATAGGAAAATGAAGGGGCTTCTGGGATGGCTACTAAAATTCTATTTCTTGACCTAAGTAATTGTTATAATTCATTTTATTTCAGTTATGTAAGATAGGTAAGTTCTTGAGATCTTTACTGCATAGTGCCTATAGCTAATTTCATATTCATACTAGTTTTGTATACATAAACCTTGCTAAGAGGGTAGATCTTATGTTAAGTGCTCTTATCACAGATAAATAATTAAATAAACTTATAATAATAAAAGAGGTAGGAGGAAACTTTGATAGGTAATGGATATGTTTATGGCCTTGAAGGTGGTGATAGTTTCACGAGTGTCTACCTATCCCCAAACTCATTAAATTGTATGCATTAATTATGTACAGATTTTTTATGTCAACAATACTTTAATAAAGTGGCTTTAAAAATTATTCTGTTTACAATAATTCATTAATCTCTGCATTCCTTTTTTGCTTTCTTTGTGGTTTATTTTACAATAAAATAGTTTAAAAATGTGACAGATGGCTTCCCTGGTGGCGCAGTGGTTGAGAGTCTGCCTGCCCATGCAGGGGACACGGGTTCGTGCCCCAGTCCAGGAAGATCCCACATGCCGCGGAGCGGCTGGGCCCATGAGCCATGGCCGCTGAGCCTGCGCGTCCGGAGCCTGTGCTCCGCAACGGGAGAGGCTACAGCAGTGAGAGGCCTGCGTACCGCAAAAATAAATAAATAAATTAATTAATTAAAATGTGAAGAAAACACAGCATGCAAAACATAGACTAACATATTCTTTGCAAACAGATTTACTCCAGAAACGAGATGAGTTTTTAAAGAGGAACTATAGTCTTAAGAGAATTATAAATATACGAAATAATATAAACTATTGTCTACAGGTAATTCCCCACATTTTCAAGTTCCCAGAGAAGTTATTAAATTTATGTAGGCATAGGTATTCAACCCTATGATTATAAGTGTGAAAATCTATTTGAAAGAAATTCTTCACAGAAAACAAGTGAAGTAAATTGTCTCAAAACAAATCAAGAACAAAATAAAGCACTGATGAAGCTATTATACAACAACAAAGAATGTACTACAAGAGAATTCTTTCAGATTTCACGGAAAAGTTTACTTCTATGAGCACCAAGAAAGAAGGAAAGCTTTACTTTATGTAAAGTTAATTTAACCCTGAAACAAAACCTGACCAAAACAGCGATAATAAAATCACAGTCAATAAAAATTCAACAGCAAAAATTGTTAATAAAATGTTAATATTTGTAATCCATTGCTGATTGAAATTCTACTATTATATGACCAGAATGAGAATTCTACTCTTCTCCTTCCCAGAATATAAGAATGATTTAATACTAGAAGTCTTGTTAATATAATTTCTCTCTAAAAAAAACAAATGATGAAGGGAAAAACACTCTGTAATCATAATAGGTGCCAAAAAGTCATCAAACTCTTATTTTACACTTTTTAAAATTCTTAATAAAGATCTTTAACATGATTAAAAAAAAACTCACCAAGAACTTTTTACTCTCAACACTGTTATTAATACTGTTCTAGAAATGACATAGTGTTCTAGAAATAGCAAAGGAATTGTTAAAAATGTTTTCTAAGAATATGAAATATAATGTCATAATAACTGAAAGGACTCCTTACATAGTAGGGGCTCAAAATTTGTTAAATAGTTTTATTTGCAGATAAAAACTTGACATATGTGCACTGCCATGTGTAAAACAGATACCTAGTGGGAAACTGCTAGATAACGCAGGGAGCTCACTCAGCTCGGTGTTCTGTGGTGACCTAGATGGATGGGATTGCGGGGGAGAGCTGTCCAAGAGAGAGGGGATATATGTGTACATATAGCTGATGTGCTTCGTTGTACAGCAGAAACTAACACAACGTTGTAAAGCAACTATACCCCAATTAAAAAAAAAAGTTTCTGCATGAAGAAAACAAAATATTGACTAAAATGACTTAAGAGAGTTTCACAAAGGCATCCAGTTACAAAATTAATATTTTTAAATGTAGCTTTCCTATATCAGTAAATAACTACTTTAAAGAAAATAAATATATTCCAATCAAAATAGCTATTGTTATTCAATAGCCTTATAGACATCAAATGTTAATAGTGAGAGATGGGATTACATGTGCTTTTTTTGTTAGTTTTGTTTTTTTGTTAGTTTTCTATGCTGCTTTTAAAAAAGACATGTATTAATTTTATCATCAAAAAACTAAAGATCTATTTTCTTTAAAAATTGAAAAAGCACATCAACAAATTTTACCTTTGTATTTTAATAGATGATACTTTTAAAAGGAGTCTTTAATGAAGACTCACTTTGTAGAATTATTTTTTAGAACTAGAAGAATTTTTAGAAGGTGTCTAACTCAAGCTCTCATTTTCAAACTGGAAATTTAGGGACTCACAGTTTACGAGGTTTGTTTCAGGTTTCTAGTCAATAACAAAGGCAGGATTAAAACCCAAGACTTCTGGTTTCGAGTCCATATTTCCTTTACTTTTACCTAATTTCTCTTATCCATTTCACTCACATTATATTAAGAATAATGCCTTGGCTATTAATGGTCTTTGTTGAATTTGATTTAGATTTTAGAGTATTAATAAAACACTTCTTTCAACTCACACTGTTACTTTGAGCTTGGAGCCAAAATTTATCAGTGGAAATTTAGAGATTCAGTCTAGCTTGTTATCAAAAATTCTTGCAGGTGTGTTTTCTCATTTGACACTGACCATTCTGCCACAGCCATGAGATATTTATTTGCTGCTGTCCATAAAAACTAAAAATGGGAAAATTTTCACCTTTCCAGTGGCTTCTCTGCCCCCTGCTCTCCTTTCTACCCATCTAAGAACAGAAACAGATAAAGGTGACATATCTATTCCCAAAAATACATGTCCTCCTTGCCCATTTGTGAAAACTCTTTAAACAGAATTAAAGGTTTTGTGGCCAGATGCTAGATATTGTTTTATTAACAAAGTGGTTGTACTAATTTATAATCATGTTTTCATGATTCCAATCCACAGACTTGATTCAGAAACATATCCTTCTTGTAAGTCTAGTCTTAAATCCTAGCATAGCTAAACATAGCCACCATGGTCAACATTAATTATTAATAAAATCGGGTAATAAGTTACAAGTTGCAAATCATTAGTACCTAGGACCATAAGTAAATCACAAGAGTGCAGGCAGTATGGGTTAGACTAGGAAAGGATGAGTAATTACAGGTCTAATAATCAGGAAGCAGAGGCAGATGAGGAGAGAGGATAGGGATCCAGCAGTTTCTGCCTAACTTTACAGTATGTACCAAATTGCTCTGTGCTTATATGATGAGAAAGACACCTCCCACCTACCTGTACTTCTGCATTATGATTATCTAATACACTCTTCTATATGACTTTATTCATAAATATCTCCCTACATATATGTGTTAGCATACGGTATTTGTCTCTCTCTTTCTGACTTACTTCACTCTGTATAACAGACTCTAGGTCCATCCACCTCATATATGGAATTTAAAAAAAAAATGTCATGAAAAACCTAGGGGTGAAACAGGAATAAAGACACAGACTTACTAGAGAATGGACTTGAGGCTATGGGGAGGGGGAAGGGTAAACGGTGACAAAGCGATAAAGAGGCATGGACATATATACACTACCAAACGTAAGGTAGATAGCTAGTGGGAAGCAGCCGCATAGCACAGGGAGATCAGCTCGGTGCTTTGTGACCGCCTGGAGGGGTGGGATAGGGAGGGTGGGAGGGAGGGAGACGCAAGCGGGAAGAGATATGGGAATATATGTATATATATAACTGATTCATTTTGTTGTGAAGCTGAAACTAACATACCATTGTAAAGCAATTATACTCCAATAAAGATGTTAAAAAAAAAATCTCCCTACATATGCACCCAAAACACTTCTCCTGTCATCACTCTCAACTGATGGCTGTGCTTCCTCCTTTGTTGAAAAGACTGAAACAATCAGAAGGCACCCTCACAGGCTCCCACCATCATATTTGCCGTGGTAACTACCCTCCTATACTCTGTTTTCCTATTTTTAAAGATGAACTGCCTGCATCCTTATCTAAGACAACTTCTTAGTTAGCCACTAGATCACATCCAGTGCAGCTATTCAAGGATACAGCACCTCAAATCTCTCTTCTACTTGCATCATCAATTTCCCACTCTATACCAAATCATTTCCATCAGCGTTCAAGCACTTTGTTATTTCTTCCATACTAAACTTGACTACATCTCTCCATTCAGATTCTACCCCACCACTCTGCTCCTTGTGTATGCAATCCAGCCCCTGTTCCTTTCCTTCTCTGGTCTTTTCCACTCCACGGAATGACATTCAGATCAGGGTTTCCACTGACCCCCATGTTACTAAATCCCCTGATCAACTCTCAATTTTCATCTTATTTGATCAATCAGAAGCATTTAAAGTGGTTCTTTACTTGGCTTTCAAGACATGCTCTTGAGAAAAGGGTACCCTCCTACACTGTTGGTGGGAATGTAAATTGGTTCCACCACTACATAGAACAGTGTGGAGATTCCTCAAAAAACTAAAAATAGAGCTGCCATATGATCCAGACAACTCCCACTCCTGGGCATGTATCCGGACAAAACTATAATTCGAAAAGATGTATGCACCTCTATGTTTACAGCAGCACTATTTACAATAGCCAAGACATGGAAGTGACCAAAATGTCTATCAACAGATGAACAGATAAAGAAGATTTGATATATTACTCAGCCATAAAAAAGAATGAAATAATGCCATTTGCAGCTACATGGATGGACCTAGAGATTATCATACTAAGCAAAGTCAGAAAGAGAAAGACAAATACCATACGATATCACTTATATGTAGAGTCTAAAATATGACTCCAATGAACTTATCTAAGAAACAGAAACAGACTCACAGACATAGAGAACAGACTTGTGGTTGCCAAGGGGGAGAGGGGATTGGTGGAGAGTTAGACTGGGAGTTTGGGACAAGCAGATGCAAACTATTATATATAGAATGGATAAACAAGGTCCTACTGTATAGCACAGGGAACTATATTCAATATCCTGTAATAAACCTTAATGGAAAAGAATACAAAAAATTATATATATACATATATAACTGAATCACTTTGCTGTACACCAGAAACTAACATAACATAGTAAATCACCTATACTTCAAAAAAAAAAAAAAAGAAGACATGCTCCTGATTTTCTTCCACCCTCAATGGTTATTCCTACTCTGTTTCTTTTACAGCCCTTCCTCTTCTCTCAGACCTTTTAATTCTTAAGAGCCTCACACTCAGTCCTTTAACCTCACTGCCTTGGTGATTTTATCCTCATTCATGGCTTTCAGTAACACCCTGTCATGGGCAACACTCAAATCTATATCTGCAGCTCACAATTTTCCCCTGAACTACATATTCATATATCTAAGGTTCTAAAGTGACATTCAGAATTGAGATTAGCATATCCACACAGAGCCTTTCTTCTCTCCCAAATGATGCTCCCGCTTTCCAACCCAGTTAATGGAATTGCCACTTATTCAGGTGCTCAGATCAAAATCTTTAGGCTTATCTTGATTCATCTCTTTGCTTCAAACCCTACATCCAATCCGTTAACAAATTCTGATGACTGAACCTTCAAATTATATATAGGACCTAACCTCTCCCTAAAACTCTCACTATTGTCAGCCTGGACTGTCACTAACTTCTTGCACCTGACTGTTACAACATCTTCCAAACCGGTTTTCCTGCTTTCATGCTTAACCCAGTCCAGTCTGTTTCTCAATAAGGCAGCCAGAGTATCATTTTAAAATGTAAGTCGTATCATATCACTCTTCTTCTTAAAACCCTGCATATAAAATAAATATCTCCCCACTTAAGAGCAAAAGCTAAATTCTTAATATTGCCTACAATGCCCCACACATCTGGTCCCACCATTGCCTCTCTGTCCTCCTCATTGCTTCCCCTTGGTCCTTCTGCTTCAGCTACAATAGATTCCCCGGTGTTCCTGGAAGAAATGAGGAACCCGTTTACCTCAGGGCCTTTGCATCTGCTGTTCTCACAGCCTACATATACAATCTGTTAACAAATCCTGATAACTCTACATTCAAATTAACTCTAGAAGCTGATCTCTTCTTAACACAAAAGTGTTCTCACATATTCCCCCCAAATATCTATAGGGCTCACTCTGCTCAAAATTAGGCCTACCCTCATTGCAACCCCTAACCCTTCAGATTTTCCCAAACCCTATTATTTTCTTTATATTTTTCATTGTACTTAGAATCTTTTTACATAGCATGCAACTTATTATATTTTATTTTCTCTCCCTACTTACCAGAATGAAAGCTCTGTAAGGGTAGGATATTTGTTGTTTTGTTCACTGCTCTATTTATTTATTTTTTTTAACTTTTTATTTTATGTTGGAGTATAATTGGTTAACAATGTTGTGATAGTTTCAGGCATACAGCAAAGTGATTCAGTTATACATTTTCCCACTCTATTCATACTATTCAGAACTATACCTGGCACATAGTAAACAAAAAGACAATTAAATGAGTGAATGAATGAATCTAATTGAGTAGCTCATTACCACAATGGGAATTACAAGAAGAATTTGTGCTGTCAGAATACCCTGTTACTAATATCAAAAATGATATCTTACATTTGTTTAGCATTTTATTTATTGTTTGTATAAAGTTTTTGTACCATAGGTCTTTATACTCTTACAGTTAGCAAAATGGTTTTCTAGAGAAATCAGTACTGAATTTAAGGCTGACACAATCAACAAGATATTTCCAAATAGCTGAATCATTGTTGAAACCCGAGCTTGGTTTGTGATACCCCAGGATTCAGGAGCTATGATATTTCCACCCGACTTTCCTCAGATCCTCAGATTGTTAACTGATCCCATTCTTTCCTTTTGATTGTCAGAGTATATTTTAAATTTATTTAATAAAACATGTAGCTCAAGGTATCATAATTTAATCTGTTAGCCCACCTGCTCTGTGACCTCTGGTACAGATAACTCGCCTGGAGATGTACTTGGAGGCTACAAGTATAAATTGCCCCAAGGTAATTTCCCACAGAACACTGGAAGTATTTAGACCGTCTGCTGACTTTGGGTAGACATGTTGCAACTAAATTTTTATGTTCAAACAAGTATCAATTTGTGCTAAAAGATGAAAATCATTTCTGATTGGTGGAATAAACAAACCTGCCTTCAAACATTTCAAATTGGAGAAACGAGACCAGATTATTAAAAGAACTGATCTGTGTCTTGAGAAGCTTAGAAATTTGACCCTGTCAATATTTGGAAGACCTGTTTTTAATGCACAAAAATATCACTGATGCATGTGTTTAGTTTTGGTTTGTTTTCCCCTCTTCCAGATGTTAAAATACAAGGGATTTCAAAAGAACAATAACTATAAAACTAATGCCAATATTTTTCAGTTCTCTCTAATATTAAACCAAAGACCAGTTCTATGGAGAGTTCGAACTGCAATTTCCTGGGGAATTATAATGGACAGAAGTATTTTAACCTGGCACTGTAGGACCTGATGTTTCTACAAATGCAGAAAACTGGTAACGTAGACCAACCTGGTAAATAACCTAACTCTGGCCTGGCTGCATCTGGTTAGGTACTTTCTCTCTCTCTTTCACACACACACACACACACACACACACACACACACACACACACACACACCCCTTTATCCCACCACTATCACTCAGACACATATCTGATTGCAATTTGTAAAATCTTGGTCTTGTAGGCTCTTATAGATCTCATGGTTCTGATCAGAACTTTGTGTTAAGGGAGGAGCATCTACAGGTTCTTGGTTAGAGAACTGAGTATTACTCCAGCCTAGTATAAATCTTAGAACACATGACATGCAACTGCAAAAAAAAACAGTGAGATAATTTTTCACTCTCTATACTGTGATTATCTCCAAGTATAGTGAAAGTCCCCACGATTGTAAATTACTAGACTGTTTCGCCTACACAACTGAGAAAAAAAAACAAGGGTGTTTCCCATTAGCCTGGCAAAATGTTTCTCAGCCCTCAATCTATATTTTACTATCGCGTAGAAGACTGAATTACTAAGTGAAAAAGTAAAGTGCAAACTACACAGGTACCGAGGAAGAGAGTTGCTTCCTGTCTAGTTCCAGACTGCTTGCATCACTGAATCAGGCATTTCCCCTCATGACGGGAAACGTCTCTGCTTCCTGCCTGTCCTCCTTTGATGTGCTCTTCATCCCTGGAGTAGACAGACCTTCAGCGAAGTGCTAAATGACCAAGTCGCTCTGAATGTACTGAATGGATATTTAATGTCATGAGGATGTTAAGAAATAATTCAAAAGCACACCCTCAAACTGCCTTTTTAATTTAGAAAGGAGAGCAAAGTGTTTTAAGATGCATGTATTTATTACAAAGCTATATCCCTACCCAATACCATGCATAAACAAAAATTACAGTATGGGCTTCCCTGGTGGTGCAGTGGTTGAGAGTCCGCCTGCCGATGCAGGGGACACGGGTTCGTGCCACGGTCCGGGAAGATCCCACATGCTGCAGAGCGGCGGGGCCCGTGAGCCATGGCCGCTGAGCCTGCACGTGCGGAGCCTGTGCTCCGCAACGGGAGAGGCCACAACAGCAAGAGGCCCGCGTACCGCAAAAACAAAACAAAAACAAAATTACAGTAAATTACATTTCATGTTTTAAAAATAGGAATTAATTAAACTAGAGAAATGGGTGAAGGTGGTTAGAAGGTACAAACTTCCAGTTATAAAATAAATAATTCCTGGGTATGTAATGTACTGCATGGTGACTATAGCTAACAATACTGTTTTGTATGTTTGAAAGTTACTAAGAGAGTAGATCTTAAAAGTTCTCATCAAAAGATGAAAACTCTAATTCAAAAATATACATGCACCCCAATGTTTATAGCAGCACTATTTACAATAGCCAAGACATGGAAGCAACCTAAGTGTCCATCGACAGATGAATGGATAAAGAAGATATAGTTTTTATATATATATATACACAATGGAATAGTACTCATCCATAAAAGAGAATGAAATAATGCCATTTGCAGCAACGTGGATGGACGTAGAGATTGTCATACTAAATGTAGTAAGTCAGAAAGAGAAAGACAAATACCACATGATATCACTTATATGTGGAATCTAAAATATGACACAAATGAACTTATCTACGAAACAGAAACAGACTCACGGACATAGAGAACAGACTTGTGGTTGCCAAAGGGGAGAGGTTGGGGGAGGGATTAATTAGGAGTTTGGGATTAACAGTTACACACTATTGAATATAAAATAGATAAACAATAAGGAACTACTGTATAGTATGGGGAACTATATTTGATACCTTGTAATAACCTATGATGGAAAGGAATCTGAAAAAGAATATAGATATTATATATATAAAACTCAATCACTTTGCTGTACACCTGAAACTAACAAATATTGTAAATCAGCCATACTTCAATTAAAAGAAAGTTCTCATCAAAAGAAAAATATTTGTAACTATGTGTAGTAATGGACTAAATTTACTGTGGTAATTATTTTTCAATATGTATGTGTATCAGATCAGTACACCTAAAACTAATATACTGTTATATGTCAATTATATCTCAATTAAAAATAAATAAAACTGAAGAAAAATCAATCTATCAAATTTCAGATAGCCTTTCTCATCTTAAAATGAGGAAAAGAAATTTTCAAAGATTTATAGATTACTCTATAAATATTTTAACACTTTTGAAGATGAAAATACATCATAAAGTCAAAAGGCAATTAATAAACTGGCAAAATTACTTCAGTATAAATGACATAAAAAGGTTGATGTCTATGTTAATGTATAACATATAAAGATGTCTTATAAATCAAAGTGAATAGCCTAGTAGAAAAATAGGCAAAGGACATGAAGAGGAATTTTACCAAAGAACTAAATAAATACTAGGTTATAATGTGGCACTTTATTAATCTCCAAATCTCAGGAATTTAGCACAAGAAAATTGATTTCTCATTTGTGTGACAAGTTTATCACAAATTGTGGGGGAGCTCTGTTTCACATAGTCACTTAGGGATCTAGCCTAAAGAAGGTCCCACCAATTTACAGCTGTTCCATTTGAAACCTGTGCCCTTCTTAGCCAACAAAGAAGTATGAGAAGAGGGAAGAGAATCACCTGTAATCTTTTCTCTGCCTTGGTCCAGAAATAACACAGGTCACTTTTGCTCCCAACTTCCTTAGCTAGTACTAATAATGTGCCTTTCCAATTCCAGCATTGCTCTCTTTGCCAACCTCTCAAATTGGCAAAGATTAAGAAAAAAGAAGAGGGAAGAAAGGAAGGAAGGAAGGCAAGAAAAAGAAAGACAGGAAAAAAGAAAGAAGGAGTCTGTGTTGATCAAGGTATTTCTTGCCAAAAGAGCAGTGTGAGCAAAGGGAACGAGACATGAAAGTGTATGCCATATTGGAATTCTGCAAGGTCTTTAGCTGGGAGAGAAAGGACAGTGAGAAATAGGTTGGGCGGTAAAGAGAGGCCACGTGATAAAGCACCTTACAAAATTTAGGCTTCACTCTGAAGGGATTACTGATGATTTTTAAGCAGAAAGTGCTCTGATCAAATATGCATTTTGAAAAATTGCTCTGGTTGCTGTAAAAAAAATGGAGGTGGAAAAACTAGAGACTGAGATCAAGGAAGACACTGTGGCAGGGACTAATAAAGTATAAATTAAAGATTAAGAATGTCCACTATATAACACATTTGAGGATACCTATGCATTATAAACCAACTTAATTAACCAAGCTACAAGATTTACAGTTAATATTGCAGCTGATACAAGAAGTTGCAAAATCCTTTCCCCAACTATTCATACCACCAAGATCTTATCATTGCGAATTATTTTGGATACTGTGCCCTCCTTCTGGTTACTGTAATGAAATGGGTTCTAATAAGCTCCAGACTCCAGAAAGCCAGCTACCTTCAACAGTATGCCTTCTCTCCTTCCAAAACCCAGAGGCTACATGCAAACCTTTCTCTAATTTCACAAAGGGGTTCTTAGTGTCATCTTTTTGCAGTAACCTTTTTTCTTCTATGGGGCATGCTCATTTTTTCTCTCTATAGAATTACTCCAAAGTCCCTTTGATATCTTTTGCCTTTCTTTCTCTATCATCTCTTCAACTGATTCAATATGCCACTTGCGAGAGAGTAAATCGTAGGAATTAAGGACACAGACTAAAGTCAGATGGTCTGAATTCAAATACTAGGGCCACCATCTAATTCCTCCATGACCTTGAGCTGGCTACTTAGCCTCTCCATATAGCCTCAGTTCCTTCTAAAATGAGGATAATAATAATGCCTATTTGTGGATCCATACACTTAGCACTTTTGTTTTTTCACTTAGCACTTTGACTTTGTAGTTTTTCTCAGTAAGAAGCAGAGTCTATTCCTCACCTTTTGAACTTGGACTAGTGTTTTGATTTGCTTTGTCTAATAGAATATTAGAAAGTGATTGTGTGCAGTGTAAACTTATGTTACAAGAAGCATTGCATGCATCCACTCTTTCTCTTGGAATCTTGGTGTGGCCATGGGAATACTCCTAGGTTAGCCTTTTGAAAAATCAGAGACCACATACAAAAGAGCCAGGTTGTCCTATCTAAGGCCATCCTAGACCCATCCCATAACAACTTGACAGCTGACTGCAGACAAATGAGCAAACAAAGCCAAGGTCTTTTGAGCTCAGCCCAGCTCAGCAGACACAGTGACTTGTAAAAAAACAATGTGTTGCTATTGTTGTAAATTGTTTTACATTTTTAAGTTTTTGAGTGGTTTGTCATACAACGTTATTGTTGCAATAAATAACTGATACGCTATCTCATAGTGTTGAGGTTTAAATGAGTTGATACATGTCAAATATTTAAAACAATGGTTGACATTTAGTAAGTCTTATACAAATGTTGATTTTATTATTATTTGTAGTAGTAGTAGAGAAATGGGACTTGGATTGGAAAGACAGATCTAATAACAAGAATAAAGGTGGCTACAGAAAACATGACAATAGATGGGGCTCATAGAAAGCATTTAAAAACCTAATTTCATTTGCTTTTTAAAACTTGGTAGATTGAAACGTGCATTTATTTTTGCCAAGTCTAGAAACATTCCCCAAATTAAAGGAATAAAAAATTGTAAAATTCCATAATGAGAACAAGAGGTTAGCAGATGAAAAAAGTTATATCAATTAGAAGAGAACAGGTTCTCCTTAGCAAAAATTCTTTCATCAGATTCTATGCATGGAAGGCAGCAGTAAGTGTGGCTAACAAAGAAGCATTGGAGCCAAGTGTCTATGCAACTTAGTTTGATTCCAGTCCCACAACCCTACCAAGCAAAGGAAGACTATTACTATTTCCACCCATCTCCCCAGCCCCTCATATGAGGGAAGATAATTTTCTTGGGGAACAGGACCTAAGGGACTGAACTTTGAACAATAAGCAAAGTAGAAGGAGGTACTATGGTAAAGAGAAGAGACAAAGAAGGTTAAGAAGAAATCTGCATGCTTGAAAGAGTAGATCTCCAGAGCCCTCCTTTCCACCTTAGCATTTGTAGATAGCTTTATACTAACTACCCTCTTCTAAGAGATAAGAAGACTTTTCTCTGCTTTTAGCAAGAGACACCATGAACAAAACAAAACAAAACAAAAAAAGAGGGAAAAAATCCCTCAAGTGTAAATAATGCAAGTAAAAAACGGACATTTAAATCTCTCTCCCTGTCTCATAACATAAAAGAAAATATTGCAACCACAAATCAAGACTAGGCTACTATACAAAAAAAAAAAAAAAAAAGGGAGAATCAGAGAATAAGAACTCAAAATGGAGGCTCTAATTAGCCACTCACTACTTTAAACTAAGACACCAAAAAAGTGTACCTTTATTGTAAACAGGCACTGTAAGTAACACAACCTTTGATAGACTTATATAGCCAAGCTTTTCGTCATCTGGATGGTCCAAGAAATCTCATACCTGGAACTCAGATTAAGAAGATCCCAGACTGGAAATGCCTTCAGTTACCTGACAAAAGAAAACAAAAGTCCCTTCTAGGTGACGATACTCATCATTCTGGACTTCAAATTATTCTTACAAATGAGGTTTCTAAACAATGTCTAGCACACAATGTGATGTGCCATAGCCAGACACACAAAGAAATAAGACCCCATGAGTGAAAATAAGCAGAAAAACAGGAGATAGAAACATACCCACAAATACTTGATACTCTACCCTTATCATAAACAAGTAGTGGAGGTATAAGAAGACTACAAAGCCTACGTGCTTACTTTATTCAATAAAAAAGTAAAGGACCAAGCTTAAATATTTCAGCAGGCACTATAAGCTATGAAAAGTGGCACAGCACATTAAAAAAGAACCAAATATAAAATCAAGAACAGAAGAACATAATAAATTTGGAAAAAAAATTTCTATGGGATTTATCATTTGATTAGACAATATTAAAGAAAAAATTAGTAAACTAGAAGAAAGATTTGAAGAAACTAAACAGTGTGAAGCACTGAAAGACAAAGGGATGAAAAATATGGAGGAAATGGTAAGGGATTTTGAGAGTAAAATGATAAAGTATAACATCTGAGAAGTAGAATATAGAGAACATGGCAGAGAAAATATTTGAAGAAATAAGATCTAAGATTTTCTAGAACTGATAAAAGATAGCAGCCCACAATCAAGAAGCTTCAAAAATCTAAAACAGGGTAAATAAAAAGAAATCCATATCTGGAGACACTGTAGTAAAACTTTATAAAAATTAACACCAATAGGCAAAATTTTTAGAGTCATAGGGAAAGGGACAGATTATTTTCAGAATAACAACGTATCCTATGACCAGCAACTCTGCACGCCTGAATAAGTTTTCCAATGTATATCCTCAATAAGCAGATCTCTAAAATAGACCTAAATACCACCTGTGAGGCCATTCCATTGTTGGATAGCTCTAAATGTTAAAAAGTGCTTTCTTTTGCTAAGCCATTATCTGACAACTTGTGCCTAATGGTGTACTGGTAAATGATACATTTTTAGTATTTGCTGGTTTCTGTGGCAGAAGTACTCTCACCATGGCTTGCTTCAAGCAACCAATGGGACGTCACTGAATGCAGAGCTGAGAAGAGATGCTTGTCATCAGCTCTCCCAGGCCAGTAGGAGCCAGTACTGGAACATTCTTGATCGTACTCCTGATTGTATTCCTGATTATGTCTTTTCTTGTCAAGGTTAAATATGCCTAATTCTTTAGTTATTTCCCTGATGTAGTCAATTATCTGTGGAATATTCATTCATTCAATGGATATTTATTAAGAACTTACTATTTGCTGGGAAAGGTTCTAGGAACTAAGTATACATCAGTGAACCAAAAAAATGTCTTCATGGAGCTTATGTTATAGTGAGGAGAAAAAGACGAACAAACAAGTAAACATGCAATCTGTCAAATGTTGCTAAATGACATGGAGAAAAATATATGGGAATATGGTAAGGGGAATTGCTATTTTATAAGGGGGAAGACCTCACGGATAAAAGACCATCATATATTTCTTCTCTACTCTCACTCTTTGCCATAATACTACTGATTAATTAGAGAGGAAAACAGTTGGCATGAAGAAAGTTGAATTCATGAAAACTTTAAGACGAGATTACATAGAGTATGCTGAGACTGCAAATCAAGTGTTCAAAAGAACTGAGTCAGAAGATCCTTCTTACAGACATCCATGTGACTCACTCAATCACCTTTCAGTCTTTGTTTAAATGTCACTTTCCCACTGAAGCCCATTTAGAATCACAACACTCTTCCCCACGCACACTCCCCTCCACAACACACATTCTCTATCTTGATCCTACCCTTGGTTTCCATAGACCTTAATAAATTTCTAACATTTAATATAATTTTTACTTTTTTATTGTCTATTGTTTACCTCCTCCACTAGAATGTAATCTCAACTTAACAGGAATTATTTTTGTCTGTTTTGTGCACTGAAATATCCCACACAACTAGAACAGTGATTGGCACATAGTATTACTTGATAAGTATGTGCTGAATTTGTTTTTTTAAGTATTATTTAGGGTTGGGAGAGACTTGAGCACATTTATGTGCTGACCTTGACTATTTCTAGGACGATACAATGATTTCTTCAAACAATGAAGCGGAGTATTATATATTTCTTGAGTAACATGTCCTATGAAATGGCGGCTCTATGTTTTGATTTGCTTGTTTGTTTTACTATGTTAGCAATTCTCCCTAACGTTTAACAGGTTTTCTAACAATGTCTTCCTCATTAGATTCTTTTTTTTTTTTTTTGGCTGATCTGTCTTAACTAAGACATTGTTTTTGCCAGTGAAATGTAATATTTTCTAATTCTTGTTTTTTCCCTCCTTTCAAAATGATATTCTGTGTCATTTTCATTCTCTGAGATTTCTAAACTTCTATTCAGATTAGAAAAGGAAGGGCTCCTTTGAATCTAACTCCAAACTAACCCATACTATAACTTTTCTTTATCCTAAAGTAAGCTTTTGAGATTAGCTTATTTTAATTTAAATTAGCAAATTTTAAAATTTGCTGTTTACCAAATACAAATATGTCCTTAATGTATTAAGCTATTTCAATTTAGTTTTTAAGTTTTCAGTATATATATTTTCATTTTGTAATACATGCTCTAAGTGGCCTACAATGAGATCTAATTAAAAAATAGGACATGATTAGTGATGTTGAGCATTCTTTCATGTGTTTGTTGGCACTCTGTATATCTTCTTTGGAGAAATGTCTATTTAGGTCTTCTGCCCATTTTTGGATTGGGTTGTTTGTTTTTTTGTTATTAAGCTGCATGAGCTGCTTATAAATTTTGGAGATCAATCCTTTGTCAGTTGCTTCATTTGCAAATATTTTCTCCCATTCTGAGGGTTGTCTTTTGGTCTTCTTTATGGTTTCCTTTGCTGCGCAAAAGCTTTTAAGTTTCATTAGGTCCCATTTGTTTACTCTTCTTTTTATTTCCATTTCTCTAGGAGGTGGGTCAAAAAGGACCTTGCTGTGATTTATGTCATAGAGTGTTCTGCCTATGTTTTCCTCTAAGAGTAATCATGAGAGAAATGCAAATCAAAACTACAATGAGATATCATCTCACACCAGTCAGAATGGCCATCATCAAAAAATCTAGAAACAATAAATGCTGGAGAGGGTGTGGAGAAAAGGGAACCCTCTTACACTGTTGGTGGGAATGTAAATTGATACAGCCACTGTGGAGAACAGTATGGAGGTTCCTTAAAAAGCTACAAATAGAACTACCATATGACCCAGCAATCCCACTACTGGGCATATACCCTGAGAAAACCATAATTCAAAAAGAGTCATGTACCAAAATGTTCATTGCAGCTCTATTTACAATAGCCCAGAGATGGAAACAACCTAAGTGTCCATCATCGGATGAATGGATAAAGAAGATGTGGCACATATATACAATGGAATATTACTCAGCCATAAAAAGAGACGAAATTGAGCTATTTGTAATGAGGTGGATAGACCTAGAGTCTGTCATACAGAGTGAAGTAAGTCAGAAAGAGAGAGACAAATACCGTATGCTAACACATATATATGGAATTTAAAAAAAAAATGTCATGAAAAACCTAGGGGTGAAACAGGAATAAAGACACAGACTTACTAGAGAATGGACTTGAGGCTATGGGGAGGGGGAAGGGTAAACGGTGACGAAGCGATAAAGAGGCATGGACATATATACACTACCAAACGTAAGGTAGATAGCTAGTGGGAAGCAGCCGCATAGCACAGGGAGATCAGCTCGGTGCTTTGTGACCGCCTGGAGGGGTGGGATAGGGAGGGTGGGAGGGAGGGAGACGCAAGCGGGAAGAGATATGGGAATATATGTATATATATAACTGATTCATTTTGTTGTGAAGCTGAAACTAACATACCATTGTAAAGCAATTATACTCCAATAAAGATGTTAAAAAAATAAAAAAAAAATAAAAAAAAAATAGGACAAAAAAATGGCTGTCGTGTGTACTGGTACATTGGT
The DNA here is from genome assembly GCF_964270905.1 of Leucopleurus acutus. Taxonomy (NCBI): domain Eukaryota; kingdom Metazoa; phylum Chordata; class Mammalia; order Artiodactyla; family Delphinidae; genus Leucopleurus; species Leucopleurus acutus. The sequence goes on along the minus strand of NC_139159.1, from coordinate 22,342,935 downwards.
CATTTAAGAATGATCCTCTGAAACTAGCAGTTTTTGCAGGCATTCTCCAATAACCGCCAGATTTAAATCAGTGACTTTAAAGCAAAATCTAAAAACAATCAAAACAAAACAAAACAAAATTGAGGATTTTCAATAGCCACAAAGATCACTATCAGAAAGAAAAAAAAAAAGATTAGAGGCCCAAAGAAATTTTGGGGAGTTGAATCTAGAAAAGTGATGGAGTTGATCAAATTCATACTTTGTTGGTGTTGTCATTGTTATAGTTGGTTTGTGTTAATCCTGATTGAGACTATGATCTTTATGACTTTAGTTTTATCTAGGTCTTTTGAGGCCCTTGAGAAATATTTGTTTTGGTGACGTAAATTTGACTTAATACAATTCCTTCTTTTCTTTCTCCTGATAAATCTTTATCAAATATTACACTGTAAAAGGAAATTAACCTAAAGGCAAACCTGTTTTTGCAAGTAAATCTCCTTGGCAGTTCTCTTTCGGTACTTTTCCTGTTGTGTAGGTGCAGCTAATTCAATATACTATTTCAGTAAATGGAATTGACTGGACCTCCGATTGCCAACAACACATCCATTAGTGTACAAACAGAGTGGATAATGCAAACTACATAAGCTACAGCTGCTCCTTCTGAAAGGCAATTTGGGCAGTATTTTTCTCTTAGACTAGCCAATACTCAATCCAGAAGTAGACAAGTGAGTGCCCTAGAGAACGTTTCAATAAGGAACATAAAATTAGGCATAGTGGATTTATAGTGGATTCTGATTATTTAGAATTACAGAATTTAAGGAGTGAAATGAAAGCGGATGGGACACAAGGGAAAAAAAATAAATCTGCTGTCTTGGGTTTCTCAGTTCCAACCTTTCCTACTTCTTCAGAAAAACCCAATTTTAGCCATTAATATATAAATATGTTCTAGTACCTCTCATACATGAAAACAGAAACTTCCATTATGCTTTACATGCCTTTCAAACCATTATCTGATTCCTTTTATCTTCACCAGACATCTTAAAGAGTTGTCTCCTCTCACTTTCTTTGCATCTTCCCTTAACGTCTCAGAAACTGGAATATTGCGTCTAACTACACTGCTCTTCTCAAACTGTTGTCATGAGGACCATAGACAATCTCTACTATGCCAAACTCAGTGGGCACACTTTTCAAACTTCATTTTGTTCAATCTCTTTGTGACATTTGGAAATACTGACTACTTAATCTGTTTTGAAATTCTATCTCCCTTTGCTTTCTGGGATGCTAATACCTCTCCTACTTCACGGCCTATTATTTGTCAGTTTGTTGGCACCTAATTCTCCATCTACCCTTAATGCCCATGTCTCAAGGTTCCTCCTTGCACTGGCTGTCTCTCCCTTCTCTCTTTGAAGTTGCAGGTTGAATGATTTCATTCATTTCCATGGCTCAAGCAATCATTGATAATGCTGACATACACATTTCCAGCAGTTCCTGATATTTTGATGGGGCCATTTTGATTCAGCCTTCAGAAGAAACCTTTTTATTTTCACTCTTGAAATGTTTGAAACTGGTAGTCACATCCTATCCCTGGGCTTCATCCCATGAAATTAAATATGTTTCATTGTTGAACTCAACTCAGTCATATAATGAATGCTTAAACATTACAGTTTCTAGAAAACAACAGAATGCCCAAATCCTTTTATGAAGCTAAGAAAATTGGACAAAAATGGCCCTGGCTCAGTCAAATATAATATGAAGAACAAACCCTCCAATTATGAATATAATTACAAACTTCTAAGTAAAATATTAACAACTTGAATTTAGCATTATGGTAAATTTGTGGTTTATTCAGGAATGCAACAACAAAAAAACATTACCATGTAAATAGATGCTAGGCAGTCATTTGACAAAACTTAAAATTCATCCTCAAGCTCAGGCTTGAAAATCAAACATATCTGATTTAGAATTGTATGTTATTCACTTATAGCTATCTTTCCATTGGATGTAAATTAACCTATTCTGGAAGCTAGTTCCACTAATTTTTAAAATTAGTCTAGACTGCCTTAATCCTCTGGTTTGAAATACATCTCAAACTTTCCTTTACATAATATTCTTTATCTTTGAATTACATGTTTAACATCTGTTTTCTCCACCAGACTGAAACCACCTGAAGACATGCCTTGCTATTCACCATGTGTAGCTTAATATGTGTGAGTATGCATGACCAATTATAGAATTTGTGGGATCCAATGCAAAGTGAAAATGAGAGTCTCCTTTTCCAAAAATAATTAAGAATTTCAAGACAGTGACTGCAGAGCATTAAATCAAACCCAGAGCCCTTTCTAAGCACAGGCCCCATGTGTTCTACACAGAACACATGCCCATGAAGAAGTCCTTCGTGTGTGTGTGTGTGTGTGTGTGTTTGAAATATGTTGAATATTATGCCTGGAAAATTAAGTTACAGGAACTTCAGAAAATATCTATAGACAGAATGATATCTAGCATTCAGATCTCAGACTACAAAGAATGGTCATATTAAGTTGGGTAAAAATACTACAGATAATTATCAAGAAAAGATTTTTCAGTTACCCATAATGAACTATTTAGATTGAAGATTGTAGAACATTTAAAAAGACATTAGTTAATCTTTAACAATTCTCTCTTTAAGTTGATATTCATATTGCTTTGTTTCCATTTTTTTCAGTACATTGTACTAATCATTCTGAAAATGTCTTCCTTCTTAATGTTTATTGGTTATATATAATGTTTATTGGTTATAATATAAATTGGTTTATAGTATATATAAACTATATACTACTTTGTTTACATATTTGCTTTCCTGCACAATTCTTGTGTCTACGAGTGAACATAAAGGTAACCACTCCATTTCTCTATTATAAAACATTGGCATATAAAAATTCATAAAACATTTCTTTTTTCCTTATCTATCTGTCTTATGAAAAATAATGTTCAGTTTATCAAAATAGCAAACACGCATTTAAGACTACATTTGGATTTTTTTTCAAATGGTATTAATTCTGTCATAGAAGAAAATAACTTGATGTAGTTAGAATGTGCCAATTTTCATATAACAATAAAAATGCCAAATGCTTTACGAATATTGTCTTCAGAGTGATTTTTCACGTTTGGGGTCAGAGTCCAGTGTGGAATTTACATCTCCTCTCCTGGAGCTCTGAATAATTTCCAATCATGCTCCCCAAAAGTTCAGTTATGCACAAGCCCTTGTTCAACCAGGTTTTATGATGATTGTATGAAAAAGGAAGATGGATTTCCTGTTGAGCAAGTTATTGGTGGATGCTCTTTTATCTGCCCCTGAAGTGTTAAAACAATTTTAAAAACCTGCAGGCTGTGTGCAATTACATACCTCAATGCTGCTGTCAGGGATTTTAAATAAATCAATAGCCAAGCTAGTTGTGTTTAGTTACAGCATTCATTTTTACCAGTTACTCTGGCCTCCTGTTTCTCTGCTCCCCACCTCCAGGCTAGGTTCCAGTCAGATGGAAATACTTGGCTTTCCCCACCACATTCTGCCTCCTGTTCTCATTTGTTTCCCTTGTTCTCTTCCCCTTTCCTCCTATTCCCCTCCTGCCTTCACATACTTTCCCTTCCACACATGTTCTCGCTCATGCATCTCACTCAGTTGTCCCCTCTCATTCCGTTACTTTCTGCATGGCTGTGTGCTAGATATTGTTCTAAGTGGAAGTCAGCTTGGCTGAACGCAGGGAGGACAAAGGCCATGGGTACCAGAGGGAGTCACAGAGGACAGCAGGGCCCAGATCACACAGGGCCTTGAAAGCCCAGTGTGCAGTGGGAAGTGGCCAGAGAGTGGTCACAGAGGGTGGCAAATGTAAATAAATATGCTGCTGCTATGAAGAGAATGAAAGGGTTGTGGGCAAGAGTGAAAGCTGGAAGATCCCCTAGACAGCAGGGTTTTAATGGTTTACCCTTAGGCAATTCACAGAATAGATTCGGGATTTATTTTAGAGGTACAGTTGACAGGACTTGCCTATGGGTTGGATGTGAGAAGTGAGACTAAAAGAGAAATAGAAATCCAAGTTTCAGGCTTAAGCAACACCGCCTCACTCTCTATTTCATTGTTTTTCTCCCTTCTTTCTTTTCCTCTTTTCTTCATTCACACTATAGCAGAATCTGGAATGTTCACATGGCCAAGTTAATTGACCTGCTCGGGTCTCAATTCAGAATTCACAAACTCCAGAAATTTTCCCTGAGGTCCCCATACTGGGGCAAAGGCACATTCACATGATATGTGACCCTGTCTCTCTCCTGGCATCAATGTCTACATTGTTCACAGGACTTCTAACACAGGGGTCCAAGTGCGGACTCTAGAGCTGGTTTACAGTAGGTTTGTGTCCCAACCCTGTTACTAACCAGCAGAGTGAATCTGGCAGATACTTAAGGAAGTCTCAGTTCCTACGTCTGTGAAGCGCAGATAACAAAACTGTCTACCACACAGAAAATTTTGCTTGAGATGACATACATAAAAGACTTAGCACAATACTAGTACAGAGGAAACGCTAGATAAATGATAGCCATAACACTATTATCACTGTGATTACTTTACATTACCCACCTTCATTTAAGCAGGATTTCTGCAGAATATCAGAAATCAAATGAAAACAGAAAATACCTAAATAATTCAGACCTAGAAAAAAAAATAACCCTTCTGTAACAGACAGTCAAGATGGATAAGTTGATTTATTAGCCAATTCAGATGAATGCACACGAAGCAGTCATTGTTACCATCTATTGTCAGTCTCCAATTTCTCCACCTAATTTGGGCTTTGATTATCAGGTCCAAAGATAGCACTTACCAGATTAGGTGGACACACCGGGTTATTTTTCTTTGAGGTCTCACCTGGGCAGGTGCATGTACAAAAGACAGAGAGGAAGGAGACTAGAGAGGTTAGAGAGGCTGAGGGCGTGGCCCGTGGCCCTCTTAATCATTCTTTACTTCCTTTTTTTTTTTTTTTTTAAACAAGACGACTGACTTGGCGTCGTCCACCACCACATCCGCGGCAAGAGCTGCGACGCCTCCTCCCTGGCGTCCGCTTGCAATAGCCCAGTTTTCGCCCTACACATCTGTGGCTTCTGTGGACACATTAGCAACCGATGCTTTTAGATCCTAGTCGCCCGCCTTTGCCAAGGCGGTTTAGAGGTCATCTGGAAAGTCTTTGCCTCGAATCGCCCCGATTCAGGCTAACTCATTCCTTCTGCGGTGCTTTGGGACTCTGCGCCCTCCTCTGGTCCTGGTCCAGGTGCACAGGAAGCGCTAGGGGAGGACGCAGGTGACCAGGAGAAGGAGGTGTGCGGGGAGGTGAAGGTGCCCCAGTGATTAACTCAGAGATCGAACCTGCAGACCAAGCGCAAAGTAGAAACTGAAAGTACACTGTCGGCTGATCCTACGGAAGTTATGGGAAAGGCAAAGCGCAGAGCCGGGCCGTGGTGTGTGACGCCCCCCTTGGGATGGATGAAACAGCAGGCGCGGCGTGGGTAGGAGGAACCAGCTGCAGAGACTGCCCTAGCCGGCACGGACTCCCGGCAACTCCGCGGAAGACCAGGGTCCTGGGAGTGACTATGGGCGGTGAGAGCTTGCTCCTGCTGCAGTTGCGGTCATCATGACCACGCCCGCCTCCCGCAGACCATGTTCCATGGTAAGCGCTCCTCTCCCGGGCGCATAAATTCGCTCGCGCGGCACGCCAGGGTACTCTGGGACATGCTGCGGGGCCCCGCGCCCAGGCGCGTCCGGGAAGAGCCCGGCCTTGCACTTTGGATCTGCGGAGAGCCCTGGCTGCTCTGCCCTTGGGCAGCCGGCAGCCTCACCCGAGTACTCTGGCCCATCACCACTTGCACCTGGGGCTGCTGAGCCTGGCGGGCTGCGTGGGAGAAGCAGTCCCCGACGCCTGCTCTCTGTCCCGAGACCGGGCGCTGCAGCCTCCGAGCCGCTCAGCGGTGGCAGCCCGCGCCCAGATCCCAATGCTCTCAGTCAGTCTCCCCTCGCCAGCGCTGCCCGCTGTCAACCCGGCGCCCAACCCACCCTCCCCGGGCTCCTGGTCGCGCCACGGTACTCACAGGTGCCCCGGGATCGGCGAGGATCTGGGCTCTTGCAGCTCCAACCCCTTAGAGAAGCGAAAGCGAAGCTCCCACGGGACACGCTTTTAAACCTCAAGGGGACAGGTCTCTGGAAAACCCCGTTTTTCCTCATTGAGGCTGGGAGTTTCCAACTGGGGCTGTACCTTGTGTCTTTTGCTGGGAACCCAAGTGCTCGGGCTGGCACAAGGCCACTTTCGGGTTTTGGTTTCTTTCCTATATGGGTACTCATGGACGGAGGCAGGATTAACAGGCATAATTCTAAATTCTAGACCCTTGCCGAGATTTAGTCTATTTTATCTGTGCGAAATACGGACTTAAAATGGACAAGGGCAGAGTTGAGGAGAGCTGGATTCCCGTTGGCAGCCATATGGCCAAGGTAACGGGTCCAAAAGCTGACGGGAAGAAAAAAGGGGGAAAAGAGATGTGAGTGGAGAGGATTTGCTGAGGGAAATTCTACTTCTTTATAGTAGATACTTCCTTAAGCAAAAGGAGACGGGTGCGGCAGGGTGCCAGAATGGGGAGCAGATTGTTCTTGTGTTTGATGCCTGGTCTGTGCCCTTTCCTGGCGGCACCGTTAGATCAAGAGACCTATCCCTACTCACAGGTATTAAAGCATCAAAAATTGACATAGTCAAGAAGTACCTGATCAGTAGCAAAGTAAAGGGGGGTGGGGAGCGGGTTTAGCGTATAGAAGATTTGTAATGGGCGTCCTCCAGAACTTTAATATAGAATTAGAAATTAGGTATATTCCTGTTTTCCTTACAATGCCCATGGATCTCCTGCAATTGCTTTTTTCTGGACCACTCCCAGATCTAATCTTTCCATCACCTCTGATCTGGAGTGGAGAGGTAAAACAAGAAAAGGAAGCTAAGGTGCCCATTACTAACAAGGAACCTCTATTTCCTGAAGTATATCTATACCAATCGTGCATCATAAGTTATCAGCAACCAAAATATTAGAATTCTAAACTCCTAATAATAATAATTATGAGTGATTTTTTTCCAGTAGAGTTCACTAGAAGGTTAAGGATAGGCTTACCTTTTTTTTTTTTTTTAACATCTTTAATGGGGTATAATTGCTTTACAATGGTGTCTTAGTTTCTGCTTTATAACAAAGTGAATCAGTTACACATATACATATGTTCCCATATCTCTTCCCTCCTGCGTCTCCCTCCCTCCTACCCTCCCTATCCCACCCCTCCAGGCGGTCATCGAGCCAATATCCCTGTGCCATGCGGCTGCTTCCCACTAGCTATCTACCTTACGTTTGTTAGTGTATATATGTCCATGCCTCTCTCTCGCCCTGTCACAGCTCACCCTTCCCCCTCCCCATATCCTCAAGTCCGTTCTCCAGTAGGTCTGTGTCTTTATTCCTGTCTTACCCCTAGGTTCTTCATGACATTGTTTTCTCTTAAATTCCATATATATGTGTTAGCATACGGTATTTGTCTTTCTCTTTCTGACTTACTTCACTCTGTATGACAGACTCTATGTCTATCCACCTCATTACAAATAGCTCAATTTCATTTCTTTTTATGGCTGAGTAATATTCCATTGTATATATGTGCCACATCTTCTTTATCCATTCATCTGATGATGGGCACTTAGGTTGTTTCCATCTCCGGGCTATTGTAACTAGAGCTGTAATGAACATTTTGGTACATGACTCTTTTTGAAGTATGTTTTTCTCAGGGTATATGCCCAGTAGTGGGATTGCTGGGTCATATGGTAGTTCTATTTGTAGTTTTTTAAGGAACCTCCATACTGTTCTCCATAGTGGCTGAACCAATTCACATTGCCACCAGCAGTGCAAGAGTATTCCCTTTTCTCCACACTCTCTCCAGCATTTATTGTTTCTAGATTTTTTTTAACATCTTTATTGGAGTATAATTGCTTTACAATGGTATGTTAGTTTCAGCTTCACAACAAAATGAATCAGTTATATATATACATATATTCCCATATCTCTTCCCGCTTGCGTCTCCCTCCCTCCCACCCTCCCTATCCCACCCCTCCAGGCGGTCACAAAGCACCGAGCTGATCTCCCTGTGCTATGCGGCTGCTTCCCACTAGCTATCTACCTTACGTTTGGTAGTGTATATATGTCCATGCCTCTTTATCGCTTTGTCACCGTTTACCCTTCCCCCTCCCCATAGCCTCAAGTCCATTCTCTAGTAAGTCTGTGTCTTTATTCCTGTTTCACCCCTAGGTTTTTCATGACATTTTTTTTTAAATTCCATATATATGTGTTAGCATACGGTATTTGTCTCTCTCTTTCTGACTTACTTCACTCTGTATGACAGACTCTAGGTCTATCCACCTCATTACAAATAGATCAATTTCGTCTCTTTTTATGGCTGAGTAATATTCCATTGTATATATGTGCCACATCTTCTTTATCCATTCATCCAATGATGGACACTTAGGTTGTTTCCATCTCTGGGCTATTGTAAATAGAGCTGCAATGAACATTTTGGTACATGACTCTTTTTGAATTATGGTTTTCTCAGGGTATATGCCCAGTAGTGGGATTGCTGGGTCATATGGTAGTTCTATTTGTAGCTTTTTAAGGAACCTCCATACTGTTCTCCACAGTGGCTGTATCAATTTACATTCCCACCAACAGTGTAAGAGGGTTCCCTTTTCTCCACACCCTCTCCAGCATTTATTGTTTCTAGATTTTTTGATGATGGCCATTCTGACTGGTGTGAGATGATATCTCATTGTAGTTTTGATTTGCATTTCTCTAATGATTAGTGATGTTGAGCATTCTTTCATGTGGTTGTTGGCAGACTGTATATCTTCTTTAGAGAAATGTCTATTTAGGTCTTCTGCCCATTTTTGGATTGCATTGTTTGCTTTTTTGTTATTGAGCTGCACGAGATGCTTGTAAATTTTGGAGATTAATCCTTTGTCAGTTGCTTCATTTGCAAATATTTTCTCCCATTCTGAGGGTTGTCTTTTGGTCTTGTTTATGGTTTCCTTTGCTGTGTAAAAGCTTTGAAGTTTCATTAGGTCCCATTTGTTTATTTTTGTTTTTATTTCCATTTCTCTAGGAGGTGAGTCAAAAGGATCTTGCTGTGATTTATGTCATAGAGTGTTCTGCCTATGTTTTCCTCTAAGAGTTTGATAGTTTCTGGCCTTACATTTAGGTCTTTAATCCATTTTGAGCTTATTTTTGTGTATGGTGTTAGGGAGTGATCTAATCTCATACTTTTACATGTACCTGTCCAGTTTTCCCAGCACCACTTATTGAAGAGGCTGTCCTTTCTCCACTGTACATTCCTACCTCCTTTATCAAAGATAAGGTGACTATATGTGCGTGGGTTTATCTCTGGGCTTTCTATCCTGTTCCATTGATCTATATTTCTGTTTTTGTGCCAGTACCATACTGTCTTGATTACTGTAGCTTTGTAGTATAGTCTGAAGTCAGGGAGCCTGATTCCTCCAGCTCCGTTTTTCATTCTCAAGATTGCTTTGGCTATTCGGGGTCTTTTGTGTTTCCATACAAATTGTGAAATTTTTTGTTCTAGTTGTGTGAAAAATGCCAGTGGTAGTTTGATAGGGATTGCATTGAATCTATAGATTGCTTTGGGCAGTAGAGTCATTTTCACAATGTTGATTCTTCCAATCCAAGAACATGGTATATCTCTCCATCTATTTGTATCATCTTTAATTTCTTTCATCAGTGTCTTATAATTTTCTGCATACAGGTCTTTTGTCTCCTTAGGTAGGTTTATTCCTAGATATTTTATTCTTTTTGTTGCAATGGTAAATGAGAGTGTTTTCTTGATTTCACTTTCACATTTTTCATCATTAGTGTATAGGAATGCCAGAGATTTCTGTGCATTAATTTTGTATCCTGCTACTTTACCAAATCCATTGATTAGCTCTAGTAGTTTTCTGGTAGCATCTTTAGGATTCTCTATGTATAGTATCATGTCATCTGCAAACAGTGACAGCCTTACTTCTTCTTTTCCAATTTGGATTCCTTTTATTTCCTTTTCTTCTCTGATTGCTGTGGCTAAAACTTCCAAAATTATGTTGAATAAGAGTGGGCAACCTTGTCTTGTTCCTGATGTTAGTGGAAATGCTTTCAGTTTTTCACCATTGAGGATGATGTGGGCTATGGGCTTGTCATATATGGCCTTTATTATGTTGAGAAAAGTTCCCTCTATGCCTACTTTCTGAAGAGTTTTTATCGTAAATGGGTGTTGAATTTGTCAAAAACTTTCTCTGCATCTATTGAGATGATCATATGGTTTTTCTCCTTCAATTTGTTAATATGGTTTATCACATTAATAGATTTGCATATATTGAAGAATCCTTGCATTCCTGGAATAAACCCCACTTGATCATGGTGTATGATCCTTTTAATGTGCTGTTGGATTCTGTTTGCTAGTTTTTTTGTTTTTTTTTTTTTGCGGTACGCGGGCCTCTCACTGTTGCGGCCTCTCCCATTGTGGAGCACAGGCTCTGGACGCGCAGGCTCAGCGGCCATGGCTCACGGGCCCAGCCGCTCCGCAGCATGTGGGATCTTCCCGGACTGGGGCATGAACCCGTGTCCCCTGCATTGGCAGGCGGACTCTCAACCACTGCGCCACCAGGGAAGCCCCTGTTTGCTAGTATTTTGTTGAGGATTTTTGCATCTATGTTCATCAGTGATATTGGCCTGTAGTTTTCTTTCTTGTGACATCCTTGTCTGCTTTTGGTATCAAGGTGATGGTGGCCTTGTAGAAGGAATTTGGGAGTGTTCCTCCCTCTGCTATGTTTTGGAAGAGTTTGAGAAGGATAGGTGTTAGCTCTTCTCTAAATGTTTGATAGAATTGGTCTGTGAAGCCATTGGGTCCTGGGCTTTTGTTTGTTGGAAGATTTTTAATCACAGTTTCAATTTCAGTGCTTGTGATTGGTCTGTTCATATTTTCTATTTCTTCCTGATTCAGTCTTTGCAGTTTGGGCATTTCTAAGAATTTGTCCATTTCTTCCAGGTTGTCCACTTTATTGGCATAGAGTTGCTTGTAGTAATCTCTCATGATCTTTTGTATTTCTGCAGTGTCAGTTGTTACTTCTCATTTTTCATTTCTAATTCTATTGTGGGTTACTTTTTATCCTTTTACTTTGACACTTCTTTTGGGAGTTGAAGTAGTTGAGGACGTACTATGTGGTCCTCAATTGTGCTATCTAGTTTAGATAATTTAATCATATTTGAGGACCCAAAAATGGAATAGCAATAAAAACAGAGAACTGAGAAAGATTAAAAAGCCTGAACAAGTATAAAGGAGGGTTACACAGGGTATCACATCAGTGTTGCAATGCCTTAAACAAAAATGGAAAATGTTATTTTGTAGGACCAGCTTACATGTTGATGTCACACATGTGATGTGAGATTGCTTTTCTGGCCTCATCTCTGACACATAACCTAATGCAATAAAGCAAATAATCAGTGTCTTTTTTCCTGAAATAGGAGTACGTGATGCCGTGTTTCAGGAATTGGCCAAGGAAACGCTGTAGTGAGATTCATCTGGAGGAAGATGGACTTTTGTACATTTCCCTTGACTACACACATGCAGTTATTTTTATAGGAAGCAGTGCAGCTCAGCGGCTAACAGCTTAGTTTCTAGACTCTTGGATTTGAATCATGCCTCTTACAAGACATATTTTATATGGGGGAAAAATGTTTGGGTCCCAGATTCTCCATCAGCAAAAATGTTAGTGATTGGTAGTACTTACCTCAAGAAATGGTTATGGGATTAAATGAAATATTGTATGCAGTATTCTAGGATGGCTTTAGAAATGTCTTTAACTGTTGTTTATCATGGGACTTGTGGATAGAATTTATAATCCAATCTTAATATGTTTGTGGAATGTATTAGAATTCTTTATGTGAGCATAATCACATTCATTTTTGTAATCTTAAAAAGCTGATTTTCATATAACATATGGTTATTGCCTACTGTTTATTAACTTTTTCTTTTTTACTCACTTGTACCAATTGTTCATATTAAAGCCAAGTCTTATATATTCAGATAACGTCTTTAATTCCATCTTAAATGTCTTTTGACCATTTCTTTAAAATCCCAGTGAAAATAGGTCTATATAATGTCTATAATAGACAATCAATAAACACTGATCAGTCTTAAACACTAAGGAAAGATTGGATTTGAAGGACTGTTGAAACTAATTTGTTCATGTTCACTTTCACCCCATAACTTAAGCATCTGAGGATTAAATGTATTATTTGGCTTAATTTAAAAACCAACAAGATTTTTTTTTAGACAGCCATCATTCTGGTTTAACCAAATTCCCTACTGAAAACAAATTCTCCAGTTTCAATCCCTTCCGGAAATCTCAAGAAAATTCCACAAGCCCAAGATTGCCTTGCATTATTCTTTATGGTTTGTCTTTTTTGTAACCTAAGGGAAAGTTCAAGGTGGAGGGAAGGAATGGGTATCTATGTATAATCTAAAACAAAAATAAAAGCAGAGTCCTTTTCTATTGTGACAACAATGTCAAAAGCGGGCTCAAACTAGGCAATATTAATATGTTACTGTCTATGTGGTGTGGAGAAAAGACTTCAATTGCAGACCAAACTGTAAGTCATTAATGAGACAGCTGGGAACCTCTGAGATGTGGATTTGAAGCCCTGGGTGTGTTTGCAACATTGTTGGTCAGGCGATTTCAAATCTAAAGAGTTATTGTATTTGGATGGCTGGGTAGATTCTTAGAATTAAGGTGCTTGAGAGTTGAAAGCCCCATTAAGAGATCATTTAGTCTAAAGTGAAGCTTTTATGAGGCTCTGTCCTTCAGTCAGTCACACAACTCATTGGCATACCAACACAAAACCCTGCGTCTCCCTCTGTACATTGCACTGCCCTAGTCTATCTGGGGCTAGCCTATTTAACAACAAAGATGGCAACCAAAGACATGCTTTCCAGATAAGGCAAATATTGTTTTAGAATTGAGAAACTGGTTACTCAAAAAAGACTGAATTTTCCACTAAGCCATCATTTGAAAGCATTGACAAAATGCCATCCAATGAGTAAATGGGTTGATGTGAATTTTGGGAGCACTAATTACTGAAATTTGGAGTGAAGAGGGCACAACAACTAGTGCTCATAGAAAATAAAACCACCTCCTTTATTAAAACATAAAATGTGGACCTTTGAAATGACGTTTATGTATAATAGTAAAAATGCCTCTTTTGCATTCTAGTATTTAATTATTTTGTTATATTTCTTTTAAAGCTCATTTCAAGTTATATGCTGTATAAATTTTCCTTACCATCTACTTCTCGCAAAGTATCCCTGCTGGACATCTGTAAGATGACAGAGAAAGTAAAAAGTTTGGCTCTGTGCAATCTATACAAAGCTAGGACTCAGTAAATAATTAGCAATTGATCACTGTTTGAGAATCTTCAGGATGAAGGGACTGTGGTAGAAGAAAGAGAGGTAGGGCTGTATAATAGTACATGGAAGTGGTTTTCATTCAGAAGACCAAAGTGATGACATGTTATCAGAAGATAATGGGCATTTCTGATCAAATCCTGGTGAAGTAACCAGCTCAGGTTAGAATCCAGACCTGGCACCTTACTATTTATGTTTTATAAAAAGATTAACTAGCAGGTAGGACCCTTTTGCTCCTTAGATAGTAAGTATAAGGCACTGAACAGTGCTTGGTACATGACAGGTACTCAATTAAAGGTAACTAGCCTCATCATCATTATTAATCTCCAAAGCGAATTCTTGCTCATCATGCATATAGAAATTTAGTGGCAGAGCTATGAATAGACTCCACATCTCATCTTGTTTCTCTTACCTTGTTAGGTGTCAGTGACATATTAAGATTAGATGTAGGATTCATGTTTGTTCCCCTATCTGCTGCCCAGCCTACATTCTCTATTGTAAAAATATAGGTCACTAATGGCACATAACTTACTGGGGAGAGCTACTAATTTTTATATGACAGGGAATGATGTAATAGATGAGAATGTTATGGGAAATTTATGATATATTTGACAGTCTTTAGGTTGTTTTCACAATATTAGTTCCTTGGATTCCAAGGAGTATTGTTTGTAATCTTAATCAGGAGAAGGCATACATGTGAAATATCTTGCACTCAACAAGAACAGTTAAAGTTCACTGGGGAAAATCGCAGGAAATATATTGTCAACAATACTTGATGGTTTACAGAAAGATGCAAACAAGACACTCCAGCAGGCTTATGAAGAAATAAAATCAGTCCCTATAAAACCAGATTTTAATGCCTCAGGGAATCACTGGCTTTCTAGCAGTGTATTACTACTGCCCAAAATGATACCATTTATAATTTCATTCCTTTTGATTAACAGTTGCCCCTAAATGAGAAGACTTATTTAAAAATAGATATAAATCATTAGTTTACAGGGTATGAATTTATTTATTGGGTTTTCCTAACATGTCAAGAAGCTAAACAGGGCTGTGTTTGAAGAGAATGTCGGTCTCTGGGCATTTAGAAAAAGAAGATACTGAAAAGATAAGGAGTCTCATAATATAAATATCAACTTTGGCACAGTTCTGAGGAGGGTAAGCCTTCTAGGATCCATCATTAAAAAGAAAGAATATAATCACCGTGCAGTACCATGCAGATAAACTTCCTGCAATGTTGTTTCCAGGAAGCAGCTGGACACTTGAACAACCATCAAGTTTTACATAAATATACAATCACGTGCCTTAGATCACAAAATTTCAAAAATGTATAATTGTTAACCTGTAGTTTACCTGTTTTTCTGTTGATGAGGCAAAGAGATTTTGCTGTCTTCACACTTGTTCTGCATATTCCCAAAGAGTTTTATCTGAATAAAAACTGAAAGAAACCTAGACTCTAAAATATTGTCTTTCTTTGGTAGTTACATAATATTGAACTTTAGAGTTCTTCCTACACTATGTAAAACCAAGATACATTTTAAAAATTATTAGAAATAAGTGGTCAGGCCAATTGAAATACCACCATCAAATGATATAATATGACTTATGACATTTAGCTTATTCTTACTTATTGTTGAATTTAGTTTCTTTTAGGTATATCTTTGGAATTCCTCCCCTGATCCTTGTTCTGTTGCCAGTAGCATCATCTGATTGTGATATTGAAGGTAAAGACGGCGGAGCCTATCAGAATGTTCTAATGGTCAACATCAATGATTTGGTATGTGTTTGTTTTCCTCACGTTTTAACTCACTGGGAAAATTTGAAATATACTGTTGGTATGCAGTTTTATGTTCTAATATTTATTTATATTCCTTGAAATAGGCTGCTAACAATATTTCTTTTTAAGTTGGCATTATTATATTCTGTAAAAAGAATTCTTTCCTAGACCTCAGACTCCCACAGCTGTCTTTCACTACCAAAATTTTTCTGAACATAACTTAGCATAATTATCTGCATTTCCTCACCTCCCATTGATGGTCCCTGTAAAAACATATTATATTAGGAGAAGGAAAATACCGGAATATAATGTTTAAAAATTATCGTGAAAAAGTTGTATAGTTATTCTATTTTATCTGAAAGTGTGTACATGAATATCCTTAGGTATTTTTATACATATGTGTATATATATATAATTTGCTGTTATTTTTTTACTTACTATGGACTTTTAAAATAATAGCTATTATTCTTTAGAGTAGTTTTAGGTTTACAGAAAAGTTGAGGAGAAAGTAGAGAATTCCCATATACCCAGTTTCCCTCTACACAATTTCCCCTATTATTAACATCTGGCATTTGTGTGCTACATTAGTTACAATTGATGAACCAATATTGATACATTGTTATTAACTACATTCCGTAGTTGACATTAGGGTTTACTTTTTGTGCTGCACAGTTCTATGGGTTTTGACAAATGCATCAGGTTGTGGATCCACCATTACAGTATAATACAGAATAGTTTCACTGCCCTTAAAACTTACCTGTGCTCCACTGATTCCTCCCTCCCTCCCTGCCTCTGAACCCATGGCAACCACTGATCTGTTATGGTCTCTGTGGTTAGCCTTTCTACAATGTCATATAGTTGGAGTCATGCAGTATGTAGCTTTTTTAGACTGGATTCTTTCACTTAGCAACGTGTATCTAAGGTTCTTCCATGACTTTTTGTGGCTCAATGCCTCATTCCTTTTTATTTTTAAATAAAATTCCATTGAATGGATGTACTACAGTTTGTTTATCCATTCACTGATTAAAGGATATGTCTTGGTGGCTCCTAATTTTTGGCAGTCACGAATAAAGTTTCTATAAACATTCATGTGCAGGGTTTTGTGTGGACATTTTCAACTCATTTGGATAAATTCCTAGGAGAATGATTGCTGGATCATATGGTAAGACTACGTTTAGCTTTGTATTAAACTGCCATACTGTCTTCCAAAGTGTACCATTTTGCATTCTCACCAGCAATGAATGAGAACTCCTGACATTTGGTGTTGTCAGTGTTTTAAGTTCTAGCCATTCTAATAGGTGTGTCTTGATACCTAATTGTAGTCTTAATTGGCAATTCCCTAATGTCATATGATGTTGAACATCTTTTCATATACTATTGCCATCTATATATCTTCTTTGGTGAGGTATCTGAACTCACATCTTATCTATCTTAACAATATTGAATCTTACTAACCATGATCATGGAAATCTTTCTATTTATTTAATTTTTAAATTTCTTTCATCAGAAGTTTGCACTTTTCCTTGTGTTGATCTTGTTAGTATTTTGTTAGAGTTATATCTAAGTATTTTGTATTTTTGGTACTTTTGTAAACGGTGTTCTGTTTTGAATTTCAAATTCCAGTTATTTATTGCAGGTATATAGGACAGCAATTGACTTTTGTATATTAACCTTGTATCCTGAAACCTTTCTATAATTGCTTTCTAGTTCCAGGAGGTGTTGTTGTTGTTGTTATTGGTTTTTTGGGGTTTTCAACATAGACAAATAAGTCATCTACCAAAATTAATTTTTTTACAGTTTAAGAGCTGTATTAAAATAATGGGATGTGTTGTTTTAACAGTGACCAGTACTTGAAACCCCAAATGACAAAGGAAAACCATCTCAGATGTTCATAAGATGGGAGGAAATTGTCTAACCTTTCCCTTTCCCCTCCTCCACTCTACTGTCTTTTCCGCATACTCATAGAGAAGTGGCATGACACCTTGGGAAATTCAGTGTTATACCTCTTGGAGGGATATGGAAAACTCAAGATGATACGTATTGAACACTGTAACACAGAGAAATGCTGATTTTGTCCACTGACAAAAAAAAAAAGTGCTCACTACGTGGTAATTGCCCCATTTTATATTTCATTAATTGGGGCATTTTTTGCATTAAATTATGCTACTAAATTAATCATTTTGAGTTAAGATAATGTTTTTTACTTGTTACTTACTCTTATTACCTTCATTTCACAGAGGAAAAATCTGAGACCCAGGGCCACCCAGTTAAGTGGCAGAGCCAGGATCTGAGCCTCTGCTGTTAACCAGCACGCTCTCCTGCCTTCCAATAACAATCTCTCTGCCAGTTTATTCATTCAGCAAACATTTATGTGGAGCCTATTATGTGCCAGTTATTATGGAAACCCCTTTTTTTGTGGTGGGGTGGTGGAGGTGTGGCAGTAGACACAAAAGTGGACCAGATACAGACCCTTCTTTTAAGAAGCTTTCGTTTGGTGATGGTTAAGTCTTGGTGTGAAGAATGCAAGTTGCAGCTTGAAAAGGAGTGGCTGTCATACTCTCATTTCAGACAGACTGGTTGTGAGTCAGATTTGGAAACAAAGAGATATAAACTGTGTTCTAGGAGGAGTTGAATAGATCAGCTTGATCCTAGGAGAGAAACCATATTGTGGGATAGTGTGCTGATCTCCAGACTTTTTAGACGGTACACCCTTTAGTAAAACTATCTTGAGCCTGCACTTCCAATATACATTAGCATTTATTTATATGTCATAGCATTTTCATAGTAATTTTGCACACATTAGTAATGATAAATACCAAATAATGAAAATTTACAAAAGATGAGGAAAAAATGTAGATAGAGTTCCTAAAAATTTTCCTCCCATGCTTGCAGTGGATTGTTCATTGTGGACTCCGCTTTGAAAAGACTGCTGACATAGTGGAAGACACAAGTGGATATATGTTATAACAAGATTGTCAGTGGTCTTGATGTGATGGTATTTAGACAACCAAAAGTCAATAGTGATTTGATCATAAAAGTAACATTGAATTACAATGCAAATTTTGAGCATTTACTATGTGCAATGTGAGCCATTAAAAATAAGATAGTCCTTGCTCTTCTATAATTTATGAGGATAAAGTATACACATGTCACTATAATACAAAATGATAATAGCAGTGCATTAAAAAACAGTTTCATACACATTATTTTATTTGAGCTCCATAATATCTCTATGAGGTGATAATAATAATAACAACTAACACAAATTTAGGGTTTACTATGTGCCAGAACTGCTCTGACTACTTTCCATGTAATAATTATATAATTCTTACGATAATTCCAGGTAATGAGAAAACTGAGACCTGGACCACATAGCTGGCAAGTGGCAAGGCTTGAATTCAAACCCAAGCAATCCGGTTCCAGAAAAAGCCCTCATTATTATGAGGCAAAGCAGATAATAGCCCTGGTTTTTTTGTTTGTTTCTTTTTTTGTTTTTTGAGGGAAAACACAAGATAGTTATGATGAGAACATAATGAAAGAAGAGTATCAGGGACACTAGATGGTGACTGAACCAGTTGAATTGTAGGGAAAGGTGACGGGGGGCTGCACAGCTATTCTGAATACTGTTAAAATCATCCAGAGCAGGTCAATAAGGTAGAATTGAGTTGTAGAAGTAAGAAAATAGGAATGATGGGAACTATTACATAGAGTCCAAATAGGGCCCAGGGTAAGAGTGAGACTCATTTTTCCACCTAGCTCAGAGGGAATGGGAGGTTCATAATAAATAACAAAGGTCCTTCTTCTATATGGTCTACTAAATAAGGAATTCAGATTCCTAGAACTGGGATGACTAAGTTCAATAGAATCAGCACTTTAAGCTTCTTAATACATATTACCAAATTATTTTCCAGAAAGGACCCATCAGTTTACAGTTCTTACAACAATATATGAGATCATCATTTTTGTCAGCATTTTTATTTTTGATAATATCTGCCAGGGTAGTAAGAAAATAACGTTCTGTTTTGATTTACATTTCTTTGACTGCTAGTGACATTGACTGTTTTTTTTTTAACATGTATCCATCGTTTATGTTTTCTGTGTTTATTTTGCATTGAGATAAAATTCAATGTACTCTCTAAAGTGTACAATTTAGTGGCTTTTAGTGTATTCACAAGCTGTGCAATCATCATCATTATCTACTTCCAGAACATTTGCATCACCTCAAAGAGTGATAAAACCATTTGCTCTAGCTTTCCATTCCTCATTAGCAGACCCTGGTAGCTACTAATCTACTTTCTGTTTCTATGGATCTGCTTTTTCTAGGTGATTCATACAAATGGAATCATACCATACACAGCCTTTTGTACTGGACTTCTTTCACTGAGCGTAATGTTTTCAAGATTCACCCATATTATAGCATGAATCAGTACCTCATTTCTTCTTATAGATCAATAATCTGTTGAATGTATATACCACATTTCTGTTTATCCATTCATCTGTTGAATGGATAAGTTGTTTCCACTCTTTAGTTATTACAAGTAATGCTTCTTCAAATGTTAGTTGTACAAGTTTTTGTGGAATATTCTTTGATATACACCTACAAGTGGAATTGCTGGGTCATATGGTAACTCTATTTTTAACTTTTGAGGAAATGTCAAACTATTTCCAAAGTGACTGTACCATTTTACACTCACACCATCAGTGTATGAGGAGGGTTCCAATTCCCCCGTATCCTCACCAAAACTTGTTGTCTGACTTTTTTACTCTAGTCATCCTAGTGGGTGTGAAGTGGTATCTCACTTTTCCTTTGATTTACATTTCCCTGATGACTGATGATGTCAAGCATCTTTTCAATATTGACCATTCTTACTGGCCATTTGTGTATCTTCTTTGAAGATTTTTTTTTTTCAAATACATTGCTCACTTTTAAATTGGGTCGTCTTTTTATTGTTTGGTTGTGAGAGCTTTTTATGTATTCTGGATACTAGACCTTTATCAGATGTACAATTTGCAAATATTTTTTCCTATTCTCTGTGTTTCTTTTCACTTTCTTTATGGTGTCCTCTAAAGCACAAAAGTTGATTTTGATAAAGTCCAATTTATTTATTCTTCCTTTTTTTGGTAATGCTTTTGGTGTCATATTTAAGAAACTATTGCCTATTCCAAGGTCACAAAGATTTACACTTACATTTTTTCTAAGAGTTTTATAGCTTTAGTTCATATTTAGGTCTTTGATCTATTTTTAGTTAATCTTTGTACGTGATATGAGATAGGGGTCCAAGTTCATTCTTTTCCAGTTGTTCCTGCACCTTTTGTTGAACAGACTATTTCCCCCCATTGAATTGTCTTGGCGCCTTTATTGAAAATCAATTGTACCAAAATGTATGAGTATATTTTTAGATTTCCAATTAGATTCCATTGTCTATATACCCATCCTTTTGTCAGTACCACACAGTCTTGATCACTGTAGCTCAGTAGTTAGTTTTAAAATTGGAAGTGTGAGTCTTCCAACTATGTTTGTTTTAAGATTGTTTTGGCTCTTATGGTTCCTCATCACTTATATTAAATCAATTGTTGATATTTATTCTACTTAGGGATTCTGTTGTTTAAAAGCTTTAGAATTTAAATGCAGTACAAAACTCTGGTGATGCCATTCCTCTGTGCAATAATTATACCACATAACTCCACACACCTGTAATCATGGCCGAGTCAGTGGCAAGGACAGAGGCAATAACAGTGGACAAAGCGGAGACCAGCTTAAGGATATCTTCTCCCTTATACCCCTCAAGATCCTTTGCCATTCTCCTATTGGCTTTTATTGATATTCCCATCACTTGGTGAGAGCTCATTATATATTAAGTATGATAACTTTATGACTGTCATATTTGATGAAAACATTTTCCAGTTTATCATTTACTTTTTATCTTGTTTTTTTTTGATATACAGATTTTATTTTATGTAGTCACATCTATAAAATAGATTTACATATAAAATAGGGCACAATGTAGGCATCAAAATGGGAGCTGCCATTTCCCTCTTTAGGGAGGAGGTCAGTCAAGACTTCATAGAACACATGAATTTTTTTTGTCTTGACTTATTTTCAAAGACAACTTTTTAGAGCAGTTTTAGGTTTACAACAAAATTGAGAGAACGGTACATATTTCTTATGTACCCATGCTCCCATGCATACATAGCCACCCCTATTATCAACATCACTCGCTTTTTTATGAAGTACATTTTTTATGAAGGATGCACCTACATTGACTTATCATAATCACCCAAAGTCCACAGTTTTCCCTTAGGGTTCACTCTTGTATTGTACATTCTATGGATTTGGAGAAAGTATAATGGCATATATCTGTCATTGTATTGTATTATCATACAGAGTATTTTCACTTCTCTAAAAGTCCTTTTATGCTCTGCCTATTTATCTTTCCATTCTCCCCAACCTCTGGCAACCACTGATCTTTATATTGTCTCATTGTTTTGCCTTTTCCAGCTTTATGCCTCCTTTGCCAATCTGTATACCTTTTATTTCCTTGACTTATTGCATTAACAAGGACTTCCAGTACAGTTTTGAAAAGGAGTGGTGTGAGGGGAAATCCTTGCTTTCTACCTGATCTTAGTGGGAAAACTTCGAGTTCCTCACCATTAAGTAAGACATTAGCTGTAGTTTTTTTTGCATAGTCTTTATCAAGGTGAGGAAGTTCCCTATTTTCCTAGTTTGTTGAGAGTTTTTTTCATGAATGGATGTTAGGTTTTGTCAAATGCTTTTCCTGCATCAAACGATAAGATCATGTGATTTTAAAAAATATATATGTTGATGTGGTGGATTAAATTAATTGATTTTTCCAATGTTGAATCAGCCTTGCATGCTGGGAATAAATCCCCCTTGGTTTTGGTGTATAATTCTTTTTTGTATTTTACTGGATTGGATATGCTAATATTTTATTGAGGATTTTTACATCTATGTTGATGAGAGATATTGGCCTGTAGTTTTCTTTTCTTGTCATGTCTTCATCTCATTTTGCTATTAAAGTAATGGTAGCCTCATAGAGTGAGTTAGAAAGTGTTCCCTCTACTTCTATGCTCTGAAAGAGATTGTAGAAATTTGGTCTAATTTCTTTCTTAAATATTTGTTAGAATTCACCAGTGAACCCATCTGGACCTGGTGCTTTCTGTTTTGGAAGGTTATTAATTACTGATTCAATTTCTTCAACAGATATAGGCCTATTCAGATCATCTATTTCTTCTTGTGAATTTTGGTCACAAATAATTCTTGAATCTTAAAATGCATGTAGGTTTTGCAAAATGGAGCAGAACAGGGTTGGGGGTCTCCCCCGGGAAGGGGATAGATCACCTTGCAAATGAATGTAGGTAAGAAAGCAACTGCATGGTGTGGTTGGGTTATAAGATACAAGAAGAGAACCAAATCCTCAGAGGAAGCCTGGACCACTGAGTGCTGGGCCTATTATACAAAGGAGTTTGAATTTTTTATCTAAGCACTAGGAAATCACTGAGGAATTTGGAGGGGAATAAAAGGCATTGAATATAACCACCACAAGAATAGAAATCTTTGTTCTTTGTGTTCACTGCTGTACCCTGAAGGGTTAGAAGTCTCAATAAATATTTGATGAATGAGTGAAGAATGAAATAACATCATCAGATTTTTATCTTATAACTGTTTTCTGGCAACCATGTAGATAATTTGTGTGTTAGGATGGAAAGCAAGGAGACAGTGGGAAACAACTTCAGTGATTTAGGTGTAAATCATTGATGGTTGTAGACTAAGGCAGTGATTCATAACTTTAGCATCTTTCAGATGAACTGAAAGCCTTGTTAAAACACAAATTTCTGGGCCCTACTCCCAGAGGCTCCTATTTTTGAGGAATTTTGGCGATCTGGGAATTCCACTGGATAACTTCACGTATGTCCTTGATGCGTATGGAAAAAATTCATAAAGTTAAAGGAAAATTTAGGATAGTAACCTGATTTTAATCTGATACCTAAATTCTATTGCATCAAATCTGCAAAGCTATATATTACACTCTGCAGGTATCAGCTGCTATGAGGCTTCTTTGTTTTTTTCAGTATTTAGCTCAACCACAGTAAGAAAAGCTACACAATAAATTCAATTAGCCATTATTTTAAAGTTATCCATTTTATTTTAGAATCCATGATTAAACATCTATTTTAAGGATAAATAAAGCAATCTTTTGCAGCATGGAAAAATATATTTTCATTGATAGCCTTGATTAGATTTCTTTTCAGTGAAATAGCATTGCAGTGCAGTATAAAGGACACTGAGTGAAGGATCAGAAGACCTAATTTGTTACTAGCTTTGTTATTAGCAAGCACTGTGATCTTGGATAGCTCATTTAACCTCTTTAGTACTTTTAAATTCCCTATGAAATGTGAAAATTGAATTATCTCTGGGGTCTATCATAGTGCTCAAATTTTTTGAGACAGGGAAAAGAAATCATGTTTTATTTTCTTCTTCCTCTTCCTCCCTTCCTTCATTACTGGCCTTAAATTGATTATTTTCCTCCTTTTATAAATATTTATCAATCTTCTACTATGTGGAATGCTCTGTGTCAAACATTATGCCTCTAAGTTAATAATAATAATAATTAATAATAAGCTATCTGTTGCCAAAAGATATATAATCAAGGACTGGAGTGAAATTTATTCAAAAATAATTATCTTATAAAGCAACAAATAAACCATATTTGTAGAAGAAAAGACTATTCTTTTCCCCATTGATTAGTCCTAGCACCTTGTCAAAAATCAATCAGTTAACTGTAGATGTATGGGTTTATTTCTAGACTCTTCAATTCTATTCCATTCATATACATATTTATCCTGTGCCACTACCAGAGTTTTATTACCATTGCTTTGGATTAAATTTTGAAAGCAGAAAGTGTGAAACCTTCTGGTTTGTTCTTTTCAAGATTGTTTTGGCTGTTTCAGTCCCTTGCAATTCCATAAGACTTTTAGAATCATCTCTTTAATTTCTCAGAAGTAGTCAGCTGGGATTCTGATAAGGATTTTGTTGCCCATATAGATCAATTTGATGGGTATTGCCTTTTTAACAATGCATAACAATGCTTCTTATCCATGAATATAGGATGTTTTCCCATTTATTTAGATCTTCTTTAATTTCTTTCAACAATGTTTTGTAGTTTCCAGACTGTAAGCTTTGAACTTATTTTGTTAAATTTATTCCTAAATATTTTATGTGGCTCTGATGCTATTGCAAATAGGATTGTTCTCTTAATTTCATTTTAAAATTGTCTGTGATTCTTAACTCTATACTCCTTGTATACTTACCTAAGTCTGTGTCTTAGTTCCCCGTACAAGTCTATAAGTATCTTAAGGACAGTTTACATCTGATTCATCTTTGTATCCCACAGAATGCTCAGCACAATACGATGCACATTGTAGTTTTTCATGTAAATAATAATATGAATTGTGATAACGTATAATAAATAACTTATGAATTATAAATTGACACCATAATTTGATGGAAATCCAGAACTTGTTTCAAATAGGCTAAGAAGTCTCTTTTTGTTGAACATCTGTTTGTTTAGAAATTTGTTATGAATCAAATGTCAAGTACTTTTCTGATATCCAATATGAGCTAGTTTTAGATGTTATACAACATTATTTTATCCATAAAAATCGTTTTGCCTAAATATGACTCATATGATTGAATGATGTAATTCTTAGCCACCAAAACAGAGTCTGGTAAAAATAATAAAGACTGATAAATATGGCCAAATACTTTCTGGGAATGACTCAGTCTAATTGCAGGCATATAAAGGGCTGCCCTTTAAATTATAAAATCTAATGATTAATAGTTTATAATTGGTTTTTATCATTTCTAATATCTTTAATTCTGTCTCTGTCTCTATTCCAGGGGCCCTCACAGATTTAAATTCCATAGATAGCTCTCAAATACCCTCAAGTCTATACCTCTTTTGTGAACTTTAAAACCATTCAAGTCAAATACCAATTAGAAATCTCTACCCAGAGGTATGTGGCACAATGGAAGACTGATTATCATCACTTTTAGCCTGTTCCTCCTTCTACATTCTCTGTCTTAGGGAGCAACATTTGCCCAATTATTTAGTCATCAAAGCCTGGACTCCCTCTTAATACATTTGCTCCTTCATCTCATCCATCACCAAATCCTACAGAGTAGTATATTTCCTTAACATCTGTATAAGTCATTCACTCTGTTGACTTCCACTAGCTTAGTCTTAGTTCAGGCAATCATAAAATTTCACTGGAACCACTTCTATACCCTTCAGTAAGCCCCAGCTGATCTCCCTGTCACCTGAGTGCATCTGTCCTCTTTACTGGCACTTGAGTTATCTTTCCAAAATCAAATCTAATACTCTTTCTCTCTCCTTTTCAAAAACTTTTTAATTCTTTAAAGTCTCTCTCCCCTAATATCTGTTGATCTTGCATTTGATTGGTATGTTAACAGAGGCAGCTAAGAAAATAAATGATCAAATTCTAGTTGCATATTACTTTAGAAATATGTCTAAGTATATTATGTTTAAATAACCGTAATTAACTGAGAAAAGATTTAAATTGACTAAATAAAGACTAAATTAGTTCTCTATTAATCAAATTATGCTAGAAGATAAACCAAATTTCCTGTGTATATAATTTAGCAGCATGACTGAATCAGTTACAATCTAACAGGAAAAGTAACCTTTTAAGAGGTAAGTCTTTTCATTCTATTAATGACTTTTTTCTTTTTATGATATTGGAAATTCTTGGAACTATTCTATTTATTTAACATCTTTATTGAAG
This sequence comes from Leucopleurus acutus, assembly GCF_964270905.1. Taxonomy (NCBI): domain Eukaryota; kingdom Metazoa; phylum Chordata; class Mammalia; order Artiodactyla; family Delphinidae; genus Leucopleurus; species Leucopleurus acutus. The sequence goes on along the minus strand of NC_139159.1, from coordinate 22,316,827 downwards.
TATAATTGCTTTACAATGGTGTGTCAGTTTCTTCTGTATAACAAAGTGAATCAACTACATGTATACATATATCCCCATATCCCCTCCCTCTCGCTTCTCCCTACCACCCTCCCTATCCCACCCTTCTAGGCGGTCACAAAGCACTAAGCTGATGTCCCTGTGCTATGCAGCTGCTTCCCATTAGCTATCTATTTTAAATTTGGTAGTGTATATATGTCAGTGTTACTCTCTCATTTTGTCTCAGCTTACCCTTCCCCCTCCCCATGTTCTCAAGTCCATTCTCTATGTCTGCATCTTTATTCCTGTCCTACCCCTAGGTTCTTCAAAACCTTTTTTTTTTTTTTTTTACATTCCATATATATGTGTTAGCATATGGTGTTTGTTTTACTCTTTCTGACTTACTTCACTCTGTATGACAGACGCCAGGTCCATCCACCTCACTACAAATAACTCAAATTAGTTTCTTTTTATGGCTAATATTCCCTTGTATATATGTACCACATCTTCTTTATCTATTCATCTGTCAATGGACACTTAGGTCGCTTCTATGTCCTGGCTATTGTAAATAGAGTTGCAATGAACATTGTGGGACATGACTCTTTTTGAAATATGGTTTTCTCAGGGTATATGTCCAGTAGTGGGATTGCTGGGTCATATGGTAGTTCTATCTTTGATAAAGGAAGCAAGAATATACAATGGAGAAAAGACAGCATCTTCAATAAGTGGTACTGGGAAAACTGGACAGCTACATGTAAAAGAATGAAATTAGAATACTTCCTAACACCATACAAAAAATAAACTCAAAATAGATTAAAGACCTAAATGTAAGACAAGACACTATAAAACTCTTAAAGGAAAACATAGGCAGAAAACTCTATGACATAAATCACAGCAAGATCCTTTTTGACCCACCTCCTAGAGAAATGGAAATAAAAACAAAAATAAACAAATGGGACCTAATGTAACTTAAAAGCTTTTGCACAGCAAAGGAAACCATAAACAAGACGAAAAGACAACCCTCAGAATGGGAGAAAATATTTGCAAATGAAGCAACTGACAAAGGATTAATCTCCAAAATATACAAGCAGCTCATGGAGCTCAATACCAAAGAAACAAACAACCCAATCCAAAAATGGGTAGAAGACCTAAATAGACATTTCTCCAGAGAAGATGTAAAGATTGTCAACAAACACATGAAAAGATGCTCAATATCACTAATCATTAGAGAAATGCAAATCAAAACTACAATGAGGTATCACCTCACACTGGTCAGAATGGCCATCATCAAAAAACTAGAGGATATGGGGAGTGGGAAGGGTAAGCTGTGATAAAGCAAGAGAGAGGCATGGACATATATACACTACCAAACGTAAGGTAGATAGCCAGTGGGAAGCAGCCCTATAGCACAGGGAGATCAGCTTGGTGCTTTGTGACCTCCTGGAGGGGTGGGATAGGGAGGGTGGGAGGGAGGGAGATGCAACAGGGAAGAGATATGGGAACATATGTATATGTATAACTGATTCACTTTGTTATAAAGCAGAAACTAACACACCATTGTAAAGCAATTATACTCCAATAAAGATGTAAAAAAAAATCTACAAACAATAAATGCTGAAGAGTGTGGAGAAAAGGGAACCCTCTTGCACTGTTGGTGGGAGTGTAAATTGATACAGCCACTATGGAGAACAGTATGGAGGTTCTCTAAAAAACTAAAAATAAAACTACCATATGACCCAGCAATCCCACTACTGGCCCTGAGAAAACCATAATTCAGATAGAGTCACATACTACAATGTTCATGGCAGCAATATTTACAATACCCAGGACATGGAAGCAACCTAAGTGTCCACCAACAGATGAATGGATAAAGAAGATGTGGTACATATATACAATGGAATATTACTCAGCCATAAAAAGAAACGAAGTTGAGTTATTTGTAGAGACGTGGATGGACCTAGAGTCTGTCAGACAGAGTGAAGTAAGTCAGAAAGAGAAGAACAAATACTGTATCATAATGCATATATATGCGATTTTAAAAAGCGGTACTGATGAATCTAGTGGCAGGGCAGGAATAAAAATGCAGACGTAGAAAGCAGACTTGAGAACATGGGGCATGGGAAGGGGAAGGTAGGATGAAGTGAGAGAGTAGCATTGACATTTTATGGGGAAGGATGCACACCTCTGTGACTGTATTAAAAGTCATTAAAATGTACACTTTTACATGGCTGATTTGTATGGTATGTGAATTATATCTTAATCAACTTGTCAGAAAATAAAAACTGCACGAAATAAATAAATAAAAATGCTCCTTTTATCTAAAAGAAAAAAAATCTACAAACAGTGAATGCTGGAGAGGGTGTGGAGAAAAGGGAACCCTCTTGCACTGTTGATGGGAATGTAAATTGATACAGCCACTATGGAGAACAGTATGGCGGTTCCTTAAAAAACTAAAAATTAATGACTTTGTAAAGTTGTAAAAATGAAATAAAAATACACCAGTTAAAAGACAGAGACTCTCTGAGTGGATAAAAAAAAATGAGACCCAATTTTATGTTGTCTACACGAAACCCAATTTAAATAAAAAGACACATAAAGGTTAAAAGTGAAAAGATGGAGAATGATATGTCATGTTAACCTTAATCAAAAGAAAGCTGAAGTAGCTATATTCATTTCAGACAAAGCTGACTTCAGAGCAAGGAAAACTCTCAGGAATAAACAGGGGAATTACATAATAATAAAGGGGTCAATTCTCTAAGAAAACATAAAATTCTTTTTTTTTTTTTTTTTTTTTTTGCGGTACGTGGGCCTCTCACTGTTGTGGCCTCTCCCGTTGCGGAGCACAGGCTCCAGACGCACAGGCTCAGTGGCCATGGCTCACGAGCCGAGCCGCTCCGCGGCATGTGGGATCTTCCCAGACCAGGGCATGAACCCGTGTCCCCTGCATTGGCAGGCAGACTCTCAACCACTGCGCCACCAGGGAAGCCCACATAACAATTTTTAATGTGATTGTGCCTAACAACTGCATTGAAACCTTGGGAGCAAAAACTGATAAAATGCAAGAAGAAATAGATAAAACCACTGTTATAACTGGAGATTTCAACACTCCTCTAGCAGTAATTGACAGATTCAGCAGACAGAAAATCAGTAAGGATGTAATTGAACTAAAAAGCACTGTAAATTAACCAGACCTAATTGACATTTGTAAAATAATTAATCCAACAACTACATGATACACACTTTGTGCAAGTTAACATGGAATTTTCAATAGGGTTGAACACATTCTGAGTCACGAAATATACCTTAACAAGTTTTTAAAAAATAGAAGTCATGCAAACTATGCTCTCAAACCAAAATGTAATTAAACTAGAAATCAACAACAGAAAAATAGATGGAAAATACCAAAATATTTGAAGATTAAAAAACACACTTTTAGATAACATATGGATCAAAGAAGAAGTCTCAAGAGAAATTTTAAAATATTTTGAACTAAATGAAAATAAAATACATATTAACAAAATGTGTGTAACACAGTAAAAGCAGTACCTAGAACATTGAATGCATATATTAAAAAAGAAGAAAGAGGTAAGTTAATTCTCTAAGATTCCATATTAGGAAAATAGAAAAAAGAGAACAAATTAAAACTAAATTAATCAGGCAGATGACATGATACTATACATAAAGAATCCTAAAGATGCTACCAGAAAACTACTAGAGCTAATCAATGAATTTGGTAAAGTAGCAGGATACAAAATAAATGCACAGAAATCACATGCTTTCCTATACACTAATGATGAAAAATCTGAAAGAGAAATTAAGGAAACACTCCCATTTACCACTGCAACAAAAAGAATAAAATACCTAGGAATAAACTTACCAAGGGAGACAAAAGACCTGTATGCAGAAAACTATAAGACACTGATGAAAGTAATTAAAGATGATACAAACAGATGGAGAGATATACCATGTTCTCAGATCAGAAGAGTCAACATTGTGAAAATGACTCTACTACCCAAAGCAATCTACAGATTCAATGCAATCCCTATCAAACTACCAATGGCAATTTTTACGGAACTAGAACAAAAACTTTCACAATTTGTATGGAAACACAAAAGACCCCGAATAGCCAAAGCAATCTTGAGAATGAAAAATGGAGCTAGAGAAATCAGGCTCCCTGACTTCAGACGATACTACAAAGCTACAGTAATCAAGACAGTATGGTACTGGCACAAAAACAGAAATATAGATCAATGGAACAGGATAGAAAGTCCAGAGATAAACCCACACACATATGATCACCTTATTTTTGATAAAGGAGGCAAGAATATACAATGAAGAAAAGACAGCCACTTCAATAAGTGGTGCTGGGAAAGCTGTACAGCTACATGTAAAAGAATGAAATTAGAACACTCCCTAACACCATACACAAAAATAAGCTCAAAATGGATTAAAGACGTAAATGTAATGGCAGATACTATAAAATTCTTAGAGGAAAACATAGGAAGAACACTCTATGACATAAATCACAGCAAGATCCTTTTTGACCCACCTCCTAGAGAAATGGAAATAAAAACAAAAATAAACAAATGGGACCTAATGAAACTTAAAAGCTTTTGCATAGCCAAGGAAACCATAAACAAGATGAAAAGGCAACCCTCAAAATGGGACAAAATATTTGCAAATGAAGCAACTGACAAAGGATTAATCTCCAAAATTTACAAGCAGCTCATGCAGCTCAATATCAAAAAAAGCAAACAATGCAATCCAAAAATGGGCAGAAGACCTAAATATAGCTATTTCTCCAAAGAAGATATACAGATTGCCAACAAACACATGAAAGGATGCTCAACATCACTAATCATTAGAGAAATGCAAATCAAAACTACAATGAGGTATCACCTCACACCAGTCAGAATGGGCATCATCAAAAAATCTAGAAACAATAAATGCTGAGAAAACCATAATTTCTACCCTGAGAAAACCATAATTCAAAAAGAGTCATGTACCACAATGTTCATTGCAGCTCTATTTACAATAGCCAGGACATGGAAGCGACCTAAGTGTCCATTGACAGATGAATGGATAAAGAAGATGTGGCACATATATACAATAGAATATTACCCAGACATAAAAAGAAATGAAATTGAGTTATTTATAGTGAGGTGGATGGACCTAGAGTCTGTCATACAGAGTGAAGTAAGTCAGAAAGAGTAAAACAAACACCATATGCTAACACATATATATGGAATCTAAAAAAAAAAGTGGTTCTGAAGAACCTAGGAACAGGACAGGAATAAAGACACAGATGTAGAGAATGGACTTGAGGATATGGGGAGGGGGAAGGGTAAGCTGGGATGAAGTGAGAGAGTGGCATGAACATATATACACTACCAAATTTAAAATAGATAGCTAGTGGGAAGCAGCTGCATAGCACAGAGACATCAGCTCAGTGCTTTTTGACCATCTAGAGGGGTGGGGTAGGGAGGGTGGGAGGGAGGGAGATGTAAGAGGGAAGAGATATGGGGATATATGTATAAGTATACCTGATTCACTTTGTTATAAAGCAGAAACTAACACACCATTGTAAGGCAATTATACTCCAATAAAGATGTTAAAAAAAACCTAAATTAATCAGAAGAAAAGAATTAACAAAATTTAGAGAATAAATTGAAAACAAAAAATTAATAGAGAAACTCATTGAAACTGATATCTGGTTCTTTGAAAGATGAATAAAATTGGTAAACCACTCTCCAGCCAGGATCACCAAGAAAATAAGAAAGAAGACAAATTACTAATGTTAGAAATAAGATGGGTCATTACTACTAGTTCCATAGATATTAAAAGAATAATAAAGGAATATTACTGTGATGTTTAATTTTGTGGGTCAACTTCGCTTGGCTATGGTAATCAGTTGCTTGGTCAAACACCAGTCCATATGTTGCTGTGAAGGTATATTTTAGATGATATTAACATTTAAATCTATAGACTATGAAGAAAACAGGTTACCTTCCTGATGTGGATGATCCTTGTTTGTTATGGACTAAATGCCTGTATTATTCCCAAAATTCATATATTGAAGCCCTAAATTCAACTGTGATGGTATTAGGTTGGGACTTCAGGAGGTAATTTTAGATGAAGTCATGAAAGTAGGGTACTCATGATGGGATTAGTGCCCTTATAAGAAGTGGAAGAGACACTAGAGCTTCCTCTCTCCATTATGTGAGGACATAGTGAGAAGATGGTCCTCTGAAAGCCAGGAGATTCTCACCAGGAACCAACTTGACTGGCACCTTGATCTTGGACTCTCCAGCCTCCAGAACTGTGAGAAATAAATATCTATTGTTTAAGCCACCTAGTCTGTGGTATTTTGTTATAGCAACCTGAGCAGACTAAGACATCAGTCAATCTCTTGAAAACTGTAAGAGTAAAGACTGTGTTCTCCCAAGGAAGAACGAATTCTGCCTCCAGATTGCCTTCAGATACAAGATTCCAACATCAACTTCCCTGAACCGCCAGCCTACTGAACTATCCTGCGAATTTTGAACTTCCCAGTCCCCAAAATCACATGAGCTAATTACTTAAATATAAATATATATATGTATGTATGTATATACCCCCTATTTGTTCTGTTTTTCTGGAGAACCTTGCCTAATGAATTATGAACAATTCTATGCCCACAAATTTGATAATTTAGATAAATGAACCAATTCCTTAAAAGACACAGTGACCAAAAGTCACACATGAAGAAACAGATGATCTGGATAGGTCTATTTTCTTTACTAAAGAAATTGAATCAACAATTAATAACTTTCCAAAACACAAAATTCCAGGTTCAGATGGTTTCACCGGTGAATTCTACCAAACATTTAGGGAAGAAAGTATACCAACTCTCTACAAACTCTTGTAGAAGTAAAAACAGAGAGAATATTTACTCACTCATTCTATGAGGCCAGCATCACCCTAATACCAAAACCTGATGATGGCATTACATGATAGGAAACCTCCAGATGAATATTTCCATGAACGTAGGTGGGAAAAAAAACTCAACAAAATATTAGCAAATTAATTCCAATAGTGTATTAATTATGCATCATGACTAACTGGAATTTATTCCAGGTATGCAAGGTTGGTTCCATAACTGAAAATCAGTTAATTTAATCAATTAATCAATAACATCAACAGGCTAAAAAGAAAAATCACGTCAATAAATGCAGAAAAGGATTTTACAAAATCCAACAGGGATTCATTATAAACACTTGCAGCAAACTAGGAATACAGAGTAATTTACGCAATCTGGTAAAATTTATTTACAAAACACCTACAGCCAAACCATACTTAATTGTAAGAAACTAGATGCTTTCCTTTAAGACTAAGAACAAGTTGATGATGTAATCCTCTCACCACTCGTATCAACATCATTTGAGAAATATAGCTAATCTAATTAAATGAGAAAAAGAAGTAAAATACATACAGAAGAAATAAAAAAGTGTTCTGTTTCTAGATGACATGATTGTCTTGATAAAAAAAAACCCAAAAGAATCAACAAAAGAACTCCTGGAACTAATAAGCAATTATAGAAAGGTACAGTTATAAGATAAAAGGTTAATTACAAAAGACTATTGATTTCTATATACCAGTAATGAACAATTGTCATTTGAAATTAAAAGCACAACACCATTTACATTAGCATGAAAATGAAGTAATCAGGCAAAAATAAGTACAATAACAAAATAAATACTATATATATATATGAGTAAAACAATAAAACTCTGATGAAAGAAATAAAAAAGAACTAAGTAAATAGATATTCCATATTTATCAATAGGAAAACTCACTATTGTTAAGATGTCAATTCTTCCCAACTGTCATGCCAATGTTCATAGAGGTTTTATTTACTTATAATTGTCAAAAATGGAAACAACCAAGATGTCCTTCAACAGGTAAATGGATAAACAAATGTGGTATATCCATTCAGTGGAATATAATCAGTGATAAAAGGAAATGAACTATCAAGCCACAGAAGGACATGGAGGTATCTCAAATGCACATTGTGCAAAAGAAGCCAGTGTTAAAGGCTTGTGTGTGATTTGTGTGATTCCAACTATATGACATTCTAGAAATGACAAAAATATGGAGACAGTAAAAAGATTAACGGTTCCAGGGATTGAGAAGGGTGGGAGGGAGGAAAGAATAGGTGCTGCACAGGAGAATTTTAGAGCAGTGAAACTGTTCAATATGACACTTTCATGGTGGACACATGGCATACATCTGTCAACACCCACAGAACTTTACAGCACAAAGAGTGAACCCAAATGTAAACAATGAACTTAATAATAATGTAACAATATTGATTCATGAATTGTAACAAAGCCGCCACTAATGCAAGACATCAATAATAAAGGAGACTGTGGATGGAGGGGAGGGGATATATGTGAACTTTGTCCTTTTTTTAGGTAAACAAGGTCCTTTGCATAGCACAGGGAACTATATTCAATATCCTGTAATAAACCATAATGGAAAAGAGTATGAAAAGGTATAAGGTATATATATATGTGTGTGTATATATATATATATATATATATATATGAATCACTTTATTGTACACCAGAAACTAACACAGCATTGAAAATCAACAATACTTCAATTTAAAAAGAAAGTACAGTTTATTCTTTTTACCAAAAGATGCAAAATAAAATAATTAATTAAAAATAAATGAAGACTAGTAATACTTATTTTATGGTGACTTAAATTCTACAGGTCCAATATGCTTTTTTATGCACAACTGGGTGCTAAGGAGGAAATAATTACATTTCCATAGGTAGTTTCCTGGGCAGAATGAGATTAAGAACCCAACCTCTTATTTTTTGAGGTACCATGATAGTCTTTACAAAAGAGTGAATTGTTCCTGACTGATATTCACTGACAGGGTGAATTCATCATGAGAGAAAAGAATACTGACTGGTCACCTGGACTCAATGCCAGGTTCAAGATATCTGTTGAGAAAAGTTTACTCTGGAAAAGAGTGTAAGGATTGGCATCACTTTCAGATCCAAGAACCCTGACATTGCAGATCTCTTTGGAGACAATGCTGGGCATATAAGTATGAATTAGATAATTATAAATTTGGGACTCAGACCTGTGCACCGTTGCAGCTTGTACAGGTATCTGGACCAGCAAGAACATCAAACTATGTTGCACTGGTTTTCTGTGTTGATACCTTTTAGCTGCAACAAAAATTTGAAAAAAAAAAAAAAACAGAAAAAGCATAAACCAAAATCTGTGAATGGATCAGATAATCTTGTTTTCTCTAGATGGCATTTGGAAAGAAACCTAGTTTGTTCTCACTGGGCAAACTCTGTATTCTTGGACAATTCAGGAGACCAAAAAGAAATCTCAAAAATTTGGGATTTCTACAAATTTAGCAAGTGGAGATAGAACTAGTTTAATTGGAAAAATTGAAAAGATATGACATCATGAGTACTCTCAATCTGCTGAAGTATGTCATACCTATTTTGATGGCATATCATACTCTTTTTAAAACTACTCATTACAGCAAAGAAATGATATAACATAGATTCTGACCTTCATGATGGACTTAACATACTAATCTAATGATTACGCAATAGAGTCTAAAGGTATATGTATCCCTGTCATTCATAAAGTAAAATGTACTGGTGGGGTAAGATGACAGATGGAAGCACATTAAAATGAGCTAAAATCGGTTACCTAAAACCTTACGAAAGTATAAAATAGAGAATCAAACTAAGTAAAAGACACTTTATGCAAAAAAGTCATTGAAAGCTGGCAGCCCGAGAATGAGAAAAATCTTTCAAGAACCCACATGACTAACAGCATCTCCTAAAATGACACCCCTCCAAAAATAATAATATAGATAGTGTAGTGAATTGAGTGGTGGCACCCCAAATGATACGTGCACCTAGAACCTGTGAATGTGACCTGATGTGGAAAAAGGGTCTGTTCAGATATAATTAATTTAAGAATCTCCAGATGAGACAGTCCTGGATTAGGTGGGTCCTAAATCCAATGACAAGCATCCTTGCAAATGAAGAATGGGGGAAAAGAGACAAAAAGGAAAAAGCCATGTGAAGACAGAGGCAGAAATCAGAGTTAGGCAGTTACAAGCTAAGGAACACCAGCAGCCTCCTAAAGCTAGGAGAGCGGCATGGAATTCTGTCAACACTTTGATTTCAAACTTTGGCTTCCAGAGCTGTGAGAGAATAAATTTCTATTGTTTTAAGCCACCCAGATTGCGAACATTTGTTATGGCAGTCATAGAAAACTTATATAGATGGTAACAAAAGTGGGTAAAATTCTGAAACAGCTCTCAGTAGTACTCCACCTTGGAGAGAGGCAGTGGACATGTCTGCTGGAGAAAGGCAAGTGAAGTGGGCAAATGACCCCTGAATATCATAGTCTCTGTCAAAAGCAAAACACTTCACTCTTAATTGGAAGGAAATCTTGAAGACCAAGTGACCACTCTCTCACCAAGAAAGGCAGCTCATCAAACCCCACAATGAACTTAAAAAAATAAATTGTTAAAAAAGGAGCACATCCTTGCTCACCAATACAACTGACCATAACTTTGCCTTCTTGCATTCCCCTGCTTTACTACCACCCTCACACACCCCTATCCATCCACCCTGTGTTCCCAGACTTCATAAGAGCAGATAGAAGAGACAATACCATGTCCTCATTTAGAAGTGCTGAGAAAAGACAATGTTGTCTGGTAGGTGAGAAAAGTGTCATGGGATAAGGAGTAGAGAATAAATATTAGAACAGAGTTGGCCACAGTAAATTTCAGATGAAAATAACAGGGCAACTATATAGAAATACCAGGGATAGTAATAAGGCAATTTATAGATAAATGTTCCTACAAAAGATAACGCTCAAATGGAAAAGTAAAATAATTTGTGACAGGGGAAAATTTTCCTCCAAATGACTGAAACAATGGAATTAACAAAGGGGAATATCATATACTATTTAAAAATTAATATAAAATGATTGCCAGTACATTATATCATGGTAGCATGACTGAACTTCAAGATAAAAGAAGAATAATTTAAGCGTTCAGGTAGAAACGGCACATCATCCTGGGGCGGGAGGGGGCGGTGATCAAAGTGGCTTCAGATTTCCCACCCCTAAATACAAAAGATAATGGAATAATAGCCACAAAATTCCAAGGGAAATAAAATGTGACTTGAAGAATTTTATACCTAGCCAAGTTATTGTTTAAGTATAAAGATCATGGGTAGAAAATTATGCATCCATGTCAAAATGTAGGGGACAGAGCACTCATGAGCCTTTTCTTAAAGTAGAAGAAAAAATCTGCTACAGTAGCCACAAAATACAACCAACTAAAAGAAAAATGCAGACTCTGTGGTGAAAAGTGAATTGATGAGCATAAAATTCACTTCCTTATAGAATTAGAGTGGCCTCTCCTCTCCCTGCAATGTCTTATATTCTTTCATTTTCCTCATACCTCTTGCTACTATCTGAAATTTTCTTATTTGTGAGGGCAGAGACTCTCTTGTTAATCACTATCCCCCAGCATCTAGAATATTGCCTAGCACAGAGTAGACCCCTCAAAAACAGTTATTGACTGAATGAATGAATGCACATACTTTACTATATTTATATAAAAAACTTGAAATGTCATTTTTAAATTATAGTGTAAAGATGTTAATGTACATGTGTGACATTGTAAAATTTATTACATGACTTACAGGTTTTTCCATACTAGCTATACTCATGACTTCTTACCACGCTTGGTTTATGTGCTACCAATACATGCACATGTAATTTACCTAATGTCTTGCTTATTGTTGCTGGACCAGGCATTGTTTACAGTTTTGCTTTCAGAATAAAGCACTCCCTTGTGACTCTGCATGATAGTTTGGTCTACCATGCTTGGTTATATTGCTTTCCTTGACATTTTTCTTCAGTAAATCTCTATCTTTGTTCTACCCGTGACCATCGCACCTCAGCTCAGCAGAATCTTTAAATAGATTCAGTCTAGTTCTTGGCCGCTCATTTTCTCTCATTCATAAAATCCTATGAGTCCTATAGTTGGACAGTGATATATAAAGTTCAGGCAAGTAGTAAGGCAGTTAGAGAATAGAGTATACAAGCACTGGTAATTAGAATTTTATATTTGGCACATTTGTTAATTGCTGATTGCCATGCTTATGACATAATATGTAACCATTACTGCATATTAACCTTAAGATTGATGAGTGATTAAAATCTCCTAAAATGATCATTGTGCATACGTTGGCAGATTTGCAATGAGTTTTTCTAGATCTCTGTAAAATCTTAACTTCTGTTCCTTAATAGTTCAGTTTAGCATTTATTAAGCATCTGCCGATTATAATCTGCCAATTCAAAGATGTATGATATGCACTCTCTCTAAGAACTCTAGTGACTGGAGAATTACAATTTTAATAGGACTTTGAAAAATGGGTAGGTCTTAAGGAAGTAAGATTGGAGTCCAGGTTTTAATGCAATTTTGTATGCATCTACAAAATGTCTGCTAGTCATTACCTGCAAGTTGTTAATTTTTTTCAGTTATACATATATAGATAGAGATATAGATATATATCTCTATATACATTCTTTTTCAGATTCTTTTCCATTATAGGTTATTACAAGATATTGAGAATAGTTCCCGGTGCTATATAGTAGGTCCTTGTTGGTTATCTATTTTATATATAGTGGTGTGTATATGTTAACACCAAACTCCTAATTTATCTCTCCTCCCCTCCCCCCATCCCCTTTGGTAACCATGTTTGTTTTCTATATCTGTGAGTATATTTCTGTTTTGTAAATAAGTTCATTTGTATCATTTTTAAAGATTCCACGTATAAGTGATAACATGTGATATTTGTCTTGTCTGAAGTCACTTAATATGGTAATCTCTAGGTCCATCCCTTTTGCTGCAGATGGAATTATTTCATTCTCTTTTATGGCTGAATGATATTCCATTATATATATATATATACATCTTCTTTATCCATTCATCTGTTGATGGGAATTTAGGTTGCTTCCCTGTCTTGGCTATTGTAAATAGTGCTACTATGAACACTGTGGTGCATGTAACTTTTCAAATTAAGAGTTTTCTCCGGATACATGCCCAGGAGTGGCTGGATCGTATGGTAGTTCTATTTTTAGTTTTTTCAGAAGCCTCCATACTGTTCTCCTCAGTGGCTACACCAATTTACATTTCCACCAACAGTGTAGGAGGGTTGCCTTTTCTCCACACTCTCTTCAGCATTTATTATTTGTGGACTTTTTAATGGTGGCCATTCTGACTGGTGTGAGGTGATACCTCATCGTGGTTTCGATTTGCATTTCTCTAATAATTAGTGAAATCGAGCATCTTTTCATGTGCCTGTTGGCCACCTGTATGTCTTCTTTAGAAAAATTTCTTTTTAGATCTTCTGCCCATTTTTTGATTGGGTTGTTTGTTTTTTGATGTTAAGCTATATGAGCTGTTTGTATATTTTGGAAATTAATCCCTTGTTGGTAAGCTGTTAGATATTGAACATGAGTATAAAAAAGACCAGTCTACGAGACAAAGTCCCAGTCCTGTAAGATCACAGTTTTGAGGAGAGACAAACTTTTAAATAAAGAATTATAACACAATGGGATAATGCTGATATTAAAGATAAAAATATTTAGAGACAGAAACTTATTAGGTATGGGAGTTGGGGAGTTGCCTTTAACGGTCAATGGCCTATGTGGCTTGAGCTTTGGTTGAGATGTGAGTGTATAAAGTTTGGAAGTTAGGCTGTGATCAGATCTTGGAAGACCTTGTGTGGCAACCTGAGGAATGTGAACTTGATTTTCTAGGACTATGTAATAGGGAGCCATTGATGGCTTTTTAAACTTCATAAACTTCATAGAATTAGATCTGGGATTTAGAAAGATAATTCATATGGCTCATATAAAATAAATTAGAGATGAGAAACATTCAGAAAGATGGTTATTTCAGTATTCAGAGTTTACATATGACAGTGGATGTCCTCTGAAAGTTTGGGAATGTGTGACTATTGATACTGTCAATCAAGCAGTAACTCTTTGATTTTATGAAGATACAATGGAAAACTTAAAAACTGATGAAATGTAGTTCTTGTACCAGAAACAAGTAAATAAAAAGTAGTGAGTAGATGGAGTTCTTAGAGCAAAGTTCCCAAAAGGAGTAGTGGGACTGAAATATCCCCCAGCAGCTGGAGAGAAAAAGAGGAGACTATAAATTGCTTGATTTATCAGGGTGAAATTCTATTGAACTTCAAACTTATGCATGACGATTTTGCATCTATAGAACTTGGAAGTAAATCATTAATAACTGTGATTTCAAATATTTATTAATCCATGAATTTTTTTTTCAAATGACCCCTACATAGAACTCCAGTGAGGCCCTGAACCTTGACTATTATGCATCATCTCATGCCTATTTATAAGGGCCCCCCAAGTCATCCTGTGGAACCCCAGGATTACCTGGGGTAATCCTGTATGAAAACTACTTCTCAAGTTCAATGAACTCAGTTTTACAGATGAAGAAATTCAAGGAGAGGCTACCATATGTCAGCATGGTGTTATAGGTCTACTGTTCTGGAATGAAAATGTTTGGGTCAGAGTCCCAGCTTTGCCACTTTGTCTTTGAGACTTTGAACAAGTCAGTTAACTGCTGTTGTGCCTTACTTTTCTAATTCATAAGATTAGAAATTTGGCTTGCATAATCTCTGAAGTCCATTACTGCTGAAAAATTATTTAATGCAGATAGTGGAAATGTTAAGATGTAGTTATCCACACCTCAGTTTCAGTGTTCTTCCCTTTGCACTGATGTAGGACTACAGTCTATTTAGAAGAAACAGAGAATGGATGCCCTGTATGAAACTTTTATATATGTCTCATAATAACATTCCTACACATCCAGAGTAGATATGCACAACTTCTTGATCTGTGGCACTACACCAGCTATAGGTGAATATGCTGCCAGGTTTCAGTAATTATTCCGTGTTTCTATTTGACATGAACATTGATATCTAGGGAAATCTGCCAATTGCTGAATAATACCAGTCCTGGAACACTGTTTCTTATCCCCAAGCTTACCTAGCCACACCTTGATTAACAGAAATGAATAAAATATCAAGTTATGTATCTAAGGGGTGTTGCTAACACTGGAAAGGCATCCCATAAATAGAGCAAATATATTCACTTCCAGAAAAGACATGCAAGGCATATACAATTTTACACAAGATAAAAAATGGGTTTAAGACTAAGATTTAGGGCTTCCCTGGTGGCGCAGTGGTTGAGAGTCCGCCTGCCGATGCAGGGGACACTGGTTCGTGCCCCGGTCCGGGAAGATCCCACATGCCGCGGAGCGGCTGGGCTCGTGAGCCATGGCCGCTGAGCCTGCGCGTCCGGGACCTGTGCTCCGCAACGGGAGAGGCCACAACAGTGAGAGGCCCGTGTACCGCAAAAAATAAATAAATAAATAAATAATAAAACTAAGATTTACTTATTACCCTTTCGTGGTATCCCCCTTTGTTTCGTATTCATAACACTGTAAGAGTTTCTAATGAATTTTGCTGGCTGATTGACTTTTAATTTTTTTTTATTGAAGTACAGTTGATTTACAGTGTTGTGTTAGTTTCTGGTGTACAGCAAAGTGATTCCATTACACATATATATATATTTTTTCATATTCTTTTTCACTACAGGTTATTACAAGATATTGAATATATTCTCTGTGCTATATAGTAGGATCTTGTTATCTATTTTATATATAGCATTTTGTATGATTGACTTTTTTATAATTGTGCCTCATCAAAGAAATTCTATAGAGGTATTTTCACAAGTTGAAATTCACATTAACAAATTTTCTTTCCTAACTTTTCTGCATAAAAAGCATATTGAGGGTACCTTTATTATATTATTTTGATACACTATATTTGATAATATAGTCATTTTCAATGTTATTTTTGGACTGGTGTTTTTTGCTTTTATTCCTGGCCTGTTCTCTACAGAATGACCATCAATATTAATTGTTAAATCACTTAACTTCCTATTTCCACTATTGTTTATGTACTATGGAGACACGCAATATAAAACATACTATTTTATGAATGTAAGTTAAATGAGAAGCAAAATGACAATAAATTTCATTAGAATTGCTTTACTTTGGCTACTCTTGGTCATAGGAAGGACTGGAAATAACATAATCACACTTTGGTAGCCTCAGAGCTTTGATTAATTAACTTATAGTTGTTAATTAATACTACTGTATATTCACCTTAGAATTTTAGCATAAAATTTAGTAGGAAACATTTTAGCTATTAAATATCTCCCCCAGTTCTTGAATATCAGAGCATAGTTACTCATAACAAAGAATAAATGCTAAAGCCAACAATATACCAAAATTAAAAAAACAAATGAAAAGGAGCATAAAGAAATAGTAAAGAATATCTGATAATAAATATGAATTATTTTAATCTCTGAACTTAAAACCAATTGTATACAAAAATATGCATTATGTAAGAAATACACCTGAAACAAAACATAGAAAGTTTAAAAAAAATCCTTATATAAAATGTAGAAACTGATCAGTAAAAGACAGACAGCCTAAGAAAATTGTTAAGAACAGGCTATTCATAGAAAAGGAAATGCAAACTGTCAATTAACATGAAATGATGCTCATTCTCTAGTAGTCATGGAAGTGAAAATTTAAGCTATAATGAGGCACAAATTTTCACATATCAGGGTTGGTAAAATTGTGAAAGGCTTATGACATCTGGTGCTGACAAGGATGTGACAAAACGGGCTCCCTTATTTGCTGGTAGAAGCATGAATCATTTTTACTGAACACAATGATTTTTAAATGAATATACCATTTCCTTCAGCAAGTCTCAATTATGGGAACCAATTCTACAAAAATGCAAACATTAATATAAAAGGAGATAATATACACATACAAATATATAAACACATATACACATACAAAGATGTCTATTGTAGTATTGTTTGTTGGAGCAAATATTGACTTTTTTCATCAATAAGAGAAGTGTTGAATAAACATTGGAATACACTTAATGTAGAATATTATGTAGCTATTTTAAAAAAGCTGTTCTAGATATGTTTGACTTAGAATGATGATCATAATATAAAGTGAAAATAATACAAAACAAGTCGAAGAGTAAGGTATATATTACGATCCTATATTTTTAAATGGTAAAGGAAAGTGCCTTCATAATCCCTATATATGCATGTATATGTGTCACTTTTGTATGCATGTATGTACATTACACATATGCATAGGTTTTTTGAGCAAGAAGGGTATTCTTATCAAACTGCTAATATGAATCACCTCAGGTAGGTGATTCTAGTGGGTGCAGTGGAGAAAAATTTTAAGGTTTTCATTATATATCTCAGTATTGTTTGAATAATGATAAGCAAGTAATATATATGACATTAAAATATTTTTATGTTCAAAATAATTTAAAAAGTTAAAAGATAGGAAAACCATATCATGCAAACCAAAATCAAAACACCATAGTACAAATAGGGTGAGAAAATATGTTATTGCCCAAACTGAAACACTTTTAAGAATGCAAGAGGGAGCTAACCAAACAGGTTGTAATTCTGGTATAATCCAGAATGATCCCAGAAAACTGGGAATTATGTCTTGGGGATGTAATGTACAGCACAGTGACTACAGTTAATAATACTGTATTGTATATTTTGAAAATTGCTAATAGAGTAAACCTCAAAAGTTCTCGTCACAAGATAAAAATTGTAACTATGTGTAGTGACGGATGTTAACTAAACTTATCGAACTAGACTGATTGTGGTGATCATTTTGCAATGTATAAAAATATCAAATTATTGTTGAACACCTGAAACAAAGCTTATATGTCAATTATGTCTCAATTTTAAAAATGTCTGAGGTTTGATATAGCTAAGGCAGGAATCTATGGTTTCAATATACGCTGGGCCACTTTTATGGGACCCTAGGTGGCAAGAGAACGTTACACTTCTATCTCGGTATTCACCTTGTCTAGGTAAAATCACCTCTGGCTAGAATGCTGATATTAAATGATATTTAAAAACATTTAAGTTCTTAAGAAATCAGTCACTGTGGATGTAAGGCTAATCACAAATGCAGTCATTAAATGACAGAATGTTAATCTGTTGATTCCCCACCTGTCTGTATGAACAACCTTAGTAAACAAGTCCTCTCCTTGCCTCTCCATATAAGTTTTAGAATCAGGTTGTTTGATATCACAAAATAACTTGCTGATATTTTTGAGATTATGATAAATCTATAGGTCAATCTGGGATAACAAACATCTTAACAACGTTGAGTCTTCCAATCCATTAATCCATGAACATGGACTATCTTCCCATTTATTTAGGTCTCCTTTGATCTTTCACCAGAGTTGTGTAGTTTTCCTCATAAAGATCGTGTACATATTTTGTTACATTTATACCTAAGTACTCTAAATGTGTTGTGTTTTTAATTTCAAATTCCATTTGTTCATTGCTAGTATAGAAGAAAACTATTAACTTTTGTCTAACTTTGTATACTGCAACCTTGCATAATCATTTATTAGTTCCAGGAGGTTTGGTTTTTTTTTTTTCTGTTTATTCTTTAGGATTGTCTGCATAAATTACAATGTCATCTAGTAAAAAAGACAGTTATATTTCATCCTTCCTAATTTTTATATCTTTTTTTCCTTTTCTTGTCATATTGAATCACCTAGGTTTTTTCAAAATACAATGTTGATAAGCAATGGTGAGAGGGACATCTTTGCCTTGTTCTGATCATAGGAAAGTTCTGAGTTTCTCACCATTAAGTATGCTATTAGCTATAGGATTTTGAAGATGCTCTTTATCAAGCTGGGGAAGTTCCCCTCTAGTCCTTGTTTACAGAGAGGTTTTTTTTTGGGGGGGGGGTTGTTTGTTTTGTTTTTAATGAATGGATGTTGGATTTTGTCAACTGCTTTTTCTGCATCTATTAATTTGATCATGTGATTTTTCTTCTTTACCCTCTTACAGTGATAGATTACATTCTTTGATTTTTTTGAATGTTGAACCAGTCTTACATATATGGGTAAATATCACTTGGTTATGGTGTATAATTATTTTATACATTGTTGGATTCAATTTCTTATATTTTGTTGAGGATTTTTGCATCTATTTTTACAAGATATATTGATCTGTGGTTTTCTTTTCTTGTACTGTCTTCATTTGGTTTTAGTATTAGTGTAAGCCTGGCCTCATATAACAAGATAGGAAGTATTCCCTCTGCTTCTTTCTTCTGGAAGAGATTATAGACAATAGCTATGATTTCTTCCTTAAGAGTTTGATAGATATAATCAGTGAACCCATCTGGGCCTGGTGCTTCTGCTTTGTAAGCTTATTGACAATTGATTGAACTGCTTTTATAGATATAGGCCTATTCAGATTGCCTATTTCTTGGTAAATTTTGGCAGATTGTGTCTTTTAAGGAATTGGTCAATTTCATCTAGATTATCAATTATCATCTAGAGTATCTATTATCCCTGTTAATGTTCATGGGATCTGTAATGATGTCCCCTCTTTCATTTTTGATATTAGGAAATTTGTGTCGTTTTTTTTTCTTAGTTAATCTGGCTAAGGCTTATCAATTTTATTTATATTTCCAAAGGAGAAGTTTTTTGTTTTGTTGAGTTTATTGATTTCCTGTTTTCAATTTAATTGATCTCTGCTTTAACTTTTATTATTACTTTTTTTTTTTTTTTTGTCTTTTGCTTACTTTGGATTTAATTTTCTCTCCTTTTGTAGTTTCCTAAGGTGGAAGTTTAGATTATTGATTTTAGATACTTTCCTTATTTAACACATGCAGTCAATACTATAAATTTCCCTCTATGCACTGCTTTCACTGCATCCTACAGATTTCAATGTTATATTTTTATTTATTTCAAATATTTTAAAATTTCTCTTGAAATTTCTTCTTCAATCCACATATAACTTCAAAGTGTATTGTTTAATCTCCAAATACTTTGGGATGTCCCAGCTGTCTTTCTGTTATTGATTTCTAGTTTGATTCTATTGTGATCTAATAGCAGACATTATATGATTTCTATTCTTTTAAATTTGTTAAGATTCAATTTATGGCCCATAATTTGCTCTCTTTGGAGAATATTCAATGTGTTCTTGAGAAAACTATGTAATCTGCTGCTGTTGGATGAAGTATGAAGTTGTCTATGCATGCCAACTATATAGAGTTAATTGAGTGTGCTGTCAAGTTCAACTATGTCCTTACTGATTTTCTGCCTGCTGGATCTGTCCATTTATGATAGAAAGATATTAAAGTTTTCAACTATAATAGTGGATTCATCTACTTCTCTTAGTATTCTATCAGTTTTCCCTCATGTATTTAGACTCTTTGTTGTTAGCCGCGTACACATTAAGAATTATCATATCTTCTTGGACAATTGTCTCCATTATCATTATGTTAGGTCCATTTCATCCTGATAACTTTCCTTGCTCTGAAGTTGGCTTTGTTTAAAATGAACATAGCTACCCTGCTTTCATTTCATTAATGTTAGCATAGTATATATTTCTTCATTTTACTTTTAATCTATATGTGTCTTTATATTAAAAGTAGGTTTTTTATAGACAGTATATAATTAGGTTGTGTTTTTTTGACCCACTCTGACAAACTCTGTCTTTTAATTGGTGTATTTAGACTGCTGACATTTTAAAGTGATTATTGATATAGTTGGACCAATATCTACCATATGTTTTTTACTGTTTTCTATTTTTTGCTCTTATTCTTTGTTACTATTTTTGTCTTCACACTTTATTTGTCTTTTATGATTGTGACATTTTATGATTCCATTTCTGTCCTTTCTTAGCATAACAATTATACTTCTTTTTAAACTTTCATTACTGGTTGCCCTAGAGTTTGGTATATATATTTGCAACTAATCCAAGTCCACTTTGAAATAACTCTGTGCCACTTCACAAGTAGTACAAGTACCTTAAAATAACAAAATATTGCTAATAATTCTTTTCTTTCCTCCTGTCCCTCATATCACTGCTTCATTGATTTCACTTACATATAAGCATGTATTTTATATATATGTATATATATATGTATATATGTAATCAAATTATATATAGTTAAATGCACTGTTGCCATTATTATTTTAATCAAAGTGTTAGAGCAATTCAGAATAAGAAGATAAAAGTTTTTATTTTTTTCTTCATTTATTCATTCTCTGATGCTCTTTCTTTTTCTATGTAGCTCTGAGTTTCTGATCTGTATCATTTTTCTTCTCTCTAAAGAACTTTTAACATTCTGTTCAAGGCAGTTCTACTGGCAACAAATTACCTCAATTTTTGTTTGAGAAAGTCTTTATTTCTTTTTTCCCTTTGAAGGCTAATTTCTCAGAGTACAGAACTCTAGGTCGGTGGGTTTTTCTCTCAATATTTTAAATATTTCACTTCACTTTTTTCTTGTTTGAATGATTTCAGAAGATAAATTGGACGCAATTTTTATCTTTGCTTTTTTGTAAGTAATTTTCCCCCGCTGACCCCCATGGCTTCTTTCAAGATGTTTTCTTTATCTTTGATTTTCTAAAGTTTGAATATGATATGCCTAGGTGTATGACTTGGGGCATTTATCCTGCTTGGTGTTCTGTGAGCTTTCTGGATGTGTGGTTTGATGTCTGGCATTGACTTGGGAAAAATTCTCAGCCAGTATTGCTTCAAATATTGCTTCTGTTCCTTTCTCTCTTTCTTCTGATATTCTTGCTATGCATATGTTACACATTTTGTACTTGTCCACAGTCTTAGATATTCTGTTCCATTTTTTCCCCTGGTATTTTTTTATTTTTTCTTTTCAGTTTTAGAAGTTCTATTGTCATATGCTCAAGCTCAGAGATTCTTTCCTCAGCCATGTCTAATTTAATAAAGAGCCCATAATTCCATTACAGTGCTTTCTATCTCTAGCATTTCTTTTTGATTCTTTCTTAGAATTTCCGTCTCTCTGTTTACATTATCCATTTTTTCTGCATATTTTCCCATTAAAGGTCATAGCATAATAATAATTTTTTTAAAAAATTCCCAGTCAGGGGCTTCCCTGGTGGCGCAGTGGTTGGGAGTCCGCCTGCCGATGCAGGGGACACGGGTTCGTGCCCCGGTCCGGGAGGATCCCACGTGCCGCGGAGCGGCTGGGCCCGTGAGCCATGGCCGCTAGGGCTGCGCGTCTGGAGCCTGTGCTCCGCAACAGGAGGGGCCATGGCAGTGAGAGGCCCGCGTACCGCAAAAAAAAAAAAAAAAAAAATTCCCAGTCAGATAATTTCAACATCACTGCCATATCTATCTCTGGTTCTGATGCTTGTTCTGTCTCTTCAAATTGTGTTTTTTGCCTTTTAGTATGCTTTGTAATTTTTTGTTGGAAGGTGTACATGATGTTCTGCATAAATAAACCTGTGGTAAATGAGCTTTTAGTAATATAGTGATAAGGTGTGGGGAGACGGGAAGCTTTCTATAGTCCTTTGATTAGGTCTCAGTCTTTTGATGAGTCTGTGCCCCTGGATTGTAAACTTTACCAGTGCTTCTCAATACCTATCCACTTAGGTGAGAAAGGATGTCTAGCAAGGACTGGAGCTGGGTATTTCCCTTACCCCAGATAGGTTAGGCTCTGATAAAATTCCAGCAGGTTAGGTTCTCGTAAGGGGAGGCCTTGTTAAGAATAACATAACACTCTGGCATATTTCAAAATCAATGCTTTTTTCCTCTCTCTGCCAGAAGCACATGGGGATTTTTCTCATATTCACTGTGAGGACCTCATAGAACTCCTGTAAGTAAAGCTCAGAAAAAGTGTGAGCAAAGGGGGGACCTCCAGTGGTAGGTCCCCTTGGAATTTTATCTCTAAGACTTGTCCATTCTGAGCTTCCAGTAATTCATCAATTACAGTTCAGGTTTTTCTATCCCAGCATTGGTTCACATGGAGGTTTCCGCTCCTGGGTTTCTGTTTCTCTAAATTGTAATTATTGCATCAGCTGTCTATTTCTCCAATATTTGGGGAGGCAGTTTACCCTGTGACCTCACTTCTCTGACAGATATAAGAAGAGTTGCTGATTCTTCAGTTTGTTCAGCATTTTACTTGTTGTTATGATGGAATGGTGACTTCTAAGCTCCTTACCTCCCAGACTGGAAACTGGAAGTCCTACACACAACTGTATTTTCATTCTAATATTCTTTGACTTATATAGTATTTAATTAAGTGATCTAATTAAATAAGAAGTATAACTTAGTGTTAAGGAATTGACTTAGTAAATATGCAACTCCAATTGTGAATGCAAAAACACATGAGTATATCAGAAACTGGAGTTGGGAGTCTTTGGTATACTGTGAGCATTAGTCAATATGTTTTACAGAAGGAGTAGAATATTGATTATCCCAGCAAGTTAAATGAAGATTAATTAGTCAATTCTTATACATATGTTCATGTTTGTGCATATGCATATACATTTGAATATATGCTTATATAGAA
This sequence comes from Leucopleurus acutus, assembly GCF_964270905.1. Classification (NCBI taxonomy): domain Eukaryota; kingdom Metazoa; phylum Chordata; class Mammalia; order Artiodactyla; family Delphinidae; genus Leucopleurus; species Leucopleurus acutus. The sequence goes on along the minus strand of NC_139159.1, from coordinate 22,293,261 downwards.
CACCTTTTTCTTTTGAAAGATTTTTATTATAAGCATGTTTTATTATAAGCATATGTTCTTGCTTATAAATATTATCTCAAAACAAATATCATATCTGCTTAATACTTCATTTTACCATCTCTTATCAGCTGTTTTTCTAATTTAGACTTGCTTTCTTTATGTGAATAGATTTTGTACAAGACAACTTGACCTTTCAGTTGGCATTGTATATTTTGGATCACCACCTTCTTAAAACAGTCTATTCCCCAGGTTTTCTAACTTTCTGGCTTCTTTATGTATGTTCTTGGATCTCTGAATGTAAACTCAAGCTTCATCTGTTTAAAACCAAACATATTTTACTCACACCATCTCTACTACTATTCCCCATCTCAGTGAATGGCAACACAGTATATCCTGCTGCACACACCAGAAACCCAGGGATCAGCCCTGGTCTGTAAATCTTCCTTAACTTTAATTCTCAAATAGTGTTATATTGGCTTTCTAAATATTTCTCAAGTCTTTTCACCTATCTCTACATTCTTTCCCACCACCAAGTCCAATAAACCATTATTTCAAGCACTATGTAATTGTCTCCTAAAGATTCACACACATACTTTCTTGAACCTTTCCAAACCATTTACCATGCTGCTACTAATATGATCTTTGAAAAAGGTATTTAGTCATTAATTATTGATTTTAGGATCAAGATAAAGCTCCTTAACATGTCCTTAAGCCCCAGCATAATTTAGTTTCCTCCAGATCTCTTTCGTATGAAACCAGTGATTTCTCTTGCTTTCTCAGCTATATACCGGTTTTCCCTTGCTCTCTTTCATCCAGCAGCCTATCTGCCATTATTCCCTCCCACTTAGCTGAAGCCATACATGCTGTTTTCTACATCTTTACTCTTTCCTCTATTTTCTTTTTCTCTAGTTTACTCATGCTTCAGATCTCAGTTGAAGTGTTCCTTTCTTAGGGAAGGCTTTACTGAGGTTCCTAAGTAAAATCCTTCTTTATAGGCTTTATGGTAGCATATACTTTTTATTCATAACAATTATTGAGATTTGATTGTGATTATTGGATTGATGTCTGTCTTTACCACCAGACAGTAAATTTCTTGAAGGAAGGAACCCTCTGTGATTTTGATCACAATTCTCTCTTCACTACTATATGGCACGTGGTAGACGTTCGACAAGTATTTGATTGAAGAATAAATGAATGACTTTTAATTTAAGCAAGGAATTAACTACCAATTCTTACAATAATCTGGTAAGCTACCTAATGGTAAAATTTGTAACATTTGAAATAGGATTCCAAGAACAATACAGACTTTTTCAATTTTCATACAGGCTACAGATTTCATTAAAAATAAGTTTCACTTTTCAAAAGGTCCTCCAAATGAGTTTTTATATGCCATAAGACTTTGGGCCGTGAGTGTGCTGTGATAGTGATAATCAGAAATGAAAAAGATTTCTGTAGGGACCAAGTTCATTTTCAAAGAATAGTAAGACACGAGACTGAATCTTTCTTCTTCGTATCAAAACCCCAATCCTCAGGCCCAGACCTACAAAATAGAAGGAGAATAGAAAGGAGACAGCTATCAGTTATGTAGCTGCCAATGAGAATCATTTATGGGCAGTAAATAGACATTAGTTCACTTAGAACACATGTAACCATGAGTTCCCCATTAGAACAGGCATATGGAAGACATGTTGGAGAAAACCACACAAAATTGAATCTTAAAAAAATCAAATGTAAATATATAAAAGAAAAAAGTGAAATAGAAAATCAACTGTGTATATAATTAGTGTTTCTGGGGAAGGGGCTACTGTGCATGCCTTAGAAAAAAATTCAAAGATAGAAGAAAACTATGCTAAAATGAAAGAAAATGCAATTCTACAAATCGAAAGAACATTAGATATTTTAGGAACAACTTATGTAACATAATGTTTTACACTGGAAAATACTGAGTTCACAGTCAATGTGATCTTGACTTGTCTCTTGTGTCTTTCATATTCATAATAAATATGAAGAAATATTCAAATATGTCAAGATGCCTGTAAGAAACTATTACTGATAAAGTAATTCTACTATTTGTTAAATCAAAAGATAGATATATAAGGTTCTTTCCAACTCCATGATTCTACATATCTTAGTCTGAGCCACCCTTCTCACAGGGCTTAAATGGAAACAATTTCAGAAAGCAACTGTAGTTGGCACTCATGTATGCTTATGTTAAATCTATTCATAAAATGCACTAAAGTCAACTAGTCAACTATAATTGTGACTTTTATAGGAGTCAACCTTTTAAGTCAAACTTTTAAGTGAGAGTTTTATCTACTGCTGTACACAAATTACGTGGTATAAAAACACCCTTTCTGTATCTGCCAAAAATGAGTTTTGTTAAATACCTGGAGCAATGAAATGGCTTAACCAATAAGGCTTTTCAAATATTCGTGTGTCATGCAATTGGTTAAAATGCTCCAAGAAATAGGTACTAGTTCATTTAATATTTTTGGTAAATTGGAAAACATCATACAGATTAGCTGCACATATGTTTATCTTCTTTATTTGATGGATGGCATGGCAAAAATGAAAAGCATGTTTTATCAGAGAGAAATGTATATATGATTTATTATCCTTCTTAGGGTTAAATGCAAGTCAATAGGAAAATGATTTAACAGGCAAACATTAATTTTCCACTATCTTTTCAGGAATATGTATAATGGCAACATGAGGATAGTTATAGAAAAATATATCTATTTGCACTTGAGATATTTGCAGTATGACTGGGATGTTTGGCACTAACAAATCTTCTGTTTACATAAGCATACTTTTACAAATATAAGAAGTGATGTATAAGTGTCCAAGGATGCAGCATCTGCCCTTTACATCAAATGGCATAAGAAAATGGGACTGTGTTTTCTTGTCTTTGTTCCCCTATCAAGCTTGGCAGAGGACTTTGCCCATTGGCCTGTAGTAAGTGTTGAATGGTTAAATAAATGATTACGTGTTCAGGCTGTAATTCCTATAGATAAAACAGATACATTTAAAGTCAGGATGAATCCAGAGACCATTTATGCTTTTCAGTGGTGAGAAGAGTAATGCATATTTTTCTGAGAGGCAGATGAAGATTAGAAGTCCATGATTACATCCTGCCATTATTCCACTTTTTATCTGTCCCTTAGATGACAACACATAGGCTAAAATTGCTTGAAGTCCTTCTAGAAGCTCTGATAGCATGGAATGGCTAGTTTGCTGGACAGAGCTAGTCCAATCCTGTGCATAAAGAATCTGAATATTTAGGAAATTCTTCCTAATATGTCAAGTACATTCTTTTTTTTTTTTTTTTTTTTTGTGGTACGTGGGCCTCTCACTGTTGTGGCCTCTCCCGTTGCAGAGCACAGGCTCCAGACGTGCAGGCTCAGCGGCCATGGCTCACGGGCCCAGCCGCTCTGCGGCATGTGGGATCTTTCCGGACTGGGGCACGAACCCGTGTCCCCTGCATCGGCAGGCGGACTCTCAACCACTGCGCCACCAGGGAAGCCCTCAAGTACATTCTTGATTCAGCTAATCCCCACCTTCTAATACTACAATCCTTAGAAAAGAAAAATGAGAATGTGCCAGTCTGCCTTCCCCGCCTCTTACATGACAATGACAATGCACATATTCAATCTCACTTTTTTCTCAGCTAAATTCTACCTCAAACATCCCCAACTGGATTATTTAAAATGCTGCAGAATGAATTTCAACTTTACTCACTGTCAAGAGGCTTTGCCTTCATTCTAAAGTAAATTCCCTTTGTTGCTGTTTGATAGTGGCAGGAAATTGGACCAAATAACCTGTTAACTGCATCTCAACTTCATGATTTCAAAATTTATAGTACGTTGTCTATATAGTATAACTTCTAAAATAGGTACTTTTATTTCCCCAAAAAAGCCAGTTTCTCTCAATGATTTCTGAGATTAACCTATGGAGTCTGGGGGAAGCTCTAAATACGTGAGGGTTTGTGTATATACTTGTTTATTCTTCAACTATAGATAACTATTCTTCCTGCCTAGTCAGCTAAGTCAGACTAAAGTTATTTTCCTTAAAATGCACATATAAATACCAAGTATTATAACATTGTTATTTTTATAATTACTACATGATAGAAAGGTCCCCAGTTTAACCATATTATTTTATATTATTTATTACAGGACAGCATGATAGACTTTGATAGCAATTGCCTGAATAACGAACCTAACTTTTTTAAAAAACATTCATGTGATGATAATAAGGTAATGACAATTATTTGGAGTTTATATGTCATTCAAGCTTGATTTCATAGAAGCTTATTTTTTTATATCTCTGTTAATTATATTGATTATATTAATAACACAGTCTTTTGGCTCTAACCCGACAATTCCCATTGATATGTTAAGTTATACTATGGTCTTTTATACTTTTATTTTACAAATAGCCCTATGCTTATTTGATAAATATTCCTTTTAATTTTAGCATTTCATTTTCACCTTGAAAATACTAGAAGAACTGCTGAATTCAAAGACACATATCTCTTATTTCTAAAATTTTTATGCAGGAAAATGCTTGTCACACATACACACACACACACACACACACACACAAGTAATGGGTGTAATTTAGTTGTAGGCATTTTGAAATTTTTTCTTTCAATATTTGCTTATCTTCAAACCACTACCACTTCTATTTGGTATAATATTACAATCTACAGAACTTCCAACAAAAATTTGTGTCATCTCTTTCTGCAGAAACTAGTGTGCTATTCAATAGACTTTTTTAAAACTCACAATAGCTGAGTTAACTTCATGGCATTTAAGAGTATATCCATAAATTCTGGGTTTTTTTAAATTTCTTACATTAAATATTTGAAAAACTTGTTTTAGGTGAATAGGCCCTTTATTTTCTTATTGCCAGCTATTCGTCCATAGCTCAAAAAGGGCAAAAATAATAACAACAAGAAAAGTCACACATACCTTTCACTACTATTGCTTCCAGAAGACCTCTCCTTTAGTTATCTTGTTTAAAACTGAATAAACTTTTTATATGTTCACTCATAAGCGATAAGATCACACATAGCAAAGAAAAGAGACTTTAAAAAGTCAGATAATCATTAAACTGGTTCTAGGCACTTTAGGCTGTCACCTGGGAGCTAAACAGTTTCAGTCTAGTTGCTCTTCAGTCATGCGATTAACTGGAATAGAAGAAAACTGGGGTGGAGGTGGGGTGTTACTTAGCAATACAGTTCTGGCCTTAGGCTCCTTAGGAAAGCTTATCACTTCTTAATATTTTATTTGAAACAGCCCTTCTGATGTTTTTTCTGTAATAGGAAGCTTCGTTTTTATATCGTGCTGCTCGAAAGTTGAAGCAATTCCTTAAAATGAATATCAGTGACAATTTCAATCTTCACCTATCAACAGTTTCACAGGGCACATTAACACTGTTGAACTGCACCAACAAGGTAAGCTGAGGACTGTTTGAACAAAAATGTAAACAACTCCAGTGATAAGATACTATCATTCTCTGATGATCAAATCCGTTAGCATAGAAATCTAAGTGCTTATAAGAAAATTGAAATACATTACTCAATTCTAGAAGAGGAAAGCCTCAACTTGTAAAGTACCTATTCATCTCTTGGCGAGGGCAAAGAAATTGTTTTTAAAAAGGTACTAAAAATGAATGAAAGCAACATTGTAAGTCAACTATACTTCAGTTAAAAAAGGAAAATAGGGCTACTCTAGTGGCGCAGCGGTTGAGAGTCTGCCTGCCGATGCAGGGGACGCGGGTTCATGCCCCGGTCTGGGAAGATCCCACGTGCTGCGGAGCGGCTAGGCCCATGAGCCATGGCCGCAGAGCCTGTGCGTCCAGAGCCTGTGCTCCGCAACGGGAGGGGCCACAGCAGTGAGAGGCCTGCATGCCGCAAAAAAAAAAAAAAAAAAAAAAAAAAAAGAAAAGAAAAAAGGAAAGTAAATAAATGAAAGAAAATAATAAATTTTATTGTCATAATAACTTTCAAGGAGGCTAGTGTGATAAGTTGGGTGAGGAATGGTAAATTTTTATTTCTAAAATGTCTTAATAATTTTAATCCATATATGTACACACTTATAAGAACTCATAGCCAATAAAATGGGTAATCAAATGTATTTAACAAATATATTTGTATATAAAAATTGGGCATATTTATGTCCAACAATTTTCAAGTTTTTTGCCTCAATAATTTTGATAAGTATAGGGCTAATTTTTTCCTACTTCTCTGCTAGTGGTCATGAAATATAAACAATAAAACAAAATTTGGAAGACATTATCTTGAGACTAGACAACAGTTTCTTCATCTGCAAAGTGGAGAAAAATATAGTACCTACATTATAGGATGTGAAAATGACATAATATAGAGTGCTTAGTACTAAAAAGTTTCAATAAATGTTTTATAATTACTATTATTATTTTTACTCCCTCTTCAGGAATGTTACCAGCTGCCACATAAAGCCAAAAATATTTCTTATAATTTTTAAAAGAAAATTTTAACATTTTTATGATAGAAAAAGGATTGTGTGTGTTTTTAATTTTTAATACTAGTAGTTGCCCATAGAAGGTAAAATGGTAAGATTGTCTTTGAGCCCTACTGACAGTGATGAAAATATATATTAGACCATATAAGTTGGACCACTTCATTTATCATTACATTATCTACTTGATGCAAGCCAGTCTCCTCTTGGTGTTGTGGATTTGCCAAGCTTATTTCCAATCTTGTCCCCTTATAATGTTAGTCCCTTATATGGAATTTCTACTGTTCTCTTTTCTGTAAATCTGATCTCTCTTGTTCTATGCATCCTTTAAGGCCAAGCTTAAGATTCATGAAGACTTTACATTCTAGCCTACCATCTCTTAATCCTTATTTATAGTGACTTAAAGTACAGTCAGCCTTTCATATCCATGGGTTCTGCATCCTCAGATTCAACCGTGGATCAAAAATATTCAGAAAAAAATCTCTAGAAAGTTCCAAAAAGCAAAACTCGAATTTGTCAAGACACATCAACAACTATTTACACAGCATTTATTTTGTGTTTACAACTATTTACATAGCATTTACATTGTATTGAGTATTGTAAGTAATCTGGAGATGATTTAAAGTATACAGGAGCATGTGCCTGGTTATATGCAAATTCAGCGCTATTTTATATAAGGGACCTGAGCATCCATCCTTGGATTTTGGTACCCACTGGGGTCCTGTAACCAATCCCCCACAAATACAGAGAGACTACTGTACTATCTAATGCAGGAATAGCAAGTTCGTTTCATGTTGCTTACACATCCAGTTACTTAGTAATGGCTTATGTTGTGCATAAGCTTCAAGTCAGGGCTTAACTGAAAAGAATGCAGAGCAAACTAGCGATATCACCTCTTGGCCTAGAAAGGGTTAAAGATTATAGGTATGCTGTATATTTGCAATTCTTTCTCTCATGTATTGAGCTTTGCATTGATTACCATATTCCAAAATCAACTAATTGTAGAAAAAGAAAATACACAAATAATTTAAATTTTGAAATTAAATAAAATTATGTTACAAAATTAACCTGCTACAATCCAAATTTTTCTTGAAATGAGAAGGCAAGATGTTAAAGATGGTCAGCTATATTGAATTTTCTTCATGAGTTAGGCATGCTACAAGCTTTTTATAGTTATTTCATTTTGCTTCTGATGGGTAAAGCTTAATAAAATTTATGATAAGGATTTAACAAGTTAATGCTAATGTTATTTTCATGTTGATTAAAATTCTAATTTCTTGTCTCTGTTAGTATACCCTTCTATATTAGCTTTTCATACCTCACAGCAATTAACACAGTGCTGGGCATATTTGCAAAATTATGCATCCAGGTTATTCGGAAGACTAACCTCTCTTGTTTCTCCCTTCTCCCTGTTATTCAATTTCTAAATGAAATTAGTATTCTGCCACACTAACAATAAATAATTTAAAGTAGATATTCAAATAGATTAGATGGGCTGAGAGTAATATGAAAATTAGCAATTATATTAATGGAAGGAGTAATAAAGGATTAATAATCAATATTATAAATATGACTTGGTTTTTAAGGGTAAAGGAAGAAAATCAACTTCCCTGGGTGAAGCCCAACCCACTAAGAATTTGGTAAGAGTGATTGTATAGTTTTCTTATCAGCTTTTTACTCAACTTAATTCCTTAATATTTCTCTTTGAATTGTTTCCTTTTATATGCTCGATTTTGAAAATATTCATTATAATGTTGGTAAAAGGAGAAGGGAGGTACCCCTTAGAAATTGGATCCCTTTAAACTGAATTTTTAAAAACCACTATTTTAAAATTAAAGAAGCTAGGGAAAATGTCAGAGCATTGATTTTTTAAAAAGAAACAAAATTAAAACCTCAGTAGGTAATAGCAAAGGACATGAACAATATAGGAGAAAATAAACTAAACAACAAGACACAATGAAAAAACGTTACTCTAGTAAAGAAATACATACTAAAAATGAGAACCCATTTTATACCTATTTTATTAGTATAGACTGTACAGTATATACTGTATATGTATAATAGTATTTGAATATTCTATATTTATATATACTTGCACACATTCTATTAGATTACACAAAATTATATAGAAATGTAGAAAATATGAATGAAAAAGTCAGAATATTTAATTAAATCTGATTATACATTACAATGATATAAATATTAACTAGGAGGAGACAGAAAAATGAACACATCTGGTTCATGAGAGTGATAGATTCCTTTTTCACACTTCCGTTATTACGTTATTTGACCTATATATATATATATATATATATATATATATATATATATATATATATATATATGGAAATTTCTTATTCCTCTTAGAGAAGCAGTGTGAGTCTGCACACCCTGGGACTCAGGAAACTCTAGGAATTCCACCTGAAGTGGAATAGTTGAAATGAATAACTGAGCAATATAAATAAATACATTGAGGGCCTCTGGCTAAGGGAATTTAGAAAGAAAGTTTAGAAAAAGGAGATAACATCTGTGTTCCCAGGATTACAGAGGCAAAATCACGGTTCTTTGTTTTTTTGTCTTTTTAATGAATGTTCAATCTTGATCTTTGAGAAAAGTCATGAAATATTCACATCTATGTATTTCAAACCTGCTTAGTCACATAAACTTCAATTTGTACTTTTTAAAGATGTCCTGGGACCCTCATTAAAGAGAAGAATATGAGAAATTCTCCTTCATATTTATCTTTGAAATCTGTCCTCTAATCTTTTAAATGCATTATTTAAAGGGTATGTGTTACTGTTACTAAATATATAGCTAAAAGAGATCTGAATGTGACTAAACTAAAAATAGGACAAACAAGCTTAAGACCCAGTCATTATATTTACTTGATGTGTGACAATGGCGCCTTATTTATCCTCTTTACATCTCAGTTTCCTCAAATGTGAAAGGTGAAATCATCAATTTCATAATTACTAAGTAGATAAAATGAAATAATGTATGTATAGCACTGAGCACAATACCTGACCTAGCAAACACCCAATAATTGGTTGTTATCTAAATGAAGAAATTACTCAACCCTGTACTAATCCACTTCCCAGAGACTCACAGAAATATAACTGAGTATATATGCACAGCTACTCTCTTATATGTCTTTTCCATGTGAGGTATCTCTTTCTCCACTTTCTGTAGGTTGTACAGGTAGCCCTTATTAAGATTTTTGTCAGGGACTGAAAACTAGCTTATGAGGCAGGCATCTTCCATACTCTAGGGAAGACTAGGGAACAAGCTTTATCAGGTATGTCCTTATTAATCATCTTTGGCAAAATAAACTGAATATTTTCAGTATTAATTATTCCTTCCATAAAAACATTTTTTCCATTGTAAAAAACTCAATTGAATAATGTACAAATCTTTCTCACAAAAGTTTAAATAGCACTCTTTATGTCCACTGTTGCAGTGGTAAAAATGACATCCACCTAACATAGCTCTTTAATTAATCCTAAATCTTAAACCACAACAACCTTGACTTTCCTACACATCAATGATCACAATTATAGTTAGAAACCATATTTTAAAAAATATCATTCAAGATTCTTTTTAATTAAACCAAATTTTTAGTATAAGCTAGCATAATGGATATTAAAGATTAAATATTTTAAAATGTGTATTTTTATAAAAATATGAACTTAAAAACTTTTTTTATATATTTCTCTAGGAAGAGAATAAGTCTTTAAAGGAACAGAAAAAACAGAATGACCTGTGTTTCCTAAAGATACTACTACAAAAGATAAAAACTTGTTGGAATAAAATTTTGAGGGGCGCTAAAGAACATTGAAAAATATGGAGTGGCAATATAAAAACTTAAGAGCTTTATTTGTATCCTCCAAGAATCTATCTGCTTATGCAATTTTCCAGGGTAAAATGCCTTCTGGAAGTTACTGAATGCATCCTGGTAAAAACGGATTACGGCAATTGAGAAATCCTTACTGTAGTGCTAGAAGATGGACATAAACAGTGGAAACCAAACGCTGCAATCAACAAACTATTTCACATGCATGAGGACATATATCAATCGGTATTAATTCTGAACTGATTTTTGTAAGATAATCTATGTAAGATATTAGTTGCAATAATACTTTTTAAACCTGTTTAAAATTTTCAGAAGACATATAAATTCTGTGAAATGTATAAAGTTTACAAGGATTAAAAATTAACATTTCATTATTACCAAAATAATTTTATGGCCCACTATGCATCAGCATACTGCAATGAGAGTGGAAATTGTCATCTGTGCTGGAAATGTTTCAGAGTTACAGTGAGATATGCATAAGGCCCATGAGAACAAAAGTCATACAGCTTAAAGAAGCAGTAGCATAAAGGAATCCAAAATAATTGAGAGATGTAATTAAACATGAATGTATAACACAGTGCCTTTAATAAATGATATAACAGATGTTTTAAAATGAAGATAAAGAATAATTTCACAAAATAGAAAGTCATCTGTTCTAAGAATGCTAAACCATAGTACTAAGTTACTTTTGTCATTTATGTGTAATAAAATTTGTCTAAATGAGTTTGCAATTTGGGAACTATATTTTTAAGAGAATAATATATGTTGGCCTTTTAATTAATGGAATGTATATATTTAATTTTGACACTCTATTTGTATATAAAAATATTTTCATACAGTATTACAATTGCTTACTTTGGATAACATTTCTCCTTTGATAATAAATGACCTATGTATTAACACTGTCAGATTCACTTAATGAATCCCAATAGGAGTTTTATTTGTTTGTTTTTTGGCTGTACCATGTGGCTTGCAGGATCTTAGGTCCCCAAGTAGGGATCGAACCTGGGCCCCCTGCAGTGGAAGTGCAGAGTCCTAACCACTGGACCGCCCAGGAATTCCCCCAACAGAATTTTTTAAGATCAAGATTTTTAATACTGCACCACTATTTGATTTCTCACTTTCACTGAAATATAACCTTTATTCTCTTATTATTGAGAATGTACATGAGACCTGGACCGCCGAACACTGCTTTACTTCCCATGTTAAATTTTAGTCTTTTTAAAGAAACTTTTATATATACCAGATGCAGCTTAGAAAGGTTTGCCAACAGTCTTCACTTACTTATAAAGGGAACTGAAAACACTATTCTAGGCAAGCCAAGAGTTCTAAAACAGCCACCACGGCCTCATCACCACCTGGTTAAGAGCTGACTGGCTTTATTTGATCTACTGACGATGCTCAGGTGCCATCCTCAATGTGTGGAGGTAAGACCTTCCTCTCGGTTCGTGTCTGTCTCTCTGCATCTCTTCCTCACTCTCCCCAACCTATATGGAGTTTCTTCCTCACTGGTGCAGGTAGCTGTATAGAATTGTACAGACTGTTGTATAGAATTCACTGATTACCCCATTAATGAGGTGTTGACTCAGCTATGTTTTCTATTTGGTTTTCATTATTAACTCCAGAAAAGGGAGTTTACTAACACTTTGTAGCAGCAAATGATTCTTCAGCAAGCTTTTTCTTCAGATGGACTTTTCAAAGTAGGCTATTCTTCCTTACACCACTAAACAGGTCAACTATGTGGTACATTTCCGCCCTGATGAACTGGTGCTATTGGTAAACCATCAGCTATAAAATGGTGAAATTTTAAATTTCTAAAGGGAAACTTAAAACTGTTCTTTAAGATGTTTCCTTGAAGGCTGTTTATAACGTTCCCAACAGTGTTGAAAAAATTCTGTGATTGTGGCAAAATAAGGAACAATATTTTAAAGTGCTTTATTACAAATTATTAAAATTTTCTTCCATTTTATTTTAACCTTTGACCTTGATTTTTATCATTTTTTTATGATAGAATTGAATTTTACAGAAAATTTGCACTAAAAAATTTTTATTCAGCATGGTGTGTCAAATGCTTGGAAAAAAATACCCAGGCTTTTATGGTTATATTTCCCTTCTGTGTTTCCTAGCTACTAGCAAGGTAAGTAAAGACAAGGCAGGCTGGTTAATAATGATCTTGGATATTATATTTTTTTATTATTTCTATCCCCCTGTTAGACTTGTTTTATCTCAATGAACATTTTCTTTCAAATATGTATGTGGATGCTTTCAATCAGCATTTTCTAAAGTTTGTCTCAAGAAACTCTAAAACTTACTGATTATTAAAAATAATGATAATAATAATAATTAAAACCCCAGAGAATTCTGAGTTCTGAGGTCAGATAATTTTCTCTTGGAGACTCATAATTCATGTAAGTAATTTAAAACTCTGTAAACTCATAAAGCTTTTTAAAAAAAAAGTTTAACACTAACATAGCATTTCCACAATTTGACTACAGAACACTTTTATGTAAAAACCATTAACCTATCACACTTTGAGGAATATTGCTTTATACAAAGAAACTCCATTAGAAGTCTTTTAAAATAAGCTTTAAAGGGATCTGCTGAAGGAAATACTCCTTTCAGGATTAAGATAGTTCTATTACAATTAGAAGTATTTCTTTTCTTTAAGCCATTCTTTCAGTGACAGCCAGTTTAAGAAGGACATCTCATCAAATCTACTGTAAATATTTCTCCAGAAACACACATTTCTACTCTACGGTTTGTATAGTACTCTGTCAATGCAATCTTCATATCTTTAGTCATTATGTTCTTACTGCTTAGAAAGTTCTTCCAAATTCTATCAGATCCTGCTCAAATTTCTAGGGGCATCTTAATTCCTTTCTTCTCAATTGCTGTGACTTCCATGATAGTTGTAGATGAGGGATAAACTTGTTTTATTGTGCTTCGCTTTATTGCACTTCACAGATACTGGTTTTTTTACAAATTGAAAACTTGTGGCAACCCTGTGTCAAATAAGTTTATCTGTACCATTTTTTGCAACAGCATTTGCTCACGTCTCTGGTTACATTTTGGTGAATCTCGCAATATTTCAAACTTTATTATTATTATTATATGTTATGGTAATCTGTGATTTTTGATGCTACTATTGCAAAAAGATTATATAACTCACTGAAAGTTCAGGTGATGCTTAGCATTTTTTAACAATAAAGTATTTAATTAAGGTATGTACATTGCTTTTTTTTTAGACACAATGCTACTGCACACTTTTTAGACTACAGGATAGTGTAAACATAATTTTTACATGCACTGGGAAACCAAAAAGATTCACGTGACTCGCTTTATTGTGGTGGTCTGGAACTGAACACGCAGTATCTCAAAAGTCTGCCTCTAACGCTAATGTTTCCTCCTTTAGTTGCCCATAGAACTTAATTGCCTGCATTGCGCATTATTATTTGATCATGTTCCTCTTACTACTTTATCTTAAATACAATTATTATTAATTTTTCTATTCACAGTTGTTTAAAATGTTTTCTCTCCCCTGAAAGAATGTATGACCTTTTGTTTCCTTCAGCACCTAATGGATAAAGCCACACATATGGTAGTTAATAAAGATGAATTGTAAATTAATTAATAAAACCTATATAAATAATCCAGAAAATACATTTTTATAATATAGATTACTTAAAGATAGATAAGGCCCTAAAACATAACTAATTTAAATGAACATGACCCCTCAACGTCATCTTCTCACAATCTCAATGGAACTTTCTTTGATTTCTAAACGTTATTAGTTGTGAAACATCTTTCAGTCTTGATTCTGACCTAATAGGAAATCTTACAGAATAAGAGAAACAAACTAGGTAGATACATTGATAATTGCCAATTCCAACAGTTTTTAATGTCTAAATATATGTATTCATCTAGATCCACAAAACTAGTATTTGAGAAAGATGCAAAAATGGTTATTCTCGTTTAGGAATAAACTGGGGTTTGTTTTTCTACCTCTCCATACAAAATGGTAAGAAAGAAGTACATTTTTCTGTATAAGAAATTTTCTAAGTGGGGGATTGGTTAGTGTTCTTTAAGATACTATCCTAAAGGTGAATTAATTTTCTATCACATTTAAAATGAAGAAAATGTAGACAAGTGGCAATATTCACAATTTAAGTTTAGCTACTCTTGCATGCTGATTTATTCCTTTTCTTTCAAGGCTCATTCTAAGGGTCCCATCCTTTTTGAAGTCTTTTCACACCTTCCCAGGTGGGGTTGACGATTCCTTTGTTTGTGTCTCCACTGCTCAGCTCAGCAAATAACTCAATCACCTGATGCTACCATGTGGAAAGTGGACATGTGTTTGCCAATTTCCATCTTTGATGCTTATCACAAACTTTCTTATGTCTGAAATAATCTGGTTCTAACAGGAGCATTTTACTTAAAAATTTAATTAAACAGAAGAAAATCTAATAAATTGTCCTGGCAGTGATCCAAATACTATCACAAATAAAAGGAGCTTAGTTTGCAGGGCATCCAATATGGTGAGATAAAAGCCTTCTAGTAGAACCAGAAAGATCTGACAGAAAAGTACAAAACAACAGTTATTTACTCTGTCATCTCCTTGCCTCCTTCCCAACAGAAAGGAGGAAAGGGATTTGTCTTTTGCTGTGAAAAATCTTAAGTGTGTAGACCAATACATCTTTCTGCTTAGGAAAGAGTTTCACTCGGGAAAATACTAGGGTTGGGACTAATACATTCAGAGCCAGTGGGTTTAAAGAAGAAGCTCCAACTTTTAAATACTGACCGCTTAACAGGAAGATGCAACACAAATAGATAATTCATTCACTCAACAAATACTTATTAAGCATCCATCTCTAATGTGATGGTCCTAATCCTATTGGTACAATAAAGTCTGTGCTTTCATGAAGCATATATTCTAGGAGAGGAAACAGTAAACAATAAATAAACAAAATTACTACAGAAAACAAGTTCTAATGGAAAAGAAAAAAAAACAGACTGGTGGAAAGAGGTGGTATTTTAGGTTAGATAATCAAAGACCCCCTTTTAAGAGAAGACTTTTGAAAATATTTTCTTAGTCTCAAAAATTTTAGCATTTAATACATGGCTGGCAATATTTACACATTTAATAAATTTCATTGAAGGATTCAAGTCATTTTGCAACAGAAATCAAAGCAGAATGTTTCAACTATAGTACATGATGCTGTCATAGAAATAAATTATGAAATTACCAAATGTTTGACTTTGAAGTAGTCTACTACCCTAAAGTAGTGATACACAAGCTTTACTTTTTAGTTTGAAATAATTTCAGATGCATAGAAGAGTTACAAAAAGAGTACAGCATGTTCCCATATACCCTTTACCAAGTTTCCTCTAATGCTAATATTTTACAAAACCATAGTACATTTATCCAAACTAAAAAATTAGCATTATTTGTTGTGGGTATGGTTATGTTGTACATTGTAGGATGTTTAGTAGCATCCCTGGTCTCTACTCACTCGACACCAATAGCATCCTTCTCCAAGTAGTGACCATCAAAAATGTCTCCAGCCATTGCTGAACTGTCCCAGAGAGACAGTTGAAACTACTGTCCTAAAAGTTTTTAGAGACATATGTTTTACAGTTAGGTCTATGACTAATTTTGAGTTCTTTTTTTTATTGGAGTGTAGTTGCTTTACAATATTGTGTTAGTTTATACTGTACAGCAAAGTGAATCAGCTATATGTAGACATACATCCCCTCTTTTGGATTTCCTTATCATTTAAGTCACCGCAGAGCACGGAGTAGAGTTCCCTGTGCTATATAGTAGGTTCTCATTAGTTATCTATTTTATACATAGTATCTATAGTATATATATGCCAATCCCAATCTCCCAGTTCATCCCACACCCCCTTCCCCCTTGGTATCCATACATTTGTTCTCTACATCTGTGTCTCTATTTCTGCTTTGTAAATAAAATCATCTATACCAAACTTTTCAGAGTCCACATATATGCATTAATATACGATATTTGTTTTTCTCTTTCCGACTTACTTCACTCTGTATGAATATAAGGTGTGTATTAAGGTTCATTTTTTTGCATATGGACAATCATTTGCCATTTGTTGAAAAGACTATACTTTATCAACTGAATTACTTTTGTGCTTTTGTAAATTTCAGCTGACTGTTTTTGTGTGGATTGAGTTATGGATGCTCTATTCTGTTCCAATGACCTAAATGTCTATCTTTTCTACAAAATCACACTGACTTGATTACTATGGCCTTATAATATCTAGAAATTGGGTTGAATGAGTCGTCCAAGTTTTACTTTTTCAGAATTGTTTTGGCTATTCTAGTTATTTTGCCTCTCCATATACATTTTAGGATCAAGCCGTCAAACCACAAACTCCATCCCCCCCCAAAAAACCCAAAAACTTGCTGGAATTTTGATTGAGATTGCATTGATTCAACTGGGGAGAACTGACATCTATGCTATGTTTATTCTTTGAATTAATAAACACAGTATATATATCCTTAAATTTTTGTGTTCTTTCATCAGTGCTTTATAGTTTTCAGCATACACATATATTGTCACATTTATGCATAACTATTTGTGTGTGTATATGCCTGCATGCTATTGTATTTAAAATTCAAATCCCTATTGTTTATTGCTGCCATATAGGATTAACTGAGTTTTGTATATTGTCCTTGGATCCTATGACCTTGTTAGAACTAAACTTATATAAGTTCTAGGTTTTTTGGTAGATTCCTTGAGATTTTCTACATAGAAAATCATGTCATCTGTAAATAGAAGTCATGTGTTCCATGAATGTAGAAACTTCTAAAATCACTTTTTAAATTCTTAATTTACCTTCAACAGAACCCCAACCAGCCAAGATTTTGTCAAGCTTTACTTTTTGAGGTATTATGAAAGTAAGAGATACAATGAATTTGCTTTTTTAAACTATACATTACTGCACTATATCATCAGAAAATTTGGATACGTATTCCCCAGAGGTTTGTCTCTCTACTGCCATTGAGAATCTTTGCACCAGATTAATACTAATAAAGAGTTACTAACAAATTTTCTACATAAAACGTTTCACTTCAGTTTTCAAATTTGCTAGTTTGAAGACTATTACAAATATAAACAAATACTTGTTTTCTAAACATGTCAGTCATTCCCTGACATATCCACGCCTCCTGTAATGGAGTCTGCACCACCCATGACTTCTGCTAAGTGACTCTGTTCTTAACCACGTGAACTCATGCCTCTATCCCAACTAATGGGAAGAGGGTATAGGGCATCTGCTCAAAGTACAACTAATTGATAGACTGGGTAATGATCTGTGATTTATGTCACATAGCTTGAGAAGAGGAACTAGTTCAGGTGCTCTGTTCCAGAAATTTGAGCCACGATCCTAAATAAATTTGCCCAAAGTTAAGTCTGAAATAGAATGTTTTAAGGTTTTATTAAGTTGGGCATCGGCAAGCTAAGGAATGGGAGAACAAGAAAGGTACACAGGAGTGAGTGAAGAAGATCGGCAATTAGAGAATGGACAGATGAGCTAAGAGAAGCATAGAGGCTGGCAGATGGACCAATACTTAGAGCTTCCTCAGGACCTAATGACCTTCCAGTTTTAGTCCACATGCATCTTTTATTAACCCTCCCTCCTGCTTTTCAAGGTATCTTAGAAGGATCTCTGTTCCTCACATTTGAAGGTTATGTTGAGATTATTTTACATTGATGAATGAGGAAATAAGAATGAAATATAAGTTTATGAATATTAGGTACCATATTAAGAAGGTAAAATTAATGACTAAACTTTGCCTCCCTAAGTAAGACAAAATAGCTGCGTCAATAACAAATAGGGCTTCATTTCTGCTGAATGGAAACCTGTGAAATGAAGAAGTAGCTCATTTTGTGTTATACTCAGGTGGGGTTGGAAAGTTTGTTTGTTTCAACTCTAAAGTGCATCATGTAATTCTTTCACGAAGCTGAGTGTCAAGAGAACTTAATTTGATCGATACACACGGACATTTTAGGATAGAATGGGTGACGACTATTTTCTTTTGCCTTTTAGGGGCCGAGGAACACACACTCAGAGTATATGCTTAAGGCAGATCATGTCACTCCCTATTCCTATCTTACTCCGAGTAAGCCAAAATCATTTTGGTGGCTTCTACAGCATGAACAATCTGGCTACCTTAAATTTCTAATCTGTTCCTTGCTCACACCATTCCATATTTCCAGGGGTCCTACCTCAGAGCCTTTGTTCTTTTTTATCTTCTGCATGAAATACTCTTTTCTCTCTTGTCCACCTGCATGCTTCAAGATATTAAATACTCTTAACAGTAAGCACTTAAAATTAGGGGGAACGATCCAACAAACAATTCAGCACAGTAAACAAAAAGGACAAACAGTAAGGGCTCATCCCTCTTGAAGTTGTGCACTCAAATGTCACTTTCTGTCATCATCCTTCAACACCCTATTTAAAACTGCAACTCATGTCCACTCTCCCTCCTATCTCATTCTAACCATCTCTTCCCTGCTTCATTTTTCTCCATAGCACTCATCACATTCTAATACAACATATATTTATTGATTTAGCTTCTTTATTTTCAATCTTCCTCCACTAGAATGTAAACTTCAAAAGGTCAGGGACTTTTGACTGTTTTGTTCACTGCCCCTAGAATAGTGACTGGCACATAATAGGAATTAAATAATTATTTGAGGAACATATAACATGTACATATATCCAAAATTATATAATAAGTAATTTATATCATTTATTGAAAAGCAGTTAAGTGTCAGACCTTGTGGCAAAGATTTTATACACATTACTGCTAATCCTAAAATTAGCCCTGCCAGATGGATATAATTACATTAACTTAAATACATTTCTCAAAATTCAGTTTGTGCGCACGGCACGCCGCAGGCTGGTGCAACATCCCGCCGGCCTCTGCCGCCGCAGGCTCGCCCCGTATCTGCACCCCTCCCTCCCCCCCGGCCTGAGTGAGCCAGAGCCCCCGCATCAGCTGCTCCTTTAACGCCATCCGTCTGAGTGAAGAACAGACGCCCTCGGCGACCTACACGCAGAGGCAGGGCCAAATCCAAAGCTGAGACCCAGAAGCTGTGCGAACAAAGAAGAGAAAGGGAAATCTCTCCCAGCAGCCTCAGGAAAAGTGAATTAAATCTCCACAATCAACTTGATGTACCCTGCATCTGTGGAATATGTGAATAGACAAAAAAACATCCCAAATTAAGGAGGTGGACTTTGAGAGCAAGATTTATTATTTTCTACCCTTTTCCTCTTTTTGTGAGTGTGCATGTGTATGCTTCTGTGTGAGATTTTGTCCTTCCTTCCTTCCCTCCCTCCCTACCTCCCTCTTCCTCCCTCTCTCTCTCTCTCTCTCTCTCTTTCTTCTTTTTCTCCCTTTTATTCTGAGCCGTGTGGATGAAAGGCTCTTGGTGCTGCAGCCAGGAGTCAGTGCTGTGCCTCTGAGGTGGGAGAACCAACTTCAGGACACTGGTCCACAAGAGACCTCCTAGCTCCACATAATATCAAACGGCGAAAATCTCCCAGAGATCTCCATCTCAACACCACCACCCAGCTTCACTCAATGACCAGCAAGCTACACTGCTGGACACCCTATGCCAAACAACTAGCAAGACAGGAACACAACTCCACCCATTAGCAGAGAGGCTGCCTAAAATCATAATAAGTCCACAGACACCCCAAAACACACCACCAGATGTGGACCTGCCCACGAGAAAGACAAGATCCAGCCTCATCCACCAGAACACAGGCACTAGTCCCCTCCACCAGGAAACCTACACAATACACTGAACCAACTTTTGCCACTGGGGACAGACACCAAAAACAACGGGAACTATGAACCTTCAGCCTGCAAAAAGGAGACCCCAAACACAGTAAGATAAGGAAAACAAGAAGACAGAAAAACACACAGCAGATGAAGGAGCAAGATAAAAACCCACCAGACCTAACAAGTGAAGAGGAAATAGGCAGTCTACTGAAAAACAATTCAGAATAATGATAGTAAAGATGATCCAAAATCTTGGAAATAGAGAAAATGCAAGAAACATTTAACAAGGACCTAGAAGAACTAAAGATGAAACAAGCAACGATGAACAATACAATAACTGAAATTAAAAATACTCTAGATGGGATCAATAGCAGAATAACCAAGGCAGAAGAACGGATAACTGACCTGGAAGATAAAATAGTGGAAATAACTACTGCAGAGCAGAATAAAGAAAAAAGAATGAAAAGAACTGAGGACAGTCTCAGAGACCTCTGGGACAACATTAAACGCACCAACATTTGAATTATAGGGGTTCCAGAAGAAGAAGAGAAAAAGAAAGGGACTGAGAAAATATTTGAAGAGATTATAGCTGAAAACTTCCCTAATATGTGAAAGGAAATAGTTAACCAAGTCCAGGAAGCACAGAGACTCCCATACAGGATAAATCCAAGGAGAAACACGCCAAGACACATATTAATCAAACTGTCAAAAATTAAATACAAAGAAAACATATTAAAAGCAGCAAGGGAAAAACAACAAATAACACACAAGGGAATCCCCATAAGGTTAACAGGTAATCTTTCAGCAGAAACTCTGCAAGCCAGAAGGGACTGGCAGGACAAATTTAAAGTGATGAAGGAGAAAAAACAAGATTACTCTACCCAGCAAGGATCTCATTCAGATTTGATGGAGAAATTAAAACCTTTACAGACAAGCAAAAGCTGAGAGAGTTCAGCACGACAAAACCAGCTTTACAACAAATGCTAAAGGAACTTCTCTAGGCAAGAAACACAAGAGAAGGAAAAGACCTACAATAACAAACCCAAAACAATTAAGAAAATGGGAATAGGAACATACATATCGATAATTACCTTAAATGTAAATGGATTAAATGCTCCCACCAAAAGACACAGACTGGCTGAATGGATACAAAAACAAGACCCATATATATGCTGTCTACAAGAGACCCACTTCAGACCTAGAGACACATACACCCTGAAAGTAAGGGGATGGAAAAAGATATTCCATGCAAATGGAAACCAAAAGAAAGCTGGAGTAGCAATTCTCATATCAGACAAAATAGACTTTAAAATAAAGACTATTAGAAGAGACAAAGAAGGACATTACATAATGATCAAGGGATCAATCCAAGAAGAAGATATAACAATTACAAATATTTATGCACCCAACACAGGAGCACCTCAATACATAAGGCAAATACTAATAGCCATAAAAGGGGAAATTGACAGTAACACATTCATAGTAGGGGACTTTAACACCCCACTTTCACCAATGGACAGATCATCCAAAATGAAAATAAATAAGGAAACACAAGCTTTAAATGATACATTAAACAAGATGGACTTAATTGATATTTATAGGACATTACATCCAAAAACAACAGAATACACATTTTTCTCAAGAGCTCATGGAACATTCTCCAGGATAGATCATATCTTGGGTCACAAATCAAGCCTTGGTAAATTTAAGAAAATTGAAATTGTTTCAAGTATCTTTTCCGACCACAATGCTATGAGACTAGATTTCAATTACAGGAAAAGATCTGTAAAACATACAAACACATGGAGGCTAAACAATACACTGTGTAATAACGAAGTGAGCACTGAAGAAATCAAAGAGGAAATTAAAAAGTACCTAGAAACAAATGACAATGGAGACATGATGACCCAAAACCGAGGGGATGCAGCAAAAGCAGTTCTAAGAGGGAAGTTTATAGCAATACAATCCTATCTTAAGAAACAGGAAACATCTCGAATAAACAACGTAACCTTGCACCTAAAGCAATTAGAGAAAGAAAAACAAACAAAAAAACCCAAAGTTAGCAGAAGAAATCATAAAGATCAGATCAGAAATAAATGAAAAAGAAATGAAGGAAACGATAGCAAAGATCAATAAAACTAAAAGCTGCTCCTTTGAGAAGATCAACAAAATTGATAAACCATTAGCCAGACCCATCAAGAAAAAAAGGGAGAAGACTCAAATCAATAGAATTAGAAATGAAAAAGGAGAAGTAACAACTGACACTGAAGAAATACAAAAGATCATGAGAGATTACTACAAGCAACACTAGGCCAATAAAATGGACAACGTGGAAGAAATGGACAAATTCTTAGAAAAGCACAACCTGCCAAGACTGAATCAGGAAGAAATAGAAAATATGAACAGACCAATCACAAGCACTGAAATTGAAACTGTGATTAAAAATCTTCCAACAAACAAAAGTCCAGGACCAGATGGCTTCACAGGCGAATTCTATCAAACATTTAGAGAAGAGCTAACACCTATCCTTCTCAAACTCTTCCAAAATATAGCAGAGGGAGGAACACTCCCAAACTCAATCTACGAGGCCACCATCACCCTGATACCAAAAACAGACAAGGATGTCACAAAGAAAACTACAGGCCAATATCACTGACGAACATAGATGCAAAAATCCTCAACAAAATACTAGCAAACAGAATCCAACAGCACATTAAAAGGACCATACACCATGCTCAAGTGAGGTTTATTCCAGGAATGCAAGGATTATTTAATATACAAATATCAATCAACGTGATACACCATATTAACAAATTGAAGGAGAAAAACCATATGATCATCTCAATAGATGCAGAGAAAGCTTTCGACAAAATTCAACACCCATTTATGATAAAAACCCTGCAGAAAGTAGGCATAGAGGGAACTTTCCTCAACATAATAAAGGCCATATATGACAAACCCACAGCCAACATAGTCCTCAATGGTGAAAAACTGAAAGCATTACCACTAAGATCAGGAACAACACAAGGTTGTCCACTCTCACCACTCTTATTCAACATAGTTTTGGAAGTTTTAGCCACAGCAATCAGAGAAGAAAAGAAAATAAATGGAATCCAAATTGGAAAAGAAGTAAAGCTGTCACTGTTTGCAGATGACATGATACTATACATAGAGAATCCTAAAGATGCTACCAGAAAACTACTAGAGCTAATCAGTGAATTTGGT
Organism: Leucopleurus acutus; assembly: GCF_964270905.1. NCBI lineage: Eukaryota > Metazoa > Chordata > Mammalia > Artiodactyla > Delphinidae > Leucopleurus > Leucopleurus acutus. Next base: position 22,269,864 of record NC_139159.1, on the reverse strand, counting down.
AAAGTAGCAGGATACAAAATTAATGCACAGAAATATTCCTATACACTAATTATGAAAAATCTGAAAGTGAAATCAAGAAAACACTCTTATTTACCATTGCAACAAAAAGAATAAAATATCTAGGAATAAACCTACCTAAGGAGACAAAAGACCTGTATGCAGAAAATTATAAGACACTGATGAAAGAAATTAAAGATGATACAAATAGATGGAGAGATATACCATGTTCTGGGATTGGAAGAATCAACATTGTGAAAATGACTCTACTACCCAAAGCAATCTACAGATTCAATGCAATTACTATCAAACTACCACTGGTATTTTTCACAGAAGTAGAACAAAAAATTTCACAATATGCATGGAAACACAAAAGACCCCGAATAGCCAAAGCAATCTTGAGGACGTAAAACGGAGCTGGAGGATTCAGGCTCCCTGACTTCAGATGATACTACAAAGCTACAGTAATCAAGACAGTATGGTACTGGCACAAAAACAGAAAGATAGATCAATGGAACAGGATAGAAAACCCAGAGATAAACCCATGCACATATGGTCACCTTATCTTTGATAAAGGAGGCAGGAATGTACAATGGAGAAAGGACAGCCTCTTCAATAAGTGGTGCTGGGAAAACTGGACAGGTACATGTAAAAGTATGCGATTAGAACACTCCCTAACACCATTCACAAAAATAAGCTCAAAATGGATTAAAGACCTAAATGTAAGGCCAGAAACTATCAAACTCTTAGAGGAAAACATAGGCAGAACACTCTATGACATAAATCACAGCAAGATCCTTTTGACTCACCTCCTAGAGAAATGGAAATAAAAACAAAAATAAACAAATGGGACCTAATGAAACTTCAAAGCTTTTGCACAGCAAAGGAAACCATAAACAAGACCAAAAGACAACCTTCAGAATGGGAGAAAACATTTGCAAATGAAGCAACTGACAAAGGATTAATCTCCCAAATTTACAAGCAGCTCATGCAGCTCAATAACAAAAAAACAAACAACCCAATCCAAAAATGGGCAGAAGACCTAAATAGACATTTCTCCAAAGAAGATATACAGATTGCCAACAAACGCATGAACGAATGCTCAACATCATTAATCATTAGAGAAATGCAAATCAAAACTACAATGAGATATCATCTCATACCAGTCAGAATGGCCATCATCAAAAAATCTAGAAACAATAAATGCTGGAGAGGGTGTGCAGAAAATGGAATACTCTTGCACTGCTGGTGGGAATGTGAATTGGTACAGCCACTATGGAGAACAGTATGGAGGTTCCTTAAAAAACTACAAATAGAACTACCATATGACCCAGCAATCCCACTGCTGGGCATATACCCTGAGAAAACCATAATTCAAAAAGAGTCATGTACCAAAATGTTCATTGCAGCTCTATTTACAATAGCCAGGAGATGGAAACAACCTAAGTGTCCATCATCGGATGAATGGGTAAAGAAGATGTGGCACATATATACAATGGAATATTACTCAGCCATAAAAAGAAATGAAATTGAGTTATTTGTAGTGAGGTGTATGGACCTAGAGTCTGTCATACAGAGTGAAGTAAGTCAGAAAGAGAAAGACAAATACCGTATGCTAACACATATATATGGAATTTAAGAAAAAAAAATGTCATGAAGAACCTAGGGGTAAGACAGGAATAAAGACACAGAGCTACTAGAGAATGGACTTGAGGATATGGGGAGGGGGAAGGGTAAGCTGTGACAAAGTAAGAGAGTGGCATGGACATATATACACTACCAAACATAAAATAGATAGCTAGTGGGAAGCAGCCGCATAGTAAAGGGAGATCAGCTCGGTGCTTTGTGACCACCTGGAGGGGTGGGATAGGGAGGGTGGGAGGGAAGGAGATGCAAGAGGCAGGAGACATGGGGACATATGTATATGTATAACTGATTCACTTTGTTATAAAGCAGAAACTAACACACCATTGTAAAGCAATTATACTCCAATAAAGATGTAAAAAAAGAAATGCTAATTATATGACATGGTAGAGGTGTTGGCTAAGGCTATGGTGTTAAGCATTTCGCACTATATAAGTGTATCAAATAAACACCTTGTACACCTTAAACTTACACAATGTTACATGTCGATTATATCTCATAAAGCTGTTAAAAATAAATACATGGTGTCTGTTTAACCAATCTTATTGTATTTATATTCAATTTTAACTCTTAAATTTATGTATCTTAATATGTAAATATTAAGATGCATAATATTAATACGTATATAATAATATAGCCTATAAAATTTAAATAAGCAACAGTTTTTTTAAGTCAAAGTAAATGCTATATCAAAAGACAGAAAGAAACTTTATAAAATATATTTTTCTTAACCATATTTGCTTAATTATCCTAGTATCAGTTACTACTAATCACCGTTATTGACTAGTTCTGTTGTTTTGTTTAAATGGTAGCATTTATGTAACAGAAAAGTAAAGAAGACATAATTTCAAATAAACAGTCATTTTTGATACTTAAAAAAAAAAAAAATTCAGTTTGTGATTATCTAACACCATGCTTGGGATGAGGAAAGTTGTCTTAACTCAGTACATTGAAGAGTCCAGCTGTAGAATATGGTTTTAAGCACTTTTCAAAAGTGAAGCACAAGGTCATACCAAAGTCTACCTTTGAAAGGTTTTTTAGTTCAAATAACAGATGCCAGTCTACTTAGTTTAAGCAAAAAGTAATTTATTAAAAGCTATTGGGTAACTCACAGAATCTCTGGAAGAGCCCGCTAATCAAATCTAGCAGTTGTTCAGCCAGAAACAATGCCCAAATCATAATGAAACACTACTCCAGTGGAGGACAGTCAGCTAAAGTGCCACCATGGGGACATGTGATTTAAATTTTCAAGTTAAAAGTAAAACAACTGGGCTTCCCTGGTGGGGCAGTGGTTGAGAGTCCGCCTGCCGATGCAAGGGACAAGGGTTCGTGCCCCGGTCCGGGAAGATCCCACATGCCGCGGTGAGGCTGGGCCCGTAAGCCATGGCCCCTGAGCCTGCGCGTCCGGAGCCTGTGCTCCCCAACGGGAGAGGCCACAACAGTGAGAGGCCCGCGTACCGCAAAAAAAAAAAAAAAAAAAAGAGTAACAAGTCACATCTTGCAATAAGGGTGCAATTTCTTGACTCTGCCACAGTCCCCTTCAAAGTCCTGTGTCTCCCCACCATCCTCAATAGAAAAAGATGCTATACAGCATCTGTTTCCCCGCATTACTTGTTTCAGAATCTGAGTCTGGTCCGTAGTTCCCAAGTCACATGACTACTCCTTAGCCACAAGAAAGGATGGAAAACTAAACTCTGGCAATGATTTCAAGGCAGTGAGATTCAATACAGAAAACTCACCAAACACAGGATTTTCAAAAGATGCTGTCCATAAACTGGACAAATGCCCATTACAGATAGTAAGAAAATTTGTTTAAAATTAGATCAAGATAATTTTTCACTACTAGCTATGTTTTGAGCAGTGTTTAACTACTAGTATTGTTCAAAGTTTTCTACTTAAATTATAGTAAAGTATCTAAGGCAGTGAGTGATAAGTGCCCCTCCGCCTCATATCAGCTTTCTGGTAATGGCATCAGTGAGAAACAATCTTTCTAGAGATACTTGAGGGAGAATCATAACACTGTTTATCAAAAGCAAAGACCATGAGAATACAGTGCCTCACCAAGGATACAGAGCTGATCTAGCAGACGTGTTGCTCATTCAAATGGTGTTTTGATTTTGTCTATAGTAAGGAATAAATTGAAAAACAAACCTATTGTTTTAAATTTTCAAATTAACAGAATAGTATGTTTCCAAAGAGAATCACCCTTGAAGAATTAGTGTTCAAAATAAAGAATTTCTGATGTTTCTTGTGAGGTACATATGACTTTTCCCTATAAGGACTCTTAAGTTTGGGAAGATTAGTAAAAATGGAAATCTATTTTTAAAACTTTCTGGTTCTTAAAGTATTCTCCTTGATTAAAATAACAAGAAGAAAGTAAGATAACTTAAAAAAATCTTTAAAGTTTTAAAGTATAGTAGGTATGTGAAAATAGATGTGAATGTTTCAAATATACACACACACATACACACATATACACACATACACACACACACATACACAGATATACACACACACACACACATACACGCACACACACATATATTTTTTTGCCCCCACAGCTCAACAATGGAATGGCAAAAAGCAAAAAACCTCTAAAATATTTAGACCAGGTTTAATTTTTACTTTATGCTCTATAAATTAAAATTTCACTTGTATTCCTTGGACTCTTCAAATCATAGGTGATAAACAGTTAAGGGAAGGAGGGCTATACAAGAATATAATATGATTAAAATTCAAGAAAAATTATCTTATTAAAATTATACATAGAGTTGACAGAAACCATTTTCAGCAACAGGTATCAGAAACAAACTAGCTTAACTATATTACAAGGGCTATCCTCTACATCTGTGAATGTCAGAAAATAAATGAAGATGAGGTAGTGATTTTAAATAAATGCTTATCACATACAAGTGATTCTGAAAAACATAACCCTCATTTTTTAAAGATTAAAAAAGTATTATATATTCATTTAAAAATTGGCAATACAAAAAATATAAAGAATATGTAACATTACAAATACTTAGTAGAAACAAGGAAAATATGATAAGGAATATATTTCAAGCCTTTTTATTTGTGCAATCTTTTATATAGCTGGAATCATATTTTACACACATTCCCTATTTTAGGCTATTTGTCCTAATAAAACATAACCTCATCATGCCATTAAAAATTATTTGAAAGTGCTTTATTAACTTACTAATTTTTATCACTACAAATAGTAGTACTATTAAATGTATTCTGCATAAATATTTTTCTTTAGATTACTCCTTCAAGAAGAAATACATCTTAGAAATAAAATTACTGGGTTATGAGGCATGTGTATTTTAAAGGCCTTTAAAGTAAATTTTAGTCAACTTCTTCAAAAAGTATCATCAATTTATATCTCCGCCATCAGTAGATAAGGACATTTATCTTAATGCCCCAGATGGTTTTCAGTTTTATTATAATTTAAGATCGCTGATTTGATGAGTGAAAATCAGCATTTCATTGTCAAGTATAATCTACTCACCAATACTGGCAGCCTCCTAACCCTGGCCTTATTGTTGCAGATTCAAAACAGGCATAGAAGCGGAGCAAAGACAGGAAAAAAAGAGGACAGTGAAAGTTAAAGTGAAGAGTTATGTGAGATAAGATTGAACAGCTGGAATTTTCAGGAACTTTTACTCAGTACTGATTTTCCTCAGTCCTCAGGACAGTCCACGTAGTTCACATTTTACAGCTCTGACAGACCCCACCACACACATATCCTTCTCCACTGTCACTTGCCTTTTCCTCACTAAAAGGTGGTGCAGCTCTCACTTATATTCTACCAAGTTTTCTCCTAAGCATTGGCACAAGGAAGGAAAAAAGAAGAAAATAGGAAATGGTCAACTGTATGACTTGTGATAAGAAGCTTCAACGCTTAATAAAGCATTTTGTTGGCACTTTTGTAAGGAAAAGTTCCAGTAAGATGAATCCTTTCACAACACTGTAAATCAACTATACTTCAATTTTTAAAAATCCTTCTTTTTGTCCTAAGTTGTAATTGTCTGTTTATATAACAGCTTTTCCAAATAAATTATCAACTTCAAGACAGGGACTAAATCACATTTTACTTATATCTCTTGATTCCTAGCATTTCATAGATTTAAGAACATGTAAAGCATTTTTTTAACTGTTTGGAAAGTTTTAGCTTTGTGCATCTTACATTAGTTGGTCTAACCACTTATTTAGCTCCTATCTAAATCGATGTCACTTGCGTATGTTAGATATAATGTTAAGACTAGCTGATTGAAGGAAAAAAAAATCCCCATCTTAAAAGGAGACTGTAACTGTTATACAATTAAGATGAAATGTTAAAGTAATAGTACAAGAATTATTTGGTAATGTGCATAAGTAATATGTTTGAGATACATAATTTTTGTTAACAAAATTATGTGAGGTGTTAATATGAAATATTTCTATCAAAACCTGCCAGGCTGGTACCCAAAATGAGCTACACTAGGTTTCTTAAAAACAAACAAACAAAAAAACATATGGGATATTAAAATCACGACAAAATAAACAGCAAAAAACTACATCTTTTAAATCTGTAATTTCACGTTATCAAAAAAATATACTTATTGCTGAGCGGCCTTCAAGTAATAGCTGGAGGCTGGCAATATAAATTATCCAAAAGCACCCTCTAGTGGCAAAAAAGCAATTCACATATAAAAGCAAAATTGTATAAAAATAATGAATGTCATGACAATAATATTTAACTAAAAATTTTCTAAATGAAAATAAAAATGAGTGTGGCTACCATAAACTTTGTTTCAATGATTCTCCACCGCTCTATGCAATAACATAGTCAGTTGAAAAAAATCAACCTTAGTACTAAAAATACACTTACCATTAAAAAACTGAAAATATACTTAGCATATAAAAATACATATATCTGCAATGCTAATAAAGACATAAGAGTTCTGCTGACTTTCTGTAGCTATATACCTATTCTACTATTTTTTCATTCCCTGAGCTTCTACTCATGGTAGAAAGTGTCCACCTCTAGCCTAAGGAAAATTGAGTGCAAATTAAACATGTCTAATCTGATTTTTTCACTAGAGACAGCTCCTGTTTAAAATTTTAAATATGATGATCTAAATCACTAAGTATTCATCACAAATACTTTCTGCCATTCAACTGTATATTACCTAATTAGAAATATCCATGTTTCCTATCAACCTTGATTTCCCTAATGTTTTCAACTGCTAAATTTTATTGGCTATGAAGAGAATGTTTCTATGCCTTAAAAATCTTGTGAAGAAACATATTTATAATGCTTTGAAGTTATAAAACATTTCAATTCAATAAAATAGTAATAATTTCTTTAAAAGCTGACAGCACAAAAAAACTGCCAAAGAGAACTCTTCTCATTAAAAAGTCTATATTCTGACTTCGAATATTTTCTTTATATTTCAGTACATTCCTATCTTTCTACCTGTTTCTGGATAAAAGATAAGACATCAGTGAAAAACAACTAGCATTTTTTTGCTTCATGTCTTTATTGAATAGGTTCAAAAATGAAGACATTATTTGTAATTAAAAAACAGTGAACAAGAGACAACAACAGCCATAATAATCTTACTTTTCCAAGCTAATAACTTTCAGAATATTACATAAGCAATTTTTACATTTTTAATTTATGCTTACAGTCATATTTTTATCCTACCACAATGGAAAATACTTGTGAAAATAAATAAAAATAAAATAAGTGATGCATAGATCAAGGAAAATTTCTTAAAAACTGAACTATTGCACAACAAATCAACATGAGAATAATATATGCAAGTAATATAAAAATGCATTTAAATACATTGCATCATGGTTCATAATTCATAAATATATTTCACCTACTTACTGTTTATAATAATCTCTGGGTTCTGGAATTAGATGATTTCTTACCAACCCATTTCCATGTAGTACATTATAACATTTACTTGCCACAGTAAAATTCAGTGAGAAACAAACATGTGCCACTTTAAGCTCATTCACCTATCCCTTCCTTGGGCAGACAAAAAATGTGATCTTTAAAAATATATTTGAAAGAAGACAGTGCTCAATTCTAGATCAAGACAAGAGTTTGAAGTTCTTCTTCATATGATTTATAATAATTAGAACAGAAGAACAAACTATTGAAATGGAATCCTAATATGTACATTATTCTCCTAAATTTATTACAGCTTATTCTAGTTGATGGAATAAGCTGTAATATTTTTTTTGACTTTTGACCCTTCCTTTTGACCAATATGACTGAATAAAGGCAACCAGAAAAAAAATTAATAGAAAGGAAAGAAACTATAAGGTAAATAATTCCCGTTCCTACTAAGTTATCCCCTGCCCAAATGGAAAAAAAAAAACAAAAACTCAAAACAAAAAAACTAATGAATAAAATTATAAAGTATATGTATAAATAAATTTCAGAGAAAGTTATAAGCCACAAATTTCTACAATGATCCTTACAATTGATCAGAATCAAAAATAAGAAGTTAGAAACTACCTATATAGATCTGCTTGTACCTTTATAATAAGATCAAGGCTCTGTTAGGTTTGATTCGACAGAAACTACTACTGAATTACTGAATATGGCTGCACAAGCAATCAAAGATGTCTACTACTAAATACTATGTTACACTGAAAGTGACAATGACTAAAAGCGGTATTTTAGTCAAAGTTAAAGAGGAAGTATAATTACATTTTTGTGAATGTTTAATTACATAATAAATCAGCTATCCATTAAAGCAATGCATTTTCAGTGGCTTTTTATTGTGATGTAAATTGTGATCCAGTGTTTAACACTAGAAAGGAAGTATGAGTAGGAAAAATTAGATGTTCTCTTAACCTACCCATAACTACATATAACTATACTTCAAGTGACTAAAATTCAAATCCTTTTAAACCTGCATGCCCTGCAATAATGATTATTGAAGTTACTATTAGGTGAGATGGTTTGTTTTAAAATCCATTAATATGATTTCTTCTAAATCAAGTACATAGATATAAATGCAAGATTTTGCAAGGAGTTTTTTGCATCTTCTATTAAATAATTAATATGCAAACTTTGCAAAAATGAAGTAGCAAATTAAAATTACTGTTCAGACATGAGTTTATGGAAAAGAAAGGAAAAAAGTGAAATTAGAAAGAATATATGTTCAACTAATACACAGTTAAAAATCATTCAGCTATAACTAGAATGAGATACAGCTGTATTTTCAGCCTTGTATCTCCAAAAAAAAAAATTGCATAATTGCATTTTAAAGAATTGAGCAAAGATCTCTAAATTATATAATCAATAATACACCGAGTAAAGGGCAACAGAGACCATAGGGGGTTTTTTCCCCTCTCCTTCTAAAAAATATTTATAAAATTAATAATTAAAGAGCTCTACAGAAAAATGACCTCACATAACTAAGTGTAACTAAAAATATTCTCTTCAGTTCCAAAATTCCAAGCATCCCATCCTAAATGATACTATCTGAAAATAGGTACCAATAATAAAAATGTTTATTCTGATTTTCTGCTCAAAGTAATGATCATCCTCAAGCTTAAAGGGTTAAGCACTAGTGTTTGAGAGTTGGTGGAGGTATGCTTAATGTGCTTTAACAACAACAGAAAAGTAATACCTAAGTTAATGATTCCACTTGAAATTATTTTCTGACTGATAAGTGAACATCTCCTTGTATGGCACAGTTTAGGTTGTCAGGTATTTATTATATACAGTATATGTACACACACATATATACACACACACACATTACACAGCCAAAGGATTATGCTCCAAAAACTGTTGAAAAAAGTATTATGAATGATTTTAGCACAAGATCACTAGAGGAAGTGCTCTAGATGTCCAAGCAGCAACAGTCATAAAATTCTGGACTTAGCTCTTTTTCTGTTTGGATTCTGTTCACAGAACCATTCTTCGAACGCCACATTCGCAGCAGAACTTTGCCCATTCTACAGGGTATTTAGTCCCACACTCATGGCAGAATTTTGGTAAGTGTCCCACTGAGTTTCCTTCAATGCCTTTAATGTTTCCACCATTAAGTGAGGAGACATAGTCTCCATCTGGCCTGGGGAGGTACAGAAAGAAAGTAGAAACACAAAGTTCATGTCAGTAGTTTTCAATCTGTAAGCCTTGGGAAACAGAACATAATATTAAGTGTAACTAAAAGCTTGCTTAATCTCATTGTTAATATTCTTCTAGTTCAGATTAAACAAAATCCATGGGGTCTTTTTCTAACCACTCCATCATGATCCATTGTTCTATTTGTCTACCCTTGAATCAGTATCACACTAATTACTATAGCTTCATAAATCATTCATGCATTATTCTTTAACTTGTCCTGGCTAATGTTAGGCTTTTGCTCTTTCATATGTAAAGAACTTGTCAGGATTCATAAACTTTGTTTGAAAATGGCACAGAATTTATACATTGATTTAGGAGAGAATAGATAGCTTTATAATATTGAATTTTCTATTTTATAAAGAAGGTATATTTCATCTTTGAAGTTTTGTAATTTTCTCCATCAAAGTTAAACTTCTTGCTTGGTTTTTAAATTGATTACTAAATACCTTAAGTGAGAGAGAGAGAGAGAGAGAGAGAGAATGTTTCTGAAGACTGCATTTTCTGTTTGTTGCTGATAAACAGACTGCAATAACTTTCAATATAATGATAAGAAAACCAGCAAATTTATTAAAAGACTTCATTATTATTTATTAATTTGTCTTTTTTTAGGTATTCTATATATAATCATAATATAGATATGTAAATATATCAGTTTTGTGTCCTTATTTCCATGTCTTGTAATTTTAATTTTTTTTTTACTACACTAGCTAGATGAAAATAGAAATTATAGCCGACATTCTTGTGTTATTTCTGCTTTTACAGAAAATGCTTCTTACATGCCACCACTAAATATGAAGAGTGATGTAGGGTTCTAGTAAATCTAGCGTTCTTGTCAATTTAACGACATTCCCTTCTATTCCCAATTTTCTAAGAGCTTTTTTAAAAAAATCAAAAATAGGTGGTAAATCATATATTATTATTTGACGAATATTTTTTAACCCTTCCATCTGTTGATGTGAAAAATTATATTAATAGACTTTCTAATGTTAAATCAATCATTTTCTGTGATGAATCTACAGTGTCATGAATTTCACGTCTGTGGCCTGGGTTTGATAAATTTCTTGGAGATTTTTATATGTATTTTCAAGTTTATAAGTAAGCCTGATCATAATTTTGCATTCTCTCATTAGTCTGGATATCACGGTTTCACTAACCTTTGAAAATAAGTTGAAGAATGTTGTTTTCACCTCACTCCCCTGGAAAAGTTTGGTAGAACTTACTATATAAAACTATCATGAGCCCATTTTGTGTGTGTGTGTCTGTGTGTGTGTGTGTGTGTGTGTACACCGTATGTGTGTGTATGTGCACTCGTGCAGTGAGGAAGCAAGCATAGTTTAATTACTGATCCAATTTCTTTAATGATTATAGTTCCTAGTTCATTTGAAATAAGTTTTCAAAAGTTATATTTTTCTAGGAAATTGTGCATTTTATCTGTTTCAAGTTACTGGCAAAAAGTTGTTCTTATAATTTTAAATCTCTGCTGCATCTGTGGTTGCATTCCTCTTTTCATTCTGCATATTATTTGTACCGTTTCTCCTTTTTTGTTGATCCATCTTGAGAAGTTTATCATTTTAAATCAACCAACCTTCTCGTTTTGTGAGTCTTCATCATGTGTTATTCATTCACTTATTCATTTAAAAATATTTACTGGGAGCCTAGTTTACGTAAAGTACTCCTCTTGATCCTAGAGTTAAGAGCAGTAACAAAACAGATAAGAATCCCTGTGCCTAGGGAGCTTAGTTTTATGGAGAAGAAACAACATAAATAACATATATAGCATGTCAGCTAGAAAACAATAAAGCAAAGAGGACATGGTACAGGGTGGCAGAGACTGGTCAGAGCCGTTAGGATTGCAGTAGAGGGGATGAAGAATGAAAGAGTTCGGAGCATGTTGTGACAACAAAGTAAATTAGAACAAAGGGCCTGACAAAATTCAACCTGATGACAGCAGGCTGATGAGAATTTGAATTAATTAAAGGTGAAGTACCACACAGAATCCTGAAGCTCCCTCTCTACCTCCTGCCAACAAAGATACAGAAGCCAAGATTCGGATCTACTGGTCTAATCAGGATCTCTTGCAGTTGCTGAGCACCATCCGGGAGGAAGCTCCTATTTGACCACCAGTTTTTTTCCTTAATGCTCTCCATTATAATCTTTTTATTTCATTAATTTCTGTTTTATCTTTATTATTTCATGTACTATTAGTTTAGATTTACTTAATTACTGATTTCTTCACCGGTCCGCCTTGCAAAATTCCTCCTCTTCTGGACACTTCACTCTTTCCCAAGATACCCCCTTTGAATGTTCTTTTAGTCACGGTCTACAGCTGGTAAAATTTCTCAATATTTTTTGTCTGAAAACAGCTTTATTTCATTTTCATTCTTGGACTGACAGTATAGCTCAGTGGTTCACAAAGTGATGTCCTTAATCTGGCAGCAACAGCATCACGTGAGAATTTACTATAAATGCAAACCTGTGCCCCACTCCAGACCCACTGACTCTGAAATCCTCAGGTGGGGATTCAACACAAGCTGTGTTGAAATTAGTGCTCCAGGGGATTCTGATGCACATTAAAGCTTGAGAACCACTGGTTCAGCTGGTGAACAATCAAAGGTCCACAGTTATTTTCCCTCGGCACCCTGAATGTGTGGATCGATTCCATTGTCTATTGGCTCCAAGTGTTGCAAGCGAGCTCTGTACCAGCTGAGTGATCCTCACATTGTCTAAGTAACGTCTTTCCTCTGTGGCTGCTTTTAAGACCTTCTCCCAAGTTTCATTACAATGCATCTACATGTTGTTTTCATTTCATTTGTCCTGCTTGGGATTGTTGTTGTTTGATTATGAGAACTCATGGTTTTCATTAATCCTGGATTATTTGCAGGTATAAATTATTCAAATGTTGCCTCTCACTCACTCTAGTTTCTTTTGACCTCTGACTCAATACATCATAGACCTTATTTTACCACCTATGATTTTTAATCTCTCTCACGCTTTCCTTCTCTTAGGACTACACTCTAGATAATGTCTTTGAATCTTTCCTCTAGTTCACTCCTCTCTTCTTCAGCTGGGTCTCATCTACAATTTAAACACCATCTTTTGAGGTTTTTTTCCCCTTATATTGAGTTGTTTGGTTCTTTTGTAAAGATGCTCTAATCTTTTTTTGATAGTATATTATCACTGTTAATGACTTCAATTCCCTGTCTTGTTTCCTTATATACTTCAAACTGACTTATTTTACAAGTCATAATTATGATGATTTCAGTATCATAAGTCATGGGCACATGTGTTCGTTTTTTTTTTGCTTTCATGACTGATTCCTTGTTTCCTTGTACAGTGTGAAATTTCCATGTGTGTTCTGTAATTCAGAATTGCAAGCTCATGTTTATTTACCTGTGAGAATCAGGAGGCCTGGGTTAACAGCATTTCACACCAGAGATGATTCTTTTTGCTTTTGCTTTTACAAGCTCCAAGGAAGCTCTTAAACCAAGAGTATCTAAGCTATTTTTTCAGTTAAGAATTTCTTAGAATATGCAGATGTTGTGCTTTCAAACCTTAAACTCATGGGAAGGTGCGCCTGTAGTTATGAATTATTGGTGGGAATTCTCACATCCCTCTGAGCCATGGCTGAGACAGACAAGTTTCCTTGGAGTCTCTTATTCCTGGGTGGTAAAAAAAATTGTTTTTCCTAGTCCATCCTTTCACTGAGAGATAACCCTTTGACTACTGTGAGAGAAGGGTTAACACACTCTTTCTCCTTTTCTGTGGACATATTTGACCTTGGGATAACTTCCTAGCTCTGTTTAATGAAAACCCAACATAGGTGAAATGCCAGCTGTGTTTCTAGGCAACGGTGTTTGTAAGCAGTCCACTGAAACTGGTATCTCCCTCAGGATAACCTGGAAGCTGTGCCTATGAAACTGTTATATGAGATACTGGTTCCCTTTGGGGACAAAGGATTTCTCATTAAACTGTCCCTACACCCACCTATGAGAACTTATTCTCTCACACCTAAGCTGTCAGCTAGACAGTCAAGGAAGACGAGCTCCAGGACCGCTGCAAGGGCTCCCATGAAAGAGAAACACCTGACACTGCCCTGCTATTATCCTATATTTCTGTAAACAATTCCAGTGACAAATGTAATATACTGTCATATAAGCATCTCTGGCTGAGTCTAAGAAGACTCTTTACTGAATCTTTTAAGAGTCTTGGCTTAGAGCAAGAGGCACGGCGGGAACGGCGGGAAGGGTAAGGAAAAGTTGTTTTTAACATTCCATTTTGTACAAGTCCAAGAAGTCAACTCCTCTCTCCCACAATGACCTTAAAACCCAAGTCTCTACATAGTGAAGATCACCGAAAACCTCAAATGTAGCTGCAGTAATGACAGTTAATTTACAGTTTGACCTCTAGCTTCCTTTATATTTTCGTCTGTAGAAGTTCCCGTTACTTTTCTGAGAGCTAAGCTATACATTCAGAAAGATATTTTTTCTTTTTTATCCAGCATTTCTAGGTGCTTTGGGTGGGAGGGGTTGTCCTGGAAATGTAGTCTATCACACTGCCAGAAAAGTAAATCTCTGAGAATTCTCTATCTGTTATGGTTATAATTATTTCTGTCTGGGATGGGGGCAGAGTATAAGTCAAGTGAGTAAGGCTCAAGCCTTCCTATCACATATAAAGCTCTAAAAAGTATAAAAAAAGAATAAGCCAAACATTTTTTAATGTGATTTTTACTCCTGCCTGTTGACACTTCTTTTGTCCACCTCTTTGGAAAGATAAAATGATCCTTTTATTCAATCATATGTATTTATTAAGTTTTCCATTTTATAAGAATGTTAATCTTATACTCAGCATTGACTCAAAACACATGGTTCCACACATATACAACAACACAGTACAACCACACTCCGGGACTCTAAGAAACATAAGTTAACTTCTTTGATATTTAACATGTATTAAAACCTCAGGTGAGACAAACAATATTTATTACAGAATCTAGCTGAAAAGACAGCAATTCACCAATTCCTCTACGGTCCTCATCTTATGCATAGGCATCAATCACTCTTAAAACTTTCCAAATGGCAGATGCCCAGATCCCACTCTCCAAATTAAAGAAATCAAAATCTCAGGGAGGGATCCTGACGTGTTCATTTTCAGAAAGCTCCACAGATGCTTCTTTTTAATGGGCAACCAGAATGGAGAGCTAGCATCTTAGATACTTGAAAATCTATCCCCGGATTAAATCTGAATAATGACTATGTACATGTTACATACTTACAACAAAAGCAGACAATAAATACAGTTACACATAAGACACCCACATCACAACTGGTTTTGGTGAATCACAGGATGTCACATTATAGGCTTGCATTGAGGGCATCTTAAAAAAAACACCCTATGAAATCCACTGCCATATTTAGTATGGATTCTGTAGGGATGTTAATTAAGAAGTTAACAATTAAGTTATCCAGTGTCTCCTTATGAGAAATCAAAGGAGAACTTTTGAAGCCTCAGAACCAGTTGTACTTTCACAGAGAAAGTGATTTATTTTTCTGTTTTAGACATCATGAATCATGTAACTACTCCTATCCTCTCCTGTACTTTGGCTCCTAAAACAAAGTTCAAACTCCACTTTGTGTCCCAGGGCTAGTCCATCTCCAGGGTCTCATGACACACATTTTGTGGACTAACCCCATTCCTTTTTCCATTTCTCGTCTTTCCTTTTCCTATTCTTCCTTCATTTAAAAAAAAATGCTGTATCTCACTATGCATCATGGCCTTCTGTACCTTTCCTTAAAACTTTCTGGAATAAATTGGGATACATATAAAAAATAAATATAACTGAAATGATTTCATTATATGCTTAAAAACAGTGAATGTCGAAGCTGTACAAATACTGTGACAGATCAGAAAGGGAAGTACATAGATAATCACAATCGCAGCAGGGGAATTTAAATGTATTAAAACGCTGCTGAAAATTTATAATAGCAGTGGTGTAAAGGGTCAATTCAATTTCTAGAGGTAAAAATAAGCATGTTGCAGTTAAAATTAAGACATAAAAAACAAATGCATCCACTGTAAATGAACAAACATCCTTGAGTATTTACCATAAAGATTATAAGGTATAAGAAGACAGTATTTATGCCCAAACTATTTCTTTAGTGTATAACATAAAAGCCAAATTAAATCATATAGCAAAAGAAAAATTAGATTTCCTATAAATAGCCTGATAGAAATTTTTGTATATGGTCCTTGAAAAGCAGCATATACTCATTTTTATTTTAGTTATTAGAATATCAGAGCTAAACATACCTGGCCATGTAGCTCTCAGTATATGTTTTTCTTTTGCTTGTAAGCATACCTGAGGCAGGATTTCTAGCCAAACTAGGTGGTGTGGAATTTCGAGGTTTGATGTTAGCTCTAGAAGAGAGAAAGAGATGGCATAATGAAAATCCTACTGAATAGTAAGCATTTATTTCTCAAATTGCTTATTTACATGATTAGAAAAATAATTAGGTACATATATACAATGGAATATTACTCAGCCATAAAAAGGAATGTAATTGGGTCATGTGAAGGATGTGGATGGGCCTAGAGTCTGTCATACAGAGTGAAGTAAGCCAGAAAGAGAAATACTGTACATTAACACATATATGTGGAATCCAGAAAAATGGTACAGATGAACTTATACGTAGGGCAGGAATGGAGACGCAGACGTAAAGAATGGACATGTGGACACAGGGGGCAGGGGAGGGTGGGACGAATTGGGAAATTAGGTTTGACATAACTATACTACCATGTGTAAAACAGAGAGCTAGTGGGAACCTGCTGCACAGGGAGTTCAGCTCAGTGCTCTGTGATGACCTAGATGGGGGAGGCTGGAGGGGGTGGTAGGAGGGAGGTCCAAGAGGGAGGGGATATAGGTATACATATAGCTGATTCACTTCATTGTACAGCAGAAACTAACACAACATTGTAAAGCAATTATACTCCAATAAAAAATAATAATAATTAGAAGCTGTAGAGAGGTAAATTCAAAAGATTAAAATCCAAATGATTAATTCAAAACTGAAATCCTTAATACTAAGGATAAACCAAAGCATTCTGCATTTATTAACATTATCTTGATGATACATAAAATCATTTGACATATGTATATATTCTTTAGATGAAATTTATAAGTTAATCATTCTAAAAGGTCTCAAATTTTTTAAAGTTGAAATCTACAGTTCCCTCAAAATAGAGATGTGTTTCGTTAAGTGCCTATGAATAACTGTTAAATAATAATGTTAAAAGCGTATGAGGTGTGGTTAAAAAAATCAGCTAACCATTTTAAAAGGATAATATTCTATTTATGAAAGTCTGTTGTTGGAAAGAGCAACTAAAATAAGTGGGTTAATATAAAGATTTAATTTCACCAACTATACAGCCTGGGCTACCTGTTACCAGTAAAGAAGAAGTTGTGGCTGGATCATAACTGAATTCCCTTTCTGAAACTGTCAGAATCAAAGAAAGCTTGTAAACTATATGAGGTAATAATGGTATTATTGAATGAATCTGGATTCAAATTCCAACTGTTTCTGAACAACTCTGTGGTAGTGGCAATCTCTCTAAGTTCCCTCATTTATAAAATATGACCATCATCACTTATCTTACAGAAAGTTAGATATATAAATTGTAAATTTTATAAACATTTAGCATAGTTGATGGTGGTAATACTACTGTTACTACTATGGCTATTGCTACTACAAATTAACATTTATATAACAGTGCTTACTACGTTTGGTATAACTACTTTTCTAATTGCCTTCATATAAAACTCATTTAATCTTCAAAATAATCCTATGAAGTAGGAAGGATTAATAATTCCATTTTACAAAGGAGGCAACTGAGGCAAAGAGTAATTTACCGAAGGTGACAGACACAGTCAGTATGTTGCAGAACCAGGGGTAAGATGTTCAATACAGTGTTAATTCCCTCCCACTCTTTAGAAATTTAGTCACATCTTTTCATTTCAGAGATAAGCAATGTTGTGTTATATGATCAAGTAGGATACTTTAAAAAATGCCTTTATATTGGAAGTTCTCAAACTGGCTGAAATTCTTCCTTTTCTACTTATACAGCAAAGTGGGAGAGAGTCTCCCAAAATTTTAAAGGGCTATCTCCAAAATACATGCAGGAAATAACAACATCTACTATTTTTCAAATGCCCATTACATGCCAAATATGATACCAGGTACTATGCATACTTTGCTTCTTTAATCTTCACAAAAATCTCAGAAGATATTATTCCCATTTTAAAGTTGAAGAAACTCATATTCAGAGTTAAGTGAAGTGCAAAGCTATTACATGGACAGAGTGTTTGAACTTGAATTTAGGTGGGTCTTATTACAAATCTTATATTCAATATGCAAGCCCATCCATGAGGTGTATTCTACTCTACTTTTATACAGCCTCTCTAGGGATGTTGTAGAACTATCACATGCCTTTTTAGGAACTCAATCTCTGAAAATTCATTGCCAAAGGATGGCAATTCCTCCAAGTAATAAGAGTTATAAGAGAATCAGGAAGGACACATTTCTTTTTTGGGGGGGCTCTAGAATAAAGTCTTGTTAGAAATCCTACCACCTTCATATAATATGTGTATCAGATATATAGATAATGCAAACAAACCCATGCATATACACACACAACTTCATTATCAATAGTTATTCAAATAATTAGAAAATTTTAAAAATTAAGGAAAAATATAAGGTTATCATTATCAACTACAGCTTCCATTATTCAATGCCAATCGTGTACTTTTAGTAACATCTATGAAGTAGAATTGGAATGTTGAGAACCATTCTTAAGAGACTGGAGAACTAGAACCATTTTGAGCAGTACTTAAAACACGTTGCCCCAGTCTCACATGGTCAACACATTTTTCTTCCTGGCCAGAGTCTGAAAAGTGCTACCCATATTATGTATCTATAGTCTGCCTGCTGTAGTTCAAGCAATAACAAAGAGAGTTTAATTTTGGAACTGCACTTAATCTACCTCATTGCTAATCACTGTTTCTTTGAGATCTGCTTCAGAGGGTACAGAGAGCTAGAGTACAAAGAAAAAGGCTCAGGGCACAAATTTTTCCTTCTAGGATTTATCACTAACTACTTAAAAATAACACATGACGGCTGCTAACGCATCAAAGACTTTTCCCATCTTTGTTTTACTGTATATCTAGTTAAATTTATTATAATCTAGTGTTAAGAGAATGTAGCGGGCCTTGGTTTAAAATTTAACTAAGTAAACTCTATTTAACAACATATTTTTCAATGTTAATAAGTAGTTTAACTTATGAGACCCTAAGTTCATCATTTTAAGATGAGAGGGCTAGACTTGATTTGGGGGCCCAAACTAGTAAACCTTGAAGGCCTGTGCAGGAGAGCTCCAAGACTGCCACTGCCACTCTTGCCTCACTCAGTCTGCTAGGCCAGTACACAGAGGGGAGTGTGCTTGGCAGTGTCATAACCTTTTCCCTGTTTTATGTGGAATTTGTAACCATCTAACAAAAAGACTGAGGATCCTGGATTGAATGTTTTCTAAGATTTCTTTTTTCTCCAGCTTTTTTATAATAATTTATCGCCTGCTTAACTAAAAGATAATCTAACAGTGTTATATATGATGTAATATTCCCCGTATTCTTCTTTAAAAAATGTTACTCCTAAAAAAGAGCTTCATAAAAATAACAATTATTGAAGGTGACTCCTATTTCGACCCCCTAAAAATTAAAATTTAATGGAATAAAATGAAAGCTCTAAAAACAGATTTAGGACAATAGAAATGTTCATCAAAAATCAAAGTGTGATAAATCCTAGAAGAGTATTTAGTACTTCTTGGCTTAAAAATGATTAAAATAAAAAAAAATTAAGTATAGGAATGTACAAATTTACAGTGTTCCGTTATATAAAGCCTTTAAGGAAATATCTGAAAAAGATTAATCAAACTGAGTTACAAATACTTACTTGTAAATGGGTAATAACTCATGTCTTTTGATGGCACTGTCTGATTTTGTATCACTGTCATGCAACCTTTGCACATGTCTTCCAGTTCGAAGTGGAGGGCCTAACTTGTCCATCTTACTATTAAAATATATAAAGGTGTACCCATAAGGAGAATGCTACTGTTTGTTTCTTTATATTAAAAAAAAATTTTTTTAAGACATTATTCTGGTTCATCAGAAATCCAACTCCCAAGCTCTTAATTATCTGCCAGGGTAAGGACTAACGTCAAAAAAGAATCCTCAGATAGTTCATACAATGTCCATTATTAGATATGAATATGCTGACTATGCAGGCCACCCTGCCAGTTTTGATAAATATCCTAACAAATCCCACACTTACACACAGCAGGGCAATGGAATCAATAAAAAAAAACTTTAGAAGGATTTGTTTCAAAGAAAATTTGTGAAGCCAGAGATGAACTGAAAGTTGTTAGTCTGGTAAATAAAGACAGATTTGACGTTTGTTCTTGTGGAGCTCACAAATAATCTAATTTTCCCCTTCCTTGAACCATAGAACCTTTCTCTGTTTTTCTTTATTATTTTATTTTATGATTTCCCCTACCTTTAAAAATTCCAAATATAAAATAATGAATCAAATAATGTATTTTTATCTTTATCCCTATCTGACTTTCTAACAAAGAATGACTATTTCTAAAATTTATCCAGAGAAATGTAAAACATGATCCTATGAAAATGTGGATGGCAATTCTAAAAATCACATGTAAAAATGTTAAGTGGTCATGCCATCTGAAGCTTACTAATTTTTTTTTAACCAGAAGTATAAAGGATTTCCAGCTAGTGAATAACAGAAAAACTACAGGTTTGCAAAGAACTCATTGTTTTACATCAACCAAATTATATTATCACCAGCCAATATCCATTCATAGTAGGGAGTAGGGAAAATTAAATTAGGAAACTACAACTATCTTAAATGACTACTGAATGACACATCACTGCTTGATAACTTAAAAAGTATCGGGCTTCCCTGGTGGCGCAGTGGTTGAGAGTCCGCCTGCCGATGCAGGGCACACGGGTTCGTGCCCCGGTCCAGGAAGATCCCACATGCCGCGGAGCGGCTAGGCCCGTGAGCCATGGCCGCTGGGCCTGCGCGTCCGGAGCCTGTGCTCCGCAACGGGAGAGGCCACAACAGTGAGAGGCCCGCATACCGCAAAAAAAAAAAAAACAAGTATAGTTTTTTTAAAGGGATTTTTTTTTTTAACTCATTTAAACCCTGAGCACTACTATGTATCAGGCACTGTGCTAAATTCTGGGGATATTGTGGCAAATAAGACAGACCTGATGCTTTGTTCTTACTAAGGAGTTTAGTGTCTAAAAAGAATTTGTTCATTCGTCTAGATAAGGGTCTCTAAGGAAGGACACATTTTATCCACTTTCTGTTCCTTCAGTATCCTATACATAGCAGGCATTTTGATGTAAAAGGTGATATTAATATTTTGCTGGTGGTGATACTTAAATTAGGTGTTTACATCATACTCCCAAAAACATTTTAAAGGATTTTTTAGATGCCTCCATTAAATATATGTATATATATCAAAATTTCTGAAATTTCTGAGACATTAGTCTCAGAACATTAATTCTGAGACTCATGTCTCAGAATATTAATTTTATGGGCTTTATTTGTGAGAAATTACTGGAAAATTCACCTATTTCGAATTTTACTTAAGAAATCAGATTTCTCTTTAAATTACTTAATAACAATCAAAACATTATTGTTCCAAACAGTGTTTATCTCACAAAAGCCATCTGTGGATTTGGAAAAAGAAATAAAAAATCTTACTTTCTTCCTCAGAAAAAAGTTATTGCAATTAAAATTTAAAAATTTAGAAACATTTTAAAAATGAATTCCTCTAACATGATAACTATTAAAATCTTATGTACGATAAAACAAAGGAGATGAGTAAAATCTAAAGGTAATTATCTAGTGGGAATATTACATATTTTCCATATATGAAAAAACTGCTAGTATTTTTCAGATTTTAAAAACATAATTAAAAGGCAGTTCCAATGATGATTTTACTGTACCACATACCTGTGTTATGAAATTCAACTCAATTGATATATCTACCTATGTATATTGATATATCTACCTATGTATATGTATGTGTGTGTTCAAATGTTACTTAGGCTAAATGTTAGCATATGTTGTATTAAGCTCAAATCACTTGAACTTATGTTCCAGTAAAATCTGCTACTGTTATGCTATGTTATTATCAAGGTCTAACTGTACAAAAATAAAATTTAAAAATTTCATAATGTAATCAAGATTATATAATACATAAATTTATACATAAAGTATTTTCTATAATTTTTAATAAATAATTTTATATAAATGAATTTATATATTTAAGTGTTTTTACATATAAATTTTGCTTACATATATATTTTAAATACCGTGAAATAACAGTCAATGTTGGGCTAATTAAATACATTTTAAAATTATCCTGGGACCTAATTAAACTTAAAGGCTTTTACACAGCAAAAGAAACCATTAACAAAACAAAAAGACAACCAACTGAATGGCAGAAAATATTTGCAAGTAATACGACCCTTAAGGGGTTAATATCCAAAATATAAACAGCTCATACAACTCAACATTAAAAAAAACAAACAAAAGACCTGAATAGACGTTTTTCCAAAGACACCTACAGATGGCCAACAGGCACATGAAAAGATGCTCATCATTGTTAATCATCAGAGAAATGCAAATCAAAACCACAATGAGCTATCAAAACTTACACCTGTCAGAAAGGCTACCATCAAAACGACCACAAACAACAAACGTTGGTGAGGATGTGGAGAAAAGGGAGCCCTTGTACACTGCTGGTGAAAATGTAAACTGGTGCAGCTATTGTGGAAAACGGTAAGGAGGTTTCTCAAAAAACTAAAAATAGAACTACCATATGGCCCAGTAATTCCACTCCTGGGTACAGATCCAAAAAAAAACACTAATTCAAAAGGATACATGCACCCAATGTTCATAGTGCCATTACTTACAATTGCCAAGATATGGAAGCAACCTAAGTGTCCATCAACACATGAATGGATAAAGAAGATGTGATATATACATATATATGTACATATATACACACACACACACACGTAATGAATACACACACACACACACACACACACACACACACACACACACACACCGGAATACTATACAGCCTTAAAAAGAAATGAAATTTTGCCATTTGCAACAATATGGATGGACTTGGAGGGTATTATTATGCTAAGTGAACATAAGTCAGAGAGAGAAAGACAAATACTGTATGGTATCACTTATATGTGGAATCTAAAAAATAAAATAAAATAGTGAATATAACATAAAAGAAACAGACTCACAGATATAGAGAAAAAGCTAGTGGTTACCAGTGCGGAGATGGAAGGAGGGAGGGAGAGTTTGGGGCAAGAGATTAAGAGGTTCCAACTACCATGTATAAAATAAACAGGCTACAAGGATATACTGAACAACACAAGGAATACAGCCAATATTTTATAAGAACTATAAATGGATTATAACCTTAAAAACTGTGAATCACTATGTTGCACACCTGAAACATATAATACTGTACATCAACTATACTTCAATAAAAAATTTAAAGGTAAAATTATCAGTTTATGAAAGAAGACCTTTCAAATACTTAAACGGTTCCCTAAACTGACTCGGATCCAGACCATTTACCATCTTCATATTTATTTTAGTGAACAAGAACACTTCTTTGCTCACGTCTCCTTTTCTATTAAACCCCTTCTTTTCTGTCCCTATACCTTCAGTAGCACTAAAGATAAGTCAAAGCAGGAACAAGATAAAGGGATATTTGAAAAGAAACTGAAATCTTTGCAAAAGTAGTGACATATTTTCAAAAGCAATTTAAAGTTTTAAACCCAACTGATTGCTCTTTGGTCAAAGTTCCTTCCTTCTCTATGTCTTTCTTGGTCTTGCACACCATCAGTAACTGACTTAAGGAAGTGAATAAAACAAGTAAAGGAACCAGGAGTTCTCTATTACATGTTTGGCCTGCCCTCAGGGGCCTTAGATGCTTCAAGTTATGAAAAAAAAATCACCTTTGTTGATTTTAATATTGAATTTATACATCTATCTACATTGGGGGTTACTTTGTTAATAAATTTTGAAAAAGTACAATGAGAAATCTACTTTATAATGTATTTTTACATTATTTACAAAGTTTGAGAAATTTCAATTTGATAGTAATAATTATGGACTATCAATATCAATGTTTTTAGAGTGCCTCTATGCTATTTTTCTTTTAAAGGGTCCAATTCAGTAATGACAGTGATACACCCAAGGTCTGAAAGAAATTAAGGCAGGAATAAACAAATCCATTCAGCAGTAAAAGAAGTCTTGCTACTGCTAAGGAAAAAAAAGGAAGGTATTTTGAAGCCAAGCAAGCACACCTACACAGGGTAAATCTGGTGCAGAATAAGCAATTCTACACATAATGTAGAATCCCATACGAAATTCAAGGATATGTCCTGAAATTGGCACCTAGATTTGGTCAGAATCAACATGAAAGTGTATTTTTAATCCCTTATTGTTCTTTCAATTCAACCACAGTAATGTGTTTGAATGGATTAATAAAAGGCTTTTTTAAAAAAACCCTTTGGTTCACGGGAACACTAATCTTTGGCCTAACTTCCTAGATATTCCACATGACTTAAAAACAGTTCCATCCTTGGGAATAAATGAAGAATCCTTAAAACCCATACCTTCAAATTATAAATATCTAATTCCTATGATAACTCGCTCATTCAGAAAAAAAGGGAGTGGCAAACTTTTCCTGTAAAAAGCCAGACAGTAAATATTTTAGGCTTTGTAAGCCACACCATCTCTGTCACACTCAACTTTGTCACTGTAGCATGAATGCAGCCACAGACAATATATAAACAATTGGGTGTGGCAATGTTCCAATAAAAACAATTGTTGGGGGCTTCCCTGGTGGCGCAGTGGTTGAGAGTCCGCCTGCCGATGCAGGGGACACGGGTTTGTGCCCCGGTCTGGGAAGATCCCACATGCCGCGGGGCCGCTAGGCCCGTGAGCCATGGCCGCTGAGCCTGCGCGTCTGGAGCCTTTGCTCCGCAACGGGAGAGGCCACAACAGTGAGAGGCCCGCGTACCGGAAAAAAAAAAAAAAGAAAAAGTACAAAAAGATCACCTGTTCTAAAATATCAAAATTCCATACATGAGAGCATGCCAGTATTTTAAGATTTTGAAAATCTAAATAAAAGGCAGATTTCAATGATGATCTTTAAAATTTTACTATAGTTATGATAAATATCACTAGATTATCCTGTATTCCTAGACAAAAACACTTAACTTTTTGTCAAGCTAATACATTTCTATAGATGATAAACTCTTCAATTTTGACCTAGACTTTTTAAAAGGACTATCTCTAGTTGCATGTAACTGCTATGATATTATTAGTATATCTAGAAAGGAACAATACTTTGGCAGGCTTTCCAAATATTCATAGCTGAATGAGCATTTTAAAAAATATTTGGCAACAGTATCAATCTATTTCTAATTTGAGACAAACTTTAACCTAGGGAAGGTCCTTGTTTATTGTTGATACCATTAGAACGAACCCTTAGAAAATAAGCCACTCAGTCCTATACGACTGTAACAAAGCAGAATAGATAAAATAAAAATAAATGATGTCTGAAATAATTTGGGGAAAAAATTTATCAAGTGGTATTTTGTATCTTTGTAGACATCTATAGCTCTGATAATTTGAGGCACTCAAAGTTTTGAAATCTGTCATAAAATTAATGACAAATTAATTTTAATCCTAAACTCATCAATCCTATATAGATAATGTAGTATCTCAATTCCATGGCAAAGTGAGCTTCCCTAGTCCAACAGCCTAAATCATTGTTATCCACAAAAGAAGCCAAACTCTGAAATTCTAGGTTGTGGCATTTCTATATCAATATTAAAAGACAGAGAAATTCAGAAAAATCTAAATAATGGTCCACACAACCCACACACATCAAAAGATTGGCTTATAAGAAAAGCCTGCTTCCACTCATACAAAAATATACTTAAAAACTAGACATTTGGGTTTCCCTGGTGGCACAGTGGTTGAGAGTCCGCCTGCCGATGCAGGGGACACTGGTTCGTGCCCCGGTCTGGGAAGATCCCACATGCCGCGGAGCGGCTGGGCCCGTGAGCCATGGCCGCTGAGCCTGCGCATCCGGAGCCTGTGCTCCGCGACGGGAGAGGCCGCAACAGTGAGAGGCCCGCGTACCACAAAAAAAAAAAAAAAAAACCTAGACATTTATTTCTCCCTTTTGTTAATATAAAGTATGAGAAACTAATTTCTTTTTTTTTTATTAAAAAGTGCTCCTTACATGCATTCTGTTTCTCTAGTTTTACCACATCTATTACATTATATCTCAAAGTAAACTCCTGTTTTTCAGAGTAACTGAACAGAAGTAAATCTTTGAAATGTGACACTTTAGCTATTGAAAATTATCAGCTGAAGTATTCATTTAAGCTAGTAATTAACCATTAAGAAAATACAATTCTCAAGACAAGACTATGTAAACTCTCTGATACATTTCAAGCATGGCAATATTTATTTAAAAGCTCTGTGTTTCATCATACGTCTAAAATCTCTAGGAGTAAAGAAAATCATCTTTTAGCTAAGAAAAAAAATTTTCTATCAGGGGTATGTTTTGCTTAAATAAAAATTCTGTTTAAATCAGTCAACCCACAGGTTGTCTAGAATTATCAAACATGAGAATTTTTCCAAGTAAAAAGATAAATTTTTCTGTGGTATGACTCCAATATATGCTAAACATTACAGACCACTGATATGTATGATTAAAGCTGACCACAATAAAGAATATATATACCAGGCTCTAAATAATCAAGCCACTAAAACGACTCATTTTACTAATCTCAGAAGGGTGCTCAACTGCTTGAACATCACAGCTAGTCAGATGTCTTAATTCTATCTTTATTCAATCCTGAATTATCTGTGTCAATAAAAATGATTATTATCATATAAACCTCTAGTAATTTTCTTACCACTACCAGACCATGATTCTGTGATGGGTCAAAAAATTGACAAATGAGGAATTTATTGATTCACTATTTTTTTCATATATTCACCAAAAATTTGTGTGCCTATATGCCAAGCATTATACTATTTACATTTTGTAGTTATATCTGTAAGCAAAGCAGACACAGGGCTTTGCTATCACAGAGCTTATAATCTAGGAAGGGCAAGAGACAAATCACTACCTCAATAATCTAAAAAACATAACCAGCTGTGCCACTAAATAGTCATGAAGGATTCTATTCAATATAGTAATACAGTAATGTTCCAGTTAATACAGTAATATATTGATCAGAAGCACACATCACCACTCTCCTTCCGGTAGTTGGAAACAACGCCTTTAACACATAAGGATCATATATAAAATTGGGATTTAAACAGTTATGTTTGACAGTTTAATATAATATGGGACCACCAAAAATTTTAAATCTTTATAGCACTGTAGCAGCACATAACTTATAAATTCTTGTGCCTAAAGCCTTTGCTAGTTAGTAAAAAATTTTCTCCTAAAGATAAATAAATGTTGGTCAGATTTTCTTAGATTATCTGTCAAGGTGTAAGCAGTCACAGAAAGTTGTCAGAGCGAGACAGAGAAAAGAGATATGCACAAAGTCATATAGGTATTTAGGGGCAAAGTAGGATCTAGAAGCCTAGCTTTCTAATCCAAAGTCAGTAACCCTTTTCATCTTACCAGCCAGCTTCACATGTCCTCTTTTAAAAACGGTGTCAGTACAACTTAATAGTGTCAACTGATAAAATTACCAGTATGAAAGGAAAGGTACTAAAAAACTACCAGCCTTTAATTCATAATCAACTAAATGAAACTACTGTTTGTAAAGTTAAAACATATTGCTATGTCTATACTTCAGTTAAATATCTAGTGGGTCAACTCAGCAGAGAAGCAAAACAAACAAACAAAAATCGATGAGTTTTTTTTAGCACTGGAAGATGAGCTTTTTACTTTTCAACCACCTGTTCTACTGATAACCTGTCTCTTTCTTAAGGATAGCCTGTCTCTTCTTTTTGGAAGCACAACAAAGAGGAAAGACATTTAACTAATCAGATCTCGTTCTTTTTCTACAATAATTACATTAAACTCTTTTTAGGTCTTACACTTTCTATGTAGTCCAAATTAGGAAACAAAAGGCAGTTAGTCTCTATGGATAGATACCATCATATATATTTCCTACATAAAAACCAAAGTGAGAACCTAGATCTGAAAATAATGTACGCTATGTTTCCTAAATCAACTTTATCAGTATGTGTAAAGATAAAGAATAAGGCCGCATTGCCAAAGATAATCATATGGCAATTTCTTAATTTTCTAGTTTATCAAAATGGAAAATGAGTTTCTACTGGAATAGAAAGACTTCTATTAAAAACTCTAGTGTTATCAACAAATTTTCCCAGATTAAAATAATTGTTGAAAGCTTAATTATGCTACTTTATTAAAAGCCATGTATATAAAACCATAGAAAGACAAAAAGTATTTTAAAATTATTAAATTTTTATAGCTTCTATCAAAGTATACATGGAATTTGTATCCCACATACTTCTCTTATAATAGCAGGATCATCTTTTTAAAATTTATATATATTTTATGATTGTATAATATTCTTTTGTAGATTTTCACAATTTGCTATTCAAACAAAGCTAGATATTTGGGTGATTTTTTTTTTTTTTTTTTACTTTACAGAAAAAACATGAAAAGAGACCAGTGTTTACTGCCAAAGAGACTCCAATTTGTATCCTGCTTCCAACTCTTAACAGCTGTGTAGCTTTGAGCGAATTACTCTGCTTCTCTGATCCTCTCATCCTATGGCAGCGGGTAGTTTTAATAAAAATAATATAAAATATCTAGCACAGTGCCTGATACGTGCTTAAAAAATAATGATTATAAAAACCTACCATATTTTAAGTGATTTCCTTAGACTAGATTCCCAGAAATAAAATTATTCAATCGAAGATATGAATGTTTTTAAGACTCTTGATAAATGCCACCAGATTTTCTTCCTAACTGGTTATACTAATTTAGATTCTCAATAGCAGTGTGTGAGCTCCTGATGAGCAATATGTTAAAAGACAAACTTAGAAATTAAGATTAATGAAAAAGCCAATTACCTAAACAAAATAAAACCTTAGTATCGTGTGTGTATATATATATGTATATATGTATCACTAATAAATTAAATTCAATGTAGACTTACCCTACATGAGGGACTGCTATCCCTTTATGGGAGGGAGACAAGGTCTGAAGTTTGCTTCCCAAAGAGCTGCTAACTGAAGACACTTTACCTGAAGGAACACCTTATAATAAAAAAGGTATTAGTTTTAACGACAGTCTGAAAAACAAAAATCACATAAAACAGAGCATCTGACAAGGAAAACAGTGCTTTAGTGGCAATAAATCTTTGTGGCAAAATAACAAAATGAGTCATCAAATAAGAAAAAAAAATTAAATAAAATTTCCAAGGAACAACATACACATCCTTCATTTATAATTTCTGTATTTCTTTCTTACAATTTATATACAAATAAAGATACACTTCAGTAATCAGTATTTCCTTCAAATCATTAAATATTTGTCTACTAAGGATAACTGTCAAGTTCAGAGAGGGATAGGCAGAAATGAGGGGAAAAATACTGTGGTCAAAGAATCAAGAGAAGAACTTGGTTGACTTCTCAAGAGATGATATATCACTACAACACTGAGGGTAGACATATAGCTAAAAAAAAAAAGGACTATAAAATACCTAAAGTAGAAGCTACTGAAAGTTACTTTATTTCTAAACCAAAATAATTACTTATCCTCCACATCTCATCCTAATTATAAATCTATTTTGAATAATCCAGAACAGAATACTATATTCATTTCCTTTTGTACCAACACTGTTAAAAGAAAAAAAAAATCAAGTTATTTTATGGATCTCATTACCTACAACAGTTTTGCTAGTGCCACTTGGCTGTGGTAATCGTGAAGATCCTGATGAGGTGGCTCCAGGAGAACTGGACTTTTTAAGTGCAGGAGGCTTATACTAAAATAATGAAAATAAAATATTTGATCATCATCACTCTTTGATTATGGATTGTAAACCGGTATTTCAAAAGCATACATTACCTTAAATGAGCAATCTTTTTATTAGTTCCTGGATTATCCAAATTTAGAAAGTGCAGGTTAAAATATATCACCTCACAGAGAGGTTTCCCAAAATATGTTTCTTCTCAAAACTGGAGTACTAAAAGTTTGGCTCAGATGTTGTACTGCTAAAATAAACTAAGAGCAACTTTTCCTCATTCAAAGAAAACAAAATGGATGAAATGGAAAAAAAATTTCCTCAATGTTAAGATTTTTTTTTTTTTTTTTTTGCAGTACGTGGGCCTCTCACTGCTGTGGCCTCTCCCGTTGAGGAGCACAGGCTCCGGACGCGCAGGCTCAGCGGCCATGGCTCACGGGCCCAGCCGCTCCGCGGCATGTGGGATCTTCCCGGACTGGGGCACGATCCCGTGTCCCCTGCATCAGCAGCCAGACCCCCAACTACTGCGCCACCAGGGAAGCCCTCAATGTTAAGATTTTAAATGCCAACCATAATAACAGAAAAACTTCGAAACACCCAATGATGCTCACTCAGTGGTGTAGCTTTAAAGGTCAATATTCTTACATGTTCCTGGGTATGGTTTTATATTTCATATATATAATCCAGTCATATTTCTTACTGATAAAAATTCATAAGAGTACCTATCAGTCTGAACAAGCTTTACAATAGCTGCTTAATGGATTATTGCCCCAATGTGGAGAGAAAGAGCTAATTCTGGCTTTATTAACCTCACCAGACCATGTTAGATGAATGGGATGTGGGCTGAGAAAGATAGGGTATTTTAGCTTATCTCGTTTATTCTCATTTTTTCTCTCTTCTCTAGAGATATCACCGTTAATTTTATTTTACTGTCTCTTACTTGAGCCAAACTTTGCTCTGTTAACTGAATTTAAAAGAATCTTATTGAACACCCACTCCAAGATAAAGAAGTGAATTTGCCCAGGGTTACACCCCAACTTAAAAACAAAATAGGAATTAAGACTCACGCCACCTTAGTTCTAGCCCTACACTCCAACTATAAGGTGATTACTGTGCTTGCATGTATGTGTACTTGAGCCCAATGCATTATTTAGATTGCTTTGGACTTAATGAGAAAAACTGTTTTTAAACCTAATTTTCAAAAATCAAATCACATTTATAACCTATAATCAGTATAAAATTTAAGATGTGCTTGCTACCAATGAAAACTGCTAAGCACAAATTTTGAACTCAAATATTATCTCTCTTCAAAATTCAGTATCTGACCTTTTGCAAAAACAAATCTTGGTAAAATGGTCTCTCTCTCTCTCTCGCTCTCTCTCTCTCTCTCTCTCTCACACACACACACACACACACACACACACACACACACACACACACAGACAAATAACATGGACATTTGGCAGTATAATGCCAGAAACTGCAATTTCTTAAGCACTTGGCAACTAGAAAACCTTCGATAACTGTCTGTCAAATGAACAAATGACTAGGAGACTTTGGAGATGAGCCATATAAATATACTGTTTCTTTGAAAACCTAAGGGGTATTTCTGGTTAGTGTCAGTCTCTCCTACTAAAATACCAATGCCAATGAAGACATTAGGCAAGATTTTAAAACTAACAATATGGAAAAAAAGACCTAACAAAGATTTGTCAAAATATTAGAGGCATGTCTACTAAAAATAGGGTCAATAAAATTGGATTAAGAAACAGGATTGGTGACCCACTCATACTGTGCTAATTACCAAAAACAGAGCAAAATGATTAGCATTAATAAAAGATACTGGTATAGCATATTACACATTGAGAGGTCAAATTTTAGGCAGGAAGGGCCCTGGCAGCATTATATACCGGTACTAGAAATTTTTATTCACATATTAGGAATTACTATTATTAATTAATGGCTTACAAACAGAAAAAGGCAGAATATTCCTTTCAAAAGGTGCTTTGTTTTTCCCCTCCGTAGAGACCTCCTACTATTTTACTCAATTTTTTGGTCAGATCTGAGATGACCAGAACCTAGCCCAACTTTATCTATCTCCTATAATATTTCCTATTACTTTCAACCCAAACTAGTCACGTTAGTTTCCTTACTGAATCCTCATACTACTCTGAATGCCCCTTGTTTAAAACATATTCACCTGTCTCTCAGTAACTTGCTGTTCCCCTGACCTAGATAATATGACTCCTTCCTTACTGACCTGTATTTTGTCTATTCTACAACATCAAGCTGAAATTCTACTGGTAGGCTTTCAGGATGACTCTAGCTAGCAACCATTTTGTATAAAATTACTTTAATGATCAAAAGAACAAACTCTGATTTTATAGTTATACTCAATACATATTTCATTCGTCATATAAGTATTTGTTAGGTGATTATTTCATGTGTTTTTATACAGATCACAAATCTAATAAATTGTGTTAGTAACATATTTATATTTACGAAGACTTTCTATTGAAACTGGAAAAAGCTTAAAGAACGTGGAGGATGTTCATTTCTGATAAAATGGTAAAAGGTACTATTTGTACCAACCCTTCAACTAAAAAATTTTAAATGCTCAGGAAAGTATAAAAAATCATTTTAAAAGCACTGAATGTCAGATGAGAGGAAAAAGAACTGCCAGGCCAACACCATGTGAGACTGTAAAAGGGTCTGGCCATCACATGGATTTGCTTTATGATTATGCATTACTAGACGGTACAGCAAACTAAAGCCAGTAATTTAATTTAATGTGCCTCCAGACTGGTAGATACCTGGAATAAACAAGTACAAATTTTCTCTGAAAAAGGCACTTCACAAGATTAATCCTCGAGAATAACATTTTAAGGGCAACAGCAGAAAATGGTCGATAATAATTACAAACATAATGATATAAGGAACCACAAATGAAAAAAGAAAGCAAGAACATATCTATAAAGGTCACATGATGTAACAATTATCAGGCACATAACATAAAACAATTATGCTTACTACATTCAAAGATATAAAAGACAACTTTGAAAATATCAACAGGGAATTGGAAACTATAGAAAGTAACATAGAAAATTAGAAGAAGAAATTAAAAATAAAATAACAGATTACAAATTCAATGGTGCAGAAATGAAGCAGCTGTATAATCCTCCTATAGATAATCTATAATCCTCCTTATAGATACAGATATAATCCTCCTATAGATTTAAAAAAAGGATTTTAAGAGATTGGAAATCATCCAAAAGCAGTCCTTCTGGAAACTGTGTATCTCTGGGTTTAATTTCAGGAAACGAGAAAGAGAAGGGAAGTGGAAGGGAAGGGGAAAGGGGAGACAAGAAAAGGAAAATGAATACAGGAAAGCATGACCCATATTCAGCAAAAAAAGTCAACAGAAACTGACTTCAAGTGGGCACAGGTGTGTAAGACTTTGTAATTAAGAATTTCAAAACAGTTATTATAAATATGTTGAAAAAGTAAAGGAACATATACACAAGGATTAAAGGGAAATATGGTAACAGTGAATGAACAATATAGGGAATCTCAACAGAGAAATGAATGTAAAATATATGCATTTTTTCAGATAACCAAAAACAGAGAATTCATTGCCAGCAGATCTGTACTATTAGAAGGCTAAAGAAACTTATTCGGGCTGAAGGAAAATGACTAAATATGGCAACAGAGATTTATAAGAAGAAATGAAGAGGTCTGGAAATGATAATATGTGAGTAAATACAAAATGCAGAGTATATACACGTATGCATAAATATATATAGTGTGTGTGCCTATATACGTATAAATATATGTTCACATATTATTTTCTCCTAATTTCTTTAAAAGACAGATTTTAAAGCAGTAAGTATAACACTTATAACAATACGCATCAAGAGTGTTGATGGCTTTATAATGTCTACAGAGTTTTACATATATACAACAACAGCACTAAGATTGGTGAGAGGTATATAAACATATCAATAGACAGGGTTAAGTTAAAGATGCATTTTGTTATTCCTAGAGTAACGATTTTAAAAAATACAGAGACTTATGGCTAGAAAGCCAATAGAGAAAATAAAATGTCTTCTACTAAAACAGGAGAGGCAAGGAAGAAGTAACAGAGGAATAAAAAAAAAAAATAAAGACAAAATAGAAAATAGCAACATAGCAGACCTAAACACAAACATATCAATGATTACATTAAGTGTAAATGCCAAAACACCTCAACAAACAGGTTGAGGTTGTCAGATGGATTAAAGAAAACTATAGGCTGTCTACAGAAGATGCAAACCTACAAATTTAAGTTAAAGAATAGAAGGAAAATTAGGATAATTAAGCTGAAACAGCTATGTTATCGATGAAACAAATTTCAACACAAGGAATGTCACTAAAGACAAAAAGGGACACTCCATATGATAAAAGAATCAATAAATACAGAAGATATTACATTTGTAAATGTAAAACACATTTAATAAGAGAAATTCAAAATACTTGAAGCAAAAACTGGTAAAATTAATGAGACAGAAAAGCTCACAATCATAAAGATTTTAACACATTTCTCTTAGTAACTGATGGAATAAAAAGAACATGGAAGATCTGAATGAAGCTACCAGCCACCTTACCTGACTGACATTTATAAAACTTTATACCCAACAACTGCAGAATACACTCTGCTTTTCATATGCCACAGAACATTCATTAAGAGACCACATGCTAGGCAATTAAACAAATCCCAATAAGATAAAAATCTTACCAAGTACATTCTCAGACCAGAACAGAATTAAAACAACAACAACAAAACATCTAGAACAGCTCCAAACACAGTTGGTCCTCTGTATCCACGGGTTCTATACCCACTGGTTCCACATTTACAGCTTCCGAATCCATGGATTCAACTAACCACAGGTCAAAAAAAATTCCAAAAAGTTCCAAAAAGCAAAACTTGAATTTGCCACATGCACACAACTATTTACATATCATTTATACTGTATTTACAACTATTTACATAGCATTTACATTGTATTAGATATTATAGGTAATCTAGAGATGATCTGATTAAAATATGTGGGAAGGATGTAGGTTATATGCAAACACTATGCAATTTTACATTAGGGACTTATCCTTGGTGGGGCAGGGAGCGTGGGGTGGGGTTCCTGGAACCAGTCCTCCAAAGATACCAAGGGATGACTGTATCTGGAAGTAAATGACTCATATTTGACTAGACTTTGAGTAAAAGAAGTCACAAATTTAAAAATGTTTTGAACTGAATAAGAAAAAAAAAAAACACATTCAGATTTTTGAGATGTAGCTAAAGCAATGCTAGAGCAATAAAACCAAAAGCTGTTTCTCTGAAAAGATATAATGAAATCAATAAATCTCTAAACAGAATCATCAAGGGAAAAAAACTAACCAGAGGGAAAAAAAGAGAATACAAAATACCCATATTAGGAATGAAAAAGAGGATATCACAACATATTTCTACGTTAAGAAGTTAACACCTTAGGTCAATAAATCCAATTACACAAATTATTTAAGAGATACAAATTGCCCAGACTGACACCAAGAAGAAATGAAAATCTGAACAGCTTTGTATCTACCCAAGAAAATGATGTAGATGAAAAGCTCTGAAAAAAAGAAAAACCCATACCTAGATAGCTTCACTGGTGAATATTAGCAAACATACACAATAGGAATAATACCATTACTGTAAAAGTCTACAAAAAAAGAATTTACAAACTCTTTCAGGAAATGGAGGAGGAAACAACTGCAAATCCATATGAGGCTAGCATTACCCTGATACCAAGACCAGCTAAAAACATCAAACGAAGAGAACTATACACCAATATTTCTCACAAGCATAGAGGCAATAATTCTAAATTTTAGCATATCAAATCCAATAATTTATAAAAAGAGCAATAATTCATAACAAAATAGAATTTATTCATAGAATGCAAAGTTGGTTTAACATCTGAAAATAAGTGCAATTCATCACATTAACAGAGTAACGGAAAAACTATGGTATTTCGATAGATAAAGAGCGTTTGACAGAATGCAAAATGCATTCTCGGTTTAAAAAAGAACTCTCAGCAATTAGGAGAGAACTTTCTCAGCCTGACAAAGGGCATCAACAAAAATCCACAGCAATATCGTACTCAATGGTGAAAAACTGAATGGTTTTCACCTAAGAACAGGAAGAAAGCAACTCTCTTTCACAACTTTTACTCAACACTGGACTGAAAATTCTAGCTAGTGTAATAAATTATTACAGGGAGAAAAAGGCATAGAGATTGAAGAGGAGGTAGTAAAACTGTCCTTATTTACAGATGACATGATTGTGTACATAGAAAAACCCTATGATATCTACAATAAGCTATTATAATTAATAAGTGAATTTAACAAAATAGTAGGGTGCAAGATTAGAAACAACGTCAAGATCAAACAAGATAAGGAAAACACTCTTGAAATAAATTTTGTTTTTCATCGTAAGAAAAAAAATTAGGTAATCATGTATGATGATGGATGTTAACTAGACTTATTGTGGTGATCACTTTGTAATATAAACAAATATTGAGTCATTAGGTTGTACACCTGAAACTAATATAATGTTCTACATCAATTATATTCAATTAAAAAAAGAACACCTAAATAAGCAAGAAATATAACAAATTCATGGACTGGACAATTCAATATTAAGATGTTAATTTTCCCCAAATGATTTATATATTTAATGTAATTTCAATCAAGCACTAGTAGACTTTTTTTGTAGAAACTAGCAAAACAAAAAAATTTATATAAAATGTAAACAACCTAGAATAACCAAAGTAATTTTAAAAAGAAAAAACAAGTTGAAGAATTTAGACTACATGATTTTAAGGCTTATATGGTATAATATTTAGTATGGCAATAGTGTGGTATTGATAAAAGGACATACAGATGAATGGAACAGAACAGTATGTCCTGAAATAGAACTAAAAATATACATTCAACTGACGATCAAACAAGGTGCTTAGGCAAATTCATTGGGTAAAGAAGTCTTTTCAACAAATGGTGCCGAAACAACAGATTATCCATATAGAAAAAAATTAACAATTGCCCTTTACTTCACATCATACAAATATTAGCTTGAAATAATCCACAGATCTAAATGTAAGAGATAAAACTACAAAATTTCTAGAAGATAAAGGAGAAAAATCTTTGCAAGCTTGGTAAGGGTAAAGATTCCTTAGAACCAAGAAGAAAAAAAAGTCATAAAAGAAATAATTTATAAATTAGACTTTATCAAAGTTTTAAGCTTTTGCTTTTCAAAAGCCATCCTTAAAAAAAAAAGCCAAGACACAGAAGGGAAGAAAATATTGTTAATACACATTTGAGAAAAGACTGAGAATATTTAACACATGCTTTCATTCAATAAGAGAACCCAAAAAAAGGACCAGAAAAACCTTCCAGATACTTCACAGAAAACACAAATGACCAATAAGAACACAAAATGAGGGCTTCCCTGGTGGCGCAGTGGTTGAGAGTCCGCCTGCTGATGCAGGGACACGGGTTCCTGCCCCAGTCTGGGAAGATCCCACATGCCGCAGAGCGGCTGGGCCCGTGAGCCATGGCCCCTGAGCCTGCGCGTCCGGAGCCTCTGCTCCGCAGCAGGAGAGGCCACAGCAGTGAGAGGCCTGCGTACCGCAAAAAAAAAAAAAAAAAAGAACATACAAGGGAGAAAAGACAGTCTGTTTAATTAAGTGGTGCTGAGAAAACTGGATGGCTACATATAAAAGAATGATTATAACATTTCCTCAAACCATATACAAAGATAAACTCAGAATGGATTAAGGACCTAAATGTAAGACCAGAAACCATAAAATTCCTAGAAAACAGGCAGAACACTCTTTGACATGAGGCATAGCAATATTTTTTTTAGATATGCCTACTAAGGCAAAGGAAATAAATGAAAAAATAAGTGAATGGGACCTAATTAAACCTAAGAGCTTTTGCACCGCCAAGGGAAACCACTGACAAAACAAAAAGACTACCTACTGAGTGGGAGAAAATCATTTGCAAATGATGTGACTGATAAGGGATTAATATCCAAAATTTATAAACAGCTCATACAACTCAACATGAAGAAAACAAACAACCCAACTAAAAAATGGGCAGAAGAGTGCTTCCCTGGTGGCGCAGTGGTTGAAAGCCCGCCTGCCGATGCAGGGGACACGGATTCGTGCCCTGGTCTGGGAAGATCCCACATGCCATGGAGCGGCTGGGCCCGTGAGCCATGGACACTGAGCCTGTGCGTCTGGAGCCTGTGCTCCGCGACGGGAGAGGCCACACCAGTGAGAGGCCCATGTACCGCAAAAAACAAAAAACAAACGAAAAAAAAGGGCAGAGACCTAAACAGACATTTTTCCAAAGAAGACAGAGATGGCCAACAGACACATGAAAAAATGCTCAACACTGCTAATTATCAGAGAAATGCAAACCAAAACTACAGTGAGGTATCACCTCACTCCAGTCAGAATGGCTATCATCAAAAAGTCTACAAATAATAAATGCTGGAGAGAGTGGAGAAAAAGGAAACCTCCTACGCTGTTGGTGGGAATGTAAACTGGTAGAGCCACTATGGAGAAAAGTATGGAGGTTCCTTAAAAAACTAAAAATAGAGTTACCATGTGATCCTGCAATCCCACTCCTGGGCATATATCTGGAAAAGACGAAAACTAATTCTAAAAGATACATGCACCCCAATGTTCACTGAAGCACTATTTACAATAGCCAAGACATGGAAGCAACCTAAATGTCCACTGACAGATGAATAGATAAAGAAGATGTGGTATATACATATATACACAATGAAATATTACTCATCCATTAAAAAGGAATTAAATATTGCCACTTGCAGCAACATAAATGGACCTAGAGAATATCATAGTAAGTGAAGTCAGAGAAAGACAAATACTGTAGGATATCACTTACATGTGGAATCTAAAAAAAACACACTAGTGAGTATAACAAAAAAACAGACTCACACATACAGAGAACAAACTAGTGGTTACCAGTGGAGTGATAGAAGGTGGGAGGGGCAAAATAGGCATAAGGGATTAAGAGATACAAACTACTATGTATAAAATAAATAAGCAACAAGGATGTATTGTACAGCAAGGGAAATATAGCCATTATTATGTAATAAATTTAAATGAAGTATAATCTGTAAAAATACTGAATCACTATGCTATATACCTGAAACTAATATAATATTGTAAACCCACTATACTTCAATTAAAAAAAAATCATAAAGCTATAGTAAAAAATATTAATGTGGTCTGGGGACTATATAAAAAGGGAAAAATTGATTATATGTAAAGTCAAAATAGTGACTACTTCA
The DNA here is from genome assembly GCF_964270905.1 of Leucopleurus acutus. Lineage (NCBI taxonomy): Eukaryota > Metazoa > Chordata > Mammalia > Artiodactyla > Delphinidae > Leucopleurus > Leucopleurus acutus. The sequence goes on along the minus strand of NC_139159.1, from coordinate 22,230,525 downwards.
TGGGTGTTGGGGGCTAGGAGTGAGAGAACATTACATTCTGGGAGTGAAACACTAGTGGAGGCTTTTGTAAGACTAACAATATTGTATTTCTCAACTTTCTTGTGGTTATGTATGTATTTATGTTTTATGCTTTGTTTTCTATGTGTATTATTTACAAAAAAATAACGGGAAAATTGTAAGAAAAAATCTGAATAAAAGTGTTGTAAAAAATAAGAGCTTAGAGATATTTAAAATGTTAACTATGTTGATAACTTTTAAAATATATATATTTCTCAAATTTTCCATAAAGAATAGGAATCCTTTTAATAATCAGAAAAATATTTATTAAAAATTGCATATCATCTTTCCAGACTTAAAACTTCATTACTTTAGAATAAGTAGGGTAAGAATCAATCAGAATACTGATTTGGAAGTCAGAATATGATTTCCTATCAGAATATGATTAGGAAAATTCCTAAATCATAAAATACTTATCGTATTGCTTTAAACTCATAAGGTAACTCAGCCTAGCCTAATCTGATGAAAGACTACTGCAGGATCTAAATTATGCATGAGTTATTTCAAAATAATTTGTTCTTTTAAAATAACAAGACATGTAATTTAGCATACATTAGATGGTATTTTTGGTTCCTATGTCTTCATGGGTCTACTTTAATACAACCATGCCTAAATTTGATAAAATTCCTAGTGAAGGATTATGACAGCTTAACTGAACGGTAGAACTTGTTGTTTTTACCTATAAAAACCTGATCTTCACTGTGTTTGTATCATTATTTTGATTAGAGCAGGGTCAAAAAGTGGGCTGTAATCAGGCCAGATTACAGCTGCTAAATATGACAAGGAAGCATTTAAGCGTGTTTAGGAAAAGTACTCTACTTAGTTTACTAATGTAGATCCAGTACCGGGTACAGTGTCTGGTTCAAAGAGAGTACTCAAAAACTTCTTGAATAAATACAGATGAGAAAATATGGGGTCAGACTGAAATAAATATATATGACTAGGCATGGTATCAGAACTGATAAAATTTAAGGTGGGAACTTAAAAACTACTTGGATTTTACATTTACAAATCATTTGGCACCAAGCTGTTGGAATGCACACATTCTATTGTATTTCCTTTGCTCTACTATTTTATTCTTAAAACAAAACAAAATCCTATTGATGTTCTTAACTGTTCAAAAGATATACATTGTTTTCCATCTGTTTTGGAAATTCTTCTAAATGAGTTTTCTTCGCTATTCTTTCCCCACAATGATGATGGTAATAAGGATATGCTCCATTTCCAATAATATTAACAAAAATTCAATAGGAGGATTCTCTCAAGGAGGTCTCAATTGCAATGTGGTCTTTTAATCCAATATTTTATTCATAAGTAAGAAAAAAATAGATTTGATTATTCACTGTTTGCTAAGTTTACAGTACTAAAAACAAGTTTACAAATGAAAGCTTTGTGAAAAATAAAATTTGCTTAAAAGTATGATATTGTCAAAGTTTTTATGTGACAATATGCTTAAAGAAAAACAACAGTAGTGTAAAAATAAATTTAATATAACAAAATCCTTATATGGTTTATGGTTCTCTAAGTGCTTTCACATACATCATTTCATTTGCTTCTCACTATAGTTATGTAGATTACCACTTCACAGATGAAGAAATGAAGGCTTACATACATTAATGTCATTTGTCTAAAAGTTCAAAAGTAGCAGTCTGGATGTAACCCCATGTTTTCATTTCCTCAAATGTGTTACTCATATATAACATGGAAACATTCACAACTTACATGATTTTCAAATGTGGATTTTTATTGCAATTTTCTCATTCATCTAACCCCTCTAGTTTCCTCTGAATCTGCTGCATCTATTTTAAACTAATTTTCTCCCTTTTTTCCTAATACCTCTTTAAATCTGTATATTTTTAAGTCTTTACTAACTCAAGTCCACTTCAAATTTTGTTCTCAACTAGCCATTCAAATTTCTTACTAAATCCCTGAACAGTAATATATAAATTTTAGCAGGTGAGAAACTGTAGTTAAATGTGCTATAAAGAATAAACACAAAACTGTGAACTTAAAGTCATTTTCTCATTTATTTGTAGAAATGACCACAATGATTACCTGTGTCCGAGAAGTCGATTTTCCTTTGGTATCGGTAGAAAATTTGCCTTTATTACTAATACGTGCTGCCTGTTCTTTACAGAAATTTATATGTCTATCAGCTGCATTTTCATTAAATCTCCTCTGGCAATATGGACACTGAATATAATCTAAAACAGAAAAAAGAAACAGACTAGTAACATAATACTTGAAATGGGACATAAAGAGTTATAAGTTAGTAACTCAAGACATATAACATAAATAACAACTGCTAAGCAAAAACTCTCACTTTCTTATAACCACCCAACCTGACTTATCTAAACTTAGTAAAGACATTTAAGAAAAAAAGTATGCTAGTATACGATAAACTGCAATTTTCTCCCAGCTTAGAATCAAATTTGAGGGGAAAAAAAAGATAAATCGTCCCTACATAAAAATGAATAAGTAAAGGAAAAATGTTAATTATTTTTTGCTTCTATATTACCATATGTTTTCATCACAAATATATATTTTCATAAGGTAGACTAGGTTAAGTAGTTAATAACACATTACATTAAATAAAAATTTACATAAAATAAAAATTTTAAATTTGGGCTCATCTGTTAAAATCTTTAATTTCAATTAGAGGAAAGCTGTCAAGAAATAATTTAATAGACTTTATACAGTTTTATTTTCTCTTAGAGATCCCAACAGATGGAATAATAAAAATATATCTCCTAACATAATTAATTCAAATTTAAGAAACAGCAAATGTTGCAGATTATTCTCCCCAAATGCAATATATAGTACAAACAAAACTTCTCACAAAATAAATCTTAAAGTTATTCCAGAAAGAACCAAATTTTATAGCACTGTGAAAGATTTCAACTCTATAAGATACAGAGAAGAAATAAATATAACAACTTAGCAGTGTCAAAAAAAATCTTCAATTTATTTCAATAGGTTTACTTTTTGAGATGGAGTTTTTTGCCCTTTAGAATTTACACTCATCTGAATCTCAGAAATTTGTCCTGCTAACTAGTGAAATAGGTCTAAAATCTCTAATAACAAAGAAGTTGTTCTGTCAGGACTAAGAGATCAAAAAATTTCTGAAGTCCAAATTATCCTGAAGAACTGCCCCCTGCCCCCCGCTCTGACTTAACATAAACATGAGAAATATAACTGTGTTGAATAAGATGCAATATACAAATACCTCTAAAACAGAGAGAATTCAGCTTCATGGGGAAAATTAAGGTAGAAATAGAAGAGATGCAAACCCAAATGGAACATTCCAGAAATACTCATAGCATTAAAGTTAATTACTAAGACTCAAACAGGAGTTGGCAAACAAGGGCCCATGGGCCAAATCCAGCCTGCCTGGTGCATGTTTCTGGAACACTGCCACATTCATTCATTTACATATTTTCTGTGGCTGATTTCTTGCAACAGTGGCAGAGTTGAGGAGTTGAAACAGAGACCTTATGGACTGCATAACCTAAGATATTAACTATTGGTCCTTTATAGAAATTGTGTATCAACCCCTCCTTATAAAGATCATATCTAACTTTCTCTTTACTAAGAAATTAATCCCAACTTAGAATACTAACACAATTTTAATGCAGCTAACTTGTTATATTAAAATAACTACCTCTTGAGGCTACTCCATTAACCACTGTCAAAATGTCAACGGTGCTATTTTAAATCTTTCATCATCTCAATTATCTCATATGTGGTTGCCAGCATCTTGCCTTGCTTTTGGGAACAAGAAACAAGAAACTTTTACCCACCCAATGAAGAAAATATAAAAATACATGAATTTAGGGCATAATCTAGGTATATCCATCTGTATGGTGGTTACCCCACTAGAATAATACATTTTTAGAAGCAAAATTATGATTTTTTTTTCCCTTCCCAGATTAGAAGATACCAAAGAACCAGGCAACATAATTATTTGAATCTTACTGAATGACTACATTTCAATAGACATTATGCATGATTAAAATATTTCCTGAAGGGGCTTCCCTGGTGGCGCAGTGGTTGAGAGTCCACCTGCCTATGCAGGGGACACGGGTTCGTGCCCCGGCCTGGGAAGATCCCACATGCCACGGAGCACCTGGGCCCGTGAGCCATGGCCGCTGAGCCTGCGCGTCCAGAGCCTGTGCTCCACAACGGGAGAGGCCACAACAGTGAGAGGCCCGCGTATCGGAAAAAAAAAAAAAAATTTCCTGGAATATTAACATTTAATAGTTACTACCATAATTTTTAAATGATATTAAATGCTTTATAAAGTATTGAGATAAAAAGATAATGCATTTCTATGTCCAACACTGATGTGTCTTTATAAGCCTAAATACCTGGATTGTCACCATTATTTTGTAGGAAAACTTTTAAAGATCATGCTTCATTAGGTTCAATTATTATAAGTTAAGTTTAATATCTTAAAATTTATAAGAAATCTATCAATACTATCGATATTTCTTTCCCACATGAACAATTTCTGTCAACAATATGACATATACCAGGATCATAAGAAGGTGGAGGAGGGGGAGGAAGTTTGCCACCCTCTTTAAGGGCCTGACCAAGGCCTTTAGCTGCTCTTATGGTGGCTATGAACTCTTCATGCTTCCTCCTCCAATTAGATGGCTTCTTTGGTGGTTCGGGCTGCAAACAAATTAAAAAAACAAACAAAAAACAGTTTCAAAACAATTTTTAATAAATTAAAATAAAACTCAAGAAAACACCATATTATTTTAAATGTTCCCTCATCAGGAGTCCTTAAATGATCTCCCTCCCAAATTTATAATTTTGAAAAGAAACTTTAGGCAACTAAATTATATGCAATTTTTAAAATACAATTTTAATTGTGACAGACACTGCTAAATTGCCTCCTGTAGGTGTTACAAACACTTAAGCCACCACTAAGAGTGTATTTCCTTATTTTCCCATAGTTTCTCCAACATAGTATGATACTAAACTTCTGGTTTTTTAACTGATTAGAGAGGTGAAAAATAGTTCTCTGTGGTTTTAACTGCTTTTTTTCCTATAATGAGAGCGAACATCTTTTCATATCATAAAGAATCACTTGTATTGTCTTTTCTGTGAACTGTTTATAAGCCTGGTCAACGTATGTATTGGGTTATTGGCCTTTTTTTTTTTTTTAACAATTTCTAGTAATTCTTTATAGGAGACCAGCCCCACCCCTCCCCCACAATACATCTCTTTTAACCTTGTTTAAGGGTCTTCCGATATGCAGAATTATTTTTAAATGTAGTTTAACTTACTTTTCCTTTTATAGTCTCCAGATTTGCATTCAGTTAGCAAGGCCCAACCTCACAACAAGGTAAAATAAATTTTTTCCATGTTTCTACCTAGAACCATTCTTAAATTGTTATTCATTTGGAATTTATCCTGATTTATGACATATGGACTCTATTTTCTGTTATTTTAACATGGCTATGTGGTTATCTCACCATCCTTTATTAACTTTTCTCCCCAGTGAATTGAGAGAACACCTTTCTCATATTCTCTTTGGCATTTGGGTCTATTTCTGAATTCTCTGTTGTACTGTTCTGACTATGTGTGTCAGTACCCATGTTTTAAATATTGAGATTTTATAATAATATTTTAATATCCACTAAGGTAAACCTACTTTATTCTGCTTTTCTTTCAATCTTTTCTGGTTATTCTTATATGTGTATTTTTCCATATGAACTTTAGATTCAGCTTGTCTATTTTTTTAAACTAAATTTTAACCAGAAAAATTAAACATTACATTCATAAACAACTTAAGGAACTTAAGGACTCTATTTTGCTAAGTCTACCTATCCAAGAATGAGATATATTTCCATTTGAAGAAGTGTTCGTTTGTGTCTTTCAGTGGTTTTTTAAAGTAGTCTTTGCGGAAGTCTTGCACCTTCATTATTATAAGGTTTATTCCTAAATATTTTATATTTTGTGTTGTTCTTTTATAAGTGTCTTTTAATCATTTTTATATTTCAAGGAGTTGTTTGTTGAAGTATGAAACCTGATAATTTCTGTATATTAACATTACATCTCATTACTTCACTGATTTCTCTTATTGTTTGTAGTAATTTTTCAGTTGATCTCTTGGGTTTTCCAGGTATATCATCACCTAATAATGATAGTTTTACCCCCTCTTTTCCAATTCCTATGCAACTAATTTCTTGTTATTATTTAACTCTACTGACTAGCACTTACTGTATTGGTTGGAGCTTAATCTTGTTCCTGACTTTAATGGAACTACCTCTAAGTATCTTTCCATTAAACATACTGCTGGCTTGTGTGCTACAAAGAAATTTATTTTGTTATAATACTGAAATATCTGATTATTCCTATTATGTCTTTGTTTTTCAAATCAAGAATATTATGTTGAGCCAACAAAGTCAAAAGACTGTTCTTTAAAAACACTTATAAGGCAAGACTAATCTAGAAAAAAAGAGAAAACAAAAATTACCAAGGAATGGAAAACAGTTCTTACAAACATGAGAAAGAAAAGAAGATATTATAAAAAAACTTTATGGTAATACATGGGACATTTAAGATGAAATGGATAATATCCTTGACAAACACCACAAAACAGATACCAGAAACAGAAAAATTATAATAGTCTTATATTTATTTTTAATGAATCTATTATTTAAAAGACCCACAAAGAAAACTCCTGGCCCAGATGCCTTTACTGTTGAATACTTGCAGACATTTAAGGAAGAAACAGCACCAATCTTTTAAAAACTCTTTCAAAAACAGAAAAGAGAACAACCTTCCAACTAGTCCTATGACAGCAACAAAACTGATGAAAAGAAAAATCACAGGCCACTTTTCTCATGAATATAGATGCAAAAATCTTAACTAAATAAAAGCAGATTTAGATGTTTGAGATGACTGATTCTTTAGTTTCTTACTTTATAGTGAGATTTCTGATCACAACATTCATCTGCTCCACAGTGAATATTACTAATTTCTGCTGCTCTCATCTACCTTTTCTTCTCAAAGTATTATTATATATATTATTATATTAATGCTTAGCTAATGTTTTTTATTACCCATCATTGAATGAGTTAGGTTTTCCTGGTACAGCTATTTACAAGAGTTTCTGGGAGAAAAGAGCAGCCCAGGGTAGCTTTCTAGGCTATACAAAACAGTTCTCTTCTCTGATGTACCAGATACAGATACAAATAAGGCCTCTGTGTGTGAACTCACCCAACACAACAAAGTAGCAGAGCCAGGGTTAAATCCAGGCGGTCTGAATCTTGAGCCAGCTTTCAAACCCACTATGCTAGACCAAGATTTAATTAATTTATCTAAGCTAATTAAAGCTAATACAATCATACATCTGGCAGGTTACCAAGAGAAACTTTAAATAATAATTTATGTACCTTATTCAAGCTTCTCCACCCTTCCCTTAAATATTCATAAACTGAAAAACAAAGATGAACTGACTTTTCTGTTATCAAAGGATTTTATTAGTAAGATTAATTGCCCCATAGGGAAATGTTTTCCTGTAACACTGGGAAAATTTATTACCACTGAAAGTAGTTTGTTTCAAAAACCTATTTAAGTCAGGTACTCAAATTTTGACTATTACACTGAAATAACTCTTTAAAACTATGTCGGACAAAGCATTTATGTGATTTATTCTTAGCAAATAACATATCATGAAAGGTGGTATTAAGGAGAGATTAGCATAGGAGATTCATTGCTTTTAGTTACAAAGAAGAAAATAAGCTGACAATGATCATATATGAACAATTGAGCAACGTATAAAACTTTTCCCCAGAAAGCGTAACAAGATGATAAATGCTGACAAATCAATCAGTCAAGATAGTATTTATTATACTAAGATGTTTGTAACTAATAGCTTTCCTTTTGTAAAGTACAGGGATTACACTACTGGTAATAGTGTAACATACTGAGACATAAACCTAATTATAGCTGAAGTAATTAACGACTCACAATGAATGTATGAGGACTTCTCAGTTATTTCCAGCCTATAGCTAAGCAATTGGCTCTCCAATGCTACAAAAACCTCCCTGTAATAGTCGGACAGTACTTTGGCCTCCCTTTTGTCGAAATTCAAAATAAACAAGTTTCTGATCACTTCTAAACTGAGAACATGACACAGAATTCTGCTTATTCTTCAATCTTAGTATAATAGATTATTATAATTTTTTCATTACACATAGCAGCAAGGTTCATACTGTTCACAAGGTCATGTAATTACCCTAGGTTTAAGAGGTTTTACTGTTGGAATATCAGTTCCTTCAGCTCTTTGTCTGCTTGAATCAAACGTCTTCCGTTTTTTAGTGGCAGTTTTCTGGCAAATAGGTCCATGTTTTTTCTGTCAAGATGAGGAAATACAACATGTCATTTTCTTTTCTACAAAAAGACTATAAAACTTTAAATTGTCATTTGAGACCAGTTTAAAAACCTGAAAGATGAAATAAATAATAATCCATAAATAAGAAATGTTTTAGCTAAAATTGTTAAAAAAATATATGCAACGCATGTTACAAGTTATCTTTCTCACAACAAGAAAGTATTGATAAATACTCTCCCAAATTTTTTTTTAGTTATTTAATAGTCTCCTGGTTTTTACACTGCTAAGAATAAGGAAACTAATGTAAGCAAGTCAAAGCTATTGAAGTGGGAAAAAAGTTACCTTTATTACTAAATACTTGAAAATAGATACCAGAAAAAGGAATGTAAATGCAAAACACATTAGCATTAGGATTACAAAAGCTAACATAATAATAATAGTTGGGATTACTCAAGTTAACGAAATAGTAGTTTGTTAACACAGAATATAGGACAAGGTGGTCAGGTTTGTGTCCTTACTCCACTATCATCCCTTGCCCCTCTCTGGAACTCAAATTTTCCACCTTTTTTTTACCAAGGATTTTTCTTGTGCTACCTAGTGTCCCACTCCTACAGTTTTTGGGTGGGGGGGATGGGGGTTTGTTGTTGCTGTTGCTGTTTTAATATGGCTGCCAGCTCATTCAGTCATTCATATATTCATTTTAAAGACATTATAATGGAAGCTCTCTTAACTGACCTCAAATTAACCTACTGGATAAATAATAATTCTCCTTCCCCTAAATAAAACATGTTGACTAATAACACAGAGGATGCTAAATGCCCTTTTCTTATTTTGTATTTTGATAAACAATGAACAAGTCAGAACTGCTAAACTTTATCTGGGAAAATAGGAACCTCAGAACTGGCTGATTCAATGTTATGGAGCCTCTAATATTTTCAATACACAACTGTTTCACATACTTGTTTTTGGATATCATTCTGACAAACACAGTAACTATTAGAATAAAATCTCTTAAATATTAAAAAAAGAAAAGGATAGCTAATGGGCGACTTTCTAGAGAATGTCTGTTCTCACATTGAGCTGTATATGTCAAAAGTACGTAGTGCCTGTTCCCAAAACTGATGTATACAAATTGTAGTTGTTATCGTGATTATATCATTTAATTAAATATTAAATAAATACATAAATGAGGACCAAAAAAAGGCATAATTTTCCCAGTGAAAACTCAGCTTAATGCTTTGAAAATGGTTTGAAAAATAGCTAATTAATAACAAAAAAATGGATGAATTAAGCGTGGGCAAGAAAGGTTTAAGAAAGAAAGCTGTTAATATTTAAGAGGAGTCTGCAGTCAGGTGGACATTTTGGGTCATTAATTCCTCACTGCTTTAAAGAAAAACTGGAAACAATGAGAGGATGCAAAATAAAATGTAGCAAAACTCTAATCAGCAGACCCATGCTCAAAGAAAAATCTTTATTCCACATCAAAATATTAATAAATACATATTTATATTTGAAGTTAAATAAGGCATATTGACTTTCTTATTCTCTACTTAGCTAGAGATTTTATATTAAAATCAGTTAACTGTGCTTCTATTTGTATATACTAAGCATCTAAAGAATGCATAATATATTTTAGGTGCACTTTTAACGAAAATATTTTTTCCTTTGGAATATTTCAAACATACATAAGAATTGACAGAAAAGTGTAATTAGCTCCATTTACTCATCCCTGCCTCAACAATTACAACATTTTAGCAATCTTGTTTCATCTATCCCAGCCCCAGCACTTTTTCCTAAAGTTTAAAGAAAATCCCAGACATCATAGCCTTCTGCTTCTTTAAATACATTATGTCTAACAGTATTTCTAAGAGTTTATTTTGGTTTTATTTTTGTTAATAGTCCCACAAAGGGAGAAAACACTTTAATAGTTTAACAGAGAGGAGTTCTGAAGACCAATCAAACTCTGAAGGAAAGAGAGCACTCTGGAAGAATGACAAAGATGGAACTGAGGGCTTCCCTGGTGGCGCAGTGGTTGGGAGTCCGCCTGCCGATGCGGGGGGACGTGGGTTCGTGCCCCAGTCCGGGAGGGTCCTGCGTGCCGTGGAGCAGCTGGGCCAGTGAGCCATGGCCGCTGGGTCTGTGCATCCGGAGCCTGTGCTCCGCAGCGCGAGGGGCCACGGCAGTGAAAGGCCCGCGTATAGCAAAAAAAAAAAAAAAAAAAAAAAGATGGAACTGATACTCCTGAGCAATGAATACTAGCCAGTATCTCTTTAAATTATTCCAAAGGTTCTTTCCATTCTCCTGAACTATTAAACAATTAAAGATCTACCAAACTCCAAAAAAAAAGGTACTCACTAATGCCACTGGAAAGAATGTTCTTCCACAAATCCTGCAAGGTAACAATTCTCCAACTTGGACACTTCCATTTTCTAAAATCGAAAAGAATGTAGTCAATATACTCAGTGGCTCAAATTGTGAAACTTCCAAATTTTAATTTCTTCACTTAGTTTCATATGTAAGTTGTCAGTTCGTGCGAAAAATGTCATGTCATTTTGAAATAAGTAACATCATCAATTAAAATGGGCAGAAGACTTAAAGTTATCAGTGGTCAAAAAGGCAAATGCCAAATACAGAATTCATACTTTAAGGAGAACCAAACTGATAATGTTGGAAATATCTGGTTTTCTTCTATTTTAACCAAATCAATTTGTCAGTCTCTTAATTTATAGGCTGTCTCTTTGTAAATTACTGAAGTTTAAAAACCAAATTTATCTGAAGGTTAAATACATTATTTATCTTCAAAGCATTAAAGAATAACATTGGTGGCTAGTGGAATGGAGAAGATGAGTAGGAAAACCCTGAGCTCACCTCCTTCCATGGGCACAACAAAGTTACAACTATTTTACAGAGCAACTATCATGATGAGAACAACCTAAAGACTAGCAGAAAAGATCTTCCACAACTAAAGATAAAAAGAAGGATCCACAATGAGACAAGTAAGAGAGGCAGAGACATGGTACAGTCAAGACCCACACCCACAGGTAGGCTACCCACAAACACGAGGATAATCACAATTGCAGAGGTTTTCCCCAAGGAGCAAGGGGTCCAAGCCTCACTTTGTACTCCCCAACCCGGGGGGTCCTGCAATGAGAAGATGAGACCCAGGGGGCTTACTTTCGGGAGACCCAGAGGGCTGTGGGAAATAAAGACTCCACTGTTAGAGGGCACACAGAAAATTTACATGCTCCAAGACCCAGGGCAGAAGCAGTCATTTTAAACTGGCCTGGGGTCAGACACACATGCTGATCTTAGAGAGCCTCCCAGAGAGGAGGAGGCATGTGGGACTCACCCTGGGGACACAGACACTGATGACAGCCATTTTCTGGAGCTCATTCTACCATGAGGAGTGCTCGTGCTGGCAAGAAACATTAGGGAGTTCTCCTTCTAGCTTCGTAGTGCAAGGACCCAGCCCTACCCACCAGCCAGTCTGCAACAGTCCTTGGGACCCACAGGGCAAGCAGCTAACTGTGGGGGCACAGCTTCACCCAACAGCAGGCTGGCAATGACCATAGGCATCTTGGTTCCCCCAGTCACCCAGGGACCCAGCCCTGCCACCAGAGAACCCAGGACCCAGCTCCACCCACCAGAGGGCTGGCACTAACTCCAGAACCTGGCCTCGCCCACCAATGGTCAGGCACCAATCACTGGACTCCCTTGGCCCCAGTGCTGCCAATCAGCATGCAGACCATCTGTAAGACACCTTCAGCCAGCCACACCAGGGTCCAGCTCTGCCCACCAATGGACCAGCACTAGCCTAGGGACCCCTAAGCCTTCACAATCAGCCACGTTGTGACCTGGCCCTACCTACCAGCGGCTGTCAGCATCCACAAAGGCAGAGCCTGCCAATCAGTCAGACCAGGGGCCATCCATGCCTACTACACCACCAATAGAAATCAGCCCACCACAAAAGAACGGCCCATGAAACCCACATAGGGGACATTCCTGGAACATAAAGCTCTGGTGACCTAAGGGAAGTGAGCTGCTGAGAGGCACAGGACCTCTCCTATAAAAGACCACTTCAACAAGATCAAGAAATGTAACCAACCTACCAAATACACAGAAATAAAAACAGCAAGTTAGGCAAATGAGGTGACAGAAGAATTTGTTCCAAACAAAGGAATAAGATAAAACACCAGAATTGAAGTGGAACTAAGGAACTTACCCAATAAAGAGTTCAAGGTAATGATCATAAAAATGTTCAAAGAACTTCAGAGAAGAATGGAAAAACACAGTAAGAAGCTAACAAAGAGTTGTAAAATATAAAGAAGAACAAAACAGAGCTGAAGACAACAATAAGTGAAATAAAAACATACTAGAAGGAATCAACAGTAGATTAGATGATATGGAGGAATGGATCAGCAAGCTGGAAAACAGTAGTAGAAATCACTCAAGCTGAAGAGAAAAAAAAAGATTTTAAAAAATGAGGACAGGGCTTCCCTGGTGGCACAGTGGTTGAGAGTCCACCTGCCGATTTAGGGGACACGGATTTGTGCCCCAGTCTGGGAAGATCCCACATGCCGCGGAGCGGCTGGGCCCGTGAGCCATGGCCGCTGAGCCTGCGCGTCCGGAGCCTGTGCTCCGCAACGGGAGAAGCCACAGCAGTGAGAGGCCCGCGTACTGAAAAAAAAAAAAAATGAGGACAGTTCAAGGGACCTTTGAGACAACACTAAGCATGCTAACATTTGCATTATAGGGGTTCCAAAAGGAAAAGGGGAGGCAGAAAACATATTTGAAGACATAATGGCTGAAAACTTCCCTAACCTAGTAAAGGAAACAGATATACAAGTCCAGGAAGCACAGACAGTTACAAACAGGATCTACCCAAAACCAACCACACCAAAAAACATCATAATTAAAATGGCTAAAATTAAAGACAGAGTATTAAAAGCAGCAAGGGAAAAGCAACTAGTTACATACAAGGGAACTTCCATAAGTCTATTAGCTGACTTTTCAGTAGAAACCCTGCAGACCAGAAGGGAATATCATGATACATTTAAAGTGATGAAAGGAAGAAACCTACAACCAAGAATGCTCTACCCAGCAAAGCTATCATTCAGAAAGATAAGATAAAGAGTCTTGCAGACAAGCAAAAGCTAAAAAGGGGTTTCCCTGGTGGCACAATGGTTAAGAATCCACCTGCCAATGCAGGGGACATGGGTTTGAGCCCTCGGCCAGTAAGATCCCACATGCCACGGAGCAACTAAGCCCGTGTGCCACAACTGCTTAGTCTGTGCTCTAGAGCCCGCAAGCCACAACTACTGAAGCCCGCGCACCTAGAGCCCATGCTCCACAACAAGAGAAGGCACTGCAATGAGAAGCCTACGCACCACAAATAAGAGTAGCCCCTGCTTACAGTGACTAGAGAAAAGCCCGCGTGCAGCAAGACCCAACACAGCCAAAAATAAAATTAAATAAATAAATTTTAAATATTAAAAGCTAAAAAAGTTCAGTACCACAAAACCAGCTTTACAAGAAATGAAAAGGCACTTCTCTAAGTGAAAAAGAAAAAGCCACAACTAGAAATATGAAAGTTACCAAAGGAAAAATCTCATTGGTAAAAGCAAATACACTGTAAAGGTAGTAGACCAACCACTTATAAAGCTAGTAGAAAGGTTAAAAGACAAAACTAGTAAAATCTTCTATACACAAAATAAGTAGTTAAGAAATACCCAAAAGATGTAGACTATGATGTCAAAAACATTAAACATAGAAGGGGAGTAAAAACTCAGGGTTGTTAGAATACATTCAAACTTAAGAGGACATCACATCAACTTAAAATAATCACATATATATTGATTGCTATATATAAACCTCTGGTAACCAAACTAAAAATCTGTAACAGACACAAACACAAAAAACTGAAAGAAATCTAAACATAGTATTAAACACAGTCATCAAATCACAAGGAATGAGAGCAAAAGAAGAAGGAATAACAACAACAACAAAACTACAAACTAAACCTGAAAACAATTAACAAAATGGCAATAAGTACATACCTATCAACAATTACACTTAAAATGTATATGGACACAGAGTGCTCCAATCAAAAGACATAGGGTGGCTCAATGGATACAAAAACAGGACTTGTATATATGCTAATCAAGAGATTCAGTCCAGATCTAAAGGAACACACAGACTGAAAGTGAGGGAATGGACAAAGGTATTCCATGCAAACGGAAATTTAAAAGAAACCGAGGTAGCAATACTTATATCGGACAAAGTAGACTTTAAAACAATGACTGTAACAAGAGACAAAGTAGGACTTTACCTAATAATAAAGGGATCAATCCAAGAAAAAGCTATAACAATTGTAAATATATATGCACTCAACATAGATGCACCTAAAGACATAAAGCAAATATTAACGAACAAAAAGGGAGAAATGGACAGCAACACAATAACAGTAGGGGGCTTTAACACCCCACTTACATCAATGAACAGATCATCCAGAGAGAAAATCAATACGGAAACACTAGCCTTAAACAACACATTAGACCAGATGGTCTTAATAAATATAGAATATTCCATCCAAAAGCATCAGAATACACATTCTTTTCAAGTGCACATGGAACATTCTCCAGTATAGATCACATGGTAGGCCATAAAACAAGTCTCAGTGAATTTGAGAAGACTGAAATCATATCAAGAAACTTTTCAGGCACATGCTATGACACCAGAAATCAACTACAAGGAAAAAAAACTGCAAAAAATCCCATAAACATGTGGAACTAAACAACCAATGGGTCACTGAAGAAATCAAAGAAGAAATCAAATCTATAGGTTTCAGCAAAAGCAGTTCTAAGAGGGAAGTTTATAGCAATACAAACCTACCTCAGGAAACAGGAAAAATCTCAAATAAACAACCTATCCTTATACCTAAAGGAACTAGAGAAAGAAGAACAAACAAAACCCAAACTTAATAGAAGAAATCATAAAGAATACAGCAGAAATAAATAAAATAGAGACTAAAAATAATAGAAAATGTCAATTAAAATAAGAGCTGGTTCCTTGAAAAGCTAAACAAAATTGATAAAACTTCAGCTAAACTCATCAAGAAAAAAAGAGAGAGGGCTCAAATTAAAAAAAAAATCAGAAATGGAAGTGAAGTTACACTTAATACCATGCAAATACAAAGGATCATAAGAGATTACCATGAACAATTATACGCCAATAAAATGGACAAGTTAGAAGATATGGACAAATTCCTAGAAAAATATATGAGCATTGACTGAATCAGTGCTCATCCAGAGAGGAATGGATAAAGAAAATGACACACGTGCGTGCACACGCACGCACACACACACACACGAATACTACTCAGCCCTAAAAAATGAAATCTTATCATTTGTGACAAAATGGATGGAACTAGAGGGTATTATGCTACGTGAAGTAAGATAGAGAAAGACAAATACTGTATAATTTCACTTATATGTGGAATTTAAAAAACAAATGAACAAACTTAAAACAGAAACACAGTCATAGACACAAAGAACAAACAGGTAGTTGCCAAGGGAGAGGGGTTGGTGGGGTGGGGAGGAAATAGGTGAGGGAGATTAAGACAAACAAACTTCCAGTTACAAAATAAATGAGTCACAGGTATGAAAAGTACAGTGTGGAAAATAGTCAATAATAATGTAATATCTTTGCATGGTGACAGATAATAACTAGACTTATCATGGGGATCATTTTGAAATGTAGAGAAGCATCAAATTACTAAATTGTGCGCCAGGAACAAAAATAGTTTTGTAGTCAAATATACTTCCTAAACAAATTCATAGAAAAAGAGATCAGATTTGTGGCTACACGGGGTGGGCGGGGGGGAGGATGGGAAACTGGACGAACATTATCAAAAGGTACAAATTTCCAGTAATGAGATAAACAAGTACTAGAGATGTAATATACAATATGATAAACATAATTAACACTGTTCTATGTTGTATATAAAGTTAAGAGATTGGATCCTAGGAGCTTCTCATCACAAGGAAAGCAATGTTTTTTTTTTCCTTTTATTTTGTATCTGTATAAGATGATGGATATTCACTAAATTTATTGTGGTAATCATTTCATGATGTATATAAATCAAATCAGTATGCTGTAAACCTTACACAGTGCTCTATGTCAATTATATATATATAAAACTGGAAGAAAAAAATAAGATAAAAACAGGTGCTACTGTTTGCAGAAGATATGATACTATACATAGAGAATCCTAAAGATGCTACCAGAAAACTACTAGAGCTAATCAATGAATTTGGTAAAGTAGCAGGATACAAAATTAATGCACAGAAATCTCTGGCATTCCTATACACTAATGATGAAAAATCTGAAAGTGAAATCAAGAAAACACTCCCATTTACCACTGCAACAAAAAGAATAAAATATCTAGGAATAAACCTACCTAAGGAGACAAAAGACCTGTATGTAGAAAATTACAAGACACTGATGAAAGAAATTAAAGATGATACAAATAGATGGAGAGATATACCATGTTCTGGGATTGGAGTAATCAACATTGTGAAAATGACTCTACTACCCAAAGCAATCTACAGATTCAATGCAATCCCTATCAAACTACCACTGGCATTTTTCACAGAACTAGAACAAAAAATTTTACAATTTGGATGGAAATACAAAAGACCCCAAATAGCCAAAGCAATCTTGAGAATGAAAAACAGAGCTGGAGGAATCAGGCTCCCTGACTTCAGACGATACTACAAAGCTACAGTAATCAAGACAGTATGATACTGGCACAAAAACAGAAATATAGATCAATGGAACAGGATAGAAAGCCCAGAGATAAACCCACGCACATATGGTCAATTTATCTTTGATAAAGGAGGCAGGAATGTACAGTGGAGAAAGGACAGCCTCTTCAATAAGTGGTGCTGGGAAAACTGGACAGGTACATGTAAAAGTATGAGATTAGATCACTCCCTAACACCATACACAAAAATAAACTCACAATGGATTAAAGACCTAAATGTAAGGCCAGAAACTATCAAACTCTTAGAGGAAAACATAGGCAGAACACTCTATGACATAAATCACAGCAAGATCCTTTTGACTCACCTCCTAGAGAAAGGGAAATAAAAACAAAAATAAACAAATGGGACATAATGAAACTTCAAAGCTTTTGCACAGCAAAGGAAACCATAAACAAGACCAAAAGACAACCCTCAGAATAGGAGAAAATATTTGCAAATGAAGCAACTGACAAAGGATTAATCTCCAAAATTTATAAACAGCTCATGCAGCTCAATAACAAAAAAAAACAAACAACCCAATCCAGAAATGGGCAGAAGACCTAAATAGACTTTTCTCCAAAGAAGATCTACAGACTGCCAACAAACACATGAAAGAATGCTCAACATCATTAATCATTAGAGAAATGCAAATCAAAACTACAATGAGATATCATCTCACACCAGTCAGAATGGCCATCATCAAAAAATCTAGAAACAATAAATGCTGGAGAGGGTGTGCAGAAAATGGAACACTCTTGCACTGCTGGTGGCAATGTGAATTAGTTCAGCCACTATGGAGAACAGTATGGAGGTTCCTTAAAAAACTACAAATAGAACTACCATATGACCCAGCAATCCCACTACTGGGCATATACCCTGAGAAAACCAAAATTCATAAAGAGTCATGTACCAAAATGTTCATTGCAGCTCTATTTACAATAGCCCGGAGACGGAAACAACCTAAGTGTCCATCATCGGATGAATGGATAAAGAAAATGTGGCACATATATACAATGGAATATTACTCAGCCATAAAAAGTAATGAAATTGAGCTATTTGTAATGAGGTGGATAGACATAGAGTCTGTCATACAGAGTGAAGTAAGTCAGAAAGAGAAAGACAAATACCGTATGCTAACACATATATATGGAATTTAAGGAAAAAAAAATGTCATGAAGAACCTAGGGGTAAGACAGGAAAAGACACAGACCTACTACAGAATGGACTTGAGGATATGGGGAGGGGGAAGGGTAAGCTGTGACAAAGCGAGAGAGAGGCATGGACATATACACACTACCAAATATAAGGTAGATAGCTAGTGGGAAGCAGCCGCACAGCACAGGGAGATCAGCTCGGTGCTTTGTGACCACCTAGATGGGTGGGATAGGGAGGGTGGGAGGGAGGGAGACGCAAGAGGGAAGAGATATGGGAACATGTGTATATGTATAACTGATTCACTTTGTTATAAAGCAGAAACTAACACAGCATTGTAAAGCAATTATACTCCACTAAAGATGTTTTAAAAAAAAAAAGCAAACAAAAAAACCAGGTGCTACAATTTGGGATGATGAAAACGTTCTGGGGATGGATAGTGATGATATTTGCACAATGTGAATGTACTAAATACCACTGAATTGTACACTTAAAAATGGTTAAAATGGTAAATTTTATGTCTATTTTTCCACAATACAACGTTTTTTTAAACTAAAAAAAAAAAAAAAGTAAGAAATAACCCTGGAGATCAGTGAGGTGGCTTCCTGATATGATTAGGGAGTCTAGAATTAAAAGAATGTTGTCCTCCCCGACAACAGAAGTATTAGGTTTTAAGTAAAAGATCACCTAGTTACTATGCATTATGTGAATTGTTCATTAATTTATACATATAATATTATGTTAAGATTCACTGGACCAACAAATTGAGATAATCTGACCTTATCGGCACAACTGATTAAATAAGGAAGAAGTAGCTGCAACTTTTACAAAATCAGAAGTTAATGTATCTATCATGTACTTGCACCGAACAAATTTCATCACATGTACACACACACAAACTACATTCTTTGGGAATCCTACATAACTAAGTCAATTTGTCATTTTATTATCTAGCCAAACAGCACACCTAAATTTATTTCCATACCTGTAATTTTCATAAAAATGACAAAAATGATATCCTTATATCTTTTGCTGAATTTCTGTTAAAATTCTTTTATCATATGAAAGTAAAAAAAACATTTTCTTTTAGAAGTAACAAACTCATGAAAAAAGTACGATTATGGACTTCATGTAATGTGTTGTTCCAAGGCATTTAGTGAGTCCACAGAAAACTTATCAGGAGAATCAAAAAAGACATTGGTGGAAATGCAATCAAACAGTAACAGAAGAATTGTTTTGTTCTCTCATTCTCCAAGTACTCTACTGCACTATTTCAGTGGTAGATAGATGGAGGCCAAAGTCTGTATGGTGGCGGGTAAGCTGTGAACACTACAAAAGCAAAACTAAGATTTGCCTGATTTGTGTTTTCCAATAGCAAAGACGAGGTTATTTAGGGAGGGAGAGCAAAGCAGCTTCATTTTTCTGGATCACTTAATTCCATTAAGTATCCAAAAAGTTGAAGCAGTTGCTGGATGGAATCCATTAGGTATATGAAGATTAGAATGTCTTCATAACGACTGTCAAAGTGATACCACATACTGCATAATCTATTAGGCTTGCCTATTTAGTTTTCATGTCTTCCTTTAAATTCCAAACAATAATTTAAAAATGTATCCATATAAAATGTTGAAAAGTACCACTATGTTACTTGCTTAAAAGTATATTTCAGTATTTCCTTGTTAAATAGAAAACAAAGCAAAATCTTATAAAAAATTAACTATTGAGAAAAATCAATTCAACACATGGAAATAATGTGAGTGTCTACTTGAGTACCTACTATCAATACTTGCCAAGCATGTACCAAGTAACAGTGACACAAGGGTGGAGTCACACAATCTTTGCTTCATAAAGCCAACAGTCTACATGATTTACTTCTTCACTATATCTAAGAGCCAAATCATCTTCCTTTTTTTTTTTAATACAAAAGCTTAAAACTTAATATAACAGCAACTAGAATACTAACATAAAATAAAATCCAACTCCTGGGATTAATTCCTACAAGTCATCAAACATGTTCAGACTGTCTTTAAAGGAAAAGAAAATTATTATCACTACAAGGCATAAAAAAGAGAAAACAGCATTAAAGAGAAAACATTTAAAAACAATTATCACAAAAAAATTTTTTAAGTTATTACTTTATTCAAAATAAAATAAATAAATAAATTTACAGTTTCCTCTTATAGAGTATAGCCCTATAATCCACAAAATATATCATGTGTGTTGGTATCAACATCCCCTGAAAAGAACTTCTACCGACAGGTAATGATAAGCAGCTTAGGGTTTAGAGTCACACCACCACATTTTGTTCTAATGGCATTCATTAAAAGACACGAGAGTGTCGTAGAAAAGGCACTGGAATTTGTCTCATACTATCTAAGTTCACGTCCCAGCTCTGTCACTTAGAGCTATGACTTGCTGGGCAAGATATTTAACCTAAGGTTCACATTCCTCTTGCATAAAATAAGAAAGTTAGATTAAATGAACTATGTGGCCCGCTTCTACCTCTATTATGCCATAATAAATATAGCATACTTATTTAATAAAATCTACCTTAAGACCACATTAATAAGAAAAGTAAATGATGATAAGACACCTCCCTTACTGATGTTATATTAAAAAAAAAAGTTGGTCACATATAAGAATGATTAAACCAATTGACCAATTGTGGACAGTAGAATGAATGTTTCAGGTAGTGTGCAGGATGCTGAGGAAATCACTTCCACTTGTCTATATATAGAACTGAGAATCTGCGAGGACCTATAGCAAAGAACATGATGTCTCTCTCCTTGTTGGAAAAGTTTTCACTATATGAACTACAAGAAAATGTATGACTAATCATATAGGTAGCCTGAAGTTTAACATCTGTTAAATGAAGATAACGTCCGCTCAATCTACCTTAAAATTTAAAAGGATCAACTGAGATGTTATATATAAAAATGTTTCACAACCAATGAAATAAAAAATACTACTCTCCAGGGCATACAGGCAAACTCCACTACTTTCTCCTGAGTGGCGAATGCTAGAGAATTGTGGGGCTTATATAAATACAGTAGAGAGAGATGATATTCACTGTTGAAAGAAGCATTCAAACTGATAGACAGAACCAAGTGAATAAGTATTTAATATTCTAAAACTTTAAAGAAGCCAACCTCTCCTTACAAAATTTATCCTGTACATACTGTTGATTCTGTTATGAGTTACTGTATTGAGTAATTTCAAAATCTGCACGATAATAAGACTTAAAATGGTATCTTTATATAATACTATTATACAGGTGATGTGAAATAATTTGCTCTTATCTAAAATAGTTATGACATTCTAAAAATGTATATATTTAAGAAATAGTAGAGAACATTTCCAAAAGAAAAATCTTGGAAATCAAGAACAATTCTGGGCTCTGTGTTTCATGTCTATTCCTTCACCACTGGTCACTGCTTATCTGAAACCAACCTTTAAAACTCAACAAACCTCTCTTTTGAAGTACACAGCACCTGTTTTACTACTTTCTTCCTACAATCCTTTTTTAAAACCGAATTACTTCCAGGTCAACAATCTCTAATATCTCACAAGATATTCCTTTTCAGCTCATCCTAGATTTCAACGTTTCAACATTCATGCTTAACCTACTCAGCACACATCCTTCACCCTCCACTCCACTTTAGTG
Organism: Leucopleurus acutus; assembly: GCF_964270905.1. NCBI lineage: Eukaryota > Metazoa > Chordata > Mammalia > Artiodactyla > Delphinidae > Leucopleurus > Leucopleurus acutus. Next base: position 22,208,498 of record NC_139159.1, on the reverse strand, counting down.
GCCTGCACTACAGTTCAGCATAAAACCACCACTGCTAAAACAACTTAGAATGATCCACCTCTGGACTCTTAAAATACACAAGCTCCCTCCGGAACCACAGGCTTCTACCATCTACCTCTAAATCACTTTCTTGATCTCAGAGTGACTTGCATTTTCTTGATAACCCATTCTTGACTGCACTTCCCTTCCTATCCAGTCTGAACCTGACTAGTCATGTCCACTACTTCTACCAAGCACCCTTAAATCCTTTGATCATGGTCAAATGTTTGGAAAATGCTAAATTAAACAAACAGGTTTTCTTAGAACAGAACTTCCTCAGTCTTAAAAAAAAAGACAGAGAAAGATTTAGTATGCTGTTATTTCCCCAACATAAATTCTTTCTGCCCCTAAAAGGTATTTAGGACTGATGCCCCAAGTATCATATTTTTTGAAACACTGGCTTACATTTACTGACTAGCTCCTCTCTACCTCTCATTCTCCCCCTATCTGAACTGCAGGCAAGCTTTAACAGGATTAAACACTATATTAAAATAGACCCATTTGTTGATTCAACAAGTATTTATGGAGCACCTAGCATGAGACAGGAACTGTTCTAGGAGTTAGGCAAACAGTGATTAAAAAAACAAAGATCCTGATCTTATGGAGTTTCTATTCTTTGGGGAAAAAAAAAAAATCACTTTTTTTTCACTACCTGACATTTTATATATTTTGTTATGTGTGTGTTTGAGAAGTGGGTAAGATCAGTGAAAGCTTCTTTAATAAGGAGGCATTATGTGCTCTAGAGCCTGCGAGCCACAACTACTGAAGCCCGCGCGCCTAGAGCCCGTGCTCCGCAACGAGAAGCCCCCGCAATGAGAAGCCCACGCACCACAACGAAGAGTAGCCCCTGCTCACCGCAACTAGAGGAAGTCCGCAAGCAGCAACGAAGACCCAAAACAGCCAACAATAAAATAAATAAATAAATTTATTTTAAAAAATTATATGTACTTTGTTTCCTACCAATTCAGAGTGTGCATTTTTGTATGACTATAAAACATGGAGAAATTTATGGTGTATTTGACCACAAAGAAAACTTTTTAAAACTTTTTGAAAGGTAGACTACTCATAGAACACACAAAATTAAAAGTAAATAAAAACTAATGACTAAAAACATCTTAACAAAAAAAAAAACTTAACATTTTGGAAGTTAAGGAACACTCTCATAAATAACCTCTGAATCAGAGAGAAATTTGAAACTGAAATTACATACTATCTAGAAAGCATGGAAATGAGAATACTTCACATTTAACACTTTATATTAAACCAACTGAGTTTATATTCAGGGAACAATGCATAGACTCAAATTCCTTCATGTTTGAAGAAATTTGAAAATAAAGTAATTTAGACTCACTGTTAAAAAAAAAAAATGAGGCATTAAAGACCGTAAGAAACAGAGGCAACTGATCACTGTTAACCTATTAATTGTCAAACTGAAAGCGCTCTTTTGAATCGTCACCTACTGGACCTTTCTACATCATGAGGCTCTGCTGATCAATCCCTTCTGCCTTTAAAGTCCTTTCTCTCTTGGCTTCAATGGTATTTCTCTCTCCTAAGCCCAAGTTTTTCATATTTCACAACTAAGCAGAGTTTAACCTAGTCAGTACTTAGATCTCCAGGAATACCAGGTGCTATAGGCTTTTTCTAGCATATTCATTACTTAGTAAATATTTGTTCTCCCCCAATTCCCTTTCTTGACAATTTTAAACCTTTTTAAAGACTGTTCCCCACTCCAACTTCCTTTCTTGCTCAACCCTAAAGCATCAGTCCCTCACAAGTTTTTTTCTTTGTTTTGTTAAATATAGCTTTCCTGGGCAAACACATCCACTTGCTGTCACTTATATGCTGATGACTACTAAACTAAAAACTCCAGATAGATATTTACAAGTAGCTATAAAATTTTTCCACCAGATATGCCCCAAGTACCATACAAACACAACACTTCTAAAGCCAAAATCATTACCTCATCTTCCAAACTTGTCTTTCTCTTGGTTAAAGATCTTAATGTTAACTCTTAAGTCCAAGCTAGAAAGCTGCTTTATCTTTGATTCCTTTTCCCTTTCACTTCGAGCAGTTCTATTTCATCTTTCCATCTCAGAAATATCTTCTAAATCTATACCCCTTTTAATTTCTGCTACTTTTGCCTTACTTCAAATCCTTATCACATATATGTATTTCCAGCCTCTCCCTTCCCCAATCTATCCTGCTGCCATAATTATCTAGTGAGATTGCCCACAGTCCCTTCCAAGCCTGCTATGTTTTACCTATATTGAACCACTCTCAAGGTCCTAACACATGTCCTGTGATTTTATCCATCCAACAAACAAGTACAGGAGGGGGCTTCCTATGTACTAGGCGGCTTGCCAAATGCTTTATACATGTTTTCATCATTAAATTCTTAATATAGTTCAGGTAGATTGGTATTTAGTAGCTCCATTTTTTATAGCTGAGGAAACTGAGGTTCAGATTAACCAAATCACAGAGCTAAAAACAAAACAAAACAAAGCAAGAATCCAAACACAGACCTGTCCAATATGTTGACTATTAAAATAACCTAGCATCAGATTCAGCACACACACAAAAAATGAATTTAGATAAATTAATAAAGATGAAGAATTACTCAGTTAAACCATTGCTTAGATTAGGGAAAAACAAAACAAAAAACCCTAATGCGACAGCATGGCTGTCTTCAACTACATCAAGAGCTACATTAGAAAAGAGCAATCAGACTTCTAATCAAGTTTTAGAGGGCAGTACACTAAGATCTACTAATTTTAGCAGTCCAAAAGAGGAATAGGCAGCTTGATCTCTGTCTTATTTGTTAATAACTGCTTATCAAGATATTATGAAAGGAATGAAAATAATATGGATAAAATCTGCTTAGGGTTTTTCATCTCTCCATTTTACAGATGAAAAGCTTATGAGAGACTGAACTCTCCCAAATCTAGAAATACGTCTATTGCCTTTAGACATACCTATAGGGCACGAGCTTTAGGTGAAAAGGAATTAAAGGCTTTACTCTAATTGCACACACAATGCAGAAGTGCTCAGATACAGAGTATACAAAATCATGAGCAATAATTTAATATTTTATTTTGAAATACAGTGTTCAACCTAACAGCTCAACTCCTGACAATCCAGGAAATATAAAAGTCCCAGAAAGACCAAAAATAATGTAAGCGATATATGATCTACATGCAAGTTATTTTAAAAATAAAGAGTATGATAATCTTCAATAAAATTTTTCAGGGGTCCGTATATTTTCTGGTTTTACAATCAAGATTAGTCTGCTAACTAGCTTCAACTAAAAACATGGGTCTAATGCCAAGCAGTACAATATTTGCTCAATTACTATGATATATATTAAGCAAACTCTTAAAGATTTTCTACTGTAATATAATGTTCATTAAACACCTTCAAAGTGCTAGGTTTTAATTTCCAATAGGGAAGAACTATCTTAACTATCACTGTACCAATGTATCACTGTTTATTAAACGAAGGCATAGATGAATGAATGAATGAATGGTAACCCTGAGACTCAAAGTTCATCTTTATAAAGTATGACCTAACAAGGACTAATTTTAAAAAAGGAGTAAAAGAAAGGCACTAACTTCAACAAAAGACTCTTAGAGCTTTTATTTTATTAAAATAAAAAATTTTATTTCATTACTATTTGAAGTTACCAATATTCAACTGTTTTGGCCTACAAGAATAATTTCATATATTTTAACCTAATTCATTACAATTAAACACATCATAGTTAATGACAGCAACTTATTTTGTTTAAAAAAAAATGAGTAAAGAACAAGTACTGTTTAACATGAAACATCACAAGCTGGCCCCCTAAAACACGCCCGCGATAACATACCATATTACACCAGAATTCATGTTTTCCTCCACCCATGTAATTGAGTATTATAATAGGTTTTCATTATATTTTAAAAGCATCCTTGGTAAGATTTCAATAGTAATGTCTTAGCACTGCTAAAATATGAGATTCCCTAAAACGTAGGCTCCATGAGAACAGGGCTTTGAATTTTTATTTTTTTCTGCATCCCCAGAGCCTCTCATAGATAAAGTCATTTATCTAACAAGAAATATTTACTGAATACCTACTTTGTGTCAGACACTGTTTTAGATGCTTAGAATACATAAATGAAAAATCAGATGAAGATCTTTGCCTCAATTATAAATGTTGAATAAAATAATAGGAATCTGCAGAAAAACAACTATTCTAAAGCACTTTATGTATATTATGATAATTTCATGAGAATTCCAGGACCCATGATCCTACCCACTATGCTATAATACCACGTTTGAAAATTTATTTTAAAAAAATAAAATAAAAGCTGCCTCCAGGAGTTCTCTAAACAAAAGTATCTTGAGTAAAGAATACTTTCATTACAATTCCTATTTCATGGAAACTTGAGTGATCTGCCTAAAATTAAACAAGCAAAGAACAAGAACTTCATTTGTCGTAGTATACTGCAGCAGCTCACAAGTGGAAAAATCATCAGAATTCTTGATTATCTATCATCCTCAAGGTGTTTACTATGAGAGCTTCGCCTAGGAGCAAAAGCATGAAATACTATCACACTCATTATTGCATTTGTTTTCTGGTGACCCTAGGTCACTGTAAACAGTCATCAGTTATTACTTTTCCTTTCATAACACAACATGAAACAATTTACTCTCTAGCGTGCAAAAATACACAGGACTCAGTGCCTCTGTTTATTAATTCCACCTGAATCTATGTAAATTAAGAGGGGAAAAAAAATCAAGGCTAAATCAAGACAATAGGATCTGGCAATTCTGCAGGCTTATTCTTCATCAGAAGGATTGACCACAATTTGAAAAGGAATTTTGACACTGTTGTTGCTAATGCTAGCTGGGTTTTCTTCCCCCCTTTGTTGTTTTTAAGCGAATGCTGTATTACACAAGATAAAATGGGTAAAAAGAATAGAGAAGTGAAAGAATTGGGAACAAAGCAAAATGTGGAGTCGTGGTTACAGCACAAAGATAAACCTAAAGATAACGAATCAATGCTGGCTCTTCCTTACAGAGTCCTCGTGAATGAACCCTTAAATCCTGCGGTTAATCTATTGTCCCGGCTCTAAAGCTGATCAGTGACACTTCCTTGGGAGATGCTCTTGGCATCGCTCCCACAGAAGATGCTGTAGAAATGGAAAAACGGTTACCTAGGGAAACCAAGGGAAGTGGCCAAGAAAAGTATCAGAAGCTCGAGGCTGGAGACACATCACGGGCCTCCAGCAAAGGCTGGCGGTGGGGAGGCGGTAGACATTAACGGAGAGTCCACTTTGCAAGGAAAATAAAATCTGGCCGGAGGCTGTGATTACCAACAGGACCCTCTGGGAGTCAGGCAAGACCAGAAAATGGTAGGAAGGGATTTGCAGGCGTTTACCAGCATCAGGCCCGGGGTGGGGAAGCATCAGGTGAAGACTGTTTGAGGAGGGGCAGCCTGAGGCTCATTAACTCGACCGCGCTGGGGCTGCAGGGCGCCCGCCTGTTCCCCGGGCCTCCGAGGAGCGGCGGGGTCCATCTCTCCGGACCTGCCCTGGCCTCCCCGGTACCGAGGTCCAGGGCAGCCCCTCCTGCCAGCCACCCCACCCCCAGACGCCCGGCCCGCATCCCTTCACCTCCTCACCTTCCAGTGACTCCATGGCGCCACCGCCTCGAGTTCCGCCAGACTCCTCCAACAGCACGCCGCCGCCGCCGCCGCCGCCGCCGCCGCCGCCGCCGCCGCCGCCGCCGCCGCCGCCGCCGCCGCCGCCGCCGCCGCCGCCGCCGCCGCCGCCGCCGCCGCCGCCGCCGCCGCGGCGCAGCTCGGGCTGTAGCAACCCGGCCGCGCCTCCCACCCGCTAATATTCCGAGCGCCTATTGGTCCGGAGCTGAAGGGGCGGAGCTTCTGGGGGCGGAGCCTCGGGGTGGAGTTTCTCCCGCTGCCGCTGCACAGCTGGCTCTCGGCGCTAGGCTTTCGAGGTAGTCCTCCGAGTAATCCTAGAGCGGTTCGGTTTGCCTCCTGCCGTTCCACGGCGCCTTTGTTCGATTCCAGCCTTGTTTTCTTCACGCCTTATCCTCCTGTTTAGAATATCTCAGCACCTCAGGGTTCCCGTCCGCAGTCCCTCAGTCAGTGCAGTTCTGAATTCCCGTCTGTCCCTCTCTGAGGACTTGAAGCAAACAAGCAGAGCCCACGTCCTACACACTCCTGAGCAGCACCCTCTCTGTTACCCGCTATTGTCACACTTTATCTGAGTGTATTCCCTAGACTTTATCTTTACACACAGATTTATGAGTTAAGGGACCTTTTTCCTACAGAAACCATACTTTCTAACTGGGATTGTAGAACTGAGATTCCTCTCAGTACTTAGAAACAATTTCCTCAGCATGAAAGCTTGGGCCAAAAAGAGGTGAAACCCAGCCCTCCCTTCATCTTCAGCTACTCTTGGCCCCCCCCTGGCCCCAGATTTGATCATTCTTGAACTAAAGTAGAATGCAGGTCTCCCAGCTGATGAGGTAACATCAAAACTATGCTTGATCAGGAAGTTTAAGGCAGGAACGAACCTATACATGACAGAACGAGGCCTGTTTCTGTGAAAACCTCTTGGGAATGAAGGTAGCTTCAAAACTAGCTAAAACCTCTGCTTAACAGTCTAACACATTTCACCAGAACTAAATGTCTTTGGAAATTTGATTTAGCAGTGATAAGCAAGCCATATCGTCAGGTAACTCCAGTATACCTCTCGGCAAGTTATCAGTATTAATGTAATTTCCATAACAAATCTTATATTAATTTTCTTATTAATCTGTTCAGTTACAAAGTTTTGGCATCATATCTAACTATGTCTACCGTTAGAAGTATGTATCTTACGAACCAGTAGCCTTTATGAAGCGAGAGTTCTGCTCTCCACTCCAATGATGGCATTATCAACAAGTAAACAAGCACTTGAGGGCAGCACCATCTCTTATTGGGAAGATGATCTAAGTATATTTGAATGTGATGCAGTCCATCTCTTATATGGAATCATGAGACAGCCCTGTCTCAACACCTCCCCTACCCCTGGTTCTGCCCTGGCTCTTTTGTTCCTCTGAGATCTGAGATCCTAGACCTAATGGGCCAGCCCACAGCCTTTCCTGCCACTTAGTCACCCTGGACTGAGTATGGAAAGGTCCTTTCTCCTTGGTGCTGCTAAGGCTGAAGTGAGAATCGTGGGGGCATTGAAGTGCTTTAAAAGAGCACTGAGAAGGAAAAAAGCACACTTGGAAGAAAAACCAAAAATAAACAATTTACTTTACAAATCACAAATTCTTGAAGTCAAGCCAAAAAATGGAGTTGGCTGATACACACCCTATTGGGCATAAATGCTATAGTAACAGCAAAAACAATAATAAGGATAATAGTAACCATTAAAAAAATCATATTAGGCATGTTTTAGGTCCTTTTCATATATTCACTTATTTATTCTTCAAAACAGCTCTACCAAGTAGATACTATAATTTTTTTTTTTTTTTTTTTTTTTTTGGCGGTATGCTGGCCTCTCACTGCTGTGCCCTCTCCCGTTACAGAGCACAGGCTCCGGATGCGCAGGCTCAGCGGCCATGGCTCACGGTCCTAGCCGCTCCGCGGCATGTGGGATCTTCCCGGACCGGGGCACAAACCCGTGTTGCATCGGCAGGCGGACTCTCAACCACTGTGCCACCAGGGAAGCCCTATAATTTTCATTTTTGAGAATTAAAGTCTTCGATTTCTAGATGTCTCAGAGAGATTAATTTTTTTGCTAATATTTTATACTTTTAGTGAATGGTAGCTTGGATTTAAACTCTAGTCTGTCTGAATACCTATGACGATTTCATGGGACTCCTCACTTCCCTTCCTCCTCACATTGCTTTCTAATTATCTTAAATGTAAATCCAAATATTCAGATTCATTGTTTAAGGTGTATTTGTGTAGGCATTACTACTGTGAATCTTAGTTCTTTAAAATGTGCCTGTCAATCTCTACAGGTAATGGTCTCTCAACACTTTTATGCTCCAGCTACCCTGGCTTCTTCAGCTTTTCCTGGTCCTGATACCTGGGTGAAGAGGACAATTTCTTACTGCCTTCCTAAGTTCCTTCCTCTATCTCTTACATGCCTGGCCTGAGAATCTCTTTGGTCTTGATGCTTTCCTCTGGCTTTTCTTCCTCTTGATCTATTCCATTTTTCTGATGCCTTCATTCAACAAATATCTGTTGAGTACCTACTATGTTTCAGGCCCATTTCATTACTATCCAGTTACTAAAATGAATGAAGCTCAGTTTCTTCTCTATGTTCCTAAGCTTTTATCTGTTCATAATTTTCTTTTGCTCTCCAGTGATCTTTTTAGCTAATGGTAACATTCATAGAGGAATATGAATTAGAAATCTTCCCACCTCCCTATCATACAAAAAAGAAAGGAAAGGTTCAGAGATGTTTGCTGGCTCGATCCAGATTACAAAACTACTAAGTAGCTGAAATAGATATTGCACGCTTGTCTGATTACATCATATCCCTGATTCTTTACACTTTGCAATACTTTCCCTTCAACCACCATTCCCTGGAGCCCATCCACATCTCATTTGCACCTTCCAAAGGGCTGAGCAAGCTGCTTATATCTTCTTGTTTCAAAGCTCCAACCTCCTGTTGGATCTTACACAAAGATCAATTTCCCTTTCAGAGACATCCTTTGGCCCTCATTCAAATCATTTTCAGAACACAGCTAAATGAGATTCTGAATCTCAGTGAAAAGCCAACTCATTTTCTAAACCTACTCTATAAGGTATTTTTTTCCCTCCACAGTCTCCAGGGGACTGACCCACCACAATTTAATATATAAAAATTTATTTATACATTTGGCAATCATAACAAAAATTATAGTTTTCATCAAAAACAAAAGAGACATATTTTCCTTAAAAATGGGGAGAAGGGGCTGAACAAGTGTTCTAGACTGAGGAACCATATTCTGAGTTAGGTCTTATTAGTTTTATTTTGTAGATTGAAGCAAAACAAAATCTTTAAGTGTTCAGGGACAAAATAATGATAGTCCTGAACAAGGAAACACTAAGAAAAGGAAAAAGAGAGGATCCTAAAGCAAACTTTATTGCCTTCATTGATTGGAGGGTTACTTCGTTCACAGTGTGATAGTGATTATTCTACCTCTTTCTCCTCTAGTTCCAGAAAGAACTCCAATTCCTTAAGGAGCCTCTATTCTCCTCCACTTTCAAAACTAATGCCCAGCTGCAAAAGGATGAATTTTTTAAACCTTCAATTATGATCCCATCTATCTGTCGCTTGCCACCACAATTCCAAATCTCAGATGAAAATCTATTAGTTCAAATACTTATTGAGATACTCCTACATATGTAACGCTGTTCTAGGCACAACAGGAAGCTCCAAAGTAGTCTCTTTAGTCTCTAGGAAGTTAACATCTAGTAAAGGAAGCCTGGGCAAGACATAATACAGAACAATAGAGGACAATATATGCAATGGATTATTAAGTCTTAGATGTTGTGGTACAGCTTATAAGAGTAATTGGTTTTAAATAAATATTCATTTAGAGATTCACCTATGCTGCTGTATATAACACTAGTTTATTGCTTCCAAATGCTGAAAAGTATTTTACCATATGCATACACCACAGTTTATTTTCTCATTCCTGCAGTGAAGGGCACCCAGCTGCCTCTAACCGGCTGCTACAATGAACATCTTTGTGACTGTCCCCTTATGAACCTGGGCTCAAGTTCCTCTGGGATGCATCCCTGGAATGGATTACTGGGCCATATTCATTTCCAGTAAGTATGCCCAGACTGTTCTCTGCAATGTCTGTACCAGCGTACACTGCCATCAGCAGCGTGTAAGACTGCCCATCTTCCTATATCTCATTAATACCTGGCTTAGCTCTAATTTTTGCCAATCTGCTGGGAATCACGAGTTGGGAATCTCTTCATAAACTTGCTGATTCAGATTTGCCTTTCAATGAATTGCCTAGTTTTATCCATATTTTATATTGTGATCTCATCTTTTTGTTATGGATTTTTAAATTCCTTATGTATTCTAGATATTAACTTCTTGCTGATTTTGATTAGTTTAAAAATCTTTTTCTAGTTTGTCAAATATCTGATAACTTTGTCTATGATGCCTGTCATTGAATAGAAATCCTTAACTTTAATTTTGTCAAGTCCATCAATATATTTTCTTTATGATTTTTTATTAAAGTTCTCTTCACCTCTAGATTATGAGGGTATTTGTTTACATGTTTTTCTGTTAGTGAAGCCAAACCAAATCCTAAGAAAATGGAGATAATTTAGATTCAAACTGGAGAGGACAACAAAAACATTTTTTTCTAGTGTCTTTTATGTTATGGGGTAACTCTAAAAATTCAAATAAGAACCAATGCCCAGAATGTTTTGAGATGTTGTGAATTTCAGCTTTATCCAATTTTGCCTATTGTTGCCAGGAAAGCAAAATGTTTTTAGGTGTTCCTTTTCTCACCTGGAGGAAGAAAAACAGAAAAAAAAAAGTGAAAAATATTGAGTCCTTCCGCCTTGCTTTATTATTAATCATAGCAGCTTCTCACAGGCTTTAAAAGAGTTTCCTTTAAAATGCTGTATAGTATTGCTATTAAATATTATATAAATATTATATAATGCTGATGATGTCATCACCACTATAAATCCACTAAATAAATACCTTGGCACTTCTTTATGATTTTAAAAGCCTTATGGCTCTGTTTCCTTTTCTTTTTCTTTTTTTTTTTTTGGCTCTGTTTCTTAAAACAAATATTAGGTACTATAGTTTTTGCAGCTACCTTTTAATGGAAACAGCTATATAAGAATTCACCCCATAAACACATGCTAATTACTAATATAATTGATTACTTGGTTTTGCCTAAAGAACTAACAGGTAAAAGTGAAAAACTAAAGCTCTAATTTCCATCATGGATACACATGTTATTAGAATTATCTGCCATTAACTATTTATACAAATGCCCACGTTTGTAATCCTGTCTTTCTAGAAAAGTTGCTTTTTACAGTTTTACAATGAAAGTATATTATTCTGTTTACTTACTTGCTACTTAGAATGCATACCAAAAGTGTAAGTTTGGTATATTGTTGATCTACTTTTGTCATATGAATCCAACAATTGTTTGCTTGCTGTTTCCAAGAAACAGAGTTGCTTAAGCCTATTCACATTTATGTTTCTTAGCAGCTGACAGATAATCAACAAAACAGAAATAAGAATCTCCTCTGGCTCTGTTTTCAAAACATAATAAAATGTATATTTTCATAAGAAAGAGAAATTACATATAATAAAATATTAGTATTCGTAGGAATTTAATTTACATATAATTCAAGGAACAGCAGTTTTCAGAGCATTTGAATACTATAAAAGACCGTATGGGGCTTCCCTGGTGGCGCAGTGGTTGAGAGTCGCCTGCCGATGCAGGGGACACGGATTCGTGCCCCGGTCTGGGGAGATCCCACATGCCGCGGAGCGGCTGGGCCCGTGAGCCATGGCCGCTGAGCCTGCGCATCCGGAGCCTGTGCTCCGCAACGGGAGAGGCCACAGCAGTGAGAGGCCCGCGTACCGCAAAAAAAAAAAAAAAAAAAAAAAGACTGTATGGATGTCAGTAAGGATTCAGAGAGTTCAGAGGATTCAGAGAGTTCTTAACACCTTTGCAGTGCATCTGTTATTATTATGAACATCAGTGGTTCTTTGTAGTGAAGGTTATTGTTGCCCTGTTCTCAAATCTCCTTTACACTGGAAGGTGCATCCAGCCCCACTTATTAATAATGTTGGCTGGGGGCTTCCCTGGTGGCGCAGTGGTTGAGAATCTGCCTGCTAATGCAGGGGACACGGGTTCGAGCCCTGGTCTGGGAGGACCCCACATGCCGCGGAGCAACTAGGCCTGTGAGCTACAACTACTGAGCCTGCGCTTCTGGAACCTGTGCTCCACAATAAGAGAGGCTGCGAGAGTGAGAGGCCCGCGCACCGCGATGAAGAGTGGCCCCCACTTCCCACAACTAGAGAAAGCCCTTGCACAGAAACGAAGACCCAACACAGCAAAAATAAATAAATTAATTAATAATGTTGGCTGATAACCCATAGCTACTTCCTTCCCCTGAAAGGTTATGGCCTTATCATCAGGGAGCAGCCCACAGCCAGTGACTGACTGACTCTGGGGTACAACAGGCTAACCTTTGACTCGAGGTGGGCTGAGGCCAGTCTTCAGATAAGACCACATCCTTTCTTACCTTTCTTCTTCCCTACTGCCCTACCTGCTTCCTTCACTCAAGAGGAGTCATCTCTAACAAATCGCTGCCTCAAGAATCTCCCTCTCCATCCTTGCTTATAGGGAACCTGACCTAAGATCCCTTTATAGATAAATAGTAATGCCAATTTAATGACCTAGTGCTATTATTAAAAGTTACTGCATCCCATGCCCAGTAGTAATTGAGTTGATAAGAACTATATATAATACCAACTATTTATTCAGTGCTTTTGATAATTCTCTACATTTTTGTAGGATGTTGTTTTAGAGACACTTGGTTTAATATTTCAATCAATGGTATTCAGTACATACTTGCTAAATGATATGAATAGATATGAGTGAATGGTGTGGTCTTCAAAACAGTTCTTTTAGGTAGGCAGAGAGGTTTTATTTAACGCATAATGGTTATGGTTAATATGTCACTATGAAGACCATTTCCCATATAGTTTCATGTGATCCTCATAACCTACCTTTGAGGTGGGTGTTATTCTTTCCATTTTTATGTCAAAGAAACAGATTCCATAAGAGTAAGTGACTTTTTCAAAGTTATAGTGAGTGAGTAAGTGGCAGGGTTAGAATATGTAAATATATTCTCTAAATTGAGATCCATCTACTGTAGCGTAACTGATTTTTCTAAGTAATGACTCTGAGTCTGATGAGAATGACAAAAGGGAAAGCATTGGATTCCTGTTCTGTCTCAGATCATGAAAGAGAGGACTCATAAACTGTCCATGGAATGAAATAAATGGGAATGAAGTAAATGGAAGCCATCTGAATTATTCTTTATTTCCTTCAACGACAGAATCTACGTCTGATGTTTTATGTGTCTACGTTTTATGTGTCAATTTGGCTAAGTCAAAAATTACTCTAGATATTTCTGTGAAGGTGTTTTCTAGATGACATTAACATTTAAATTGGTGATCTTTGAGTAAAGCAGATTGCTCTCCATAATGTGGGTGGGCTTCATCCAATCAGTTGAAGGCTTACCTCCTCTAAGAAGGAATTCTGTCAGCAGAGTGCCTTTGGACTCAAACTGAAATTCTACCCTGGGTCTCCAGCCTAAGGACCTACAGATTTTGAACTTTACAAGCTTATACAACCACAGGAGCCAATTGCTTAAAATCAATCAAGCTCTCTCTCTTTCTCTTTCTCCCTTGATATAGATAGATATAGATATAGATATAGTTATAGATAGGTTCTATTTCTTTGGAGAACCCTGATTAATACACTATGCTTACCCAGGTATTTGGGTAACCAACATCTGGAAAGCAGCAAAGTAAAACCAAGAATATTCTCTGAAAGAATTCAAATCTTTATATAACCTTTGCCCTTATTCAGATACCCCATTGGCTGCTTCCAGTTGTCAGAGTTCTCCTTTGTTCCCATCCTCTTTTCAGAGGTAGATATTTCATCTCTTTGTGTCTCAATTTGGACACCATAGAAAGAAGCAAACTATGGCCCAATTAAAAAAAAAATAAACCTATAAAGTATCTTAATCTCTCTCCACACTTTACTCTAGAAAGACCCAGAAAGATTTATTAAAAGATTGCCCAACATGGATGGTTGGTTGGCTAAACCATGGACCAGAATCCAGGTCTTCTGACTTCTGGCCCTTTGCCCTTCAGGCTGTAAATTTGTGTCTCTTTTTATACAAATTATTACATAGTTCAGTTCTAGGCATTGTAAGCATAAAAGCCTGTGACTTCAAGGAACTTAAATTCTAGTTCATTGAGCAAGAACATGTGAAGATAATAATAATAAATGACTAATAGCAAATAACATATTGGATATAATTTAAGGGATAAATGAAGACTATAGAAAATATGTACTAAATAGTCAAAGTAGAGAGATTATTTCAGGCTGAGTTTCTAGGGAAAGATTAATGAAGAAGAATGGATACTGAGAATGGAAACCCTACAGAAGTTTACAATCTAGATGGGGTTAATAAGATATAAAAACTTGCTAGGAATATATGCTCGCACACGAACAATGCTAGAATGAAAAGTTTAGGTCAAAAAGGCAGAGGAGTTATAGGGAAGAAATATTCATATGGTTTGGAATTGGAAAATGGATTGTAGTTAATGGATTTTGTATTTGTTCTTTTAAGTTGTGTAGGATTCTGACAGATATTTTGGGTAGGGAGTTGATCACAGGATGAACCAAGGCCAGAAAAGCAGAAATGATAAGGGAAAGTTCAGAGGACAGTGAGAACATGGTGAAGATGGAAAATTAATTAGACAGGTATTTAGTGAGGATTTATTATATGTGGGAAATTAAAATTGGGCCCAGATTACAGAGGGTTTCGGATTGAAATTTATTTTGTAGACAGTGAAGGCTCTTCAGCTTTGATGATTTTTGAACAGGATGAAACATTTTTTTAAAGTATAATTTAAGATGACTATCTCTGGTAGAGACAGTGAGTGGAGTGATCTTTTGGAAGGACACTGAAGTGACCCAAGCCTAACATGATGATGGTTTAGTTTATTGTTGGTAACAGAGTTGGTAGATCCAAGGGTGTGGTTTTATAATATTTGATATTATCATTCTCCAGGATACAAGTTTATGAACCTTCCCTTGTCAATTACTCCAGCCACCAGTGGGTTACATTAAGTAGATTATCCATGAAAAATAGTAACAAAATGGGGCTTCCCTGGTGGCGCAGTGGTTGAGAGTCCACCTGCCGATGCAGGGGACACGGGTTCGTGCCCCGGTCCGGGAGGATACCACATGCCGCGGAGCAGCTGCGCCCATGAGCCATGACCGCTAGCGAGAGGCCCGTGTACCGCAAAAAAAAAAAATAGTAACAAAATGTAAAACACTTTATTATCGGTTGGGCTAATGTTCAAAAACTCCATTGTAGAACTGTTGGTGGGACTCCACAGTATTAGCGTATTAGTCAACTCAGGCTGCCATAACAAAATACCATAGTTGGGGTATGTACTATAGAAAAAAGAAACTTATTTTCTCACAGTTCTGGAGGCTGGAGTCAGAGATCAGGGTGGTTGCAGGGTTGAGTTCTGGTGAATACACTTTTCATGGCTTGCAGACACCAGCTTCTTGTTGTGTTCTTACATGGGAGAAACAAAAAGATCTCTCTCTCTCCTCCTTTCTTATAAGGCCAGAAGTAATATTGGGGTAGGGCCCCACTCTTATGACTTCATTTAACCTTAATTACCTCCCAAAGGTCCTACATCCAAATATAGTCATACTGGGGGGTTAGAGCTCCAACATGTGAATTTGGGGGTGGGGGAGGGACACAATTCAGTCTATAGCAGCATTTTTTTTGATATACTAGTAAAAAACTAAAGTGTGACATACAAGGTGCATGGCACTGTAATTTACAATGACTAGAATAAAATGGCTATAATAATTGAAGATTAACCATAACTCCATGACTTTCTGACAGTTAAGGTTACCTCAACTTAGAAGAAATAAACCAAATTACAAGATCTCTTTATCAGATATTAAGAAGTATTCTGACTCTTCAGGAAACTTCCTCCTAAAATTGAATCATAAAAGCAATTTATGGTAAGACATGAGAATTGAAGGCAAATTAGAAAATAAAGATGACTAGTTTGGAGGATTAAAAGGATGGAAATTCTAATGGAAGGAAATGGAAATTGGCAGAGAAGTTCATTGGAAACAAAAATATGCATTTGGTAATTTATAACAATAAGATATTTTACGAAATGAAAAATAAAGCTAAATATGGTATTTTCAATAATACATGAGATAGTTGTCAAAGTAACACTTTAGTTTGTGTTGCTGTTTAGAAGTGAATTGTTAAAATCGTGTTTTTTTACAAATGTTTCTGTGGCAAGATATGAAGTAGTAAAAGTTTTGGTGATTATTAACAAGTCAAACCATTTGTATCAGGGAAATTATAAAATAAAGATAATGAGAGCTTACTGAATTAATTATCACAAGATTGGTGGGTAAATTTCACCACCTTTCTACAACATGAGATTCAACCTTAAGCGATCAAACAAACATTTACAAAGATATCCTGGTAGAAACAATGTAGCCAAGACATTTAAAATAAAGTAAAATTTATTCTGAAATTTAAAATGAAGCTTAAATATTTACAAATGGACCTTAGAAATGCAAAAATGAAAAGGGACATTTTGTTTTCATTGGGATTTTTTAAATTTGTTTGCTTTACACAGAATGAAGCGTCTTCACAGCAAACACTTTATAGTGTTTCCTTAGGGACAAAAACAGAAAGAAATTTCAAAATTACTTCTTGTGCTCCAACTGAATAATGAGCACTTTGCTCACTAATTCTGTGAAGTCTGTCTAAAAATTGCAGTAGCACCACAGTGTTTACACAGCTTTAGAACAGAATTGACCTATTTGAAGTCAATTTGTCCTTTGGAAATTTATTTAAATTGAACACTCTTTTCTGTGGGAAGACCAAGAGTTTTGCCAATTTATAGATTTTATATTTTCTTGGTCATATCTGACTCCAATGACATAGTTCTGCTGAATTATTAACTTTATCCCTGGTGCTGGGTCTCTTCCCCATGCTCCATGGTGATCACTTTGTGGAAATCAGACTCTTTTCCTTGAATCCCTGTATGCCATTTCCATAAATATCTGCATGTACAATATAGTGGATTTATGATAACCCAGTCTAAAGAATAATACACTGAATTAATCCCTAATTTATCCCTCTCCCCGCCTCCCCTGTGGTTACCATAAATTTGTTTTCTATGTCTGTGATCCTATTTCTGTTTTGTAAATAAGCTTATTTGTATCCTTTTTTTTTTTTTTTTAGATTCCTCATATAAGCAATATATATTTGTCTTTTTCTGGTTTACATCACTTAGTATGATAATCTGAGTTCGGGATTAAAATATACACACTACTATATATAAAACAGATAACCAGCAAGTACCTATTGTATAGTACAGGGAGCTATACTCAATATCTTACAATAACCTACAATGGAAGAGAATGTAAAAAAATAATATACGTATATTTATATATATGTATAACTGAATGACTTTACTATATACCTGAAACTAATGCAACATCGTAAACCAACTTCAATAAAACTTTTTTTTTTATTTCCAGAAAACCCTAAAACAAAGAAAGAATAATACACTGAAATCACAAGTTTTTGTCACTAAACTTAGAAACTAAAATATTAAAGATATAGTTGAAGACTCTTCTACAAGTCTCTCTAATTTAGATACAAAGTAGTTATTAAATTTTGGTTTTAAATAACAATTTTTAACAAACTTATTTAACAAGTGAAATTAAAATAGATATCTGAGCCAGATCATAAATTAATAGAATTTTTTATCATTGGAAATTTCTATTTTAAATCAAATCACTTCTTCAAATTTTAAAAATGAAAAGATAAGTATCTACTCTTTATTGTTTTAGATGTATATCTGGATAGAACTTTCAAAATATCCAAATGATTTACAGGACTTTTCACATCTCAGTGTAATGGTTCACTCTTAAACAGCAGTGTCATCTAATTAATTTTACATTAACTTGTAGGAATACGGGGTATAAAATTGAATGAAATATAATACCATGTTTCCAAGTAAAAGGATAAACACAATAGAAGGCACAGTAATATGGCAAAGTTTAATAAATTTTATGAATTGTAGGACACTAAAAATCTTTAATTGATAGAATTAGATATGAATACCATTGAAAATAATAGGATTTAGAAAAACTTATAAACAGATTGAGTCAAATGTTTTCTCTAGGGAAAGACAGGTTGAATTCACTTTTTTTCTCTTCTCTAAATTGTCTTTACTGTTTCTCAAGGCAGAAATTTTATTTGGCTGCTCGCCAGATATCAGCTTTCAATGTAACTTTGTACTTATATTAAAGAACATTACCTGAAATTTCAGAAGGTAATAAAATCAGTGACCATTCCTGGATAATATTTTCTGGCTGACACTCAACAGTGTCAGAGTTGAATATTTACAACAGACATTGCATGGCCCGCAAAGCCTAAAATATTTACTACCTGTCTCTCTAAGAAAAAGTTTGCCAATCTACCCCTGCACCACAAACCTGGATTTGCACCCTTCGTTTCCTTGAAAAATAGATTGAACTCCTCTGAGGCACCCATTTCATAGTTATAAGATATGGATAATAGTAGCTAATTCATGAATTATTATGTAGATTAAATGTGGAAGTTCAGGTGAAGCACTTAGTACATAGTAGGTATTAATAAATGTTAGCTGGAATTATGAACTTGAATCAAGCCATACTTTGTTCTGTATTATCTCACAGATTTGTCTATAGATACTTCAGTCATTAACCAACACAATTCATAATCTCACTAATGGTATAAGTAATAAGTTGTTAACCTGTGTGGAATGTTTTAAAACAAAAAAAGTTATATTCATTCATAAAATTTAATGTAACATACATAATCATCTTTCTTACCAAGTAGCTTTATTCTGATTTAAGACACATTGAAGAGCCTCCAGTACTGGTTAAGATAGAGTAAGTATATTCCACCCTGTCTCTGCCACTGAATGCAACTAAAATCCCTGGACTGAAGGTATGGAACAGCTATCTGAAATATATGGCAGCGGAGAGATTAGCAAAGAAAGGTACTACTTGATATATGAGCAATTTGGCAGGGGGTTTCCTTGTTTGTTTTAGTTTTTTTAACCTCCTGACCTGAGCTTGAAGGCAGCCCAAATGTCAGAAGTACATACCAGCATGGACCAAAAAAGGAACAAAGAGAAGCACTGTCTTTCTGGTTTGAGAAGTGAGAAGGGGAACCGTCATGGAATAGAGAGAGTGGGGGCACTTTACTGTCTTATTTTTACTGGTATTTTTTCTGTCTTAGCCCTGCCCTCAGGTAAGCTCCAGTCCTGAAACTACAGTTCCATGGAGGCAGGGCAGTAGCAGGGGACAAGAAAGCACTTATACCTCTCATGGAGAGATTCCTTCTCTCTGACTAGAGGGACTGCGGTTGAAAGAGTATGGAGAAAATCCCCATTGCTTTTGTTTTTTTTCTTTCTATCCACTTGCCACTTGGCTCTGGAGTCCAACTTAGCCACTGGAAGTCGATGATAGAGTGGGGAGACTAAAGTCAAAATTACTCAACATAAAAAACATGGGAAGGGCTTCCCTGGTGGTGCAGTGGTTAAGGATCCCCCTGCCAATGCAGGGGACATGGGTTCAAGCCCTGGTCTGGGAAGATCCCACATGCCACGGAGCAACTAAGCCCATGTGCCACAACTACTGAGCCTGCACGCTAGAGCCCATGAGCCACAACTACTGAGCCCATATGCCACAACTACTGAAGCCCACGCACCTAGAGCCCATGCTCTGCAACAAGAGAAGCCACCACTATGAGAAGCCCGCGCACCACAACCAAGAGTAGCTCCCACTCACCACAACCAGAGAAAAGCCCGTGTGCAGCAACAAAGTCCCAACACAGCCAAAAAACATAAATAAATAAAATAAAATAATAAAATAAATTTATTTTAAAACAAACAAACAAAACAAAACATGGGAACATTTTGAGAAATTACAAGGGAAAACTCACTCAAGAGACAACAACTCTGAGAGGAACTAGATGCTGAAAATAATTGAAGACTTTAAAGCAGCTGTTAAACTATGTCCTGAGAAATAAGGAAAAGCACTATTGAAAAGAAAGAATAGAAAATCACAGGAAAAAAATAGAAGCTATAGAAAAGAATCAAATGGACATTGTAGAAGAGACAAAGAAAATAAATCATAATCAAACCACAGAAAACCAGGCAAAGAAAGAATCTTGAAAACAGCCAGAGAAAAGGATGGACTACTGATTTAAATGACTATGGATTTTTTGTCAGAAACCATGGATGTCATAAGGCAGTAGAAAAGCAATTATATAGTGCTAAAGAAATGATGTGTCAATTTAAAATTCCACATCCAGCAGAAATATTCTTATTCAAGAACAAAGGAAAAATAACAACATTCATAAATGAAGGAACACTAGGAGAATTTATGGCCAACAGACCTGCTCTAAAAGAGATGCTAAAGGAAATAATATCAGAGGGAAAGCTGGAAGGTCAGGAATGCAGGAAAAGTAACAGATGTGGTAAAGGTCTGGGTGAATATAATAATTTTCTCCTCTTAATTTCTTTAAAATATATACGATGATTAAGAACAAAAATTGTGATGGGGTTTTCAGTGTTTGTAGATAGGATATAAATGACAATCACAACATAAAGGGGAGAGGATAAAGATATCTCTACAGTAGTAAGGTTTCTAAATTCCACTTGAAAGTGGTAAAATACTAAATTTAAGTAGAATGTAAAAAGCTAAGTATGTACATTATTATGCCTAGAACAACAACTGAAATAACTGAACAAATGATTATAGTCAAAACTCAATAAATAAATTAAAATGGACTACTAAAAAATATTCAAATAATCCAAAAGAGAACAGGAAATGAAAAAGACAAACAACAGAGGAGACAAACAGAACAAATAATAAAATGGTAGACATAAATACAAACATATCATAAGTACATTAAATGTAAATGGTTTCAACACACACTTAAAATATAGACTTATAATCAGTAAAAAAAAGAACCTACTATATGCTGCTTATAAGAAATCTACTTTAAATAGAATGATGGTAGTTTAAAAGGATGGGAAAAGATAAACCATGCAAACATTAATCACATGAAAGCTTGAGTATTATACTGACAACAGGCAAAGTAGACTTCACAGCAAGGAAAATTACAAAAAATTGAGTGACATTACATAATTAATTAAAGGGTCAGTTCATCAAGAACACACAAAAATTAGATTATGTCACTAACAGAAGACCTTCAAAATGCATGAAGCAAGTACTGATAAAACTGAAAGGAGAAATAGAGATATTCAAAATTATATTTGGAGATTTCAGCTTTCTTCTCCTGTTAATTAATAAGACAGGTAGAATAAACAATCATCAAGAATGTTAAAAAGTTGAGCAATCAGTTGAGCCAATCAGCTGTAACTAATTGACATTTGTAGATACTCCACACAAGAACAGCAGAAATAAAAATTCTTTTCAAGGCAAATGGGGCATTTTCAATAAATGAAAACATTAAGAAACTTGAAAGAATTGAAATCATCGAAATAGATCTCTGCCATAATGAGATTAAATTAGAAATTATTTTTTTAAAAAAGATATATGGAAACACTTCCCCATAGTTGGAAATTAAACAATACATTTCTGAATACCCATGGGGCAAATGCAAAATCAAACCACTGTGAGATACCACTACACAATATTACACATTTCTTAGAATGGTTAAAACAATAACTAACCAACAATACTAAGGACTGGAATGCAAAGAAAGTAACTGGAAAGTCTCCTATTTTGTTGATACGAATGCAAAGTGCTACAGCCACTCTGAAAAAGTTAGGCAGTTACTTATAATGTTAAATATAAATTTAACCATTTGATGCTAGCAATCCCACTCCAAAGTATTTATCCTAAATAAATGAAAAACTTTGTTCATACAAAATCCTGCACCTGAATTTTGTAGCAGTTTTATTCATAATTTCCAAAAACTGGAAACAACTCAAAAGTTTTGACAGTTAAAATAGATAAACAAACTGTTGATATGCCAATAAAATGGAATACTACTCAGCAGTATAAAATAACAACTCTTGATACACTCAACAATGTGACTGTATCTCAAAGGCATTATGCTGAGTGAGAGAAGCCAGTCTTAAAATGTTGCATTCTATTTATTTCACTTTATATAGAAAAATTAAGTCTACAGAAACAGAAAATGCACTAGTGGTTGCCCGCCAGTAACAGCTGGGGGAGAGAATATATAACTATAAAGGGGTGGCAAAAAGGAGTACTTTGTGGTGATGGAAATATTCTGTATCCTGATAGTTATGGTGATTACATGACTCTATACATGTGTTAAACCACATGAACTGTACACCAAACAAATAAAAGTTTGACTGCATGTAAATTTTTAAAAATTATGACAGCAAACCAAAGGGCCAGTTTGTAATTTCTTGGAATTGGAATAGGAAAAACTAGGAAGCAGGCAAACATTAGGTCAAAGATGAACTTGTGGCTTCTTCAAGCAGCATAACAGACCAAGTTGGTTGACCATTTGACAGAATGTTGGAATTAAGAATGCATTTTTATATAGATCAGTGGAACAGGATAGAAAGCCCAGAGATAAACCCACACACCTATGGTCACCGAATCTTTGACGAAGGAGGCAAGAATATACAATGAAAAAAAGACCAGTCTCTTCAATAAGTGGTGTTGGGAAAACTGGACAGCTACATGTAAAAGAATGAAATTAGAACACTCCCTAACACCCTACACAAAAATAAACTCAAAATTGATTAAAGACCTAAATGTAAGGCTGGACACTCTAAAGCTCTTAGAGGAAAACATAGGCAGAACACTCTTTGACATAAATTGCAGCAAGATCTTTTTTGACCCACCTCCTAGAGTAATACAAATAAAAACAAAAATAAACAAATGGGATGTAGTTAAACTTAAAAGCTTTTGTACAGCAAAGGAAACCATAAACAAGATGAAAAGGCAACCCTCAGAATGGGAGAAAATATTTGCCAACGAAGCAACTGAAAAGGGATTAATCTCCAAAATATACAAACAGCTCATGCAGCTCAAAAACATAAAAAACAAACAACCCAATTAAAAAATGGGCAGAAGACCTAAATAGTCATTTCTCCAAAGAAGACATATAGATGGCCAACAAACACATGAAAAGATGCTCAACATCACTAATTATTAGAGAAATGCAAATCAAAGCTACACTGAGGTATCACCTCACACTGGTCAGAATGGCCATCATCAAAAAATCTACAAACAATAAATGCTGGAGAGGGTGTAGAGAAAAGGGAACCCTCTTACACTGTTGGTGGGAATGTAAATTGATACCACCACTATGGAGGACAGTATGGAGATTCCTTAAAAACCTAAAAATAGAACTACCATATGACTCAACAATCCCACTCCTGGGCATATACCTGGACAAAACCATAATTCAAAAAGATGTATGTACCCCAATATTAATTGCAGCACTATTTACAATAGCTAGGACCTGGAAGCAACCTAAATGTCCATCAACAGAGAAATGGATAAAGAAGTTCTGATACATATATACAATGGAATATTACTCGGCCATAAAAAGGAATGAAATAGTGCCATTTGCAGAGACATGGATGGACCTAGAGACTGTCATACAGAGTGAAGTAAGTCAGAAAAAGAAAAACAAATGTCGTATATTAGCACATATATGTGTAATGTAGAAAAATGGTATAGATGAACTCACTTGCAAATCAGAAATATAGACACAGATGTAGAGAACAAATGTATGGATACCAAAGGGTAAGTGGGGGTGGGTGTAATAGATTGGGAGATTGGGATTGACATATATACGCTACTATGTATGAAATAGATAACTAATGAGAACAGACTGTATAGCACAGGGAACTCTACTCATTGCTCTGTGGTGACCTAAATGGGAATGGAAATCCAAAGAAGACAGGATATATGTATACGTATGGCTGATTCATTTTGCTGGACAGCTGAAACTAACACAACATTGTAAAGCAACTATACTCCAATTAAAAAAAAATGAATTTTTAAAATGGTTGAAGAAACAAACCATGTGAATAATTTCTACTTGATAAAATTTTTCTCTCTAGTGGTTACATTTAGGGGTATCTTGGTATATATTCTTTTCTACTACAACTCAAATATTTTATAAAAATTTTAGTAAAAATTTCTTATAAATGCAAGGTTCCTTCTGTAGTGGTTTGGACTTGACTTTTTAAAAATGTTTGCCAAGAGGTTCAACATTAATGATCTTGTTCCTTTTGAATTCCAGTAAGTCTAGTCCAAGTTTCATTACTAACTAGCCATGTAATCCTTGAACAAATCATTGAACAATATCTGCCTTCAGTTTCTTCATTCATAAAATAAAAATGTTAACTATAGGATCCATGTCATCAGAAAACATCACATTTTGTGATTCTAGCAGTATTCTGTAGCCATTTATGGAAGGAATAGCTCTGGTAGGCTTTGGTCCAACCAAAAACATCTTGTTGAAGACTTACCAAGATATTGCCTGATTTATTGCTACATTGGGCAGTATAAAGCCATTCTGAAGTATTATTAGTAACACCTTGACTCTGAGCCAAATTGTTAAGGTTGGGCATATTATCTATAAAAGGCTATTTTGATTAATTGCTAAGTCTCTGGAGAAGGACAGATCCATATTAGCATCATAATCTTATCCCCTATCATCAAATGACTTTTGACAACTTCATCTGTTTCTGTTTCTCCACCTGTAAGTAGAGGTGGTAATAGCACTTCAAAAGGTTGTGGTGAAGAGTAAATCAAACAATACATGAACATACCTAACAGAATGGCTGTCACATAATAATTCATAATTACTACACTCATGTAAACTCCAATTTCTGTTTTTTCCTGAAATTAAACAGTACTCTGTATTTCCAGGGCACGGGACTGAAAAGCATAGCATCAAAGGCTCTTCAGGTAACACATGTACCACCACCTATACACTTGTGGGAGGAGGGGACCAGAACAAATATATCTGTTAGAAATGTGATGGAATTGAGAGAAAAATCAGGTGAAGAAGTCAACACCTTAAATTGTGAGTTAAATCACAATTTTACCTGTTGTATGTCACCAACAGTGAACATAAAAATATAACCGAAGAAAATCTAGGAGCACTTTGGAAAACTCAACTGTCACTGACACTTCAATTAGGTTATCTCTATCCAACTGCAAAATTTTTCATTACTCATGTTACTGAGTCCAAGCTTATACTGCTCACCACACAACAGGCCAATAAATCAAGAGACAAGGTGATGGAGCAAGGATTAGCGACTTTATTTTGAAATCCAACAGACAGAGAAGATGGTGGACTAGTGTCACAGAGAACCACCTTACTCGTGTTAGAATTCAGGCTTCTTTTATACTGGTTGGCTAGTTATTGCAAACATTTTTAGTGCCGGCCAGACCCTGGAGGGGATGTGATAATACATTGTTCTTGCAGGTCTGGTCATTATGATGTTCCTGTAAACCTCCAACAAGACAAATGTTATTCTCTGTTCTGCAGCTTTTTATCTCTATATGAATGAAAAGTGTTATACCTTTAAAGATCAAGCCTAAGAGGCAGAGCCTTGAGATAGGGCTGTATATTTCAGGCTATAGGAAACATTCTTTTACAACAGTGCAGAGCCAGCATGACTAAGCACAGGCAATAGAGCAAGCACAAAGGTTAGAGCTAAAGGATTAGATCCAATATGGAGCCAGGTTTGTTCTTCTCTGTGACACTCAGTACACACATTTCTTACCTAAATCTTTTAGTTTCCCAGCTGTAATCATTTATGTGTTCTTTCTTGGTTAACTGTGAAGATTTGAAAGGAAGTCCTTCTGTATCCATTTCCTAGGGCTGCTGTAAAAATATTATTACAAACTAGGTGACTTAAAACAACAGAAATTTAATTTCCTCCCCTCTCCTCCTCTCTCCTCTTCTCCCATATCCTCCCATCAACTACTCCAGCTCATTTTCAAGGATAGAGACCATGTTTTTATATTCTACTTCAATCCCTCATTGAATCCAGCATTGTGCCAAGCCTTAAGTGTGGGTTTCTAATCATTACAATTCTATTCTATGATTTCAAAAAATTTTGTCACATTAAATTGTGTCCAAAGTCCTTGAAATGGTATATTTTGAGGAACCTGTGAGGGAAAATTTGAAAGCTAAGGGAGGAGGAAATGATATATATGATATATACGAGAGGAGGGATGGTATATAACAGTAACTAATCCCTTTGTGAGACAATGGTAGGAGTACTGTGAAGATGATGGATTTTGTCCAACCCACTCATCAAGATACAGAGTTTCTCATGTAATAGTAATTCTACATTTATTGAGCCAGAGCTTGGTGCCAGGCATACTGCTTAATGCATCATACACAGTATCTCAGCTAACCCACTGAGCAATCCCATGAGTGAGGAACACTTTATTCTCCCAACTGTGGCTTAGAGAGGTTAACTAGTTTTCTGAAGGTCACACAATTAGCAAATGACCAAGCTTGCTTTCAAAGCTCAGTAGTTTGACTCTAGAAGCACATTCTATCTGGAAAATAAGAGGATGGCATTGGCTTGCTTATTTATAATAGCCTGTTTCATGGTTCAAAAACTGGGAGAATTGACAAGTATGTACTTTTTTTTAAGCACTCCTCTTTCTGTCATCACTGATTTAAATAATAAATATTCGTTCCATTTTTGTAAATAAAAGATTTCTTTATTGTATAGTTTCTCATTGTTTCAGAAATGTCAATAGATAATTTAATTTATATTTTCCCAAATTTCTTATTAGCTTCAGACTTTTGAGACTTGAAACTATTAACATTATTTCTTTTTAAAGACATAATTTTTCTACTTGTGATTATTAATTTACTTTTTATTAGTTTCTCATGATAAACTTCAGTCAAAATTAGAATAAAACAAAAATTCATCTGTATGCCAACCAATTGATTTTCTCAAAACAGATTGTTTATTATCGTTTATTATCTTTATGTTAGCACATAATTTTTCAAATGCTCAGAAATATTCCTAAGCCTCATTGTTTTCATGTTACATATTTTATTTTCAAACTTGTAGTTAATTTAAGTAATACATAAACCTAGAGGGAATAAAAAATCCACTTCTGGTGGACTAAACAATTGGTAGTTCACATCTGACATTTATTCAGATTTTAAGATGATTGCAAACGTTTAATCAAATGATTTAAGACTAAACAAAATGGGAGATTTGGAAGTACTTAAACCTCTTGTGACTAACTTGTATTGGATTCAGTTTTGTTCAAACGTTTCTAGTAACTTGGAAAATCTTCAGAAATACCAATAAATTAATTTACAGTGAAACATTTATACAACGTTAATATTATGTTAATAATGTTATTAACCAGAGCAAGAGAAGAAAAGGAAACGATGCTTGGTCACCCCCTTGTGTTTTCTTCTTTTTTTTTTTTTTAATAAATTTATTTCTTTTTGGCTGCGTTGGGTCTTCATTGCTGCGCGCAAGCTTTCTTTAGCTGCAGTGAGTGGGGACTACTCTTTGTTGCGGTGCGTGGGCTTCTCATAGCGGTGACTTCTCTTGCTGCGGAGCACGGGCTCTAGGCGCGTGGGATTCAGTAGTTGTGGCTCTCGGGCTCTAGAGCGCAGACTCTGTGGTTGTGGTGCACAGGCTTAGTTGCTTCGCGGCATGTGGGATCTTCCCCGACCAGGGCTCGAACCTGTGTCCCCTGTTTTGGCAGGCAGATTCTTAACCACCACGCCACCAGGGAAGCCCCTGCTAGTGGTTTTTCATTAGGGTTTAGCTAGGAGAAACTGCACTAGTATGGGAACTACACAAAAATAAATTATATGTGTATTCACATGTATATATAAATAAGTATGTAAATTAATATATATGTAAAATAGTTACAGCTGTTGGGGCCATTTTATTATATTGTCTGCATCATATTCTGAGATGTAAGTAAATGACTATAGAAATAGATAATTTAAAGAGTTTCTCAAAAAATAATTATTTTTTTTTTCTTTTGGAAAATAAAACGTATTTAAATAGCTATTCGTGGCAATGACATAATATTAGTCTAAAGTTACAATTATTGGGCTTCCCTGGTGGCACAGTGGTTGAGAGTCTGCCTGCCGATGCAGGGGCACAGTGCTCGTGCCCCGGTCCGGCAAGATCCCACATGCCACGGAGCGGCTAGGCCCGTGAGCCATGGCCGCTGAGCCTGCGCGTCCGGAGCCTGTGCTCCACAACGGGAGAGGCCACAACAGTGAGAGGCCCGCGTACTGCAAATAATAATAATAAAGTTACAATTATTAGAGGGTGTTTATTTTACTTTCTTTATTAACAAATTAATATATTCAGGAATTATCTGTTATATTTTAATAATGTAACGAGTTGATAGCGCCATTATTTACTGGATCTGCTGATTTTTCATGCTTTTTTAAATGAATAAATAAATTTTCAGTATCATTTTATACATGTGTAAAATTTGAATTTCACATATTTTATTTCTGATGAAGATATAAAACATGGCTAAAGTAAATTTTTAGGCTTTGAAAATGTAGTAAAAACTGTAGGTTGGACCATGTGTCTACTTATTTTAATTATTATTACTATTGTATCATCTAGGATGCAGTGCCTACATTTATCTGTCACTTTATAGTTTCTGGTAGGCATTTATGATTGGCAGCTAAGAGAAAGGTTTGATTTTTGAATCCTGTTTTTGCTACTTAGCAATATGATTTACACAAATAACAGTACTATACCTCTCTATGTCTGTGTTCTCATTTGTGAAACAGAAATACATTTCTCTCTTGAGGAATAGGTATAGATGTCAGGGAAAAACCCAAATGAACCTTTTGGCCAACCCAATATAATAAAGATCAAGTATTTTGTAGTTACCAAGTGCTCAAAAGGTAATATTAAGATTTTTTTTCCTGAATGTATTTCTATCCATATTAGCATGGGCTTAGTTTTTTTTTTTTTTTTTTTAAGCAAAGAGTTTTGTTTCATTCCTTAGAATTCTTTAATTTTTTGATTTTCATTTTTAATTAGCATTATTTAGACTGTGCCCAGAAAGAACAATGAAAGATACTTATAAAGTGAATAACGTGTTCTGCTTTGATTTAGAGTTTCTAAGGTCTGTAAAAGTACTCTGTTGTTTCAGAATCTGAGAACTTTCTGTGAAATGGAGATTTGATTAAAATAAAAAAAAGAGTACTTGAAGGAAGAGTGAAGGATTATAGATGTTAGGAAAGTGTGGTAGAAATAGTATGCAACCTTTGGCAATATTTGTAATAAAAGAAGGTATGTGAGAAAGTTATTTAGATGGTATAGTTACAGCATTATTCTATTCATTATTTTTTACTTTAGAACAAAAATAATTGGAGCCTGGTA
The DNA here is from genome assembly GCF_964270905.1 of Leucopleurus acutus. Taxonomy (NCBI): domain Eukaryota; kingdom Metazoa; phylum Chordata; class Mammalia; order Artiodactyla; family Delphinidae; genus Leucopleurus; species Leucopleurus acutus. Next base: position 22,179,177 of record NC_139159.1, on the reverse strand, counting down.
TTAACAAGACTATAGATAGATCTTAGAAATATATTTCATACTTTACTTTTAGTATAGAAATCCAATGGTGGTACAGAAGGTATTTAAGAAGTGTTCTTTAAAACTTTACATATGCCTAGTTCTCAGGGTTATGTGAAGAGTAATCATAAGGTCAACATAGTTGTTGAGTTAACAGAGCTCTAGGCATTCCCATTTCTGATGGTCTGTAGGACGTTTACTCTGGAGTATCCTATCATGATCTTAAACAAAATATACTTAAAACTAAATGCATCAAAATCTCCCCAAAGTTTTCTCTTTTCAGAGCTTCCCCAATTTCTGTCAGATATTAGTACCATTCTTCAAGGCTAGAGGCCACAATCAACTTCAATCTGTTCTGTTATTCCTTGTGGTAAAACTATCTTGAAAATAAAATTTCAAATCTGTGAAAGGTTTTGATTATGTATTTTTAAAGTCACACGACATAAACTTGCATTTATAACAAGAAGACCATTTGATTCAGAAAATATGTGTAACTGATCCTATATGTGAGATGGTTATTAATGATAATTCAAATTTCTAAGTAAATCAATTTGAATTACTACTAGGAAACACAGTAACTAGCAGTAAAATTCATGCTGGGAAAGGAAAGTTGCTTTTTCTACCTGGAAAGTCAAAGTTACTGAGTTAAAATTTTAAAAGTAAAAATCCTAATTATGTTTTCACAATCCCTTTATCTCAACACGTGGAGGAAAACCAGGAGGCAGTATCTTTTAGAATAATATGACAAATTTAAAGATTTTCCTCCCTACTAAAGTTTTCTTCTCTCTCTCTTAATGATACATGCTATAAGTGTGGCTCTGAGGACAGTTTTAAAAACATACCAGAAAGATTGAGTGGTTCTGGGAGGGTTCAATACTGAAAAGCCTAAGCAAGAGAAAGAAACAAAATGCAATAGCTACGTTGCTAAAAGCTGACATAGGTAAAAGGACACACATTATACCTTATAGGAGACTATGATAAGAATAATAATGTCAAATTATATTTCATTGATTATTATTTAAATGTTTTGCTTTATCCATAATATATTTGGATAAAAATAGTTATAATATTTTTGTCATTATGTACAAGATGTGAAGGTCATCTGGTCCCTGTTTCTCCATCTTGGTCAAAAGTGAGGTCTGTACTAACAATTTGATTTAGAGAATATGTAATAAGATTTATGGACCAATGTGATAAATAGAGATTTATTGATCTAGATTTAAAATAATAGGTAGTGAAGAGGCCCTTTTTATTTGTTTAATGTATAGTCAATGCACATGAATATTCCTTGCAGTGTCCAGAACTCATCTATTCCCATTCATGTTACAGAACCGTCTCATCATGTATCTTATTATCAAGTGTGTCATTCTTGGTTCAAGTCGTAACCCCCATCACAGTAAAAAGGTAGTTTTAGAGTGCTATGGCTTTTGTAAGCTGTTTGTATTGGGAAAAATATCTTTTTGCCACTATGCTTTGAAATATGATTTTAAAAGTTTGTTGTATCATCACTTAATATTGCTGCACCATCCATCATGCTGCTTATGATTGAATATTGACTTCCAGTATCTCTCCCAAAGGATGTTAATGTGCTTCATTTGATCATGCTACAATATAACTTACAAAATCGGAGTATACAGGAAAATATGAACCAATTCATTTTCTGTTCATGTTAAATTTACTGTTTTAAATTTCATAATATATACGAAGCACCATGTCTTCCAACCAGGTCTTCCCTTGAACTTTTTAGACCAAAATCATTGCATTTCTACAATACGATCTCTTTTAATATTGACCATACCACTGCCTTCTGCACACCACCACCAGTGGTGAATATGTTCAGATTGAGAAGAGCATTCTCATTTGCACACACACAAAATGTCCCATCCTTCCTCTGTCAGGATTTAAGAGCAAGCATGATGTCACACGTTGGTCAGAAACAAGAGAAGGAATCAAAATTAGTAGAAAGTTTTTTACTTCAGTCTATATGTTGTAGTCAAAAAAGTATGTATAGAGATGAGTGAAAATTTTTGAAGCAATAGAAATTGAAATAACTAAACTCTATTAGATCAGTAAATGTTAAAAATATCATATATGTGTGTGTGTATATATATATATACACACACACCAAGCAGTATGCTAAGAGATTTTTCTTTCCAGCAGAAAGAATACAAAATTAAATTTTACAGCTGCTGCCCTCAAAGCAACTTACAGTTTGGAAGATGGATGTATACACAAATGCACAAAGTAATAAACAAACACATGCTAACAGTAGGAAGTTGAGGGAAGAGAGGAGGGGGTTTTGGTTGGGGTATTTTTTTCCTAATATGCTTTAGACCATCAAAGTGAGATATATCTACTACAAAAATATGAATTCTTCACAAATCAGGAATAGATCATCAACTGGATATCATGTTGGTTTCCAATTGCCAAAATTATTGCACTATTATGGTACGTTTCAGCGTCCTCCCTGGATTCCTTGTAATAGGGCCTGAGTTTGTTGTGGAGACACTGGGGACATTGAGTTGAAGAAATGATAGCAACAGATGCTGCTAAATATAAACCTGATGCTTATGCAACCATTATACCAAGGGTAGAAGTATCTGTTTAATTCCTTTCTGTGGCACATGTACAAGAATATTTCTAACAAAATGAACTGAATTTGAATGTGCAGTAGGCCATTTATAGTTGATAGCTTTGGAAGGAAGAACTAATCTCTATACATCTTAGTCTCCTCCTAGATTCAATACTCAAGGCTGCTATGAGGACCATGTATAGAGACCTTTAGCATATACTGGCCTCTCCTGCTTCCTTACTTTTAAAATTATCCATTTGTAGCACACTTATTTTCTTAAAGTTGTCCGTGATATTTCATTTTAGCCTAATTTTTATCTGCATAATTTTAGGGGCTAAGAAGGAGAACATACCCCATAATTTGTCTAGCAATACTCACTGTATGGCTCTTTTTTTTCTTTTTCTTTTTCTTTTCTTTTTTTTTTTCTTGCAGTACGCAGGCCTCTCAGCGTTGTGGCCTCTCCCGTTGCGGAACACAGGCTCTGGACGCGCAGGCTCAGCGGCCATGGCTCACCGGCTCAGCCACTCCGCGGCATGTGGGATCTTCCCGGACCGGGGCACGAACCCGCGTCCCCTGCATCGGCAGGCGGACTCTCAACCACTGCGCCACCAGGGAAGCCCTGTATGGCTCTTTTTATAGTCTGCTAGTCTACCAAAATAATCTGTGACAATTTCAGAGTAATGTGACAGGGTACGTTCAACCACAGTTGAAATCAAAATAATTGCCTCAAGCCTGTAATATTATTTTATCCCGTATCATCAGGATAGTAAATCTTTGGAGACAACTGTAGATAAGAGTTTATTTCCAAGGGACATATTCTCCGTGGATTTGTAACTGAAACTTTATCACTAAACCCTATATTATTCTCAATCATATGCTTTTTTTGTTATTTTTTTATGAAATAAATGTGGTCATTCTCAACCAAAATTTGGAAAGAATAATAATGTTATTCTTTAAAGTAAGCAGTTTTCTATCCCTAAAGCAAATAGCCTATCCTAATAGGCAAACTGGGACTTAAGGGGCCATTTGGTATATTGCCTCACAGACAAAGATAACTGCAGGACAGCCAGGAGACAAATTTAAATTCTGTTAAGAATAGCAGGAAGTATTTTGGTTCTCAGCAGGATAGCACCACTTGTGGTTTTGTTAAGTACAAAAGACAAGTCAGCTCAACTCTGTGGATTTTGTGTGTGAATGGAAACAACTCCCTTCTGTCCTAGTTCTTCACTGGAGTGCTGACATGTGCAGTGATTGAAAATTCAGATCATTTTATTGGAATCAGCCAGAGTTTACCCTGGCACTTGAAAAGAAGAAACTATTTCAATAGTACAGTAGCATCCATTTTCAGGTTAGCAGAAGGCATATAATAATATTCAGATGTGAGATTTGTTGGCTATGTTGCTTTTATGGTAACAGTGTAGAGTGTGGTAGGAGAAGAGAAAGAAAGCACGGTTAGCCGTTACATTTCTTTTTTTTTTTTTTTTTTAATTTTTTTTTTTTTTTTTTTTGGCGGTATGTGGGCCTCTCACTGTTGTGGCCTCTCCCGTTGCGGAGCACAGGCTCTGGATGCACAGGCTCAGCAGCCATGGCCCACAGGCCCAGCCGCTCCGCGGCATGTGGGATCTTCCCGGACTGGGACATGAACCCGCGTCCCCTGCATCGGCAGGCGGACTCTCAACCACTGCGCCACCAGGGAAGCCCAGCCGTTACATTTCTTAAACCTGTCAGAAGTAGTAGATAAGAACAATTAAGAGATATTATCCCTGTATTAAAATTCTAGAATGTAGAGAATTTATGAATCTCAGATTAAAATTCTTAATGCATTTCACTAGTACTCCATAAATTTGAACCTTTCAAAGTCCGTGACTGTGGATGTGTGTCTTTCAACTAGTTTTGGTTCTATTTATTTTGGCTGCCATGGGCACAAATGCTGTGCAGTGAAAAATCAAGTGGAAAATGGAGGTTTAATTGGCAGTTAAGACACGAATAAACCTTTATTGAGTGCTGCTGACTGACAAATGCACAACCTAAAAGATGAGAATTAATGTTTTATTCAGTGGATTCACCGAGGACTTAAGCCTGGGATACAGCCTCTCAGATAGCTCTGAGAGACTGTTCTGATGACTTAAGGGAGGAGCCAGGATATACAGGAGTTTTTGCAAACAAACAAACAAAAAACCCAGGTAGTTGGAACATCAAAAGATTACTGCTAGCTAAAGAAAACTAGACATCTCAAGCTAATGAATTTAGTACTTTTCTATGTACGGGAAGATGCAAGGGTCTGAGCTTATTGAAATTAATCTTTTGATATGCACCTTAATTATCTAGAGCCAGTATCGTGTTTTACTCCATCCTGAATTCCCTCAGGGTGCACTTTTGTGGGTGACTGCAGAGGCTGATGTCTTGGTGGCACGAAACCTGTTTTTTCCCTCAGGGTGTACCACAAGGGGCAGCTGAAGTGGTTGATGCCTTGATGGCCTCAACATCCTTTGTTTACTGAAATGGCAGGTGACATTCTTTGTCCAAAGCACCCAAGAAGGGTCAAACAATTTATATTCAATCAGGTTAGGGTTAAGGTCAATGATACTAAGTAGAATTGTGTACTCTAGAATCCTATTAGGGAAAGAAGTTGTTTGAATGTTGGGGTCAGATGTGTTTGTGGTGAGAGTGGTCCCTTCAGTTTCACCATTTCTATTTGGTTTTACATGAATCGCTGGTTCGTTGTTGTTGCTCTTGTTTTGTTTTATTCAAATCTTATATGTTTCACTTATGTCTCAAGCTAGATTTCCCACAGACCAGATACTATATTTAATGTCTTGAGAAAATACACTCTTTCTGACCTCATATTAACTTAAGGAGGAATTTGTTCTGAGGGCCTATGTATAAGGAACATTGCTCAGTGTTTTCAACTGTGATTTTGGACAAAAATAGAGAAATATTTTTATTGTGGGTGATTTCTTATACTGTCCTCTCAGTGCTGAGAGTTTAAAGACAAATACTAACTCGGAGAGGGTATTGTTTGTTAAATGGGAAATTGAGTAATGTGGTTCAAGTGTATTGCATATTGAATATTTAATTTCACACACAGCCAAAGCCTTTAGGTCATAAGGAGTGACTATTTCAGTGAAGCTATGAAGCTGCCTCTCCTCTATGCCTTATTTTCAAGGAGGGTTTTATCAAACCTTACATCATAATTTCTTATTATTTATATCTTGTGAAATTGAAACGCCAGTATTTTGTAGAGTTTGAAATGGGATTTTTAGTTTTTCAAAACGAGGACCCCTAGAAGTGATGTCTGGACATTGGACTCTTCCTCAGAATTGAGGGTGGGTGGAGCTTCTTTACTTCATCGTGATATGCTTCAGGTCTGACTCAAGAAGGCCCAACATGTCTCTCAGATAATTGCTTAGGCTAACTCATGGATAACTGTGGATTTTCTAAAATTCAATAAAATCTTTGCCAGACTTAGCAGAAAATTAAGATTTCACGACAAACCATCCTCACTTAAAAACATTGATCCATGGCTTCCCTGGTGGCGCAGTGGTTGAGAGTCCGCCTGCCGATGCAGGGGACACGAGTTCGTGCCCCGGTCCGGGAAGATCCCACGTGCCGCAGAGCGGCTGGGCCCGTGAGCCATGGCCGCTGAGCCTGCGTGTCCGGAGCCTGTACTCCACAACGGGAGAGGCCACAACAGTGAGAGGCCCGTGTACCGTAAAAAAATAAATAAATAAATTGATCCAAAATTTCTTTTTAAAAGTATTAGCAAGGGCTTCACTGGTGGCACAGCGGTTGAGAGTCTGCCTGCCGATGCAGGGGACACGGGTTCGTGCCCTGGTCCGAGAGGATCCCACATGTCGCGGAGCGACTAGGCCTGTGAGCCACGGCCACTGAGCCTGCGCGTCCGGAGCCTGTGCTCCGCAATGGGAGAGGCCAGAACAGTGAGAGGACCGCGTACCGCAAAAAAAAAAAAAAAAAAAAAAAAAAAAAAGTATTAGCAAACAGAATCTATTCCCATTAAAAAATAATAAACCATGACCAAGTGGGATTTGTTACAGGGAAGTAAGGGGGAGGCAATATTAGAAAACCATAAATTGAAACCTATCAATTTAAAAGCCCAAAGGAGAAAAATAATATCAATACTATCATCTTCTTAGACTGAGAAAGACATGAAATGCCAATTTGTGTTAAAAAAAAAAAAAAACTGAAATAAATAAGAATTGATGGCTACCTCCTTAACATAAGATAAAGGTGTGTGTGTATATATATATATATATTTATTTATTTATTTATTTATATATATATATACACACATATGTACATACATATATGTATATATTCCAAAAATATAAATATATACACATGTATATATTCAAAAACCTGTATCTTAATGGGAAAGTGAGAGTGCAAGAAAGAAAAGAGTGGTATGAGATATTTAAAGTGTTGGAAGAACAAATACTAACCTAGAATTCTATATCAAGTGAAATTATCCTTCAAAAATCAATGACAAATAAAGACTTTCTCAGAAAAACAGTAGCTGAAGGAGTTCAGAGAAAAGGAAAATGCTAAAAGTCAAAAACTTGGATCTACATAAAGAAAGGAAGAACATGAGGAAGAGAGGAATAAATGATGGTAAAAGAAAATCTTTTGCTTTTCTTATTCTCAATGAGTTATTTTCCTTTACTTATTTTTATTTATTGAATAAATACATGTATTTATATTATCTTTTACTTATATTCTTATTGTTAAGAATCATTTTACTTTTCTTATTTTTAATAGGTAACTGCTTCAAGTAATAGCAACAATTTTTGGGTGATTATAGAATATGGATAAATGAAATGAATGACAACAATGTTATAAGAGAGGGGAGAGAAGAATTATAAATACTCAATTATGCATAATTTGGACTTTACTAAAAATAAAGATTTCTGTTCTGTGAACGGCACAGTTAAGAGAAGGGAAAGAAGCCACATATTGGGGAAAATATTTGCAAAACACCTGTCTAATAAAGGACTTCTGTCCCAAATATAGAAAGAACTCTTAAAACAAAAATTAGAAAACAACAAATCCAACTGGAAAACGGGCAGTAAATCTAAATAGACACCTCACCAAGGAAGATATACAGATGGTAAATTAGCATATAAAAAGATGCTCAACATTATTTGTTATTAGGGAATTGCAACTTATGAGGAAGTTGAGATAGTACTACACACCTATTAGAATGACAACATTTCATAAAACTTATAATACCAAATGCTGATGAGGACACAGAACACCAGGAACTCTCATTCATTGCTGGTGGGAAGGCAAAATGTTACAAACACTTTGGAACAGTTTGGCAACTTCTTACAAACCTAAACATAGTCTTGTATGTTTACCCATATAATCTAGTGATTATGCTTTTAGGTGTCTACCAACTTGAGGTGAAAATTTTTGTCCACACAAAAACCTGCACAGAAATATTTACAAGAGTTTCATTCATGATTGCCTAAGCTGGAAGTCACCAAGATGACTTTCAATAAGTGAATGGATAAACAAACTCTAGATACAATGGCATATTACTCAGCTATAAAAAGAAATGAGCTATCAAGTCATGAAAAGACATGGATAACTGCATAGTGCTTAAATGCATATTGCTAAATGAAAGAAGACATTATGAAAATGCTATGTATCAATACCATGCTATACAAGTCCAGTTATGTGTCATTCTGGAAAAGGCAGAACTATAGATACAGTAAAAACTTCAGTGGTTGCTTGGGATTCAGGGCTGGGACTTGATGAATAGGTGAAGCACAGGCGATTTTTAGAGTGGCAAAACTATTTTATATGATATTGCAATAATGCGTATATAACACTATGCATTTGTAAAAACCCATAGAACTTTACAGCACAAAGTTTGAGCTTTAATGTATGCAAATTTAAAAAATATTATTGCAAATTTAGGATACTGTAGTAGCAATGTGCACATTTAGCAACCAGATCTTAGTTTCTAATCCCCTTCTCCAAAAAAAGAGCCAGGGGTTGGAGAAATGGCCGATTCTGAGACTGGGCAGGGAATGTACAAAATATCCCAGGATCATCTTATAGTCCCAGAAAGTAAGTAAGCGCTCAGAAAAAAAATCCACATTGGTGGGAATAGGGCAAAGGGGCACAGGAGCCAACAGAGAGAATCCCTGGTGACCAAAGCTGGAACTATTTGAGTAATAACAAAATAGTATTGTTTTGCATTATGTATTATATATTGTATTATTTAGAATATAACCCAAAATATAAAATAAATATATATGGTCCATGAATGCTGAATAAATAAATAAATGGGGGAAAAGAGACAAAACTCCATGCAGAATTCCAAATAAATTATACAGACGCTCTAGCCCTAAAGGAGAGGATACATCACTCTCCACTCTTTAGCGTGGGCTGTGCATGATGATCACACATCTTCTTTCTAAAGATCATACATCTTCTTTCTAAAGGGTACAGTATGGAAAGGGAAAAGAATAAAAATAACTTTTCAAAGGAGAAAGCTGACAAAAAGAACTTCTGCCAGGAAATCAAAGTCAACATCAACATGACATCAAATATATAGCATGTTGCTAATATGTATCTTTGATATGATGTAATGAAAATGGCTCTTTACCTTTGTGATCTGCTTCCTCAAAACCCAGAACCTGAGTCTAATCCTGAGAAAAACGTCAGACAAATTTCAGTTGAGGGATATTTTACAAAATACCTGACCAGTAATCATCAAAATTAAGTCATTTAAAACAAGGATAAGTCCGAAAAACTGCCACAAGCTAGAAGAACCTAAGGAGACCTGACAATATATATATATATATATATAATATATATATAATATTGTATCCTGAATAAAATCCTGGAACAGAGAAAGGACTTTAGGTAAAATCTATGATATATGAATAATATATGGACTTTAGTTATTAATAATATATCAATATTTGTTTCTCAATTCTAACAAATGTACCATAGTAGTGTAAGATGTTAATAATAAGGGAAACTGTTCCAGTTTTGTACAGGGACTCTGTACTATCTGCTCAATCTGCAAATTTAAAACTGTTCTAAATAATAAGGGCTATTAATTAAAAAAGGAACTTCAAGAGACTTCTCAATAATTACAATATATAGACCTATTATGAATTCAGATTCAAACTAACAATAGAGTCATTTTGTGAGATAATTGTAAACTGGAACAGTGACTAAATATTTGATAAGAAGACATTATTCTTTTTCTTAGCTGTGATAATGCTACTGTAATAATATATAGGACAGTTTTTATTTTTTAGAAATGCAAACTGAAGTATTTAAAATTAAAACTATATGATGTCTGGACCTTCCTCAAAATAATCCAGTGGGGTTGTAGAGTGTGGGAGTGTAGATGAGACCAGATTCCCCAAGAATTGATAATGTTGAACCTGGGTAATGACTAGATAGTTCATCATACTACTTTTTGCTTAATATATATTTAAATATTTCTATTAACATTTTAAAAAATTTATATTAAAGAGCTGTCATGAGTAAATGAATATTTGTCCTTATATGTCAAATATTTCTTCTCAGGAATTCATTGTTCTTCAATTGTATAAGAGGGCATTCTTCTATGATAATGCAATCATTTTATATTTCAAAACAATAGCTAAAAAAAGATAAAAAATTCCAATAGTGTTTAACAAAATATTTTACATATAATTCAGTTCAGTGATTTGGGTTCAGTTAAGTTATTATGTTTATTACTTATGTTTAAATGATAGCCATTCTATTCTTTCCCTTTTGCAGACCAGCACTAATCAAAAGAACATTGTGAGATATGTAGAATAAATCATAAATATTTTCTTTCCCAACTAAACCCTCATATTGGAAAAAAAAGTGATTTAGGTGCTTAGTCTTGTGTTAATTTATCTAACAATTTCTGAATTACAGATATTTACAAATTAATCTTAGCAGCTAAGATTGGCCTTTTTTTTTTTTTTTTTTTTTTTTGCGGTACGCGGGCCTCTCACTGTTGTGGCCTCTCCGTTGCGGAGCCCAGGCTCCGGATGCGCAGGCTCAGTGGCCATGGCTCACGGGTCCAGCCTCTCCGCGGCATGTGGGATCCTCCCGGTCCAGGGCACGAACCCGTGTCCCCTGCATCGGCAGGCGGACTCTCAACCACTGCACCACCAGGGAAACCCTAAGATCGTCTTTTGAAACATGCTCCTTCTATTCAAAAATTATTCTGTATCATGAGCTTATAAGTTAAATATTTATTAATGACATGACATACAACATATTTTACTATTATTTCTACTGAGGCAACATTTCAAAAAATGACTCAGATTTTGTTAAATCATAGTTTTAAAATTAACCTCAGTATATTTTTATTTTGACAAAATCTCCTGCATTTCTAACGTATAGTTTTAGTAAGCAATGCTATGTTCCTGTCGAGGCAGGTTTGATACTTCCCAAAGGGTTTTATTCTATTGCCAAGTAAAGGAACTTAACCAAACAAAGAAGCATATATTTCTCTGACCATCTCTGATTGACACAAGAGACCTTACCTCAGGAGAATGTATATAAAGAATATTCCACTTGGCTAAAGGTAATAAAGGCAAATCATACTGTAACCCTAGGACTGTGAGGCTTAGGGGAAGATATTTGTGACAAATGTATTAGAATTACCAGGCAAACATTTTAGTTTGATCAAAACTAGTTTCCTGAGGACTTAAATTTATGTGCATATATTTATGGCTTACAATCCAGTTGCGTGAAAAGGGGGAATTGTGCTCCACAATGTCCTTGAAAGGCACTGATGTCCTTGGCTACCACTGCTGACTTTTTCCCTTCTTGGTACCAAGCTGATCCACCATTGCTTTCCAGAGTGAGTAGCTTTTTAAGCAAAATTCTAAAACAAAATCTCTTTGCTGTGTTTTAAGAGACACAGGCTATTTTTTTTTTAGAACCGCATATGGCCACCAGGAGGCAGAAATCTATTGCTCATTATTTATCAATATTTACAGAAATATGATTAGAAAATAGAAATATAGAAAAATATAAAGGTATATTTTTATTTTACCCTTGAGATAGATGAATGATGATTTAATTATTATTAAATAACTTGATTTTCCTATCTGTGAAACGTGTCTTATTTAACACAAATATTTATTCAAGGACAATTATAGAAAACATTTGATTAATCAGAATGTCTATCATATAGAACTTGCTTAGAATTAAGAGGAGAATTCTTTTTATTTAAAAATTATTGAGAACAATAAAAATTTAAAAGTCAACTCTGCTGGTTTAGTAAATAGCTTCATATCCCCTATATATGCTGGCTGAGATTTTGAGGGCTTCAGGTCTTTTTTTTTTTTTTTTGCGGTACGCGGGCCTCTCACTGTTGTGGCCTCTCCCGTTGTGGAGCACAGGCTCCGGACGCGCAGGCTCAGTGGCCATGGCTCACGGGCCCAGCCGCTCCGCGGCATGTGGGATCCTCCCGGACCGGGGCACTAACCCGTATCCCCTGCATCGGCAGGCAGACCCTCAACCACTGCGCCACCAGGGAAGCCCCCATTTTGTTTTTAAATCAACAAAAAATACTTCTTTAGTATGTATGAATGATGTGTGAGTGTTATATCAATCATACACTTAATACTGTGTGCTGGAAATTGGTATTTATTAAAGAGAGCTTTCATGATATAACTAACTAGAGGAAGAGGAGTCTCTTAGTCTAGAAACTGGGATAGGAGGAAAAGTCTGTAGATGAAAAGGGAGAATTTTGGGGGTAGTGTCTCATCTCTCTTTAGAGGACCTCATGAGTAATGGGAGGGCCTGGAAATCTTGGACTGAAGTTAACTAGACTGAAAATAAGAAACCTTCCTTTAATAAGCCAATTAATTTATACTCTCTCTGTTTTTCCTCTTTTTGATTTCCTTGGTGTTTATCAGACTCTTTGCCTGGTCTCAGTTTTACCAAGGGGAACCAAGAGAAAGGAATTTTGTTTGCACTTAAATCAGAAGGCTAAAAAGAAAACAGCTCTCAGAGGTGCCAGTAAGAAATCAACGTCATCAAATGATTGATCCTGTCAAATGATTCCCCCTGTCCTCCTAGTGTCAATCTCTGATGGCTTCGTGTTTTATTTCATTATGAGTACTTATGTTCCCTTCTACTAGCTATTGACATTGTGAAACTGCAAAGGTAACAGTTGTAAGAAAAAGGTAGAGCTGAACTTGAACTGACCCTAAGACAGTCCGGAAGTAGTTTTCCTCTCTCTTTCTCTTTCCTCCCCATTCAAATTTTGCCCCTCAAAGTTTGACTTTCCTATAGTAGACTAGGGTAAATGTTCTAAGTATTTAAGTTGCTAGCATCCAACTGAACTGGGTTTTATTAGTCTTTAAGCTTCACATGGTTGGAGATCATCCCTATGGTTAAACCATTGTATAGAAAGCATCCTTAAAGTACCTCTCATGTAGAAGGGACTTATTCATCTTTGTTCAATAAGTGAATAAGTAAAACCTCTGTGCTATTGGATAGCACTACCCATAAAGAAGCAAAAGCCATTTAACTATTCTCTCTGAGTTATCTAAGACTATGAATACATATTTCATAAAACACAACAACAATATTAGTAACTAATATTTATACTGAATTCCAGGCAGTTTTATAAGGTGCCTTATATGTATTAACTAATTTCAACCTTTTAACATTCTTCTTGTCTACTATTATTCAACATCCCTAAGAGATGCTATTATCAATTCCTTTTGCAGACAAGAAACTGATACCCAGAGTGGTTAAGGAAATTGGGCAAAATCATACATTTACTTAGTAAGAAGTCTAGGTTCTGGGTCCATGCTATTAAAATCAGTCTCTCCTTCGTATATTTGCCAAGTGTTTCCTAAAATTGTCAGTCACTGGGAGTTCCACTGAATGGACAAATGAAAACTCAAGGTGTCTCTCTGATATTTGGGGAACTGGTGAAATTTCTGACTTCTGGTGGTGGAGGCAGTTGGTATCCTCTACCACCTCTGCCATAGTTGGTAAATGACTCATTGGAAATTTGTAGAGATAGAGGTGAAAATTACTCTTGCCACCAGTGTCAGTTATGCATTCCTCCCCATCACTTTTCCTTATGCCCCTCTCCCTCCCCAGGACCTAGGGCTTATCTCCATACTTCCAGCTAACTTTACATTGATCCTAGAAGCTTAGGTATGGAGCTCATTTCCTGTTTTCTTTCTCCCACATGAAGTTAGGTAGTGGCTGAGGAGTGCAGAAAGGGCTAGGCAGAGGGATTGAGGGAAAAAGCTAGGGTTGGGAGGATGGAAAATGGCAAGCAATTCATTAGGTACTCCTGAGGATTATAAGAATGGTGAAGCGATAAAACAAAGGAAAGTAGTGATAAATGAGTAGGAGGAGAGGAATGTGGAGAGACAAAATGTAAGTGAAGAAGCTTGAGTGAGAAACTGGTGGAATGAGGCAGGTGGGCCGAGTAGGATGGAGTCAAAGAGGAAGACAGCTGTGTTAGGATATTGTCAGATTGAACCATGAAGGGAGGAACAGATGGTCATGTTTTCCTATTTTCAGCTGCAAATGCTGTCTTTGCAAAGTCAGACTCATTCAAAATATTCTTGTATGGGCTGGAAGCACAACAAGGCACTGTTCTGAGAGCAGGGAAAAAAACCAACACTGTGAAGCAATTGTGATTCCAACAAGTGGCAGGCTGAATACTGCTGGGTGTTGAACACATCAAGAAGTTGTTTACTCAGGATTCACTGTAGCATGGGACTCAAGAATGCAGTCCATTTTCATGTTTGCTCAAGTTGGCTGGAGTTAGGAAATGTCTTCACTGAGTTTTTTTTTTTTTTCTTGATTAAACCAATGAGGGAACACCTGTGGAACACACAAAATTTGAATTTTCTTAGAAATGTATTTTAAATCTCTTGAATCTGCAGAAGATAAATGACTAGGAAAACAAATGCTGTTTCCAAAGAATTGAATTTATAGGACCAGAGGGTGTGTGTAGTAATGAGAAGGGCTGGAGCAAAAGTTTGGGGAATTAAGTACCAAGGAAAAGGTTGTAAGCCTGCTGGGACTTAAGCCTGTTCAGTAGGAAATTGAAATCACTGTTACAGGCTTCACAAAGTTGCTGTCCATTTGATCTGTTGATGATCAGGGAGGTGAAACTCAGGTGAGAAAATAGGTGGATAATCCAGGAAAGGAGGGGAGAAGAGCAAATACCCAGTATCATGCAACTTAGAAGGGCTGAGCAGACACAGAGCCAGTGGTTCAGGACTGAATGGAAGCTGGACCTGCATGGACCAGGAGATACAGTGGTTTGAAGGACCTGTGTTTTCTCGGGTAGAGATCCTCTAGAACAGGGGTCCCCAACCACCGGGCCGAGGACCGGTACTGGTCTGTGGCCAGGGCCGCACAGCAGGAGGTGAGCAGTGGGCAAGAAAGCGAAGCTTCATTTGCCACTCCCCATAGCTCCCCATTGCTCGCATTACCACCTGAACTATCCCCTCGCCTTATCCCCACCCACCACCCCTCATCGCCGCTCTCCATGGAAAAATTGTCTTCCACCAAAATGGTCCCTGGTGCCAGAAGTGTTGGGGACTGCTGCTCTAGAAGACAGATGGGTTAGCACGTGGTTTATTATTTCTGGGCTACAAGTTGACCTGACAAACCCTAGGTTAGAACCCTGCAGAAGAGCAAGCTGTATTAGGTGACGGTTCTATAAAAGCAGATGTGGATTCACCATTTTATCAGTCTCATGAGATGTAGCACTTTGCAGGGCAAGGTGACTAGAAGGGAACCTGACTGGGGTTTCTCAGGTGTTGGAATGTTCCGATCCTTGATCTGGATGCTGGTTACCTGATCATTTAATAAAAATCCATAAAACTGCACACTTATGTGCACTTTTTTTTTTACTACTTAATTTTACTTCAACAAAGTTAAAAGAATATTGATGCCTGGGCATTACCTTGCAATAAAATCAAAATCGAAGGAGATAGGGCCACATTCTTAATATGTTTTATAAGTTTTCCAGGTGATTCTGACAAGAAGCCAGATTTGAGAATCACTGAGAAGGAACTATACACGTATAGGCACACTCTATATCCCTATATCCCCAAAGTGAATCCTTTCTCTGCTTAATCCTTGGAAAGCAGAATAGGGTATATAATTTGTGATGTGTAATATGGTAGTCAGACCACTTGAAATGTAGCTAGGCTGACTTGAGATACGTGTATAAAACAGACACTGGATTTTGAAGAATTGGCACCAAAACAAAATGAAAAAAGAATGTATCATTGATTTTTATATTGATTACATATTAATGGACATATTTTTAGATATACTGGGTTATTTTACTGCTTTCTTTTTATTTTAATGTGGCTACTAGAAAATGTTAAATTGCATGTCTGACTTGTATTATTGTTCTATTAGACAGCTCTGGTATAGTTTGAAAAACATGGGAAATGTCAGAGAAGATAGACATAGGTTTCAGTCTTGGCTTTACAACACAAAAGCTGCATGGGTTTGGACAAGACACTTGACCTCTCTGAGCCTTATGTTGCTCATTTATAAGGAGATAGTATACTCATATTTCAGAGTAATTGTGAGAAATGGGGTTAATATAATCAAGCATCCAATACATGTTTGGAACATGATAGCTATTACTACCCTGAGAGAAGATTGAGTCTTCTCCCCCCTTCCTATGGTACTAAAAGACATTTTTTTCCCACACTTGCACCACATGTTGTCAGCTGAGAGATATAGTGTCTATAGAAACTGAGGGGTACATCAGGGCATGAGTAGAAATCATGGATAAAGGACAGCAGCAACTGCTTTGCCAGGCAGGATTCTGTCTGTACTGGGATGCACGCATCTTTCCTGCTTCTCACTTTTCCTCTGACGTCTGTTTTTTTCAGCTGCTGGATTCTTAACCTTGGTATAAGTCCTTGTGTCTGCTTTCATCTTGGAGGCCTTAGCTCGCCTTTAAAATCTTAACTCTCACTTTCAAAATTCTTCTGTTTCTATGTTAGGCCCTTTGGCATGGACTCCAACTGTGTCTCAGGGTCTTTGTGCCTGAGACATACCCCAATGCCCACACTCTTCCCTATGAGTGATCCGTTGGAGCTTGGTCTGCCAGCTGCTGAGGAGCTGTCAGACACACTCATGAGTTCTCAGTGACTTTCATAATCTTCTGGGTCTTCCAGGTTCCCTTCCTTAGGGTCTCAGATTTCTACTCCTCCACCTGGCTTGGTGTCTCTCCTCAGAATGTGCTCTAGCTAATTTGGATAATTTTTAAAATATATGACCCCGTGTTTTCCTACCTCTGTACGTCAGTTTATGTCATTTTGTTTTCTATGTAGAATGTCTAATATCAATAGGCGGATTCTAGCAAACATTTAGAGAGGAGCTAACACTGATCCTTCTCAAACTCTTCCAAAAAATTGCAGAGGGAGAAACACTCCCAAATTCATTCTATGAAGCCAACATCACCCTGATACCAAAACCAGAAAAAGATATCACAAAAAAAGAAAATTATAGACCAATATCACTGATGAACATAGATGCAAAAGTCCTGAACAAAATAATAGCAAACAGAATCCAATAACACATTAAAAGAATCATATACCATGATCAAGTGGGATTTATCCCAGGGATGTAAGGATTCTTCAATACAAGCAAATCAATCAATGTGATACACCACATTAACATATTAAGGAATAAACACCATATGATCATCTCAATAGATGCAAAAAAAGGTTTTGACAAAATTTAATACCCATTTATGATAAAAACTCCAGAAAATATGCATAGAGGGAACCAACCTCAACAAAATAAAGGCCATATATGACAAACCCACAGCAAGCATCATGCTCAATGGTGAAAAACTGAAAGCATTTCCACTAAGACCAGGAATAAGACAAGGATGTCCACTCTTGTCACTCTTGTTCAACATAGTTTTGGAAGTCCTAGCCATGGCAGTCAGAGAAGAAAAGGAAATTAAATGAATCCAAATTGGAAAAGAAGAAGTAAAATTGTCACTGTTTGCAGATTACATGATACTATACATAGAAAATCCTAAAGATGCCAGCAGAAAACTACTAAACTAAACAATGAATTTGGTAAGGTGGCAGGATACGAAATTAATGCACAGAAATCTCTGGCATTCCTATACACCAACAATGAAAAATCAGAAAGAGAAATTAAGGAAACAATCCCATTTACCATCTCAACAAAAAGAATAAAATACCTAGGAATAAACCCACCTAAGGAGTTGAAAGACTTGTACTCAAAAAATTACAAAACACTGATGAAAGAAATACAAGATGACATAAACAGATGGAGAGATATACCATGTCCTTGGATTGGAAGAATTAATATTGTGAAAATGACTATACTACCCAAAGCAATCGACAGATTCAATGCAACACCTATCAAACTGCCAATGGCATTCTTCACAGAATTAAAACAAAAAATTTTACATTTTGTATGGAAACACAAAGACCCCAAATAGCCAAAGCAATCTTGAGAAAGAAAAACGGAGTTGGAGGAATCAGGCTCCCTGACTTCAAACTATACCACAAAGCTATGGTAATCAAGACAGTATGGTACTGGCACAAAAACAGAAAGATAGATCAATGGAACAGGATAGAAAGCCCAGAGATAAACCCACGCACATATGGTCACCTAATCTTTGACAAAGGAGGCAAGGACATACAATGGAGAAAAGACATCCTCTTCAATTAGTGGTGCTGGGAAAACTGGACAGCTACATGTAAAAGAATGAAATTAGAACACTACCTAACATCATACACAAAAATAAACTCAAAATGGATTAAAGACCTAAATGTAAGACCATACACTAAAACTCCTAGAGGAAAACATGGGAAAAACTCTCTTTGACATAAACCATAGCAAGATCTTTTTTGACCCACCTCCTAGAGTAATGGAAATGAAAACAAAAATAAACAAATGGGACTTAATTAAACCTAAAAGCTTTTGCACAGCAGAGGAAACCATGAACAAGACAAAAAGACAACCCTCAGAATGGGAGAAAATATTTGCAAATGAAACAACAGACAAAGGATTAATCTCCAAAATATATAAACAGCTCATGGAGCTCAGTATCAAAAAAACAAACATTCCAATTAAAAAATGGGCAGAAGACCTAAATAGACATTTCACCAAGGAAGACATACAGATGGCCAAGAGGCACATGAAAAGATGCTCAACATCACTAATTATTAGAGAAATGCTAATCAAAACTACAATGAGGTATCATCTCACGCTGGTCAGAATGGCCATTATCAAAAAATCTACAAACAATAAATGCTGGAAAGGGTGTGGTGAAAATGGAGCCCTCCTGCACTGTTGGTGGGAATTTAAATTGATACAACCACTATGGAGAACAGTATGGAGGTTCCTTATAAAACTAAAAATAGAACTACCATATGATCCAGCAATCCCAATACGGGGCATATACCTTGAGAAAACCGTAATTCTAAAAGAGACATGTACCACAATGTTCATTGCAGCACTATTTACAATAGCCGGGACATGGAACCAACCTAAAAGTCCAATGAGAGATGAATAGATAAAGAAGATATGGCACATATATACAATGGAATATTGCTCAGCCATAAAAAGAAACAAAAATGAGTTTTTTCTAGTGAGGTGGGTGGACCTAGAGTCTGTCCTACAGAGTGAAGTAAGTCAGAAAGAGAAAAACAAATACTGTATGCTAACACATATACAGAATCCAAAAAAAAAAAAAAGGTACTGATGAACCTAGTTGCAGGGCAAGAATAAAGATGTAGACATAGAGAATGGACTTGAGGACATAGGGTTAGAGGGAGAAGTTGGAGCGAAGTGAGAGTATCATCGACATATATACACTACTGAATGTAAGATAGTTAGCTAGTAAGAAGCAGCAGCATAGCACAGGGAAATCAACTCGGTGCTTTGTGATGACCTAGAGGGGTGGGATAGGGAGGGTGGGAGGGAGACACAAGAGGGAGGGGATATGGGGATTTATGTATATGTATAGCTGATTCACTTTGGTGTACAACAGAAACTAACACAGCATTGTGAAGCAATTATACTCCCATAAAGATCTATTAAAAAAAAAAAATCATTCCAGCGTTCCCCATGATCTTTCCTATTGAGTGACATTTCTTCCCAAGAGTCTATATGGGATATTCCATGTTCATCCATTATTGCTCATTAAACTTAGATATTTATTATAGATATGTATGTACTTGTCTTACCATTACTATTATAAATGAGTACACTTTAATAAGCCTTAGGGTCCCACGTGGCCCTGTCTTTGTATGGAGCCACATTCAAAAGAAGTCTCATCCAAAAACCAGAAATAATTGAAAAGTATTCCCAATATTTACATGTATCTCTTTGAGAATATTAAAGAATATCTAATTAACAACCCATAAAAATGCTCTTTTCTGTCCTTCTGTCCACACTACATTGATACAGTTCTCTGTTTCTTCATTGAAGCCTCTTACTTGTCAAACCCCAAAAACTTGCTTTTGGAAACTCAGTTTCATAGCTTTTTCTAATCCTCTTTCTAATTCTTAGCTCTTTATTATACAAATTGACTTAAAAATGCTAGCTTGATAAATTTTTTGTCTGCTTCAATCGTTAACTGTTTTACCCCTCAACAAAGAACAATTGTGGTCCTGTTTCTTCATGAAAAAATTCTCCTTTTTCCTCTTATCACTCTAACCTGTGTCTAGATCTATTCTCCCACTTTTGTGTTACAAAGGCCTGGGAGTCACCTGAGCAAAAAATAAATTCTCATTACACAGTGGAATAGAAGAAAAGTTCCTTATAACAAGGAATGGAGTGGTGATGAGGAAGGCTGGGAATACTGATAGAAAAACTATGGGCACCATCATATATTTCAGTTTCTATTGGTCAAAGATTTTGTGGTCTTTTTAAAAAATTTTACTCCTTACTGCACCTAACACAGAAACTTAAACTTACTAAAAGCTCATTAAATATTTCCTAAATAAATGTGATGACTTACCGAATTTTATTTAAGACCATCTGGGAAAGCAGGTTCTGTTTAAGTTGTCACTCCCTAGCTATAGCTATTTTTACATAACTTTTTGCTCTTAAAATTCACAGTTATGTATTGTTTTATGGATTTAAAAAAGCATGTGGGGTAAAAGAAAACTTAGAAATTTAACGGGACAGTCATAATAGTCACACCATCCTACTCAAGTGAAATGTGTAAAATGAATCATGGCAGCCAAAGTGCAAACATGTGTTCTGTTAAAAATTACCTACACCATTACCTTGGCCATTCTTATTTCTTGGTTTCAGAGTCAAAAAAGTACATAATACTTCTTTAGTCCTGTTAGGTTTCCAGTGTTAATTTGATTACTACTATTTTTCTGTTTTTTTCAATTGATACAATATTCAGGAAAAAGAATTTAAGGTCATATATATATATATATACATATATATGTATATATATGTATATATATGTATATATGTATATATGTATATGTATATATATACATATATATCAGCAAGAAACATGTTTTTATATACTCAAAGAAAGCATATATCAATGTGCTTTCTTTGAGTATATAAAAGCATGTTTCTTTTATCATTTCCCCATTTTTTTCTATGAAGTCCTTCTGTTGAAGTTCATCATATTCTTATCAGAACTCCCATTTCTTTAGGCTATTACTGTATATTAGAGTTCATTTCTGTAAAGCATATTCTTAGAAACTCCAGTGTACCCTTGTTCAAGGCCCACAAACATCTCCCCAGAGATCTTCCTCTCTGGCTAATGTGTTGCTTAGGCCAGGAGATTAGGATACAACCTCCTTTTCTGGCTAATAAAAATTCCAGCAAACTGAAGGGAATTCATACTACAGAATGCCAACAAATACCTTTACCAAGGTCACTTCGTAACTAAATGACATACTCTGACTTGCTCATTCATTTCTATATTGTACTATTAAACAGCTCATCTCCGTTAAGTCGTATCAAATCTTCGTGTGTATGTGTGTAAATGTGCAGCGTAGAGTTTGAGAATCAAATTTAAAAATAGTTTATTGCACACACTAGGAAAAAAAGTGTTTATAGATAGAAATCAAGTGTTTATCTTCTGTAATGCAATATTATGTAGGTTTTACTATTTTCAAACATTAACTTTATCTTTGAATTGCATTTTCCCCTAATAGATCTGTGTGTAAACCTCTCAACTATATTGTGAGCTTCGGGGGGCAGACAGTTATTTATTAATATTTGTTGAGTATCTAATAGACAACAAGGTTACAAAGATAAATAAAGGAGGGCTGCTGCCCTCAAGGAACTCATATTCTAGTTGGAGAAATACACATGAAAACAAATTGCTATGGTCTAGTGAGATATGTTTGCAGACCAAGTGTTAGGGGAGCAAAGTACATAGAACAGTTAATTTCCTAGGATGGGGTTTGGGAATAGGGATGCAAGTCCAAAAGGCTCTATAAAAAAGGGTGAAGTGAGGCATAGTCTGAAAGGATCAATGAGAATTTTCCAACAAGCATGAAGAAGGACATCTTAGGAACAGGAAAACAGCTACACAGAGCAAGGAGTTATATAAAAATAAAATATGGCACTTATACCAAAAAGTGTTGTCTGGCTAAATTTAAGGATTTTTTAAATTAGAGGAGTGAAGCCATCAGACTTATGTGTTAGAAAGATACTTCTGATTGCAAGATGGATAGAAAGGGTGTCAGACAAGGTAGGCCATTGCTCAGACATTATATTAGAGATAATTTTTTTTTTTTTTTTTTTTTTTGCGGTACGCGGGCCTCTCACTGCTGTGGCCTCTCCCGTTATGGAGCACAGGCTCCGGACGCGCAAGCTCAGCGGCCGTGGCTCACGGGCCCAGCCACTCGGCGGCATGTGGGATCCTCCCGGACCGGGGCACGAACCCGTGTCCCCTGCATCGTCAGGCGGACTCTCAACCAGTGTGCCACCAGGGAAGCCCCTATAAGAGATGATTTAAAGGGCTGAGTGTAGACAAAAAGAAGTGGGAAGTTTCAAGAAGTAGTTAAAATTAGAATTGATGGACTGAAAAAATTGGAGGAAGAAGAGTTAAGAGAAATCTGAGAATTTTGATTTAAGGTTGCTGAGGAACCAGTACTACCATTATATGAGATCTGTAGCATATGAAGGAAAGCAGGTGTGGGAATGGTCTCATATACTGGATTTAGCATCTGAATGTTGAATTTTAAGATGCTTTTGGGAAATCCATGTTGAGCTATCCAATAGGTCAGGTGATTAGGAAAACCCCGGGCCTACCCAGGCCCAGGATATGGGATTCATCATGGTAAATATGGTGATTGATGGTGTTGGAGTGGAAGATTAGTGAAGAGTGGGATTGGAGAAGGGGAAAAAGGATGGAATTCCAGGGAGGTAGTAGGGACGTAGAGAAGGAAGAACTAGTCAAGCAGAGTGAGGCGTTGCCAGAGAGAAAAGGACAAAAGATAACTAACTAAATTTAAAACACCTGGGAAAAAACATGAAGGCAAACGAAACATCTCAAAAAAAAAAAAAAATCCACGGTAAGATTAAATGCCATACATAGGGTAGGCTAATAAAAGATATATAAACTATCCATTATATTTCATCACTTGGATCGATATATTTATCTAGGTCTAATTCAGAGAATTAGAGTGGGACTGGGTACAAAGGCGTTAAGTATTTTTGCTTGTATGTGGCTGCTGTTTCGAGGAACTGGTAATATCACTGACAGTCATCCCAGGGTATAATGAAACAGAGAACTCTAAAACATCACAAGATAATCTTGCCCATCTCTGGATGTATGGGCCCTAGGTTAGTGCCTATACATGTAACCACCACTCCTATGAAGAAGCGAGCACTGTAGGATCTGGGAATGTAGCAAAGGAACATTATGGGGAGAATGTGGTCAGAGAGAAAGGACACATACATACGTAATGGAAGATTTGAACCTGGAGGAGAAAACAGTCTTTTTCTTGGGATATGTAGATTCCATCTTTACGAAGGCTTTTATTATGCAACTATACTGTGCCACACTAATATCAATCAAAATTATAAAATCATTAACTTTGATTTTAGGTGAAGCTTGAGATCTCTGTAACATCATCACTTTTTAATTTCCACATTGACCAGGGCTTCAGTGACAATTACTGAGAACCCAGGAGCTACTAAAGATGTCATTGGTAATGAAAAAAATTTAGCTGGAAGTCAGATTGCAAAAGGATAAGAAATAAGGAGAAGCAGGGCTTCCCTGGTGGTGCAGTGGTGGAGAGTCCGCCTGCCAATGCAGGGGACACGGGTTTGTGCCCCGGTCCGGGAAGATCCCACATGCCGCGGAGCGGCTAGGCTCGTGAGCCATGGCCGCTGAGCCTGCGCGTCCGGAGCCTGTGCTCCGCAACAGGAGAGGCAACAACAGTGAGAGGCCCGCGTACCACAAAAAAAAAAAAAAAAAAAAGAAAAGAAAAGAAAAAAGAAAGAAGGAGAAGCATGAAAACAGGGAGCATAGATTGTTACCTTGGGAAACAAGTAGTGAAGGAAAGAGGGGAACTTGAGAACTTGAACACATTTGTGGAAAAGGGTAAAGTCAGTGAAAAGGAAAGGATAATTAACAGACCTCCTGTTAAGGTCAGAAAGAAAATGGGTTAAAAACCTCAGATGAAGGAATAATCTTAGACAGGAAGAGGAAAACTTCCTCTGTCCCCAGGGACATGAAAAAAAGTAGCTGTGCAGCACTTATGTCTAAACTGAGGTTGTAAACAATGAATAAACATTGTTATACACTTTTTACAGTCATCCAGAGGACAAGCAAAGAGAGATGGTTTGGTTGATTTTGATCGGACAGGAGTGTGAGAAAGACAAGAAAGCAAGGAAATTGAAAGCACTGAAGAGAAGGATTAACAGGGATTCCAGACTGAGAAGAGAGCTGCTGAGAAAATAGCCATCTTGATATGGTCAGAAAGTAAATGTGGTGCAAATTAGAAAGATAATGGGTGATAGTCAGGTGGGTTTTTACTTTTGACTTTACAATGAGAGATGGCCAGGACCCCAAATCCCTATATCCTGGACTAGACACATGCAAAACATTTACAAGAAGAGACACGAGAGGCTAATGCAAACTGGTCGCACTGTTTCTAGTATTTTGTCCCAAATCCCTATGTAGTGTTTTATCCTCATGACCTGAGTAAGAAGAACTTAAAGATCTACATCCTTTTTTGCCTCTTTGGCTTAAGTCCTTCCCTGGATCCAGGCTGAGTGCTATTTGATGCTTGTTTTCTCCTGAGCCTTGCCTTGGTCTCTGCTTGGTCTTTACTGCCTGTATGTGGTAACAGTAACATTTTGAAAAGAGAGCAACACACTAAGATAAAAAAAAGTTAAACTGTTTGCTCCTCTATTCTAAGATGCTATCCTTAATATAGTAAAACCCTGTGTGTCTGTGAGCACTCCTTTTTGTTGATTCATTTTAGTTTTTCAGTGAACAGGTTGGGTGCATCAGGAAGCCTTGTACTTCTTCTAGATAAGTGGTTCTCAAGTTGTGGAGGTGAGGGTAGGAGAAAAAAAAAAAAAGATATGAAAGTATCCCAGGGAATGTTTCCAAGGGGAAGAGAGTGCTCATATCTCTGTGTGTGCAGGGGGAAGGGGGAGCATTGTAAAAACTTTCAGGGGGTACTGGTAAACACCTATCTTTCTTCTGACTGAAAATCACTGTCCTACAGGTGAGCAGGTAAGAAGACAGGAGTGATATTGGAGTTTAATATTTGAGAGGTGGGATGGCTCTAGTAGGTGATAAAGTCCAGGAAGTGGGCTACCAGGGTGGAACGGAGGTGAAAAGTTTTGGAGTAGAGGCCAGGAAAAATGAGGCTGGAATGCTGGGTATGTCCACCACAGGGTGGCTGAGCTTTGGCTTTCTCCTTTATTACCTGCAACACTTTCCCAAGCATCAAGTACATAGTGTATGTTCAATAAATACTCTTAATAGACTGTGTACATTTCAGAAAAATGTATTACTTTTAATATCAATTATGTGAGCATGCAACATTGCTAAATACAAAAGTCATACAAGCTCACAAATGACTTCAGAGACTGCCACTTGCAATTAAAGAACAATTTAGGCCCTATAAAGACATCATAAACATAGATCCGTTCCTGTTTTCACTTGATGACTATACATTTTCACCCTGTTACTACTGGTTTCACTCAGAAACTCTATTGCCCACAGTTACATTTCTTTACCCCTTAATGCTTCTCTGAAGAGAAACAGACATTATCAGTCATCTTCTAAAATGGTGTATTTCCACTGTGCCTGAGTAAGACTCAAGTGTTGGGCATTTACAGTACACAGCTCTGGGGATATTGCCTAAAAATTGGAGGCTGCCTGTCTAGTATCTGTTGGAAAAACATTTCTATGAATTTATGATATCAATATGTCAGCATAGGACACTTACAATTGATAAAAGGTAAATTTGAAAAGTTTACACTTGTTGCAAATAAGTTGAAAAACGGAAAATTTCAATTTCTAGTTAATTAAACAAAATGAGTAGCATGGAACATAAAAAGTCTGAACCATGCTAAGTTTACAGACTCCATGTCAGAAAAAAATGTCTTCTGGGAAGTATAACACGAAAAAATAAGTTGACATTAAATTTATTACTATTATTTTTTAGATAAAAGTGCTACTCACATATGTGTCATTGCTCATCTAGGTAACCTTGAGAAAAACAATTGCCCTTTCTGGGACTCAGTTTCCTCCTCTAAAATATGGAGGCTGATTCAGTCCATCTCTAAAAGTTCCCTTCCAGATAAACATGCTCTGTAACTGGCTTCAACTTTAGGGCGCGTGCAGTAGAAAGCTCCCTGGAGACAGATAAACAGTTTCAAATTGTATTCATCATTTATTAGCTTTTCAAGCTTGTAAAAGTTATACTTTATTGAGCCTTAATTGCCTTATTTATGAAATGGAATAACGCGACCTCTTTAATTGAATTGTTTGAGGATTAAATGGGATAATATGTGCTGTGAAGTGAATAGCATAAAGTCAGTTGGTTAACAGGAATTCAATGTGTATTATCAAATCAGTGTCTTAGTTTTCTACTCTTTCCTTCTCTCCTTAAAAATTCAATTCCTTGTATGTTACTGACTTGCAAGTAAAAGATATTATGATAAAATTTGGAAGATACTATGAACTTTTGCTGAGCAACATTTGTAGGATGTGAATGTTTTGGAAAGCTAATTTTTATTTTCTGGCTTGGGAAAACCTCTGGATTTGAATATAGCAGACAAAGTAGCAGTAAGAGGTCAAAAATAATTCAAAAGCTCCATATGACTTCACAATTTAGCAACTATTATATATTCAAAGACAGGCATGATACCACATGCATTAATAATAGTATATCACACAGGAATATAAATACTCCACATATACTCAGCACTAGTCCTAAACTTTACAAAATCACATGAAATCAGTTTGGAATTCCACAATTTTAAGGATGAAGAGAACTTTACCTAGAATCACAAGAAAGCTATGAGGATAATAAATAAGGATATTAAAAAGTGATTGTATGGGTTGGATGTGCTAAATAGACTAGCAGAAATTGTCTAAAATAGCCCCAGGAACCTCTTTTCCCACTTGTGAGTCTATTAATAGGTGGATTTGTTTGAACGTTAACTGGACATTTTGGATCCTACTGGGTTAAGCAGAAGGAAGTACTCTAAAATTTAATCTTTCCTATTGTCTCAATGACTCACACTGTTAACATTTTTTCTAGTAATATATGATTGAGGACCATGTGATACCCATGCCCTTATTCCACTCATTCAAAAAGTACTGTAAAGGGAGATGAGGGCAGACTTACCTTTCATCCTTTATGTAACTACAAAGGAGGGCTGAGTTCCTGGTATGTCCATATAGATTATCTGTTGAAATGCTGCTTAACCTACTTCACATGGGATTGTATCTAAGACCTCAAGGACCGTTAAGTGGGGTCTTTATTGCAAAGGGTCTTCCTGTTGCCTGCCATTTGTCCAGTAATTCATGAGCCATTGGCATATTACTGGTGCCTTATATATTACCACTGAGAAATGATTTCATAATACTGACCAGTGAGATTACACAGCTCATAGAAACTTTCCATATAAGAACCACGATGTCAAAACACAGCAGAGGTCACTAACAGTATTAATGAGGATTTTGTCAGCTTCTAATGATGATTATTATTGTATCAGAATGGAATTCACACTAATTATTAGTAAAAGTTTACAAACATTAGAAAGTGCATAATAACATTTGGATCTGATAGGGCTGAAAAAAGACATGAAAAACACAACACAAGGGCTTTACTTTTGTGTTTGGTGTCCACATGATTGCAAGATCATTTTCTACATCTTTTGCTGCTCCGTGGAGATAAGCTGTTCTCCAAATTTTAATAGTATCATACAGCACTGTGATAAATTTGATTCCATAGAAGAAAATATTTCCCATGCTTAGTATTATCTTGTATTCTCTTTCCCACCTCCCCAATTCTCAGAAATCCTCATAATTGGAAATAAAAATATTCATTGGAAAAAGTTCTCCACTTGGGAATAAGACAAAATTTGCAGTTTGAATTCTGGTCTGTGTAGACACCAAACAGACTGAATTCAGGTAATATTCACATTAATGGATATTTTCAAATGCCTGTATAATAAGCAAAGGAGTCTTGATGAATCTGTTAGACTTAATTCATCAGCTGTGCATTAAGGGGAAAGATTAAGTTTTAAAAAACGTGTGCTCTCAGGGCTTCCCTGGTGGCGCAGTGGTTGGGAGTCGGCCTGCAGGTGCAGGGAACACGGGTTCGTGCCCCGGTCCTTCGCGAAGATCCCACATGACGCGGAGCGGCTGGGCCCGTGAGCCATGGCCGCTGGGCATGCGCGTCCAGAGCCCGTGCTGCGCAACGGGAGAGGCCGCAGCGGTGGGAGGCCCGCGTACCGCAAAAGAAAAAAAAAAAAAAAATGTGGGTTCTATCCTGTGCACACCACCACACGATGGAGCAGAATTTTTAGGCAGCCCTTTTAAAAATGAGTAGTATAAAAATTCACAGTAACGTACATCATTTTTGTTTTTCATAAGCAATCAAAGAAGGGGGCAGTGCTGAGCATCTATATTGTATAATACAAAACAGTGTAAATAACACAGCAGGAACACACAGATACATAATGCTAAAAACAGTGCTTTCTGGATGGTTCTTTTACTGGGTGAATACTTGGGCCAGAGATATTTAAACTCTGGGGTTCAACCAACCCTTTGCGATTAGACACAATTAAATCCTCTGACATTGTGAGGGGCCAGATGCTACAGGAAGAATCATCACCTAGGTCGGTGCTACTCTCTACAAGCATTTAATCATATGGTCAAGTGAAAGGATCCGTACAAAAATGACATCCAAACACAAGCCACATGATTTCAACCATTGCTGATGCCAGAGGTAGAGAAAAGTCTGTCTGCAGCCACAGCCTCTGCCCCCATTTTTAACATAACAAGCAGGTTCCTGCAATGCAGCACAGCCATTTTCTTTTTCCCCTTTTCACTCTTGGAAATAAATGCATTCCAGCCAGGCCTGGAGATTTGAGACATTGTCAGGTGTTGATGAAGATCAAAGTGGGGTGTTAACTTTCAGATTTTGCTGCTTCTCCCTGGGCTTCCCCACTTTGTTCTGTTGAATTT
This sequence comes from Leucopleurus acutus, assembly GCF_964270905.1. Taxonomy (NCBI): domain Eukaryota; kingdom Metazoa; phylum Chordata; class Mammalia; order Artiodactyla; family Delphinidae; genus Leucopleurus; species Leucopleurus acutus. The sequence goes on along the minus strand of NC_139159.1, from coordinate 22,149,859 downwards.
CGCTGTGCATCTTCTTCACCTTCTGTTAGAGACATAAAAAAGGATAAAGGCAAAATAAAAATGATTGCTTATATTTACTGACTCTCAGTATATCAAATTGGAAATTTCAGAAATACTCAAGTCTGAAATTCTCATAGAGACAAGTATATTTTCTTGGTAATCAATTCCCCATCAAGAAAACAGCTTAAGTGTTTCAAGGGCTAATTCTGGTTCTGGAAAAGCATGGCTCAAAAACAAAATAATAACTGTATTTTTAGAATGGTTAGTGATGCTCTATGCTTCTGATAAATAGCTGGGAAATCTCATGGCCAGGTCATGGCATGGCACTTGTACTTTCATAGGTTGCAGAAATCAGAAGTAGGGAACAAGTTTACCTTTTGATGCCTGACTATCTTATATTAAGAAATATTTTAAAATTACATTTTACATTATTCTGAACACTTGATGATAACCTAGCTGACTTCTCATAGGTTTAATTAATTTAAATTAAAAGCAACAGTGGAAGGACATTATGTCAGCTGGTTAGTCCCTTGTCAAATAGTTATGATGGCCTCTGGCCTGCCCTTACAGAACATATGTACAAATCCAATAAAACCACTTTCATAACTGTACCCTTAGCAACAATCTCAGCCATAGCAACACTAAAATTAAACAATGCTTTCTCTCCATATTAGGTCACTTTACCTGGGTGCAAGCTGCAGGCAATTCTTAATTCAAAGATTCAAATATTTGCATGTGTGAGCTTGTTACTAAGCGACAAATATGGCTTAGTGGACAAAATATTTGGGTGTGTTTCAATAATGTGTGTTATATTAATTTTTGCTAAGAGTTTATTACCATAATTCAAATTAATTGAGGTAAGTAGGCTGTCCATTATTTAGATGGAAATGTTGAAGGTAATTTCTCCTTTACGCTTAACAAGTACACACAAGACACCTCACCATGCACCATACTTTAGGGAAATTAAAAGCAGTTTTTCCACATAAAAATCATATTCTGTTCTAAAGGTGTTCCAAGCATATCATGATGCATTATATAGAATTTTCATGTACTATCTTCACTATTAGAGAAATGAACAAGCCCCCAAGTTATGCAGATGGCCTGAATCTGAGATGTGTAGATTAGCATGAGATGAGAACTTGATAAATAGGAGAAGCTCTGTCAACCAAAGGAATGAAGTCATATTAGGGCAGATGCAAGACAGTAGAATATTAAGGATGAAAATGACTGCATAAATACAAGATGAGGATCTTGACTCCCATGGGGCTTGGGACTTTCTAGGTATCCAGGGATACTCCTCAGGGCTCAGAATAATGCTGCAAACACAGAGCTGTGGCTAAATAGATGCTTGTTAACAAGTCAAGATAAACATGGGACAACAATATTGTTGAGCATAAACTTAAATAGAAGCTGAAATACTCAGGAATTACAAAGGAAGTCCCGTGCTATTCTCAGCTAGTGATATTTAATTTGCCATTGTACAGTTGTCTTTATTTTTTATGTTTTAGACTTTTGATTGTACAGTTATTACTTTTAGTTCTTGGTACTTAGAATAATAAATAAAGTCAGTGCTGTTTATACTTTGCCTTATTCTGGATTTTGTGATTTGAAGAGAAACAGAAAATTCTTTCAGGGTCTACAGAATTGCAATTAACATGTAGAAATATTTGAAAAAGAATATATCTGGAAGCATAAAGATATTTGAATTATTTTAAATTATTTAATTATAACATATTAATATCAAATATAAAATTATTAATATAAAATGTCAACCTATTTAAATTTTAACATAGTCTAATAGACTATGTTAAGAGACTATAGTCTCTTGTATAAGAAAGGTCTTGAGGTTAATGGGTCTTAATTTCAGTGAAAACAAAAAAAGAAGAAATTAAACTACACTATGAATAAAAATGTCCTCATAGTAAGAGTGGCTAAAATTAATGCAGATTATTTAAAATAGAGTATTCATATAAAACACAAATTTTATGAAAAAGATTAGTAAATTCTCAAATATTGCAGAAAAATTATATTTACTTACTTCATGCCACCAAATTGGAATAATTCCCTATAGCCTTTCTCAGAGCTATTTTGAAAATTAACTTCTGGTAGTAACAGAGAAACAACAAAATCTAAAATATACATCAGTCTATATACTCCATGGAAGTGATTATTAAAGTTTTATTTTCAACCTGAGTTTTAAAAGACCAATCTATGACCTGCTGACCTGTAGTCATTGAATAAAGTTCTGTCAGTAGGTATTTTAAGGTAATGTTGCTGAGCTATTTCATTAACATATATATATATATATATATATATATATATATATATATACTCTGACTCAGTTTTCCAATAACTGGAAGGCTTTGCCATGAAAATTCTAATAGCAAAGAATTATCAAGCTGTTACCAAGAGTCAGAAACTGACCAGTGTTTTTCACATATATAACACTGTGGTTCCTTAATTGTGAACTCCTTTTTACTTTTAAAGATTATTTTTTGCACAAGTGTTTTTCAGGGAAATACATTCAGCTTTGATATTTGCAAAAGCTATGGATGGAAGAGCCATCAGGGGTTTCAGCACTTTGTACTTTGACATGTCAAACTTATTTTACTTTTTCATTGGTAAAGATAGATTTGGTGGGTAGGAGTTCGAGGCCCAATAGTAAGACAAATTTTTCAAACTCAGTCTATCATGAAAGGAAAACTGAAAGAACTTCTTACCTAAGACTTATTTATGTAATAGACTATTTTACTTCCATTCTCAAGAAAAATGGTCCTGGAGACCCTTTTATTTTGAAATGGTTCTTGGAATCGAGATCTGTCAGACTCATCTGTGAATCTTGTTAAATATCTAATGCTATTAAGTGTTACAGGTGGCCAAACTGTCAAAGGTAGGAGCTCCAACTTTGTTAAATGTTCTACATAAGATATTTCAGAGTTTTTATAGAGATTAGGATTAAATAAAAAAAAAACATGTGTTTTATTGATTGCATTAGTAAAATCAGATTAAGGATTCTGCATTTGAGTGGGAAACCCTGTAAGATGCAGTCATTGAAAACAGAGTGGGAGTGATTAAGAGATTAGTACCTGCCTTTTATCTTGCCTTAGACTGTTTATAACTTTCTATTACGTTACTTTCAAAGGTGTTTTTTCATGACTTAATCCTACTTAGCGAAGTGCTGCAAATCACTCCATGTTCATAGAGATGGATGTCAAACGACTCACCTGTCTTGTTGATATCAAGACCTGCTAATTTCAAGGCTAATTCATTGCTGTTACCACTTGCAGAGGAAACCAGGATATCATGTATTGCATTTCTTCTACCCGTTCTTCCTGAAGCAATAAAATCTGCATATGTAGTTTCCACATCAGTCATTGCTAACAAATATCCACATAGCAGGAGCTACAAAACAGAGAAAAATTAATAGGTAAATATAATGTTGGTCAATGGTAAACATTTAACAAAGATACTTGTTAAATTACTGACCTATAATATGGATGTGAAATAACTGTCTTCTTACATGTCCACAAAGCAAGTAATGCTTTGATTCTTGATCAAGGGTCAGGGAACATTTTTTGTAAAGGGCCTGATAGTAAATATTTTAGGCTTTGAGGGTATATAGTCTTTATCCAACTACTCAACCCTATGGTTGTAGGACAAAAGTACTCAAAGAGAATACATTAAATAAAAGTAATAAACTAAACTTATAAAAATAGGCATAAGGCCAGATTTGGTCTGCATGCCGTAGTTTGTGGACACCCAGTTTAGATCATAAAATTCTCCTTCTCTAATACCATTTTAGTCAGTCTTCAACTCTAGAAAGAAGAACTTGAGCTCAGTAGCATACCAAAGTGGTGGGAGGTGGAGTGGAAGTTCTCCACCCTAGACATGAGCAGTAAGAAAAGGCATTGTTTGCAGAGAACCTAAGAACAATAATGAAATTGACCAAAATCCAGTTTGCTTTTTATTATCATCATGCACCAGCAATTCTAAACAATGCCAGTGACCAAATACCACTCCCAGTCCAGGAGCACAGCTCCCTTGTTGCTTACTTGGTAAGTCATTCCTTGGGAGGAATTATAATCTTTCTTGACTGAAACTTTGAAATAAAATCTTCAAAATTACAAAGGACTCAATGAAAGTGAGTTTCCCCAAACAGACCTGGTAACACACATACTTAGTTAAAGACTTAATGAAGAAAATATTTTCAAGGTAGAATATGAGATACATGTAATAACAAAAGATCATCAAATGTAAATCTTTCATTTATTTTTACATCTTTATTGGAATATAATTGCTTTACAATGATGCATTAGTTTCTGCTTTATAACAAAGTGAATCAGTTATACATATACATATGTTCCCATATCACTTCCCTCTTGTGTCTCCCTCCCTCCCACCCTCCCTATCCCACCGTTCCAGGAGGTCACAAAGCACCAAGCTGATATCCCTGTGCTATGCGGCTGCTTCCCACTAGCTATCTACCTTACGTTTGTTAGTGTATATATGTCCATGCCTCTCTCTCGCTTTGTCACAGCTCACCCTTCCCCCTCCCCATATCCTCAAGTCCATTCTCCAGTAGGTCTGTGTCTTTATTCCTGTCTTACCCATTCCAATTACATTTTACTATAGTTTAAGATTAAAAACTCATGCCAATAATCAAGAGAAAGGAGTCTTTTCAAAATATACGAAATGTGGAAGAAGCAAAAATGGTAGAACCCATACACTATCATGGACATGCACACTGTCACTCTGAAATAAATTGATGCCATTTACAGTGAAATCCAGGATGGCAGTCAGTAGCACTTTCCTTAAAGCTTAGTTCTTCTCCCAGTGCATAATGAGGGAGCTATTAATTTAATCTGGGGAAAACTTTTATACTCTCTCTTCTGTAAGAGGAAGCTAAAAGAGGAAACAGGGAGGAATAGCACAATACAAGTTTTGAAATAGGAAATATATGAATACTGCATGCTTTACTGTGACTATATTATGGTTCCAATCACTTGACTATATCCATCATTCTTTTTCATGGGAATATGATTTAATGGTTGTTACCATGTTACTTAAAATTTCCAAATGCTCCTCAGAAGATCCTGGATTTAGTCCTGCCCCTGACATTGGGTCATGGAGTGACAGAAAATTACTTGACCTCCTGGCCTTCCATTTTCTAATAAGTAAAGCAGGACACCTGGATGACATAATCATTAATGGCACTTTAAGTGAAAGTGTAAAAACAATGATCACTCAAAACTATATCATTTCTAGAAGCTTGAATTTGGAAATTCCCTTCTGTGACCATAACCACCAATTTTTTTCTTTTCCTCTTACTCATAATGAATCTGTTCTTCACACTGGTCATATCTTTAATTCCTTTAACCCTTTTTGTTTTAGTTTCCTCTAGGCCCAGTCTGGATCAATTGCCCACCATTTCGTGTAGCTTCTCATTAGCATCAAGAAGTCCCTTTGGTTTACCGTCACCTTGACTTTCCTAAGCCTCACCTGGAAAACAGCACGGTACACTTTCTCTGATCTCATTACTGGGTGGATAAGTGTTACCAAAAAAGTCATAAAATTGTGCCAATTGGTTCAACTAAACATTTTTACTCTATTATTAGTATACACTCTGAGTTGAACGGAAATTCTTTTGTTCACTTCTATTTGACTCTTCTGTATGGCTTCTCTCTGTGGGAAGGATTCCAAACCCTTTGTAGCCCACACAACCAGACACTACCTGCCTTAAGAGGTGACTTTGCATCTTCCTTCTTGGGGAAGATATAGGACATCTGCTGCAAGTTCTCTTACATTTCTTCCTTTCTCAAATACATTTCTCTGTAAATCACTATTGTTTCTTTTCTAAATGAACTAGCTGCTTTCTTTTTAAGGCATGCTATTGATTCTATTTCCTATTACCTCCTGTATGACCTTTCTCCATCCATTTTTTTCTCAATAATTTGAGTCTTCTTTAGAGGAGTCTGGATTTCTCTGTCAAGTTTATAAGCATGTTCAAGTCTTTCCTTACTAAAAAAAAACATGAACCAACCATTCAACCAAATACCCATTCCTCGACCTTCATAAATCTTTGCACTACCTTCTCTTTCCTTCATTAAACTTCTCAGTAGGGTTCAACTACTTTTATTTTCTCACTTTCCTTGAACCAACCTTTAGAATTTTTCTATTCCATTGGCCTTTATATAGTATGTTTTACAGAGACTACTTTCATATAGATCACTGAAATGATCTGTATTAACATTAAGTAACCGCTTAGTGTTAAATGTTCTTGTGACTGTCTATCCTGTTTGAGCTCACATGACACTGCCAGTTACATTATCCTTGAAACTCTCCCCTAGCATATATTAAAAGTTATAGAGGCAAAATAATTATAAGAATCAGATTTATCTGTATTTGAATCTAGACTTTCCATTTACTTGTTATGCTATGTCTAATCCCTCTGTGCTCAGTTCTTTATCTATAAATTGTGATAAATATACTTAGTTCTCAAGATTATGAGAATTTACTTGGATTATGTATCTCAAGAGATTAACATAGTGTTTGGCACATGGTGGGTAAGTACTGATTAAAAAAAAAAAACTGTCACTTCCTTAGCTTTCATGATCCCTTACTATCCTGGTTCCATCCCATTTGACCTTTGTATTTTTTACAGACTTCCCTTTCTAGGGTCACCTTTAGAAATCAGAGCACATTTTGTAGGAATTTAGAATCAGTCATTGACCTTCTTTACTTTCTTACTTGAATAACTCATCTAATCCCAATGCTTCTAATTCCTCACTATGGATAATACAAACGTCTGCATCTGCTATTTAGAATGTTCTCCCAAGGTCCTCACACACAAGAGCAACTGCCTGCTGAATAGGGACTTCCACTTGGTTTTGCACAAACATTTCAAATTCAATAAAACAAAGTAAGACAACAACAAAACACATAAATAGAGAAAACTGGCTTCATTAATATGCCGTGTTGGGGCATATTTTGACTTATTTCTCTCACTTGATATCCATGTCTAATCATCTGCCAGGTCATGTTGGTGTCTATTTGATGTCACTCATATTTATTCTCTGTAAAACACAGAAAAAGCTCTTACCAGGATTATTGCTGAGTTTTCCCACAATCTGAAAAGAACCCACTTTTGCTGCTTTAACTTTAACCACTCACTCTCATACTTGGTATACTACAGAAAAATGCACAGTGTTTTCCCAGAGCTTCTCTGATGGTGCATTTGCTCAAGTCTGTTATTCAACCTGGAATGCCTTCTCCTGACAAACTTGCTTGTTGAAATGGATTTAGCCCTCAAAATTCAGCCAATGCCATCTTCTCTTTGCCTTCTTTCCCCCATCTCTTCACCTAGCACTCCCACAGGCCTTGATTTGTGCCCGCACAGGGCGTTAAAATTCTAACTGGCATCGTGGTTGCCTCTCCTTCTAGACAGATCACAAGTTCTGACAAGACAGGAAATGCATTTTGTTAATATTTTAACTACATAGAATTCCTAGTAGAGCCTTTTGCACATAATCAGTGCTGAATAGAAGTATGTTGAATAGAACTGAACAATGAGGAAGAAATACATTAATCACCTTTCATCAGTAGCCACAGAGAATTTCCCTATCCGTGGGTTATACTAAATCACCAAATCCTAAAACTCTGGAAGGTTTTATAGGTGAAAAATCTGAGGACCAGATAGTTCAAGTGATCTGCCCATCTTCACATAGTTAATTAATTAAGTGGTTGGAATGAAGGTCTTCAAATCCCAGTCCACTCTTTCTGTTTTACCAGGTTGCCTGTCTGTGAGTAAGCTACAAATTTGCATAAACTTTTTGACCTTGAGTAATTCGGTGCTATTATAATGATATTTTCATTACCTACTCCACTATCATTAACCAACGCAGTACTTAGTTTCTATGTTACTTTAAAGATTTAGAATTGGATATCTTTACTGATTTCTTTCTATGGTCACATTTTGAAATAAGGGCACATTTTGTGGAAATTTAGAATCAGTCATTGACCTTCTTATATCTATCAAATATATCTGATAAAAAGGCAAAGTAGGTTACAGGAATAAGCTCATCTCAAAGTCATTGTTATTGTCTTTCATTCTTAGTCTCTTTATGGCTTTTTAAAACATAGGCTTTAAAAATAGCACAACTGCTATTATTTCTCATCTGATAACAATGTTATGAAGTAGGCAAAAATATCCTCATTTTCATTTGAAGAAAATAAGTCAGAGAGTTAAGGGACTGCTAAATAACACACGGAACTATGACTTGAACCCAGGTCTGTGGGCTTTGCATAAAGAACACTGTATTTTGCAATAAAGTTCCTTGTTTTTTGCCATTATCATTTTTTAAAATGTAGACTGTCATAATAATACTCGTGTATGTGGGAGTTTACATCTAATTCACTTTGCTGATAATAGTTTTAAGAAGATTTGAAAAATCAGAGTGAGACAGAAAAAAGTGGTGACATTTTCCATGAGAAGATATGAATTAAAAGGAGCACTGCATTATGATTTGTATATCTGTGAATGTTAATTTCTGTGACGGTGCTAATTCTATTTATAAGAGGGGAGCCAAAAACTTAATTCGAATTTTCATTTAGGGTACTCCTAAGTAATGAGCACATGGAAGAAGAAACAGGGTTATGAGAGATGTATGTGTATACTGTGTTCATCTTTGAAATGTGTGTATCTAGATTTCAATTGGATTTAGTGAAAGACAATAATGAGAATTGTGAGAATAGATTATTCTGTAAACTCCTTTTCTTCTTAAGCATTTATGAAATATACTTGCTAGATTGATGTGCATCTTATTGTAAACCTCTAAAGTAACATAGAAAGTACTGGGCATTCAATTATGGTAGCCATTATAATTATTATTATAATAGTTATTATTATAAAGTAGTATTTCACTTTTATTAGATTTGTTTTCTCCAGACAATAAACTTACTTTTCAGTAAAAAGAATGATAGCTGACAAATAGTGCATATTTAAATACATAATTACATTTTGAAACAAAACATATACATGTTATAAACTCTGTATCTTTTTCTCTCTCTCCATGATTATACTTCCTTAATGAATTCCCATTAGGTGCTCAAAAACAGTAATTTTTACATGCAAGGCAGCTATGTTTTTTTCCTTTCAGCTAAACATCTTGACACAGCTTTTCAATTTATTGATATGACTAACAGAGATTGGAAATAACTTTTACACCAATATAATCACTGCATAATGACTTGTAGTTAGCTTAGAAATTCTGGGGAAACTGTTGCCAAATGACTATGGCTGACAGATGTTCACCCAAAAATGACAAAAGTCAAAAAAAAGTCTAATAAGTGTTAGCAGCTGGTAGAGATTTAATAGAGTAGCACTTAGCACACATTCTGGCCTTATGCAAAATAAACTAATCAGAAAAAAACTTGGAAAAATTTACCAAAGTGGGCTTTGACTCTTCATTAAAGCTTCCTATTTATGTTGCTATAATTAGAATTTTCTAGACATGACAAAATGGTAGTATTGGATATAACCAAGATAATATGGTGCTATTTTTTGTATCTAGTTATATGCAAGAGCTAATTATACTAATATTCAAAGTCGGATTAGAGGGAGGAAAAGACATTTTATTATTTAAGTACTGTACTATTTAAAATTAGATTAAATTTTAAAGCATAAATTTCTAAATATTGATATCTAAAAATCCAATCAAAATTCATGACTAAGAAATAACCTTGCCTTCTTTTCCCCCTTCTTAAAAAAGTCTCACTTTCTCCCTCTTTAACAAAGGAAACAGTATATTGGTATTCTAAAATTGTTTTGTTTGTATAATGGATTTCTAAACTGAGATTCATAATTTGTGTTGGTCTTTCCCTTATTTATGGCCTTTATCTTTTTAAATATCATTTACACAAATTGAGAGGATAAACCAGATTTCACCCTAGCATAATTTATAGATTTAGATAGACTGCAAGAGGCTAGAAAAAGTATGTACTTACGTCTCCTGTATTAAACAAATTGAAGTGTCCGCATAGATGTATTCTAAAAGAAGTTGGGTCTATGAAGCTGCTTAAATGATTTTTATAGTGACATTGAGTCATGAGCCAAATGGTGACTGGATAACATGCTAATTTTACTCCTGTAAATGGGGACACATGAAAATGAGACTCACAGACTTGGAAGAAAGAATGGAGAGAATGTCATCAGCAGGCACTGAAGTCTTCTCTCTAATATAAATGGTATGATTTTTTTTTAAAAGAGAAGGAAAATTCTTCCTCTACCATTATTACAAATACAGTTACATGACTTCTCCATTGTTACTTTATGAAATCATGTGAAGTATGATAGAAGTCATTGAGTAGTTTCCTATGTGCTTAAGACTTGGTCTACATTAGTGTTTCTGAAACGTTTTGGCCTCAGATATCCATTACATTATCAAAAATTACTGAGAACCCGAATGAGATTTTGTTTATATAGTTATATCTGCCATATTTACCATATGTGAAATTAAGACTGTAAATTTTAAATATTTATTAATTCACTTAAAATATAAATAAAAAGCCCATTATGTTTCAGTAAATAGTATATTTTTAGTGAAATGAAATATATATTCCAAAGCCAAAATAAAATAGTGACAAGAATGGCATTGTTTTACATTTTGAAATTTTCTGGCTTAGTTTTGCAAATGTCTGGCTTAATAAAAGATACCTGGTTTCTCATATCTGCTTCTGCATTCAATGTCTCAATATGTTGTTTCAGTTGAAGTATATGAAGAAAATCTGGCCTCACACAGATTTCTTTGTTGGGAAAGTGAGGAGAAATTTAATAGCTTTTTCAGATAATTATGGATTTTTAAATTTTGCAATGTGGAATCTAAAACCATATCAATATGCTTCCCTTACTGTTTTATTAAAATCTGTTGTCTACTTTGCAACTTAAATGGATCTTTTGCCCATGTGTATTTTTAAAATATCAGGTATTGGTCATTTAGAAAAATATTGGTTCACTAGGTTATGTAAAATTTCCAAATAGTAGCTTATTTCATTATATAATATCACATTTGTTAGTAATGCCACCAATCTCAACAGAAAATTCTTTAAGAATTGAGAAACTGACAAGTTCACAGGGGCCGATAGTAAGTTTTCCAAAATTGTAATTTTTATTTGAAAGCTCAGATTTTATCATTGGCAACAGATACAGTTGGATTTTGCTTCTCTTGAAGTGACAAGCTCACTTTGTTCATTTTCAAGAAAATCTCTGCCAAATATCCAAGTTTGAAAAAACCACAGTTTGCTTGTCAGTTGTTCTTCCAAGTAAAAATGGTGATTCATGAGAAAAGTGGCTAATTTAGCTCTCAACCTAAGCAGTCACACAAGTACTTACTTGAGACAACCACGCAGTTTGGTACATCTTCACTGACTTACCATTTCATCACACAGAATATTAAAAAGACCTCTACTCAAGGGTCAAGATTTGACAAAATTAGTATATTTTTACTCCTTAATCAAGTACATTCTTAGGTACATCTTGCATTTTAAAAACATTAACTCTGAGTGTGTGGCAGTGAAGAATACCAGGCTTACTAGTAGTTTGCTGCTACTGACTTGATTCATGCTAAGGTGTCAGCAGTCTTCCCCACCATGCTTTTGCACCATTAGTGCAAATGGCAGCCAAGTGAAAAAGGTAAATAGCATCAGTATTATTATGAAAATTATTTTAAACTTGTGAATCCACTGAAAGTATCTCAGGGAATGATTGAAAGGGTCATTGGGGACATGCAGGAGTTGGGGGACCAAAGTTTGAGAACTGTTGATCTACACAGTAACAGGAAGCTATCCGACAAACACTATGGATTAGAGAAGGGAACCCTTTTGTAAAGAACTTAAGTAAGCAAGTTTTTGATTCCTAAAATATTCTGGAAATAATCAGCTATTTCCATGCTAAGTACAATACTATCTATCTTTTTCTCTTTTCTTTTCCTGCATAAGAATATTACTTATTTATCTAATTCAGGCTTACAAACAATCTAATAGCTTATTTCTAAGAACAACCCGCCGATTTCACAAATCAGAGGGCTTCAAATTAAGTCTTATGAGCTCAGGACAGGGAGCCAGAACTTGATGCTACCTTAGTTCCCCTTTTCCTTGAATTGGGCTATATTCTAGTCACATTTTGGAGTAAGTGACAACAAAGAAGAAATCAAGAACCATACCCTGTTAATAGTAACAATTTGAAAATTTCCACAGAAGTCTCCTCTGTTAAGGCATAATTATAAATCCTGCGCCAGATCATGACATTGCATGCTCTAGAATACCATTTGGTATAATGGGACACGTATTGTCCTTTAGAAGAGTTTGGATAGTGTTCTATCAAAAGCACACTTAAAAAAAAGTAATTTCATATACTGAGTTGTATCACAGAATGATGCCAACACATATTAACTCTGCGAAGTCAAACCCTCTTTTGTTCTAAATCCAAGGTATTGACTTTTTAAATCACAAAATACTGCTAGAATAAATTTTGCCTAATATGAGAAAAAATAGGCTGTCTTTGATGGTTTTCACAGTAAGTTTTTGACTAATACTACTAGAAATAATAACCCACCTACATTTGTTGGGGGGAGTTCGTCACTTCTTCCCTGATTTTCAGTGTATAATAAAAATTCTCAAGTTCAAAAATGTCCAACATTTGATACTAATGGTTATTCTTTTCAATCTTCTCTCTATTCATCAATTCATCTCTGATCCCCAGTAATGTGATAATTGTGATCCTTATGCCTTCATTCAAGATTATATATATATTTTTCCTTGTTTTGACATGGGCACATTTTCATATTGTTTTTGTAAATTCATGACCTAGTCAATTGTATTATTACTTAACTTCTTCTCTGAAACTTCCTTTAGCCCAGATTCAAATCCTTTTTTTTTTCTTTCCACAGTGCTTAACAAATCAAAACTTTTTGATTTGTTAAGCCTAAAATGTTATAAAGCCTAAAAATGTTATAAAGCCAGAAGCACAGGCTATCTTAAGAAAATATTTTCACTGTCTAATTAGGCAACAAGTAACCTCAAAACTATTCATAAATTCCTTTGCTGATCTCTGGCTGACCCGTTCACCATCCTTAAAAACAGCAATTTCTTCATTTCTTTGTGTTTCTTAAGTCTCACTTGTATTTCATCTTCTTTCACTCCATAGAAAATCTTGCCTAATGAATTTATGGAGAATGTCAAGGTCATCCTACATAAATTCCTTCAATTGCTGTTTCTTTATCATCACATCAAAATTGCCATCTTTTTATTTGAGTCCTTTTCCCACATTAATACCTGACTGGTGCTCTTGATTCTGTCTTCTCTCCTATTATTTTTCCTTCAATCCTGCCTTGTGCTTCTGGAGTCTTTCTTTTCCCTGCTTTCTCCAATGCCTATAAAATTATTTACATATTACCTGTTATAAAATATATTTCATCTTTTAGCTCTGTTCTTTTTTTCACTCACCTTTTACTTTCATTTACTCTCAAACTTACAGAAAAAGAGGCAGATACTAATTTTCCTGCATCCTTTATAATGCTTTATGTTTAATTCCTTTGCAATTTAACTTACATATCTATCAATTTACCAGAATTGTTTTCTCAGAGAAAAAACATTACAGATTAATCACAAAATTCAATAGGCTTTTCACAGTAATCATCTATATCAAATTGGTACAACATTTTACATTGCTATTCCTCTCTTCTTGAAACATCTTTCTCCCTTGGCTCTGATAGTTACTGTACTCTTGATTCCCTCATAATCTTCTTATATTTCTTCTTGCCCTTTCCCTCACTTAACTATTAAATAATATATTTTCTCTCTTTTGTTCTTTATGTTCTGTTTGGTAATCCCATTTACCCCAATTGTCTTAATTTCCAACTGTTTATAGACGGCTATGAAATCTATAATTTGGGGGCCTGATATTTTTCTGAAGTGTAGCTTGGGAATTTTTACTGCCTATTGGATATTCCCCCATGTTTGTCCTTAAAAACTCAAATTCAGTAAGTTCAAATGGAATTTCTTTGCTGCATCTCTACCTCCACCCCCAAACTATTTATTATCCTTATTATTTTAGTGTATATTACTACTATTTTCTTAGGTATCCATGATATTAATAGAAATCTTAGAATTGTGTTCAATTACTTCCATCTCACTAATTCTTCCCATCTAATCAATTCTCAAACCTCATTGTTTTAATTCTATCCATTCAATGCTTCTTCAGTATTCTTCATGTCCGTTCTTTGTCTGGTCACTCCCTTCATCACTTTTTTCTTGACTATTGCAATTATAGGCTAACTACTTACTTATCTAAACTTATTCTTTTCCAAGTTACCTTTTACACTTTCGCCAGAATTAACTTTATTAAACATAAAATACTCAAAAATCTTCAGTGGCTCCTGGGAACCCTCAAAACATAGTTGTAACTTTATTTGCATGGCCCTCAAGAATGTGAACCCAACCTAATTTACTAGCTTTTTTCCCTATACTATCTCTCCCATGTATACTAAGTTAGATCATAGCAAATACTTGCTATATCTCTGGTGTTCTCTTATTGGTCTTCTCATGCTGCTTTTCTCAACCTGGAGTGAACTTCTCTCCCAAGAACAACAAAATTCTCATCTTTCAAACCCAGTTTATAAGCTACAGCACCTCCCCATCTCCAGGTAAAATAAATAACTTTATTATAATATTTAATTTGGCACTATGCAAGAATTAATTATTTTCATGTTGCTCTTCTTCCTATATTATATGTTCCTTGAGATCTGGGTCTTTGATTTTTGAGTCCCCTCAGAATGTTTGGCACAGGATTTTGTATGTTGTTCTTACATCTGAAAAAATGTATATTGTAGATTTATTTTTAATCATCATACTCAAGATCCTTATTGGTAAAGTAAATCTGTCAATGTTATTCCATTGTCAATAGTAAAAGTATTGATAGCTCAGAAAGCATGTTTCTTTATTCTTATTCATTTCATTTTCCTGTCTCATAATACTATCATCAATATAAAGAGGTGAATTGTAATTATTTCCTCTAATACACTTTTTCTTCTGTGTATTCTTAATTATGACAGAAGATTTTAAAAAAAATAACAGCAACGAAAAGCACTCTAGAATTCCAAGTAATGTATCCTATTTTCAGTTTACGGAAGGTTACCTCTTCTTAAGTTTTTTATAAAATATATATGACTAAAGTAGTGAATTAATGCATGGAATGATTTGTTCTGTCCTTCTTTTGTTAAGGCTTTTTACATCATTTATTTAATATTTCAAAAGGTTTATAAATCATTTATTAGCTAAACTTTGCAGCATCCCTGCTGACACAGTCAATTAGCTGAAGAAGTACTGCTGGTTGGCAACTGACAAGTAATATTACTTGCACATTACAGATGAAGAAACGAAAGCAGAGAGAGGTTAATCGACTTGACCATGTCTTACACAGTGAGTGGTAGTACTGATGTCAGAATGGGGACCTGGGGTTATTCACATCAAAACCACAAAATCATTAAGAGTCCAGAGCTGGTGCTGTTCTTTATTATATTATACTTTCTAAATCCTTTGTTTAATCTCCTTTTCTGGCTCTCTATGAGTCCAAGGAGGAAAGATACTTTTAAAATCTATACCTTCTCATTAAACTAAGACTATTTTTTCTACATCCAATAAATATTTAGTTTTTGCAAGGACGTTAGAACATCGACACATTTCTTCTCAAAATAACTCATTATTAACTTTTCCATCTTTAAAAGCATGATGAAAGATCAAACCAATCTCAGTAATATTTTCTGGTCTGTTCTGGTCTGGTCTAAGTTGTAATAATGACCATAATAACATAACAGTTATTGTTTACTAATTATTTATCAATAATAACAAAAATATCAAGTATTTGCCAGATACAACACTAAGAAGTTTATGTGAATTGTATAGTTTAAATTCATCAACAAATTTATCAAAGAGGAATGTTCATTATGTCCATTTTAAAGATGGAATATTAAAGGTTTAGAAATATTGTCATGAAACTGATAGGTGATTTAACCACTTACAAAACCAGTTGCCATTTTCCAACATTCATTTTGGAACATACTATACTTAATTTTTTGTTGATGGTTTGCCATCCCTATTTTTTTTTTTAATATGTAAGCAGTTCACATACTGTGGTGTTGAGACATTACTGTGTAGGGTGATATTTTATTGACATCCCTACAGAAGCTGGCTTTTTAATACTATCATCTGATATACATCATATTAATTGACACTGCAATTTCTTCCTTGATTTGTATATTTTTTTCTACAAACACTTTGCATTCCAACTTCCACGTATCTGATCTACTCAACCATGTGATGGTCTTCATCTTCAGACATCTTGCTGTCTGGGCTGTTCAACCCTGTGACAGTAACAACACACTCACTAGGGACTAGGAGTTTGAGAAGGACTTAGAAAATTGTTTGACACCTGAAAAACATGGCTCCAGAATATGAAAAAAAGATCTGCAAAATTGAGATAAAAACTTGTGTAATTAATATTTTCAACTAATATTACTACAACAGCAATGTTACTCAGCTTTCATATAGTTATCTATAAATTATATTGGATATGTGACTTGGGCACATTTTAATGCATTTGATAACATTTAGGGTAAAGCTTCTAAAAGGGCAATTGCCTAGGACTAAGGAAGGTTTAAAAATGTCCTTGCACAGAATGAACTAGAAGTGACTTCAATGGGAAGCTGAGGCAGAGATGCTGGACCCGGAGAGTGACAGAGCAGGCGTACATTGGAGAGAGCTTTCCTATATAGGAGAGCCAAGAATCTGTTACTTATTGAGTGGGGAGCATGAAGGTAGGGGACCCTATAATGAGAATCTTAGGATTGCTTCTAGATTTCTAACTTGGATAAATGACAGGACGGTACTCTTTGGTGAATACTAAAGGAACAGCAACAGCAGCAAAAGTCTAAGAGTGGTACTGTAACATATCACAATGCCACCTTTAAAGTAAATTTGGCAGTCTTCTCTGTTATGAATGAATGAAAATGCATTAATTAAAGACATACACATTCACACACCTGCTAATATCTGCTCTTCTGCAATCATGTGTTTTCTGTATAGTGTCTAAATATCTATTCCAGTTGAAGTAGTGCTTAAACACTTCAATATGCCTCTTTTCAGCCAAAAAGAAAAACTGTCTATGACTGTTTCAACATATTTTAAATATATGTATAATCGTTGCCAACTTATCTGCTTTGCAGATACTAGTTTCCTATACAATATTTAATATCTCCCTTTATTGAAAATGTCATTGCTCAGTATTATGGTTAATGTTTTTCATTGTTATTATATGTCTGAATGTTAGAATTATTGATTGATCTTTTTATTAATGGAATGATTTTCAGCACAATGTTAAATACTCTTCTTCTCTACCATTATTATATGTTATTTTAAAGATTTTCCATACAGTTACTTTAAATGGAATTTTCAGATTTTTCAGGCTTTTTGAAGTCAGTAGGATAGGCTCCAGTGAGTAGAAGAAATGCTGAAGAACAATATGAATTAAACAAATTTAAGTAGTTAAGAAAGCACTGATCTAGCCATTGAGAAATATATACTAATATTTACATAGTATGTATATATAAATCAATAGTTTCCAAATGAGATAATCTACTGAACAAAATATCTTAAAATGTGAATTAAAAGATGTTGTAAAATCTCTATATGATTAAAGTACAAAAAACATTTATAAGCTTGGAATATAAATAATAAGTGCATTTTTGTCTGGGAGACAAGTTGTTATCTGAGAAACCTCAAGACATTTTGTAGGTTATCGAAATCACTTTACTATCAATCTTGAGCATTTCTCCTATCAACTCTATAATTAGTATTGGAAATTAGCATTATGACTATTTCACTATCAGGAACATTGAAGAAACTATTTAAAGTGCTAAACGTTCATTTTAACAAATAAAAAACAATTCATCTGAAGAAGATGTTACAATGAATTGAGGAATTAAAAGATCTCCAAGTAGAGAAATTTCACTGACTGCAGTATAAACAACATGAGGGTAGAGAGTTTCTGTTTTTCCTGTTTGCCCTCCAAAGTTTGGAACAGTGTTATATGCACGGTGCAGGGTAATAAGCAAATATTTAACAAATGAAAAGTACTGAATTCATTACCTTGTGGTACAAATTAGGATTTCTTTTGTACTGTAACTAGAAGATTTTAATTTCAGCATTATGAATTATTAATGTCTTTATCTGCTTCCCAGTTCTGTGTCAACCAAACTTATTTGAGTGATAATTAGAGGACTTCATGTTTATCCTATCTTCTAGGATTTCACTTTTGCATATCTGTTAATTCATAATTTTGATATTTGTATAGCACAACCAAAGACTATAAAAACACATAGAGCAAGCACTTGCCAAAGAACTCTAAATAAAACAGGTCTCAGATATGAAATTAGAGCCATGCTTGGTTATACTTCTAAGTGCTTCATCTAAAGAGAGACCTGCAACACTGCTGCATGAATTAATCACCTAGGGTGACTTTTAAACCTACCAACAGCTGGTCCCTCTATCATATCTGATTTTATTCAATAGTCTAAATGATAATAACTAATAACTGTCCAGATTTCTTGGAGTTATAGATACGTTTTTTATTATTCTAAGTGTTGACCTGAGAAATTATTGAAAACAATAATTGTTCTAATTTACTTATTGAATTGCCCAGTTCTTACATGGCCTGACATGAAAGGTGATTTAAAAGATTGCATTTAAGTTTGGACATATAGCCTTCATCCTGCGGTTTCATCACAGACCTCTTACAGGATAAACACGTGCAACCATTTTGAGTTTCTGAATGGGAGTGCTCCTTAGAGTATTTTCCCCTTATAAATTTCTTGCCAACTTACTCCAATTTGAATGCAGGTAGAAATTTATAAATTTCTCCAAGAACTTATTTTTATTTTTATGAATCTTACTGATTTTGTTTTAATACCGAGGACTTTATCAAATTCATAGACATTTGATAGAATAAAAAGCAAAAGCATAATTAGGAAAAATCCAAAAACCTCAAATAGAAAATAAGATGCTATGTTGTTAGTTACAGAAATTAGCACAAATAGACTGAAAAACTGACCACCATTGTAAACTGAGCTTTTAACTATGGGAGTCGCCAGGAAAAGGAGGATTACCTGACTCAGGGGTCTTCTCCTCTTTCTTTGCCTTCCTTTAACAATCTCGAAAATTAAAGAAAGGTTGAAATGACAATAAGAATAATTTATTTCCCAAACCATTTGAGAGTAGTTGCCAACACAATGCAATGTCTCCCCCAAATCCTCTAGTATTTCCTACAAACATATATCCAAATATAATCATGAAAATCAGGAAATTAACACTGACACATTACTACAGTGCTACTAAGCCTCAGACCCCTTTCAAGTTTTGTCAATTATCCCAATCATGTCCTTCATAATAAAAGGATCAGCCCAGCATCACATGTTGCATTTAGTTGTCCTGTCTCTTTAATTTTTTTTTTTTTTTTTCTGCTGTACGCGGGCCTCTCACTGTTGTGGCCTCTCCCGTTGCGGAGCACAGGCTCCGGACGCGCAGGTTCAGCGGCCATGGCTCACGGGCCCAGCCGCTCCGCGGCATGTGGGATCTTCCCGGACCGGGGCACGAACCCGCTTCCGCCTGCATCGGCAGGCGGACTCTCAACCACTGCGCTACCAGGGAAGCCCTCTTTAGTTTTTTAATCCGTTAAATTTTCTCAGGCTTCCCTTGAATTTCATGAACTAGAAAATTTTAAAGAATATGGATCAGTTATTTTGTAGGATTTAGCTGTTTGTATTTGTCTCATGATTATTCAGGATATGTGTAGTTGGCAGGAATAACACAGTGGTGAAGCTCTGTTCTTCTTACTGCTTCCTATCAAACAATTTTGGCAAATTTTTAACTTGTAACCTTACTGGAATATTATTTTACTTATTTGATTAAGGTGTATCACCCAGTCTTCTCCATTGTAAAGTTATTTTTTTCTCCTTCATTATTAATAATTTCTGTGGTAAGTCACTTTGTAATTATGTAAATATCCTGTTCCTCATCAAACATACTTTATTCAATTTAATTATTTAAATCAGTATGAACTCATAGACTCCTATTTTATTCAATTGACTATAATATGTTTCTACCATTATTTATTTTGAGGCTTAGATTGTTCAAGATTTGTCCAGTGGAAACCCCTTCAGTTTGGCTTCTATATCCTTTGATGTTTCCCAATTATTCTTTGATATCTCCCTTCTTTTTTTTTTTTTAACATCATTATTGGAGTATAATTGCTTTACAATGCTGTGATAGTTTCTGCTTTATAACAAAGTGAATCAGCTATACATATACATACATCCCCATATCTCCTCCCTCTTGCGTCTCCCTCCCTCCCACCCTCCTTACACCACCCCTCTAGGTGGTCACAAAGCACCAAGCTGATCTCCCTGTGCTATGTGGCTGCTTCCCACTAGCTATCGGTTTTATATTTGGTAGTGTATATATGTCCATGCCACTCTCTCACACCGTCCCAGCTTACCCTTACCCCTCCCCGTGTCCTCAAGTCCATTCTCTACATCTGCGTCTTTATTCCTGTCTTGCCCCTAGGTTCTTCAGAACCATTTTTTTTTCCTTTAGGTTCCATATATATGTGTTAGCATATGGTACTTGTTTTTCTCTTTCTGACTTATTTCACTCTGTATGACAGACTCTAGGTCCATCCACCTCACTACAAACAACTCAATTTCATTTCTTTTTATGGCTGATCCCTTACTTCTTGAAACAATAATATGTTCTAGGGTCATCTTATATTTTCCCTGTAGTAGCTCTAGAATCAGTCATTTCTCCAAAGAGCTTTAGTTCCTTCAGTTGGAGAGCTGTATTTAGAAACCAAGATCCGGACACTAGGTGTATTCATTGCTCTTGGGAAGTAGTGGTCCCAGGTACTCTCAATAGGCAGAGCTAGGGGATTTATGTACATATATACATACACACATATGAAAACACATATTCATAACCATTTACACATATTCATAAACATATATTCATAAACATATGCATACATATTGTCTATGTTTATTTCTATAATGTCTCTATATTGAAAATTATGTGTTCACATTAACATCCTCCATTCCCTTTCAACACCCTTTCATTCTAGTTTTTGCCCTTTTCATATTTTAACTCCCTCCACAGATATTAAAATAACACTGATGACCATATCCTTAATATCCTTACTTATCTGATCAATCTTCCTGTATTCAAGTAAATTCTTGTAGCTGCCACTTTCCCATCCCACACATTTTCTCCACCTGGCACGGGTTATGACTATCTGTACAGAGTGGTTGCCAAGGCCACTTCCTCATGTGGATGCCCTTTCACACGAATCAGACTTCAGCAGTCAACTCCAGGCTCCCTTATGCAGACATCCTCTCCCCTTTCTCAGACTCTGAGACCCAATGCCAAGTCATGTGGTTCCTTGAATGCCCACCTCCCCCATGCTGACAAAGTGTTATTTTACCTCACTTAATGGACCAATTTGTTCAAGAAGGGAAGGGATCACAACACTGTAAAGAAATTATACTCCAATAAAGATATTAAAAAAAAAAAAAAGAAGGGAAGGGACAAGGAAGGGGATGAAGAAAGGGAGGTGGACAGGGATGAACAGGTATCTTTTTTTTCTAAACAATATTTGAAGAGGTCCTTCATTTAGAAGTTACCAAGACATTATGAAGTATCAGCTGAAGAACTGAAACAACGACATATATTTACACATCTATATCCCTACATCTATGACACACAATGTACACCTAATTTTACAGCAACCAAAATATAATTTAACAAAACTTATGATGCTTAGCCATACACTTTAATACTCAGCAACTTAAAAAAATATGCAGTGCCATTTGGCTGTTAACTATCAGTCCCTTTATATGAATGGATTTGTAAAACTCCTAGCCAAGAGTGCTTGGGATAGCGTCTCTACTGGTCCTTACTGGATCCTCTTCTTCTTTTGTCACTCTTTTCAGTCATTTGTCGATTCTCGATTGTATCTCATTGATGACTTGCATGACCATTGGTAATCATATCTGGGCAAATACCCCAGCTTGGTGTCTCTCAAAGGGCTGACTGAAAACCATTTGCAACAGAATCAACTGAGGTACTTGATAAAATTCAGGTCTACAGGTCCTGTTCTGATTTCCTGCTCAGAAGCTCTTTAGAGAGTAATAAGTATTTGGAAAATACCTTAGCTAATTCTCACACATTAACACTGAAACCATGGTGTAGTTTGCATGTCTACAATTCCTCAAAGTTCATGGTTTAAAACACATAGGTCTCACCAACTGCAGTTCTTTTATTTTAGCTTCATCAATTCACATTTGTTATTTAACCAACTTGGAAATTGCTAGATGTGTGAATAGCCGCCAAAGTCAAATGTATCTATCTTTTTTTTTTTTTTTTTTTTTTTGCGGTACGCGGGCCTCTCACTGCTGTGGCCTCTCCCGCTGCGGAGCACAGGCCCCGGACGCGCAGCCCCAGCAGCCATGGCTCACGGGCATAGCCGCTCCGCGGCATGTGGGATCCTCCCGGACCAGGGCCCGAACCCGTGTCCCCTGCATTGGCAGGCAGACTCCCAACCACTGTGCCACAAGGGAAGCCCCTGTATCTATCTTTTGCAAAAATGTCTTCTACCAAATGTCTCTACAAAATGAAATGTAAATACCTTCTAAGATCTTGCTTGGAGGAATCTTACAGATTTTTAAAATCTTCCAGGTTTCAGGGAATAGCAAGTGCAAAAGCCCTGATGTTGGGAAAGCCACTGCAGAAAGAAAATCTGGATGTGTGTGTGAGAGAATAGTAGTAGTAAATGAGTTTGGAGAGTAGGGCAGAAGAAATATTGAATAAAGCATGTAGGACAGGTAAAAAGTTTAAGTTTTATTCTAAAGTGATGGGAACGGGTTTTGTGAAATAATGTGATATGATTTATGGGTTTTTTTAGATTATTCTGGCTATTGTACTGTTTATAAGGATTGGGGCAAGAGGGGAAGAAGCAAGGAGGTTGTGGAAGAGGCTGCCTATTGCATTAGATGAGGCAAGCAATGATGGCTTGGAGTTAAGTAAAGATGGCAAGAGTAAGGTGAGAGGTAGGTGGATTCAGAATGTATTTTCAAGTTAGAGCTGGCAAGAATTTCTGATGGACTGGACATAGGAATTGTGGGAAAGTGAGAGTTTAAGGATGAATCTAACATTTTTGGCCTGAGCAACTGGATGAGTTATGGAGCCAGGAAAAACTGGAGTGCAATGGATGGATCAAAGCAAAATATTTAGTTTTATTTGCTAAGTTTGAAATGTCTATTATGCATAGATTGGAGATATTTAGTGGGAAATTGGAATTAGGAGTCTGGAGGTTAGATGAGTAGTTAGGGCTAGAAGTATGAATTGGGGAGTCATAAGTCATCTTCCCATTAAAGTAACGGGACTAGATTAAAACTCATGAGTAGTTAAGGTAGATGGAGAGTGAAGGGGGCCAGGAATGAGCCTTAGGGCATTCTAACAGACATTGAGGGATGGGAGGCATCACCAAGGGAGACTGCCAAGGAATGGTGAGTGAGGAGGGGAGAAATCTAGGAGAGGATGGTGTCCTGGTAGCCAGTGAAACAAAATATTCATTCTGGAAATTATGAAGTTCATTTTCCAAAGTTTCTTGAATTGATGAGAATTTGAAACTTGGTATTTTAAAAAGAGCTTTAGCAAACAGAAAAGAGAATAATTTTCTATAATGAGTGATTGATTGCAGTAGCATGGGGAATGGAAAAGTTGTGAAAAGGGAATCAAGAATTTATGTAAAAGACAATTTTAAACAAAAGTATTCATTTAAAAAACAAGTACAAAATATTTAGACATTATATTTTGCCTTTGTGTCAACAGCAGTACAGCATGCTGTAAGTGAAAGATGAAGGATTACAGTTTAATATCAAATCAGGGAAAAAGGTGAAATACTTGAATTGTTTGTAGATTTTTAATAGATTTCAAACCTTTATTGGTTTTGAATAATGTCATATTTCAAACATAATTTTCTAAATAATCATAACAATTTTAGTATCAGAATAAACCTTATATAACCTTATATAAACCTTATTTAAATGCACATATACTTCATTTTTATGGGTAAAATTAGGACTCCGGTCTTCTGATTACCAGTACTATTTCTTATTGCAACACAGTGTTTAAATGTATAGATGATTGAAAAAAAGAGCATACCAGTGATCTCTTAAATGTTTTACAAAATATTAAGTAATTAAAATTAGGGGAAATAAAGCTCATGAGGATTAAGTTACAGGAAGAGTTTATAAGAGGGCAAAGAAGTAGGAGATGTATTTCCACACGGATAAATATGAGATTTTAGGAGAAAATGACCAAAATTGCATTTATAAGGTCATGATACTAGCTAAATGAAATAAAGACAACCATCATGTGAATAACATATAATTTTGAAGATGAATTTTGAATATGGAGACTGATACAGATTAACATCTGATTATAATAAAAATCAGATAGGCAGGGTAACAAGGTCTTCTTCATCAAATCACAGCTTATCAGGAATAAGGGAACCTCTTGATACTTTGGTATGTGCCATTTTAGGACAATAAACTTGCTACAAAGTGAACACTTGATGCAAGAAATAGTTTAGAAACATAAATGTGATTCAAGAAATTCATGGATGGTGAAAGCTATGTTGGATTATTTCAAAAAGTTAGGGATGACGAGGTTAAGTAACTTCTCTTTTTAATAACAGAATAACTGTCACATGAAAGATCTCACTATGCCATTGACAAAGATAAAATCCCGGGATGCCATGGCTTCACAGTCTAATAGTCTAGAGCTACAATGTCCAGTATACTGTCCATTAGTCACAAGTGGCTATTAAATACTTGAAACGTGGGCAAGTTTGACTTAGGAACTGAAATTTTAATTTTTTTGAATTTTATTGAATTTACATTTAAAAATTTAAAAACACATGTGACTAATGGCTATAGTTTTTGACAGCACTAAGAACATTTCCATTATCATGGAAAGTTCTATTGACCAGAGCTGACCCATAACATTTTTATTTAATTTTACATTTATTCCTCTTTGCTAAGAAAATCCTCTCTCTTGCTAAAAAATAATATCAGCAAGATGGCTAGATATAAGCTCAAGATGCAAAAATCTATTGGATTTCTATAATCCAGGAACAAAGAGAGAGCTTAAAAATTATTTAAAATGGAAAAAAAAACTACCTAGGAATAAATCTAAATAAAAATGTGCAAGACATTTATGGAGAAAATAAAACCTTATTGAAAGATATTAAAGAAGTCTTAAATAAATGGAGAGATACATCTTGTTTATGGATAGAAAAGACTCATCATAATGATGTAAATTTTCCCCAACTTAATTTATATAGTCAATACAATTACAATAAAAATACTTAATAGAGGTTTTACAGGATTGCCAATTCTGAAATTTATGTGAATGGTCAAGAACAGCTCAGACACACCTAAAAAATCCATTCATTCCAAAATGGTCCTGGAAAACTTAATTATTCATAAGAAAACAAAGAAATTGGATAATACAGACAAGTCGATTGTTAGTGCATTAATGGCTTGAATATAAAACAAAGATACACTAGAACTTTCAGAAGAAAATATACTATATCTGAGTAGCATTAAACTAGGGAAGGACATTTTAAGTAGAACAAAAAGACACTAAGCGAAAAGATAAATTTGGTTTCATTAAAACTGAGAGCTGCTATTTATCACAAGACAACATTAAAAAAGTGAGAAGGCATGAAATAACTTATTTGTGTCATATATAGCTGACCAAGGATTATTTGCTTGTATTTAAAGAACAATAGAAATAAGTAAGAAAAAGATAAACAGTAGAAAAATGGACAAAAGATATTCTCTGGACTTTCACAGAATAGGAAACATAGGCAACTATTAAATAAATGAAAGGATTCTCAACCTATCGGTAATTAGGGAAATACAAATTAAAATTGTTATGGACTGAATTGTGTTCCCTAAAATTCGTAGGTTGATGCCCCATCTCCCAATGTGGCTGTTTGGAGACAGGGACTTTGAAAACATAATTATGGTTAAATGAGGTCATAATGGTGGGGCCCTAACTGATATGACTGGTGTCCTTGTAAGAAGAGGAAGAGATACGAGGGATGTATACACACAGAGAAAAGGTCATGTGAGGACATAGCAAGAAAGCAGTGGTCATCTGCAAGTCAAGGAAAGAGGCCTCAGGAGGACCCCAAACTGCCAACATCTTGATCCTGGACTTCCAGGCTCCAGAACTGTGAGAAGATAAATCTCTTGTTTTTTAAGCTACTGAATCTGACGTATTTTGCTAGGACAACCTGAGCAGACTAATAACAAGGAACAAAAGACTAGACTGGCCATTCTAACTGGTGAAGCTATAGAGCAAAAGGACTGAAAATTGATTCCATAACTTTGGAAAACATTTTGACATTATTTTTTAAAGTTGACTATTTGAATTCCCTACAACTCAGCAATTCTACTCTCAGTATGTCTACTCTTTTACTTATGTTAAATCTTGCACATGTGTACCAGGAAACATTAAAATAAATGTTCATGGAAGTACTGTCCGTAATAGGCCCAAAACAACCCAAATATCATTAATAGAATAATAAACACATTTTCTTGTATTTATACAATAAAATATTGTACAGTAGTACAAATGAATGAACACTAGTTAAAGCAGAGTGGATGAACCTTAGAAACATAATGTTGAGTAAAAAAAGCAAGCGCAGAAGACTAAAGTATGATATCAATTTTATAAATCTCAATAATAA
This sequence comes from Leucopleurus acutus, assembly GCF_964270905.1. Lineage (NCBI taxonomy): Eukaryota > Metazoa > Chordata > Mammalia > Artiodactyla > Delphinidae > Leucopleurus > Leucopleurus acutus. The sequence continues at coordinate 22,122,942 of NC_139159.1, read as the reverse complement.
GCAAAATCAGATAAAAATTATGTGGATGTTGAACATAAAGCCAAGATCAGAGTGATTTCTTTGGTGAAAGCAGGAAGGTGGGATCAGGGTAGAGAACAGAGAGAAGACTCGGCAGTTTTGATTCTAGTTCTTAGTTTTGGTGGTGTATTTGCAGTTTTTATTATTTCTCATAACTTACATACAATTAAATATATTCTTTTGTATATTATCTAATAATATTTTAAAAATCCATTATATACCAAAGATAACCCCTAGACATTAATTATAGAGAGTCCACTTTGAAACAACATACATAGTTACTCATAAATCTTCTGTAGTTGAAAGCTTTTAGCTATGAAATTCTTCCCCTTTCATATGAGGACTTTATGTTCCATAATGAAGGAAAATTGTTCCTACTTTGGGACAATTTGCCTTCTTTATTTAAGTGATACTAGTCCTTTGGCTGCCTAGAAATTTTAAAAACAACTGATAACTACGATCTACTGCCTGCAAGAGAATAAAGGAAAAGGAGCATAGGAGGCAATCTCATACATTATTGATAAACACATATAAAGACAATATTGGTACAAAGCTATTTCTCCATATAGCAACTCTGAATTTTAATAATAAATACATATATATATATCAAACATTAATAAAAGAATAAAATTATCCAATATGAGTACATTTGCTCTTGTTTTGCAATTAGTTCCAGGATTCTATTTTAGATTATTACTTCATATCTGCGAGAGTTGGGTGTATGTTTGTGTGTTTGGTTTTGTGGAAGCTGCATTGTGCTAAATTTTACATTTCTTTCTTGAATTAAATGGCTTTTGTTATCCCTTGGGAATACTGAAGATAGCAACAGCAGATTACTACCTACCAGTGGAAAAATATAAATAGCAATTTTAGCTGCTAGTGATTCTGAAATTGCCCTTAACTTTGTCCTTATAAAAATGCTCTAAGAATTACGTTTTGCAAATCCACAGATTTACTATCCATATTCAAGTCATTTATGTGGACAAAGTATGTAGCCAGCCTTATCGGTAACACAGGATGTTATAGCCATCAAGCCATCAGCCACTGAAGCCACACCCAAAGCTGCACCCTGAGGGGATTCAGGATGGAGAAAACAGGATACTGGCCCTAGATAATTAAAGTGCATATCAAGGGAATGATTTCCATGAGACCAGATTCTTGCATCTCACCATATATACAAAAGTGCTAAATTTATTAACTTAAGATGTCTAGTTTCTTTAATTAACAGTAATCTTTTGATGTTCCAACTACCTGTTTTTTTTTTTTTTTGCAAGAACTCCTAAATATCCTGTGCCCTCCCTTACCTCTTCAGAACAGTCCCTCAGAGCTATCTGAGAGGCTGTCTCCTGACTTAAGTCCTCTGTATGTCCTCCAAATAAAACATAATTCTCAACTTTTAGGTTGTGCATTTTTTTTCAGTCAACATTTAATTGTATGGCTCATGTAGGTACTATGCCTAAATGTAATGGGATGAGCTGTAAATTATTAAAACTAGATAAATTCTGTCAGCTCTACCACTAGCTGAGATCCAGGCTTTCACCTCTGGATACTTCTGTCATAGACCTTGGCAGATATGGGGTCTGTGTTGGTCTTAAAATTATTCTTAGAATTGTGGGGACTCATTCATTCTTTCAACGAATTTTATTGCTTATATTCTATGTGTCAGTTACAGTGCTGGGTCTTGAAATACAGAAGTCAACACACGAAAATACAAGGATAAAACACATTTTCTACCATATTAATTTTTTTCATTCATTAATTCATCTCTAAGTCATTCAACACGCATCTTCTTATTGAATACTGATGAGGGGTCAAATGCTATGATAAACACTGAGTATATAACTGCAAATGAGATGGATAGGCCCTGATTTTGATGTCACTACTATCTTTTGTCCTGCCATATAATGGGACAGCTTCATTATTCCCTTTACCCTAAGTTTTTTTTTTTTTTTTTCCGGTATGCGGGCCTCTCACTGTTGTGGCCTCTCCCATTGCTGAACACAGGCTCCGGACGCGCAGGCTCAGCGGCCATGGCTCACAGGACTAGCTGCTCCGCGGCAGGTGGGATCTTCCTGGACCGGGGCATGAACACGTTTCCCCTGCATCGGCAAGCGGACTCTCAACCACTGTGCCACCAGGGAAGCCCTACCCTAAGTTTTTATCACAAATTACTAATGAAAATAAAACTGTTAGTGGAGTTTCAACGTGCATAGGTAAATGAGAACACAGAACTCCCCTTTCACATGCCCCATTCTCCTCCTTCTAACTCCCTATGTGAACTCACTTTGTGCCAAGACCAAGATGTGCCCCAATAAGAACCAAGCTGATTTCCTCACACTGACTGGGGCTATTGCTCACTTAGAAGACTTGATGCTTAATTTTGATGAGCAACTAGAAGACCATGGAGACAACCTATAAAAATGATTTGTCTTGGGAGAAAATACTAAAGAGGGTTAATGTGCTGTTCCACATGTCTAACCTCCTGGGATTAAACCACAGGCACCAAGATCACCAAGTGTACTTGGCAACAATGAGCTAAAAAAAAAAAAAAAGCATTGTAATCATTTTCCCCCAAGGCACTCTCTGATAAACACCACAACCTCTAAGGGAATTGAGAACAGCTTCCTTGTGCGGTAGGTTATATATGCATCTTTTTCCAAGCAGTTAAATCATATCCAGCTATCAGCACACCTTACTTAAGGTGACGTAATGTATGAGATTAAATGTTCCTACCTGATTGGAAACCTTCTTGTCCTCAATTCATTGGCTATACTGGATTTTTTTCTTGGGTCAGACCTTCAGACTTCTACCAGAAATTGTTCCTTTGGGGAAACCAGGCCTTCCCAGAAACTCAGGAAACTGAAATGGAGACAGCAAGAGAGAGGGAAATTATTTGGACATATAGACCTCAATTGTTTGGTTTTAAGTAAACGTCCAAGCAAACATCTTCTAAATGGTATAATAACTTTAGGGAAGTTCACAGTTTATAAGTTTGTGTACTCATAAACTGAACATATTATGATAAGAGTACAGGTTGCATTTTGTGTCTTCAACTCAAGCAAAGACTTCAAAAAAGGCCCAGTAATCCTTTGTTCATTAAAACACAAAGAGAGGGCAAAAAGGGCAAGTTTCTAAGTCTTTTTCTTTAAAATTTACTTCCTTTCTTCAGTCTTCATCAAAATCTTCAGGAAATTAACTTTACTAAAGTTAATTATTCATAAAATAAACATAGGAACCTGTAGAAGACTATTTCACAGAGACCTGTAATGTACAATATCCATTGCATACATGCACCATGAGCTTGTCTTTTCTAGCACTGGCATACAGAAAACTCTGTGTGTGTGTGTGTGTGTGTGTGTGTGTGTGTGTGCGCACATGTGTGTCTTTTTTTGTGATGAGCCATAGGGAGAAAATAAACCTATTGGCTGCAATTCAGTGATGTAGAAAGATTTAAGGGTACAAGAAAAGGCTACATCAAGTGAAGCAATAAAGTCATGAGGTTGTGGTTCCATAATAATAACAATAGCAGTCTTCTGTAACGAAGGGAGCAGGCTCCTCAAATTATAGTCACACCTGTTAGACCATCTGCCCATAAATTTCACACTATCATGAATGGAAAACAAATGGCACTGTCTCTCCTTCCCTTTATCCATTGGCCATTCTCACATAAACTCTTTTTCTCTTCAAGGTCATGCTCTTTCCTATCTGTTTAAATATATTAGGATTTAGGAGGAGTGATACGTAATGTGCCGTGCCTTGGTACTTGTACCAGTGACAGCTCTGTAAGGAGCATTGGATTATTAGGAGGCTATCAATTGAATTCCCCTAGAAGCAGAACTGAGGCAATAATTTGAATGCAAACTGTTCATCTGGGAGGTGCTTCCAGAAAACTCAGAAGTGGAGTAGGAATTGAGAATGGAGGCATGGAAGGAAGCCAACAGAGGTGCATTACTAAATAAATTACTCCTGCAGGGAACTGCTGCCAGTACTTCAGGGGAGTTCTGTGAAACTCTATAGAACATGTCTCAGAGTTATCCCAAGAATCGGTGAGAAACTTGAAGTACTTATCTTCCAGTCCCCTCCATCCTTGGTTGAAAGCTACACCCAGATACATTAACTCCTGTACACTTCTGGCCTGCCCTAAGGTGGATAATTGCAGGTGGTAGCATGATTCTATCAGCATATACTGGAATGATGAGTGCTGGGGAGATATGAGTGGAGCATTGAAACCATCTAATACAGTCGGGGCAGGAGATATTAATTATTGGCTTGCAAGTCCAAATGGATAACCTTAAATTCCTGGGTTAATGGTTTTACTTTGAGGTATTTAAGCATGATGTATGAGTAAAAATTTCCTCTATTAAATCAAGTTTAAGATCCTAAGTCCCTAATCTTCTGGAAAACCGTGGGTATCTTTTAACAGATTTTTGAAAAGTAACATGATTAAGATTTCAAATTAACCATTCATTCATTCACTCATTCAACAAACATTTATTGAACACCTAAAGTATGCCATGGGTTAAACTAGGCACCAGTGTTACTGTTACTAAAATCATTATCGTGCCACCTAGAATTCAATGTATTGTGACAATCAAATAAGAAAATCCATAGTTACCGTAAAAATTATTACAGAGTGCTATAGGAAGACACGGTAAGACCTTAATTCATGCTGTGGACAGCAGTATATGGGGGATATCAGTAGGGTTTTCTGTAGAAGGCAATTGAAATGGATATGTAACATGACGGAGGGGTGAATTTTTGAGGAAAAGAGAAGATACATTCATGGTTGCCGGAAAATGAATGGTTAAGGATCAGTCCAGAAAGGAGTTCCATTCATAATCAGTATAAGAAATGCTCACTGAGGCTTCCCTGGTGGCGCAGTGGTTGAGAGTCCACCTGCCGATGCAGGGGACATGGGTTCCTGCCCCGGTCCGGGAAGATCCCACATGCCACGGAGCGGCTGGGCCCGTGAGCCATGGCCGCTGAGCCTGCGCGTCCGGAGCCTGTGCTCCGCAACGGGAGAGGACACAACAGTGAGAGGCCCGCATACCGCAAAAAAAAAAAAAAAAAAAAAAAAAAATGCTCACTGGAGTGTAAGAAAAGAAGACAATGGAGAGGGTGGTAGAAGCCATATCATGAATGGTCCATGTATGTATAGTAAGTGCTATGGTCTAGTCTTTGTGTTCCCCTCCAAATTCATATGTTGAAATCTTAATTTCCGTAGCTGATAGTATTAGTAGGTGGGGCCTTTGGGAAGTGATTATGGTATTAGTGCTCTTATAAAAGAGACCCCACAGAGCTCCCTAACCTCTTCTGCCATGTGAGGATACAATGAGAAGTCTGTGACTCAGAAGAGGGCCCTCATCTGACCATACTGGCACCCTATTCTTGAACTTGCAGCCTCTGGAACCGTGAGAAAAAAAACAAAAATTCCTGTTGTTTAGGAGCCACCCAACCTGCAGGATAATTTTACAGCAGCCCAAAAGGACAAAGAGAGTTTGGATGTGAGATTTTACTCCAAGAAAGATGGGAATCCATTGAAGGATTTTAACTGGTAACTTAGAAGAGAGAAAAGTTTCATAACACATCAGGTATTTTTATAAGAAAAAATTGTTTCATCTTCAGAAAGATCACTCTGGAAATACTGTGACTAGATTTCTGGAGAAGCGTGATGGCAGTCCTGGATATAGAAAGATGAGTTAGTAGTCCATTAATATAAGTCAAACATGAAAGTGGGTATAAAAAGTGTGAATTTGTGGCTGAGAGTTCTTTTCTTTAAGTACTTGAAAAATGTTATGTCAATGCTTCTGACTCCATAGTTTTAGACAAGAAATATGCTGTCATTGGAATTGGTGTTTCTCAATAAGTGATGCATTGTTTCTGCCTGTCCACTTTCGAGATTTTTTTTTGTCTCTACTTTTCAGAAGTTTAATTATGACATGTCTTGGCAAGGATTATCTTTCTGTTTTTCCTCTTTGGGTTTGTTCAGAATCTTGAATTTGTGTTTATGTCTTCTAAAAAATTGGGAACTTTTTAGTCATTATTTCTTTGAATACTTTGTCAGTCCTACGTGCTCTTTTTTTTCATTCTGGAACTTTGATGATATGAATGTTAGTGCTTTTGTTACTGTTTACAGATTCTTGAGATCCTGTTCTTTCTCCCATCTCTACCCCTCAGTCTATTTTTCTCTGTACATTTGGTACATTGTACTGATCTCTTCTAAGTTCATGATTCTATGCTTTGTAATCTCCACTCTACTCTTGAGCAAAGTTTTTTGATTGTTGTATTTTTCAGTTCTACTGTTCTCATTTGTTTTTATTCTTATAACTTCTAGTTCTTTGTTTAAATTTTCTATTTTTTCCCATTTCTGTCAAGGAACACATAATTGCTAATTGAAGCATTTATGTGACAGCCTATTTAAAATCCTTGTCTGATAATTTCAATAGATGTTTTATCTCAGTGTTGGTGTATGTTTATTGCCTTTTCTCATTTATTTTGTGATTTCCTGGTTCTTTGTGTCATGAGTATTTTTCAATTGTATTCTAAACATTGTGAGTTATTATATGACTCTGTATCCCATTTAATTGTATTATTACTTTTTAGAAGGAAGTCATCCTATTTGAGGTGTAGTATGAGGACTGGGGGGTTACGTACAGATTTCCATTGGGCCCTACTGTCAATACCCCAGCAAAAGTGGGCACTTACATTGTCTCACTGAAGACAGATCAAGTAGAAGTTCAGCTATCCTATTGGCCCTTCTGACACCTTCCCCCCCAAAGTGGGAACATTAATATCATTGTGTTGCCTTTTAGTAGGAGTGGAAGTTCATCTCCCCAGTACATTTCTTGGCACCAGGGGAGGGGAGAAGTGAAGTGTTTGCTGTCCTTCCTCCCACTTCATTCCTTCTTGTTGATGCCGGGTGTGGGTAGAGGGTCAGCTACCTGCTGGCCCCACTGACACCAGGGTAAGAGGAAGAGAACTGCCCACTAGCCCTGCTTGTGCCATCTCATTCTGTCTTACTGCCTCAGGATGGTTATGGGGATTCAGCACCCCACTGGGTGTCACTGACACCATGTGTTGGGGGTTAGTGGGGTGCCTACTCCCTCCAACCTGTAACATCCTATTCTTATCGATGTCAGGGAGAGACGGAGGCTAGGTCCCACCATTGGACCCCATGACTGTGTGAGGGCAGCCCAGTGTTAACTAGTCTGTCAGGCACCACCTTTGAAAGTCTCTTTGCTAATGCAAAGGGGTGGAGGCTCAGCTCACCACTGGACCACACTGAAACAGCCCTGGTGGCGAATCAGAGTGCTGCCTCTTCTGGAGGGCAGGAGTGGGGTGGTGTAGAAGATCAAATCCTAGCTTGGCCCAACTGAAACCACAGGACATAGGGGATGGGTGCAATATTCCACTGGCACTTGGCTCGAGTAGAGTGTATATTATTGCCCAAATGGTTTTTTGTCTTTAGCATCCCCTTTCCTCATACTTTGGCTAGGGGGAACGGGGGTTTTTTTGAAGCTTTTTTGTCTGTTGTTCTGTTGGTGGTTATTGATTGGGGGTTCCTGTAATACCCTCTCCAGGATGTATGGGAAGCAACAGGAAACACAGGGGACTCATCACCATGTTATTCCTCAAGTCCCAAAGTCCCTAGTTAAGTCTGCCTTCTCATCTCCACCTTTCAGTGTCTTCCCATGTTTGTTTGTTGTTATGTTCAGGGTTTTAGTTTTAAGTGGGGGAACCTGGGAGAAATGGGCTACTTCATCTTCTTGGAAGCAGAGGTCTGGAGGCCTATTGATGTTACAAAGTACTGCTGACTATAAATTAAAATTTGATGATATACACCTTGCCCTTTAAGAATTATTCTGCTAGATGATGTGGCTTCCCAAAGTTACTACAATTTGATTTTCACACTTTTAAAAGTCAAGTGTTTTGCTGGAGTTGAAATTTAAAGATAAGCAAGAGATGAGGCTAAGATGATCTATGTGGTAACAGATTAAAGTTGGAAACATCAACATACATTCATGTTTAGCTTAAATATTGCTTCATATTACCTTAATACACATGTTATGTAGAGAGATACTTATAGATATGTGCATATACATGGGTAATGTACACACATATTATCTCTTTGCTCTGTCAGCTGAGAAGATCTAGAAGCAATGACATCCGGGCAGCAATTAGCACACCCCACACCCAGATCCTGCTGTCTAATACTGTTCTCTACTAAAAAGACCTAGTTATCCTTGAAGAAATAGCTGATTCTAGGACTGGGGCAGTAAATATACAAGATTTATATACAAGACCATCTTATAATGTCAGAAAGTTAGGAAGTTCCAAAAAAATATATAGGATGGGGATACCTCAGAGTGGCACACGAGCCACTGAACTGAAAAGAGTTCACAAGGGTCAGAACTAGAGCAATTTGAGGAACAAAGTAACTAACGTAGAATTAGATTATAACCCAAAGTATAAAATAAAAATCCATGTGTTCTTCTGATATAAATAAATAATTGGATACATAAGTAAATGCAGGAGAATAGATAGATCTCCAGTGCAAAAGAATTCCAAATAGTTTATGTAGTACTCCATCTTAAGCATAACTCCCTATTCCTTAGCTGTGGGCTGAGCATATTGACTTCCTTTCAAAAAGTACAATATGGAAAAGGGAAAACAGTAATTTTACAATGGAGAAACCTGAAAAACACTACCTCAGCCTGGTGATCAAGGTCGACCTCAGCATTCATAATGCATATTGATACTTTGTATGCTTGATGTGATCTGACAAAATAACCCTTCTACTCTGTGGTCTTCCTCCCCAAAACACATAATCCCAATATTATCATGAAAAATGCATCAAACAAATTCTAGTAGTGGGCATCCTACGAAAACCTAACTACTCAAAATTGTCAAGGTCATCCAAGGAAAATCTGAGGAGCTATCAAACCCAAGAGGAGCCTAAGGAAACATGGCAACTAAATGTAATGTGATGTTTTGGATGAAATCCTGGAATAGAAAAAGGACATTAGGTAAAAACTAAGGAACTGGACTAAGGTATGGACTATAGTAAATGATAATGTATCAGTATTTGTTAATTGAATGTAACAATGTAACATACTAATATAAGTTGATCATCATAGAGGGAAATGGGTATAGTGTATATGGAAACACTTTATACTATCTTCTCAATTTTTCTGTAAAATTAAAACAGTTCTAAAAAATAAAGTCTATAAAAACATTGTGTTTTCTTGTTTTATGATCATGTGCCTGTATTTCCTAATAAATATGTAAATTTGCTTTACCTTCCTTGATACTGACATTAAAGAAAATACTAAGTTACTCTGAAAGAATTTGTAACTCCAATTCAACAAGCAATAATTATTGGTATTAACTTTTTGGAAGAACCCATGGAATAAATCAAAGCAAATCATCTTTAAAGGCTGAATTTCTTTTCAGTGTTTAATCTTTTATATGATTAATGCGTACCACAAGCATGATTCTGTTTCAAAGGGCAGAAAACATTGTAGGCAATGTCTAAAGTACAGTGAAATATTAATGCATGAGGCTATAACAACCTTAATGTATTTTATGTTTTCAAAATGATGAATTGTTATTTCAGTCAATAAAGTATTCACTTGTATACATTTCCTACCCACCTTTTCCCAAAACACCCACAAGGAAATGATACTATCATCTGATATTAGGTTCATCAATTTAAATTGGAGTTTTTGGTAGCTGTGGTTGCCAATGGTACTGGAATGTGTGATACTTTTACAAATCCTCTCCATGGCAAAATTGATCTTCACAAGGTAAATCACAGTAGGTGCCTAAAGCCAAATGACATATAGCTTTGTAGCTAGATTACCAAGCATTTTACTTAGAGGCACAATAGAATGTAGAAGAGGCCACTTCTCTTTCTGTCTTTTTCTGCTCAAAGGTCACTCACCACCTTACTTTTTATCAGCCATCTCAGAAGTTTTCCATAAATTTAGACTATATAATGTCACTTAATGTGAATGTAACTCAACATTCTGTTTTAGTACAGCTAATCTCACATTATTTTATTGGTGCTAAATATGTAAATCATCAGCAAATTTTTGTACTTAACTTTTTTTTTGATGTGGACCACTTTTTAAAGTCTTTATTGAATTTGTTACAATACTGCTTCTGTTTTATGTTTTGATTTTTTTGGCTGCGAGGCATGTGGGACCATAGCTCCCCGACTAGGGATTGAACTCACACCCCCTGCATTGGAAGGCGAAGTCTTAAACCACTGGACCGCCAGGGAAGTCCCTGTACTTAATTTTTTTTTTTTTTTTTTTTTGCGGTACGCAGGCCTCTCACTGTTGTGGCCTCTCTCGTTGCGGAGCACAGGTTCCGGACGTGCAGGCTCAGCGGCCATGGCTCACGGGCCCAGCCGCTCCGCGGCATGTGGGATCTTCCTGGACCGGGGCACGAACCTGTGTCCCCTGCATCGGCAGGCGGACTCTCAACCACTGCGCCACCAGGGAAGCCCATCCTGTACTTAACTTTTAAAAATAATTAAAATAAGCTATTCAACACATTTTTCCTTAAAAATAAGAAGCAATTCTTCTTAGGCTGGCCCTGGGCACATACATGACTTTGCCATTTTTTCCATGGACTATTTTCTTATCTGTTCTACTGTGTCACATTTGTTCTACCTTCTCAAAAAGAAGCATTTAAAAATTCATCTACGCATTCATACATTTATTAAATAAATCTATTGCACACCTACATACGGCACAGAGAAAAAGGTAGAAAACTAATCTGGGTTGCACAGAAAGTAATGAACTCAGTTAAAATTTTTGGTGAAAACAGGTGTTACTCAATCTACTGGAAATTACATTTCATTATGGAGACTCACAGACTCAAGGAAAACCAAGACCTAAATAATAATAAAGTAATAAAAGCACTAGCCATTTACTGAGTGCCTGCTTGTACCTGACTCTGAAACTCTAAAATCATTATGGATGTTTTGAGGATTGTCTGATATAATTGTAATCTCCATTTTACAGATGAAAATAACAAGGTTCAGAGACATTAGATTACTTGCCTAAAGTGAAGTGGCCCAGAAACTACAGAACTGGAAATTGAACCTTAGACTTCATAATGCCAAAGTCTGTGCTTTCAATCACAATGTGTGTGTGTGTGTGTGTGTGTGTGTGTGTGTGAGAGAGAGAGAGAGAGAGAGAGAGAGAGAGAGAGAGAGAGAGAGAGAGAGAGAGAGAGAGAATGTGTTTAATAGAGAACTTCTGAGAAATGGCAAGAAAACTGCCAGGTATCCATAAAACAATAATTTAGGAGCTTCTTACTATACAAGTAATTGTTAATCATATGGCTGAACAAAGGATCTCTCACGTTTGAACTAAGAAATCAAAAGCTTCCAGAAGTTGAGTCTAAATTTTACACTTACATAAGATACTTCATACAGAATGCTAAAGTATAATAACTAAAGAGCTCTGAAAATACTGGAAGCATTCATATTAGTATGATTTCATAATGTGGAAAATAGAGGATTTAAGAAATTGGAAGATGCAGCTGCAGACTCATTTGTTATCATTTCTGTGAAGGGCAAGATAAATGAATAAAATGAGAAAAATGAAAAAAGAATGGCTAGCAATTTTAGGTAGTTTGCTTAATCTCCATACTAGGAAAGACTAAGCAAAAAAATAAAATTCTCGAAATTTTATTTTGAAAGCACCTACAAGTGTGTATGGTCTTTTTATACCAAATAACTTGGAATTATGAACTGTCAAATAAGTCTAATCTTCTCTGATGATAAAATTGCTGACTTTAGTTGAAACTATGAAATGAAAAATGAGGTAATAATAAGAAATTCTTAAGAAAAGGAGTAGATAAAGACGCAGACCTCCTAGAGAACGGACTTGAGGTTATGGGGAGGGGGAAGGGTGAGCTGTGACAGGGCGAGAGAGAGTCATGGGCATATACACACTAACAAACGTAGTAGGGTAGATGGCTGGTGGGAGGCAGCCGCGTGGCACGGGGATGTTGGCTCGGTGCTTTGTGACGGCCTGGAGGGGTGGGATGGGGAGGGGGGGGGAGACGCGGGAGGGAGGACATGTGGGAACGTATGTTTATGTGTGACTGATTCACTTTGTTGTGGGGCAGGGGCTGGCACACCATTGTGGAGCAATTGTGCCCCGGTAGAGATGTTAAAAAAAAAAAAAAAAAAAGAGTAAGTCTTAAAAATTCTTTTTTGCATTTTTTTTGTTTTTGTTTTTTTTGGCAACTTTGTTGGAGTGTGGTTGCTTTGCAATGGTGTGCTGGTTTATGCTTTGTAGCAGGGTGAGTCAGCTATACATGTGTCCCCGTGTCTCTTCCCTCTTGCGTCTCCCTCCCTCCCATACCCCCGTCCCACCCCTCTGGGTGGTCGCGGGGCACCGGGCTGATTTCCCTGTCCTGTGCGGCTGCTTCCCACTAGCTATCTATTTTACATTTGGTAGTATATGGATCTCTAATCATTGTACTACCAAATAACATAGACTCTATTATATGCAAAATAAACTATGCTTGGCATGAGGGAAATAGACAAATACTGCACATCTTTAAACATGGGGTCAGGGAAAAGTTATAACAACAAGTAGTTAGAATTCAAAACAAATGAAGTGATTTTTATAAAATAGGTTGAAGGAAATGTCTGAGGGGCTGAAAAGAAGGTAGAGTTAAGAGAGATGGAATTTCCTGGAGGAGGTACCATTAAGTAGAATCTTGAATAATGACCTGGATTTCAAGTGTACAATATCTGCAAATATTGTAGAAATATTTCTGAAATTTTGGCTATATGAACATGGTTAAAAATCTAGTGGGTGGGGCTTCCCTGGTGGCGCAGTGGTTGGGGGTCTGCCTGCCGATGCAGGGGACGGGGGTTCGTGCCCTGGTCCGGGAGGATCCCACATGCCGCGGAGCGGCTGCGCCTGTGGGCCATGGCTGCTGGGCCTGCGCGTCCGGAGCCTGTGCTCCGCGGGGGGAGGGGCCACAACAGTGAGAGGCCCACGTACCGCAAAAAAAAAAAAAAAAAAAAAAAAATCTAGTGGGTGGTACAGACACTTTGGAAGACAGTTTGGCAGTTTCTTACACAACTGAATATACTCTTGCCACACAATCCAGCAATTGCACTGCTTGACCATTACCCAAAGAGTTGATAACTTATATCTACACAAAAATCTGTACATGAACGTTTATAGCAGCTTTATTCATAATTGCCAAAACTTGGAAGCAACCAAGATGCCCTATACTAGGTGAATAGATAAATAAATGGTGGTACATCCAAAAATGGAATCTTATTCAACACTGAAAAGAAATGAGCTATCAAGCCATGAAAATACATGGGGGAAACTTAAATGCATAGTACTAAGTGAAAGAAACAAATCTGAAAAAGCTGTATCATACTGTATGATTCCAACTATATGACATTGAGGGAAAGGTAAAACTGTACAGACAGTAAAAAGATCAGTGGTTGCCAGGGATGAGGGGAGGGATGAATAGGTGTAGCACAGAGTGTTTTTAGGGCAGTGAAAATATTCTTTATAATGCTATTATGTTGGATACATTATACATTTGTCCAAACCCATAGACTGTACAACACCAAGAGTAAACCATAATGCACACCACAGACTTTAGGTGATTATGATTTGTCAATGTAAATTCATCAATTGTAACAAATGTATCACTCTGGTGGGAAATGCTGATAATGGGGGAGGCTGTACATGTGTACCATTAGGGAATATATGGGAAATCTCTGTACCTGCCCCTCAATTTTACTGTGAACCTAAAACTGCTCTGAAAAATAAAGTTTCTTTTTTTTGTAAAAAAAAAATTCCTTACCACATGAAAAAAAAAAAAAAAAAAAAGAAAAGGAGTAGAAAAAACAAAATTTAAGAGTTATGTTAAAAAATATTTTGAAACAAATGTAAAATCCCCATTACTGGTACAGAGCTTTTAAAACTTTATTTTGGTTTTAAGTTTTAATAAATATTTATATGTTTACATAATTACTGTCATATGGAAGACACAGTTTTAGGTCAGCTTTCTTCATTCTTTCTTTATTAAGCATTACTCTATTTTGCTCCATCATCTTGTAATTATAATATAGTAACTGTGTAATTTTCTACTAAGTGGATATAATTTCCTAAACTGTTTTCTTATTGTTAACAATTAAAGGTGTTTCCAATTTTTTGTTATTACAAAGGACATGACAATGAGCATCTTTATATAATAATTTTCTGGATTATAAATTATTTATTGGCATAAGCTTCCAGGAGTAGAATTAATGTGTAAAAAGATATTAACATTTTTATCTTGCTAGACATTGCCGAATTACTTGTCAAAAGATGGAACCAAATTATATTGCAAAAATCTTTGCCAACAGAAGACATTATATATAATTTTTGATTTTGCTAAATTAATAAGTTGGAAACCTATATTCCATTTCTTTGAATTCTTTGATGACAGAGTGCTGCTGGAGGCTGGGAGGGCAGCCATGTCCGTGAAGGCTCCCCAGAGTTGGAGCGGGGAAGTGGAAAAAGGTAAAAAAAATACTAATTGTATTTTCCCTCGATTGTTATCCCTCACTCTTTTCTGCCTCTGTGTAACTTATACCCAGGTAGCTGGAGAAAAATCATGTGGCAGGGCAAATTGGTATTCCAATAAATTAATAATCACCAACTTCAAATGGATTTTCAAGACTGGAAATATTGCTCTGACTTACAGTAAGTTCTTTCTAATTCTCCTTAAGGACTATTTTCTTAGAAGCTTTACCTACCCTCCTCAAATTTTCCTCCATCCTCTCTACTTCCTTCACTCTGAGCTGGTGAGGTGCTTCATAACTCATTAAGAACATAGAAGTCAGTAAACAGTCCACTGCCAAATCCATTAATTCATTAGCATTTGCATTGATCTTTGTATTCCCTTTTACTACAGGAGGTAAAGTTAAAAGGCCATGTGCACTACAGATAGCATATCATTTTTCTCTCATCTTCTCAAGTACTTCACAGCACTGCATTTTCTACAACCCATCTACTCCTTATGAATGATTCTTGCCAAAATTCAACCTCATTCTAGACTAGTAACTCCAACTTAAAGTGTTAAAAACTATACATGTAACATGAAAGCCTCCCTCCTCCCCTAATCCCTGCATATATTCTTTAGCCAATTCATGTCTAAACTTTTCAAAATTGTTATCTTCATATATTGTTTCTATTTCCTCACGTCCCATTTACTCTATAATTTACATCCATCTGACTTCTCTCACCGTAATCTCTCTGCCCACTGTCCTGAAATTTTACTTATGAAGGTCACCAGCGATCTCCATGTCAGTATAGCCAATGAATAGTTTTTGTCCTATTTCTAGGCTCTTTCCTTCTAAAAAAGAAAAAGAAAAACAAAAACAAAAACCGTTTTTTTTCCTTTATGCTTTCACACTCTCATCATCTTCTGTCCTGGTATATTATACTGGCTTTCTGTGTTTAATCTGATTTCTAATATTCTATTAGTTTCCTTTATCTTCAGTGGAATAAACCACTATATGAAGGATTATTCTCAACAGTTAGTTCTCATAATAACAGTACTAGTAGCAGCAGTCAATACTTCTATAATGCTTATTATGTGCCAGACACTATTCTAAGACACTGTTTAAATACATATATATAGACACACACACACACACACACACACACACACACACACACACACATATATATAAGGTTTTCCTCCTCATAGGCCTATGAAATAAGCCTATTATTATACCCATATTACAAATGAGAAAACTGAGGCAATGAGAGGCCAAGGTCACATGATCAGTACTTGGTGAAGCCCCGCCTGAGTTAATGCTGGAACTTTAGAGTAGACAAGTTAAATAATGTCTCACAGATTGGCCTTAAAAGTGAGCAACATTTAATTAATGACTTGTGAAGTATCAGAAAAAAATGGAACATTTTAAACTGAATGGGATCTACTAAGTCATGTATCAGTAACTAAGAATGACTCTTATTGAATGAAATTATTTTTCATTATTCTTTTGAAAGAAAAATATTCTTGTGTTACTGTTTCAGTTTTTTTTTCATTCACATATTTATTCATTTATTAGACACACATTTCCTACACACCTTCTATGTGCCAGTGTCTGCTGCAAGCCTTGGAAGTTTCAGTGGTGAGCAAAAAATTACAAAGTCCTTGCTCTTAAGCAAATGTCCAGTGGTGGAGGAAGACAGTAAACATGTAAATAAATGTTGTACAGTGACAGAAATACGACTGGACAATGGGGTGGAGAGGCACTGAGGAGGCAGATCTCTTTGGTCAAGATAGTAGTGGTGGCGTTTGAACCGAGACCTTAACGATCAGAGGGAAATTGGTCTGGGTAGAAGGATTAGCCAATCTAAAGCTGGGAGAGCAAGAAGTAGAGCTTGTTGCATCTGAAGGACTGAAAAAGACAACTGTGCCTCGAACCCCATGAAGGTCAGGGAAAGATGCAGTAAGTGACCAGCGCACATGGTCCCTGTGAGCCTGGCTAAGTAGTTGAAAATTTAATCTCTTTACAACAGATAGCCTTTAGAGGTTAGAAGCAGTGCAATAATAGCGTCTGATTTGTGCTTTTTAAAAGACTACTTTGACTGTTGAGTGTCCTACAAAAGCAAAATACTTGTGTCTCTATGAAGTGCAGATAGTAAATTTTAAAGAGCCCAATGAGCTCATAAGCAGTTGGTTTACTAACTGTAATCATTTATCTTAATTAAACTTCATTAATATAAGCTTGGTGACCTTGGGGTCCTGGGACATATTAGATGAGGGAAACCCAACTATTTTCAAATAGTGTGATTTGAAAAATTCTCAAAATTGTTGGGGTTCAGGAAGATTTTTTTATTGCTGGGGCTGGATGGGAAGTTTAGAATAAGAAAAGAAAGTATGATGGCTGGCTTCCATCTATTCTCCCTTTCTGTGGGAGAAACAATGGTGGGGTGACTGCTGTTGACCCAATGCTTAAATTTCAGAGCTGGTTCAATCCAGTAAATATGTGCTGAACAACTATTATATGTTAGGCACCTAGCTGGAACTGGGAATATAAAGAGAATAATTAATAATAAAAGCAGGTATTACTAATAAGAGACAGGCACTGTGCTAATGCTTAACATGCACCATCTCAAGTTACATTAATTTACACACTAACCATATGGGATAGATGCATTTATTATACCATTTTCCGGGTGAGAAATCTGATCCCTTTAAGGGGCTTAAGTTACTTCTCCAAGGTTATACAGCTAGTTAAGGGCACAGGCAGTATTTGGACTCAGGTCTGGTATCAGCACCAATTCTCTTAGCCATTATGCTCTATAAGGACCTTACTTGAGAAGTTCAGGATTATACATATATGGGTACAACCAACCCTAAGACCATCTGGCAAAACCAGTTGCTTGAGAAGTCCTGGATTTATGTAAGATGCTCTTGGAATGGAGAAGATCGTGAAGGAGGGTCCCCAAAACACACTCTCTTTACTAAGGGGCAACAGAAGAGAGAAAGAATTAGCCTACAGCAGTATGATATTGAGGACCAAGAAACAGTGTTTCTCTCTTTTGTGAATAGTTATTAAATTATTTCCACTTCAAAATATCAGAAAGAAATCACAGAACTATGGACAGTTTGTGGAGCCACCCTATCTTAGCGTGAATCCTGGCAGGTGTAGAGTTCATAGTATGACCCTGGCACCTAAGTGTAGTTAAGTAAGCTTTCATTTTTCTTTAGCCTTAAAGCAAAGCAGCTTTCTGATAGGTATAATTTAAGAAAGTCTTCAAAGGAAATAGTTAAAGTCCACTATCTCAGAGAAAAGCAATTTTGCAAAAGATCTATCAGCAAAAGCAAGGCCAAACACACCAATTATTTAGTGAGACTTGTATTGTTATGTCATTGCTCATGTTGTTTCTTTATGCATTTACCTGGAAGAAGGCTTTTAATGTTCAACAATTCTCAAAGAGGTAAAGACCCACACTGATGTGTCAGAGCTTTGCCCTGGAATTAGATCAGTTTAGGTTTGGCTACTTACTAGAATTAGGTAACATTCTTAATCTTTCTGAGCCTGTTTCCTATCTGCAAATAGGGATAACACTATCTATTACAGAGGGATGTGGCTAAATTAAATGACACATGTAAGTGAAATATATCCTTCCAGACTGAGAACATACCTAGTAAATGTTAAGTGATCTGCAAATATTCTGCTTTCTTGAAATGGATGAAACCTGTTATCATGTTCTTAACCAATGGTCTAAATATCAAGACAATATTTAGTTAAAAGTTACATTTGTTC
Source organism: Leucopleurus acutus (assembly GCF_964270905.1). Classification (NCBI taxonomy): domain Eukaryota; kingdom Metazoa; phylum Chordata; class Mammalia; order Artiodactyla; family Delphinidae; genus Leucopleurus; species Leucopleurus acutus. The sequence continues at coordinate 22,104,593 of NC_139159.1, read as the reverse complement.
TTTCACTGACCATCTGCATTTTAACATATTCTAACATATTCTCCTTGATAAATTTTGTCAATATTAGTAACATTTGTCATTTAAGCTATTACTTTTCATATGTTTAAAATATTTCAATGTGATATAAGTCATTACTCAAAGGGATGCCTAGCTGGCTTTGTCAAAGATTTATTTTAAGTAAAAATAAAAGACACATTTTTCATTTTCACCAAGTTTTATTGAACAGTGTATTCATTAACTGTATGAACTTTCTGGCCAACCCAATACAGTAGCCAAGACATGGAAACAACCTCAGTGTTTTTTTGTGGATGAATGGATGAAGAAAATGGGGTGCATATAACCTACTATTATTCAGCCATGATAAAGAAGGAAATCTGGCTATTTGTGACCACATGGGTGGATTTGGGGGGCATTATGCTAAATGAAATGTCAGACAGAGAAAGAGAAATACTTTATGATCTCATATGTGAAATCTAAAATACTGAACTCATGATAGAAAGAATGGAATGATGGTTGCCAGAGCTGGGGGTTGGAGATGAGGAAAATGAGTGAAGATGATCAAAAGATAAAAACTTCTAGTTATAAGATAAGTGAGTAATGGTGATGTAATGTATAGCTTGGTCACTACAGTTAACAATACTGTACTTTATGTTTGAAAGTTGCTAAGAGAGTAGATCTTGAAAGTTCTCATCACAAAAATAAAATTTGTAATTATGTGAATTAAGGTTAACTAAACTTATTGTGGTAATCATTTCACACTATATATATGTATCAATCATCACATTGTACACCTTGGACAGATACAATATTATATATCAATTAACCCTCAATAAAACTGGAAAAAATTCATTTGTATTTTAGCATAAATATATCACATTGGGTTTCTTGACAAGATTAATAATAACTATAAATAAAAGGAAATAAGATATTGTTGTTGCTGTTGTTTGCTTTTCCAGAGTGCAAAACACTAAAAAGGGGGGAGGTGAGTATGGGCTTGCCAATGCTGCTCCCTGGGCCCTAATGCTGTGATACAGACATTTAGTCCAGATCTGAAAGAGAACTTGAGTCATTTCAACAAATCTGCAAAACAGTCAGGTTCAAACATGAAGAGATGAATAGATATCAGTAAATTCTTTTTCACACTGCAAGAAATCTGCCTTCAGCTTTCGGCAAAACCTCAGTTTTTGGGTTATGAGAGTAACAGTTCTTAAGCAACCAGTACGATGCTTACACCAGTGCTTTCTCCCCACGATGAATAAGTTTTCAGTCTCCCCACCAGTGCTCATCCCTTCTCCCCTTAATGTCTTGGCCAACATTCAACAATCAGCCCAGAAAACTCTTTTCCAGTTTCATTGCCTGTACATGACCACGTTATTTCAGTCACCTTGGCACATTTATATTACCTACTTCCTAAGGTAGGTATTATATATATGAGATTTTAAATAAAAGAATGCCTGTACTTAATGCTCAACTCCTAGCACAATATGAATATTCCATAACTGCTGACTAGCATTATTATTATATCATTTACATTAAAACTAATCTGTACTTTCTTTCACACACCCATGTTCTTTGTCCCCAACTGGGGTAAAGGAAATAAATGAACGTTTATTGATTATCTACAGTGAGAGTATAGAATGCAGTGTAGGCTATAGAATTAGTGGTGTTCAAGCCTGAAACTGACCTGGATTTGAATTCCAGACCTCTCACTTACTTAGACTTTACTACGCCTCAGTTCCCTTACTGATAATTAGAGATAATAGACATTTCAGGGACCATGGTAAGGATTAAAAATATTATAATGTTTGGATCCATAAAGGGCATTCATTACCTCATTTAATGTAAACTGTTAGATAATCTGATTGAGTTTTGAGAATCTGATAACGGCTCTGCATCCTTTTGCTAAAAATATTTAGATAGGTAGATAACTATTCATAGCATTTTGCATATAATTCCAGGGCTTTGCTAATATGAAAATCAATTAAAGGTTTTAGTTGGCACAAAGAACTCAAAGAAATTGTTATGGTGCAAGAATTATAATTCTTCTTGAAATATAGACTATCATCCTGGAGAAGAAAGAACAACATTTTAATGTGGTCAAATTTGAGTCAAAACTATGCACTTCCATAATGGTGTTTCTACCAGGTCTTGATTTGACTGGGATTGAAATTTCTGACAATACTGTCCCCATCACAGATTTGAAAACCTGGCAGACAATCAAGTGCAACCTATAGTTAAAGGTCGCTCATCTAAAAAAGTGGGTATGTTAACTACCATTCTGACAAGAGCATTATGAAGATTAAGAAAAAGCACAGATAAACTCTCCTAACACCTGACAGCCAAGTAATACATCTTTCAGCTCTTTCAATTCTTTTCCCTTCTTACCTTACTTATTTCCTTCCCTGCTCTGAGTTCTCACTGTGTTTCATGTCCCACAACGCTGAAGTCATTGTAATGCTTTTACTCAGAAATCTCATTTAACATTTAGCATAGTAAATAAGAAAGCCTAAGAAGTGATTCACGTAAACTGCCATTATTACATCATTCTGGTAACCTGATTTGTCCAGAAGTGTAACTATGTGATTCTCCTTTACTTCTAGTTGCTCACCATTCATGGGCACAAATTGAGTGTATATCAGATATATTAAATTCCTGGAAAATTATCTGTGGCGTGATTTGGGGTTCTATTTGTGTACTACAGCTTTCCTAAAACTAAACTATTATCATTTCTACCTCTCTTCTGTCTGAAAATCCTCAAAACATAATTTCTAATTAATAGTTATACTAATTGGCATTATAGTCATTCTTTTTTGCTTTTTCTCTGATTATATCCTCTGACTTTTAAGTCAATCAAATGGGTTCTTTACATATGAGGAAGTTCAAAGAGGAAAATAGGATGAGTAGGGTAAGAAGACATTCACACATAGAATTAGTGGAAGCCTTAGCAGTAACAAAACTAGTGAAATTAGAGCTAATTAATTAGCAGTCAGGAAAATTTTGTCATGTGCTGTCATTAATTGGTCAACGAGGGTAATTAGGCTTACAAACAATAGAAAGCAGAGTGGAAAATCTATTGGTTCTGCCAGCTTCTCCGGCTTGTTATCAGCACAATTTTCTCCTAGTTTATGAAACAATAACAGTTCGCTATTAGAATTTAAATGCCATCAATATAAGATATGGAGATATGTGAAGCCTACTACACTTTCTTCGTAAACTAGTACTATAGCATCATAAATTTCACAGTAGAATGATTTAGTTGAAAGATAAAATTCATGCAGAGTACACTATTTGTTTAAACTTCAAAAAAAATCAAAAAGGATTGCTATATCTTGGCACACTCTTCTTTGTAGAATACGTTAGAGCCGGCCTTTTTTTGATTAAGAGCTACTGTTCTGTAGAGAACACTTTTTTCATATTCATAATCATCAGGCAAATCAAGGATCTGACTTCCTTAGAATCAATGTTTTTTTCCTCACTTCTTAACAAAGAACAGAGCAGCTGATAAGAAAACTAAAATACCTCTTTTTTATTGATGTATAGATGATTTACGATATTATATTAGTTTCAGGTGTACAATATAGTGATTCAATATTTTTATAGATTATACTACATTTAATTATTATAAAATGATGGCTATATTTCCCTGTGCTGAACAATAAAATCCCTCTTCTGTTAAAAAAATAGCAAATGATGGAATGTTAGAAAATTAATTTATTTCCCATGAATAATGATCAATAACTATGGGACACTGGCCCATGGAAGATAAGAGGCTTCTTTTTCCATGTGATTCTGAATACAAAATGTATCCATATTCAGGAATCGTTTTCAAAGTGAATTTTTTTTGGTACCTTAATAATCATAATGGGTACTAAGATCAATTTGTTTTAACACTTATGTAGATAAGTGTTAAATATAAAATGGTAAAACGTAGGGTCTTTTCACTTTTTAATTTTAACTCTGTATATGAGACAAAGAAAACTAACCGCTTTCTATCATACTGTAGTTTTTGCTCAACTACTACTACCAAAATTCTTGAAAGATAGTATTACCTGTTTGTGTCCTTTCAGAACAACCCCCTTGCATACCAGTGCCATAAAAAAATCAATAGCCTTGAGAGACCGTTCAAGGAAATCATTGTTATTGATTCATCCCTCAAATATGACCTAATTTAGCAACAAAATGATGCTGAAGTTTATTGTTTCTTCTCAGTGAATTAATAACTCTGGAAGATTTAAATGTATTTTCCTACATGACAGAGATGGCTTCTATACACATACACAATGGACACATACACACAAATAACATCCTGATATCCATTTTACATCTGTAATTCCACTCTGAATTCTCCCTGCCATTAACCAACTCAAATCCACATTATTCAACTCCTTTCCCTTGCTGGATGGATTGGGTTCAGGAAACAGGGAGCAATTTTAATGTCCTCTTTAGTAAACCTACACCCTATTTATGAACTAAGAAGAAATAGCTTTGGTTTCTATTTTCTGGTATCTTGAGCCTTTCATATGATTGCATCTCTCCAACTATATAGCTTGCAGAATTAGTATTATGATTAGAGATGCAGAAAAATTTTGATGCCTAAAAATGTCTTCTCACCTACTAACTCATGGTTGGCACTCAACTCTCATCCCTTTATCTCTGAATCTCATCCCGTTACCTTAAATCTTTTTTTCCCATTAAAATTCAAATACTGTTTGTGCTTTAAGATCGTAGTCATTTTTACCTCAGCCTGAATGATCCAAAAGCAAGTTTTGATGATGTGAAAGAGGGAAGAGAACTTGAGGGCATAAGTGTTCTGCAGAGGGTATTAGGGAATAGAGAACACAGAGCAATAAATAGACTCACAGGGGAAACTCAGAAAGTGGAGCTTGATGAAACAAGCAAACATCACGGTTTTGCTAAGGTCTATTATAATTAGTTGTTATTCGTGTGTAAAAGTTTGCCTAAAAAGCATAACCTATGAGTGATGTGTGTCCCTGCAGATTACGGATGTATAATATAATTCAAACAGTGCAAGGAACACACAGATTACCACATGGCCTCAACCATGCTCCATTTTGTAGTCTGCCCACTTTGAGCATCAGAAAATGGATTGTAGAAATCTGGTTCATCTTATTTTAAACTTCTCATTCCCCAAATTTGAAATAGTATTTATTTAAAAACTAGGCTCTTTAAAAAGATCTCAAAAACCCTATAAAGTATTCATTGAAAAGAACCTAACATTTACTACTGTAGTACATTATGTACAATTTATTGACTATTTCTCCTGAATATACATTTATGTATTTCATAATCTACCATTTATATTAAGTATAACTATAATATGATTCTGGTGCCAACCTTGACAAAGCTGGGGAAATCCTTTGCTACAAAAATATGTCTCTGCCTTATATGTTTGTTTCAGTATTAATTTCCACATTTGCCAGCAAGATACTTTTCATCCTACTAAACTAATAGGCCACTTAGTTGAATACTGGATAAAATACAAATTGCAGAGAATTCTCCATTTCTGTTTATAATTTTAAAAGTTTCAACTAAAAGTGCAAAGCTTTTATCAATTTCTGTAACTTGCTCTCTTCCTAAACCTACTTGCTTCTTACATCAATATTTAAGTTTCTGGTTTTAAATAACTGTGACTCTCCTTTAATGTGTCCTCTGTTAAAGGCTTTCTCTCCCTTTAGAATTGTTAGTAGGAGAAGTGGTATTTTTGTGGGAAGAAAACAGCATCTTCTCTGCTACTCAGCCTTCAGGACTATAGAGCAACATCCTCAGATGTATAATCAAAAACCTGGCCTGGCATCAACTAGTGGGATTAAAAACCACTTTTTCAATTCCTTGCAATTAAAATATTTACATCAACTTCTCTTTGTTTTAACGATACCATATAGAACCCAGTGTGGGTGTAGCTCATGATTCTGCTTCTCTGACTCATGATCTTAGACTTCTTGCTTCCAACTTCCTGATGAATGTGCCCTTTAGCAATTGCTGGGGGCCAGGTTTGTTTACTGCTACCGGTTTCCAACAGTTCAATGCCCTGAGGCATCTCTTGAAAGTATTTCTTTGCTACAAAGTATTTCTCTCCCCTGCCCTCACCCCACTCTCGGGTTCTGTTGCTTATTTAAGGTTTGCATCTGTAAATAGTCCTTTGGGTTTGTTTCCTTGGTGGACTGGCTGTCTTCCAAGATTTTGTTGTTAATCTTGTCAGACATTTTAAAGATGACCTTTTGGTGTTGTTATAAAACTTCTCAAGAAAAGGAAAACAGAAGTGCTCATCTAACCCTCTTCTAAAGACTATGCAAAAAAGCCAGTTGTTTTAAAACATTATGGCTGGTGATATAAATGGCTGCAGCATATTATATCTGCACCTGCATGTTTTTAACTTCCAGAAACTAAAAATCAGCTCTGCAACATGCAATCAGACATGAAGAAAAAAACAAACAAACAAAAAGCCAGTATTGAAAATTTTCTGCATGATATGTGAATGTATTGGCCAACAAGCCTGCTAATTCTAATATTTACATAAAGACAGTAATCAAATAACCAATGCAGTAAAACAAACAATTCTTCTATGAGAAAAAAGAGTGATGCTACTTAGAGTTGATGGACATGAACTTTAGGAAGTTTAGAGCTGAAAATAATCTTGGAGGCCTCCTTTTATAGATGAGGAATATGAGGTCTATGGTGGTTAAGTGAATTGTCCAAGCCAGAGATGGGACTAGGGTCAAAGTTGAGGTCTTCTGCCAGGGTGTTGAGCTTACTCTTTGAACTTGCTGGGTGTTTACATATTGCATCAAGAGAGCCCATACGTACTGGATTTTCTTCCATTTACTAATAGAAGTAAGTTAGTGCCTTTACAGTTACTGTAGTATAAAATCAGCCCATTCAGTCAAACTAGTCAAAAATTAGTCAATCTAGGAGTCCCAAAGCGACAATGCTTTATAGGCTTTTTCTTTTCTTCTTTTATTTCCACTGGAAATGGGAATTAGATAATGCATGTTTGTGTGTGTGTGTGTGTGTGTGTGTGTGTGTGTGTGTGTATATATATACACTTATATCTTGTTCAAATTTAAAAGAATGCAATTTTTTATAGTCTAATTATGTATGACATAAAAATAGAACATGTTGTTAATCAAATATATTTGTACTATTTATTTTTGTAAGTAACTTCCTTTCTTTATCTATCTATACAGTTTTAAAGATAATGGGACGACACAGAAATATTATTCATTTTCAAGCTAACACTGATAAACAATGTTTTGTAAGTGCCCTAAATTATGTAAAGACTAAAAGTTCCATTGTTCTATCTATGGAAAGTGGTTGATGTTTAGCTATGAAATAATGTATCAATCTCAGGAAACAATTCTTAGGTTAAAAAACTCATTTTCCCCATGATGTCTTTTCACAAAGATTTAATTCAAAGAATTTGCCTTTGTAAGATCTCGATCACTTTTCACCATTGTTCCCATGCATGTTCCTGTTAAGGGTGCCTGATTCTGTTGCTAAGCAACCTTGCAGTCTTGTTGGGGCATGATGATGAACTAATAATTATTTTAAATATGTCTGTTTGGATAGGGTCTTTTTAAGAATATTGTGATACTTTTGTCTAAGAGGCTGTGTAAGAGGGTTCTTCATTTCAACTTACAGTTCTACAGGAATATAAGTGATAGCATGATGTTTTCCAGAAGAGTTGGAAGAATGCCAAGAGTACACTAGAAAAGCACTAGGTCTTACTTCCTCCCGGTATGCTTTTTTTCTAGAAAAGGGTAAAAATCAGTCAGCTGACAAGCCAAGAAATTTACCAAAGGATTTCAAAGAAATATGAGGCACATCAATATTCCTTTTATTGATTAGATTAAATTATTATTTTTTTCCTTCTCATCCCAAATTCTTAAGAAAAATTGTCAAGCCATATTATGTTGAAAAATAAGTCCCATGTAAGCGAGACATGGGTATTTGAATTTTATCAGGCTTCCAGATAAAACTAAATTGTTGATTAAATCCTCTCCATCCTGCTTGCTCTTGTCCCAGACATCCCTCTCCAGTTCAGGAATATCCTCCTTTAAATAGCTTATTTAACCATATGGGACTGATGCCAGTGGCCTTAATATTTTCTGTACGGTATACTGGGATATATAAGGGGACTACCATCATATCTTTAGCATGTAGTGAGATTTAGTAAATAGCATTCCCAGTGTGTATCTGGAAAAACAAAAAGGTTGTTCCTTTAAACAATCTTCTTTGGTGATAAAGCAAAGAATCAAAGGTATTTCATTACTAAAGAATCAGAGAATGTCCTAGCTCTAAGACAAGAGCACTTCTAATGTCATCTCAATATCCATCCAATCCAGAAGCAGAGCTGATGGTGCTACCAAGAGACAGAGCCTCCTTGTGGTGACACCACCTTCAAAAGTTTTGGAAGGTACCCCCAAACATCACCAGTTTTCTTTACAACCTTGCTTGTCTCTAGTATTTAAAGATACATCTGATACTTATTGATTCTATTTATATTTTGAGGGTGATCCCTTCTTAGGGATATCATCTCATATGCAAAGTTAAAAGTATTGATCATTGTTCTCTCCTAAACTTAAACTATTATAATTTATGTTTAAGGCAGCCAAGTTTAATAGCTTTATGACTTGGGGCCATAAAGGTGAGTGTTTAAATCTTGGTTCACTGTTTTGTAGGTGGTATATGGCCACTCCAGGTATCAGTTTTCTTACTTATAAAATAGGGTTTGCAGTGCTTTCTTCACAGATAAAGGATTAAATTTGATATGCTAACATAATGTCTACCATACAGTGTACATTAAATGTGAGCCCTCTTTCCTATCTCCACTGGGTGTGGCCAACTTCTAGTTTTCTAGGATTTACTAGAAAATTTCATACCTTCTAGGAATATATGGCTTCTGATCATATTCCCTTACCATCTTCATTTTACTAAACTAAAGGCTCTTAATTTTTTTGTAATTCCCACATTCTTATTTCCTATCTCAGCTACTTTTCTGTTAATTTTTTAGAATTCAGTTTATTTTAGCAGGCATTAATTGAGGTAAGGAATTACGGTAGGTCCTGTGGTTACAAATGTAAACAGGATCTCTGTTTTCAGGTACCTTATAGTCTAGTGTCAAGAGTAGTAAACAGACAAAAAATTGCAATTTGACCTGATAAATTCTGTGATATTGGTAAGCCTGTGACAACACAAGTGAAATATCTAAATCAGATTAGGGAGGATGGGAGATTAAAGGTAAAGGAACTTGCTGTACTTGTAGGCTTTTCTCTAGAGTTGGCAAACATCTGTACCTGCGTTCAAGGTTTAGATTGACCAAGACAGCCTTAACATTCCTTTCAGCTTAATAAAACTTTAGACAGGTTTCTTCCTGACTTATAGGCCCTTGACCTCCCCTTATTTAGAACATTTACTCTAAAAAACATGCAAATTCTTTTTTCACCCCTTTGACACGTAAATCTTCTTCTAGTAATCTTGCCAGATTTACAACCCAGGAATGTCTTTCTCAAGGACATGGGAGCCATTTTTCGAAATGCAATCATCAAGAAAGATAGCATCACATTCTCTGTGGGAGGGCAAGAGTCTAACTTCAATAAATGCTGATTAGCAAACACAGATGGCCTAATCACATTAACCAGTCTCCTAATGTCCTCCAGTACCAGTCCACTAGCTCGCTCCAGAATTGATAAACTCTCCCACCTTTTGTTTCAGCAGAGTTTAGTCCAATCTCTCTCTCCAATTGCAATAGTTTTGAATAAACTTTCCTTTGCCTGTTTAAGTCTGTCCTTGGACAGGATGCATCCAGGTTTTGTACAAGGGAAAAAAACTGATTTTTGCCCAATAATCTACTCACTGATGCCTGGCACTTGGTCAACTTTTGTAATTGCTGATTAAAATAAGTCCATCATGTCAATGTCTAGGGGGAAATGTTTTCAATGGCTCTAAACACTTTGAGCAGTGATAAATGAAACCTCTAAGTTCACCATCTTCTAATTGGAACTAGAATTATTTTTCCAAAAATATATTTCTTTACACTTATGCACAAAATGACCCTTTGCCTCAAAGAGACTGTGAGTAGGCTCAAGTATCCATTCGTCCTAAAAGCTTTATACTCATTCTTTTGGTATTTCAATTATCTCAAGTGTTCAGAATCATGAATAAAGTTGGGAGCAATTCATGAGGATGTTAATCAACTATAAATTACTCAACAAGGTCTCCCCTTATTATACTCTCCATGAAGCTCTCTAGAGGATCAGCTCAGGTACTGGCCTCATGCGCAGTCAAGATTGAGAGAGGATTTCAAATAATTGATGGTTTTAGCCAAAATTTTGAATTCTAAAAATGGATGGAAATTTGGAAATTCTAAATCAATCATAGCAAATTACAAATTATCATCAAGAAAGACTGCATAATAAAAATTTCTAAAGGTTACTGTAGAAATTAAGCTTAAATTCAAGTTTAATTCTAAGGTAAATAAAAATATGTATTCCATTTTCATTTTTTTATTATAAAATTTATAAAACCAGATTTTTCCTTCTAATGTGTGCATTTGGTGTACTTGCTTTTTCTCTCCAAAAAAAGTTTCACTAACTTAAGGACATATACAACATATGGCACCTTAGAATTAAGGAAATATGGGAGAATGATTTTGATTACCTCCTCATGCTACATGAAAATTCATTACTTCAAACTTTCTTGGACAGTTTTTAAAAAGATGCCAGTTATCTAACTCATACAAACACCCATATACATATGTACATCTCTCTTGTTGGGGAACAGACTTATATTAGTGTAAATAAGTGGTAATTAAAGTTGATGTGTTCATTTTATATAGTTATCATTTAAGACATAGTAGAAATTGGTTTGAACATGATATATACCTTTTTAAAATATATTAGAGACTTATATAAGCACCTCACAGTGCCTATATTTGTCCATTATGAGGTTTAGAATATACTTTACTACTTAAATGAGTTGAGTATGATATTTTATAATTATACCTTTGCTTTTATCATATATTGTGGATGTAGAGTCTTTGGTCAGAAACATACCCTCTATATTATAAAATCATCATTATAGAAAAATGCAGTATTCTTTTAATATATAATTTAACATGAAACTAGGACAGATTTTCAGCAAAAGAAGGGAGCTGCATATATTTGGCTTTTACTGGCAAGCCTGTTTCTGCCCAGTAATTACCCAGTCTTTACATACATGTTACAGTTCAGGGCTTTTAAGGAAATCCAGCTTTCTTTGCTCTCTGATATTTCTTCTCACAAAATACTTAGCAAACACATAGCTATTAGCTCCATATGAAGTGGTTGTATACATCAGGTATTTTTCACAAGCCCACTTAACCAAGGTACTAAGTAATTTGACTAGAATCCAAACCAAATCAGTTGAAGAGCTAAGTGTGCAAAAAATCCTGTAACACACTAGATTCCAGTGAGCCACAGTTTTATTAACACTGCATTACTTAGCAAACTCAGATGGGGTCTTTGGGTCTTTATGTTGAGTTTCTTTAATTGGCAAATACTTAAGAGCACACTTTATTTATTTATTTATTAAAGAATCATCATTTTTTAAAAATTTATTTATTTTTGGCTGCGTTGGGTCTTCGTTGCTGCACGCGGACTTTCTCTAGTTGCAGGGAGCAGGGGCTACCCTTCGTTGCGGCGCGCGGTGCCTTCTCTTGTTGCAGAGCACCAGCTCTAGGCGCGCAAGCTTCAGTAGTTATGGCACATGGGCTCAGTAGTTGTGGCTTGCGGGCTCTAGAGCGCAGGCTCAGTAGTTGTGGCACACGGGCTTAGTTGCTCTGCGGCATGTGGGATCCTCCCGGACCAGGGCTTGAACCCGTGTCCCCTGCATTGGCAGGCGGATTCTTAACCACTGCGCTACCAGGGAAGTCCATAAAAGCACATTTTAAATGCAGTTACACAATGAGATCATGATAAGAAATGCTATAGGAATATAGGCATAGAAAAAAAAATAATAAATCATCACTCACATATACCCTGAGCATTTTCTGCTGAAGAGAGAAACTGAACTCCATAATGAGGGTACAAATATATTACATGCTTCTGATAGTAAGTTCTTATCACTTGAGAAATATCATTAAACATTATATCTGTGCAGCTTAATCCTTTCTTAACTTGAAATATACCTTTAGAAATAATACTTTAACAGTTTGAGAAAATTCAGCTATTACATAGCTATTTATCTAAATATTTATGTGAGATAATTATGAAAGCATTCTATTAATAATTTTATGAAGACATTGTAATAACAATTTAGTCTTAGAATTTTAGAAAAAAAAACAGACCAATAAAGGTACTTCTTCTGGTTCAAATTGTACAAATGAAAATTCTGAAGCTAAGTAAATTGGGCAAAGTATGTTGCTATTTCATAAGTTAATGAAAGTAAATTTATTTATTAAATTGTTATTTATTTATATTCTCATGGGTTTATAACACATAAGTTTCATGTGTATATTATATTTTGACATTTATATACACTACGGTGTGCTCACCACCAAAAGGTTAGTTGTCATCTGTCATCATATTGTTGACCCCCTTTACTCATCTTGCCCTCCCTCCACCCCCTTCTCCTCTGGTAACCACTACTCTGTTCTCTGTATCTATTTGTTTCAGTTTGGTTTGTTCATTCATTTTGTTTTGCTTGTTTTTATATGCCACATATGAGTTAAATCATATGGTATTGGTCTTTCTCCATCTGATCTATTTCACTTAACATAATACCCACAAGGTCCATCCATGTTGTCCCAAATGCCAAGATTTCATCTTTTTATGGCTATTATTCCATTGTAAGTGTGTGTGTATCTTCTTTATCCATTCAGCCATCAGTGGACACTTAGGTTGTCTCCATATCTTGTCTGTTCTAAATAATGCTGTGATGAACACAGGGGTGCATATATCTTTTCAGATTAGTGTTTTTGTATTCCTTGGATAAATACCCACAAGGGGAATAGCTAGATCATACGATAGTTCTAGTCTTAATTTTTTGAGGTATCTCCATGTCATTTAACATAGTGGCTGCACTAATTTACATTCCCACCAAAAGTGCACAAGGGTTCCCTTTTCTTCACTTCCTCTCCAACACTTGTTATTTCTTGTCTTTTTGATAACAGCCATTCTAATGGGTGTGAAGTGATATCTCCCTGTGGTTTTGCTTTACATTTCCCTGATAATTAGTGATGTTGAACATTTTTCACGTGCTTGTTGGCCATCTACATACCTTCTTTGAAGAAATATCTATTCAGTTTCTCTGCTCATTTTTTTATTGGATTGTTAGCTTTTTTGTTGTTGAGTTGCATGAATTCTTTATATATTTTGGATATTAAATACATGATTTGCAAATATCTTCTCCCATTTGGTAGGTTTTCATTTTGTTGATGTTTCCTTTGTTGTACAGAAGCTTTTTAGTATGATAATAGTCCCATTTGTTTAGTTATGCTTTTGTTTCCTTGCCTGAGGAGACATATGCAGAAAGATATTGCTAAAACCAAAGTCAAAGAGAATACTGCCTATGTTTTCTTCTAGGAGTTTTATTGTTTCAGGTCCTACATTGGAGTCTCTAATCCATTTTGAGTTGATATCTATGTATGGTATAAGACAGTGGTCTAGTTTCATTCTTTTGCATGTGGCTATCCAGAGAAACTAAATTTAGATGCTCTCCATCCTTTCATCACATTTTAAACCCATTCAGATTAATCTGCAAAACTTCATCAAGAGGTTTGAAGGTAGAGAACTTTTTACTGTCTAGCTGATTTTTAAGAGTGATTAGGGCAGAGTTATAAATCAAATTACTGCAAAAAACGTTCTGGCTAGTCCATGTCAGTCACTTTCCTAAATTTCAAGGTTATTGATTGCTCAACATATTTTATGACTTTAAATTTGAAAGCCTCAAATTAGCAACAAGTTTTCATATGATTCAAAGCAGTAGGGGTTTTACAGAAGGATTCTGTTAAATTAACATTTTCCTCATTTGAAACACAGATGATTAAGATACATATTAATTTATTCAGAAAAGTCATACATTTTTCCGATGGAAAAAGTCTTCCCTTCTGTGCTCCCTAGGGCTATTTGTGTGAAAAATTTAACAAATATTGGTTCAACTCTTTTTTTTTTTTCTGATTCAAAACTTCAGCATTAGGGATGATTAGTTGGATGGCTAACGAGACAGTAATCTCCTCAAACATTTTTTAACCCACTTGTACATTCTACATGAAGCAGCAGCTCAGTAAATGTTGAATGAATGAGTGGACAGATCCCACTTACACAGAAGACTGAATTCTTCTTTAAGAATCTGAGGTTTAATTTTGTGGTCAAATGTTCAGAAATGTAAATAGAACTCAAAGTTCCCTTTGACTTATAACGTGACTTCTGTCCTCAGCAGATGGTTAAAACGGTTAGTTCTACCAGTGGCTTCAGAAAACATACAAAAGGTGTTAGCAGAACCATGATATTTATGGTATATATTTGATTGTTTCAAGAACTGAGTGAACAGGTATTACTTGTAAGGGCAATCAGGTGCCAGGTTCAATGATAAGGCCTGAACTGCAGGGGTTTCACACTCAGCCCTGCTACTTGCTAATTCTGGCTTAACTCATGCTTCCTGATGCTGCCACACAGCTCCTTATTTTGAGGTAATAGGTGATTTGACTATGCTTTTTTGTTTGTTTGTTTTTCTAATGTTACACAGAAAGCTAGAGTCAAAAATTTGTGTGTAGTCTGAGAATGACACTTTGGATATATTGCTATTTATGATAAGTCCAGATTTACATGTTTACCTCGAACTGGAAAAAAATTGCTAACTAGGATTTCCCCTGTAAAAGTAATTACTGACAATGTCTTCCTCCTTAACCACATGGACCTATATCAAGGCTGCTTATTTGTGCAAGATACCAAAGTTGTTACCGCAGGACTATGCTATCAGAAGCAGATTTTCTGCCAGTGGGCTGGGCCAGCTTTTGCAAACTACAGGAAACCTGTGTTCATAAAAGAACCTAAGGGACACTCCTGATCTAAACTCAAACAGAATGGGGTTAATACATAAATCCTTGCAGGAAGTTTGGACACTGAAAAGATCTGTCACTTAGGATGGCGATTCAGCTTAACAAATGAGGCAATGAGACTTATAGAATATGCCCTTTCCAAGGAAAAAGTTACAATGATTTCCATTGATACTATCAGTATTTCCACAGTCCTCTGTTTCCAGGAGGTTATATATAGTATCACAGAACAACCCTGAGAACAGATAATCAAGCCTTTATAAAGAATCAGAGAAATATATTAAATGTCTCTTAACAAGGAGAATTGAACTTTTTTACTTATAATAACCATTATTATCATTATAGAATTATTATATTGTTCTTAATATTTTATTATTAAATAAATAATTATTATCTGCAGGGAAGGCAGATTGGCATCACATAAGTGTTATGTCACTGAAAACTAATCAATACACACACACACAAAAAATGTGCTAAGGATACCCTAGGGAGTCTCACTTCTGATCTCAAGGTTATGCCAGTTTATCCCAATTTCTCAACAAAACTCTTTATCAAACTTATTGTATCTTATCCCTCACTATATTGGAACTGTTTCAAAAGGGATTTTGTTAGTCATTTTCCTTAAAAAAAAAGAGAAATCCAAGTCATGCTTTTTCTATGAAATCTTTGGAGGTTGCTATGACAAGGTTATTTGTAGCTCAGCCCACAATTCATATTCTTCAGCTTCTACCCAAAGTAACCTGGTTCTGCTTGCTAGGTATCATCTTCTAAGACTCCAAGAGATATTGCCAAAGTTTTCTCCAGAGACTGGGATGGGAAAAATGATGGCATTAGTAAATGCTGAACTTTAAAAAAATCATTTCTATTTTGAGCACCCTAACATAGTTATCTTTATTTTGCATAATCCTTTTTTTTTTAAACAAGGATGTACATTTTTACATGGTTGCAATTACAGCAAACACAGGGTTTTGTGTTATTCCTTCACTATTTCCAATAACGAAAGCATTTTTCATATATTACAATTGGGGGATTATTTTCATGTTAAAGAATACATGATATTTAATGGATACAATCTATATTTAATTTAATCAGATCCCTATTACTAGCTACTTGTCTTCATTTTTTTCCTTATTACAGACAGATTCACAAATAACATTATTATGAATATTTTTTTTCCTCTACAGAATTGTTTCTTTAGAATGAGACAGGGGTTATGGTTTGTTTGGCTTGTGTCGACAGTATTTATAAAAGTGTAAATCTGAATGTGTTTAGGTGAGGCAAGTACAGTAACCTGTATTCCCCATTGCCTTCCCCCAGGCCAACATTGCATGTTTAGATTACTTGCTTGACCCTGAAAGCATTTGAATTTTTGACTCCTGGATTACTGGGTCAAAGGCGTAAGTATCTTTATGACTTTCAATAATAATTATCATTTAACTCTTCTAAACCAGTTATACATGTATTTCAATGTCACCAACTTTCATTTATTTGAGTACTTTCCAAACGTTAGGTGCTGTATAGGTACTGGGGACACAATGATGAAGTAAGACAATGAACAGGGAGTTACAATGCAGTGTGAATTAATAGAGCTTAGAATAGGGTACTAAGGGAACCCATAAGAGGGGCACAAACAAGTCTTTTCCAAATCGGGTCATTACATGGGGAAGTGGTGGCAAGTAGAAGAACGGAGGAAGGAGAGAACTCCAGGCAAAGAGAGTACCACATGCAATGGCCTGGAAAACATAAAGCAAGCATATTTTAAGTATTATGAGAATGTAGAGGGTGAGGTTAGTGTTGAAAGACGTGAATATATATGAAAAAGCATATATATATATATATGATTTTATAATGTAGTCATCATTAAGTATCATTTAATAATTTTTTGTCAAATTTATTAACTATATAAGCATGCTATACATGTAAAGTAGATTTAATATGCATCGCATCTAAGAAAATCCAATTCCTGACATAATCAGCAGAATGAAAAGTGACACAGAGATTAGAAAACTCCCCAGCACTTGAGAGAAGAGAGGTTTGTGCAGTTTGATGGCAGCACAGGCCCATGTGTAGGAGAAGGGGAGGTGATGGAGCCGCAGTGATAGGTTAGAACAGTTGGAGTGCCTGGAGGGCCAGGCCAAGGAGTTCACTTTGTATTAATTCAATGTGAATTAATTTGTGAAATTACATAGCAATTTTAGAGGAAACAAAATTATAATTAAAACTGTAGAGGAAACACTAATTCCTTTCACTAAAGCAAAATTCAGAACATCCTGGTGTCAGCACTGGAAAACAATCTCCTGGTAATTGAAGCAGGAAAACCACATCCATTTAGGGGTTCTCTCATTTTCATTATGACTGCCACCACCATAGCAGCCTCTAGGCTTCCATTCTAACACTTTTGTCCAGGTATGGAGCAATCAGAAACATCTTGCTTTGTTTCGCTTTAGTACAAATGATATAGAAAAGACATCAAAAGAATTTATTAAGCGATAAGAGAGAATAACTGGGAAACAGAGTGTGTATGAAATATATAAACAGTCTAGTTTACAAAGAACTACTTTATTCTTTATAGAACATTGTTAGCCCATAGTCCATGTTATTCTACATTGGACATCACGTATCTGTTAACCCTGTGAAATAATATGTAAGACATTATGTGCATTTATATAGTCTTTGTATAAAGGATGTGATGGAAGAGGACATCTACCAATAGATAGAAAAGAAATTCTTGTAATTGTCTCTTATGCAAGCCAAAAGCGGATGGGGTAATTTGC
The DNA here is from genome assembly GCF_964270905.1 of Leucopleurus acutus. Lineage (NCBI taxonomy): Eukaryota > Metazoa > Chordata > Mammalia > Artiodactyla > Delphinidae > Leucopleurus > Leucopleurus acutus. Next base: position 22,086,767 of record NC_139159.1, on the reverse strand, counting down.
CAGAAATAATACTCTAAGGGATATAAGTAATTTGGTCCAAGTACACAGCTCTCTGGGTTGCATTATTCAAGAGTAAATTTTAGAATGTCTGGAAGCAGAGGTCTTACCCAGTGTTCAAGACATATGAGGTGTCTGCGAATTTCTCTGAAATCACACTGCACATCTTGTGTACATGCATGTGTGTGTGTATATTTCCTGGGGAGTCTTTAAAAGGCTCATAAGCTCTTTTATGGCACTTCTTCATTTCACTTCTGTGCTGGGCCTCCCCATTTATGAAAGCAGAAGTTTCAGCCTCTGAGACTTTGGGCACAAGTCAGCAGGTGGTGACAGTTTTCTCTTCCAACACTGCATCTTTTAAGCATTCTTAAGAAAGCAAGCAGCCATCAGTAATGAACATCATTCAGGTGACGTTCTGTATGTATGAACTGTATTTGAGATTAAAAGATGGGGAAGAGATGGGAAGTGAGTAGACATGAGACTATAATAGGGCTGAGGAGAAAAGTGGCAGAATCTAATTATGATGGGATGAGTGGGAATACAGAAATGAGGATGGGCAGAGGATGCACATCTTGGTATTTGGTATATACCGCAGGTTTTTTTTCACCAAGTTGTCATTCTGTGTTTGGAAAACAAAACTGGGGGAAAAATGAAATCAAAGAGTAAGTCAGTGCTTGGCATATAATAGGAATGTAATCAATTTTGGAAAGACTCACACTACCATGGTAAAACTTTTAATATTAAACATATATGCATTTGCAGAACAGACAGTAGTTGGACTTTTATATTACTAATGCTTACAATACTTCAACTTCTGGTCATCTTACACAAGTTCATTAGACCACTGATCATTGTTGCAATAGAGTTGTGAAAGTTTAATTTTGAGATATGAATGAGAAATGAGGTCATGGCACAGATGAAGACAGGCAATGAAACTATAAAACTGGTAAGCTTGGTCTATGAGAACCTATATGAGCAAAGAATCTGAAAAAGAATAGATATATGTATATGTATAACTGAATCACTTTGCTGTACACCTAAAACTAACACACTGTAAATCAACTATACTTCAATAAAATTAATTTTTTAATTAATTAATTAAAATTAAAAAATGGTAAGCTTGGTGAACTGTAGTTGACCTCATTCAGGAAAGTATAAGTGGGCACTGGTTCTGGAGGATACAGGAGTGGTTTGAATAGAGAGAGGGCCAAGTTTACTTCCTAACAGTAAATTAAAATTAGGGGAATACAGAGATTATAGAATAATAATCAGAAAGTGGCCTAAATGTAAGAAGCAGGCTGGCTCTTCTTATACTAGAGAAAGAGAAAGCTAAATTTGTGGTGGAGATGGTAAGAGAATCATTTGAAACAATCCAGATTTCAATTGAAGTGAAGAGGTCAGAAAATATTAAGGATAAATAAAGCTTAGTTTATTCATTAGGAACATGGAAGTTAGAGTTAGTAAAAACCAGTCTCAAAATGATAATTCTCTAATTTGATAATTCTGAACTAATCAGAAAAAAAATATGAACTATAGTGCACATTAAGTCAATGTTGAGGAAAATGATGTATTTATTTGAGTACAATTCAGTTGTTATTTTACAATGTTTTAACAAAAGTACACATTAAATACATAGAATTTTATATATACTATACTATAAGTATACTTTTTAGCATAGAATATTACAAAATTATCTAATCACTTAAAATAAAATAGCATTATCCTTCTCACAAAGTTCTGAAATTAAAGAAAAAAATTATGAAAATATAAACTATTCAGTGAAGTTTCTGAAATAATCAGAAATCTTGAATCAAAGAGAGATTACATTTAAGAAGGATGTGTTATTGTTTAATTCAATGGTTAAAGAAATAGAAAAATTAAATGGGAACACTTTTCTGTTAAACTTTCCCCTCTGGCAGCTGGTATAAATAAGGGAGCTGGTATGGACCCTCCATTTCCCTTGAACAGGTGTTAACTTCTTCCCAGAGGGTTTAACTTCACGGTTAAGAGCATGGCCTCTGGGCTCAAATCTTTTGTGCCTGAATCCTAGACATGTCACTTGTTAAGTGTGCAACTTTTGGCAAGTTTCTTACTTTCTCTAAGTCTCAATATTTACCTGTGTAATGTGGATAATATGTGTGAGGGTTAAATGCCACTGACAAACGGTAATTGGTATACATTTAAGCGCTCAATAAATTTGGCTATCAGGAGGAGTTTGGACATAGAGGGAGATGGTAGATAGATCCAGAAGGGAAATGTGAGAATTTGTTTAGAATGAACAGTTTCGAGGAAGATAACAACTAAAAGGGGGGTCCTCCTTCTCATTCAGCCGCTAGAAAAAGAGGTGTGTTTAACAGGACAGAGAAAACAGGTTGAAAACTGGTGGCCCTGTGGCCATTGGAGTAGGGGAAGCATGTTAGAAGTGTTTCACACACAGACCGAAGAAGCTAAATACTACACATCCAACAGAGCTGTGGATATCTATTTAAGTATGTCTGTGGGTCTATCTGTACAATGTTGCTCTTGAAAAGTCAGCAAGCACTGTGAAGATAGAGCTCCAATCCTCTCTGACAGTTGTTTAGGGGAGGGGCAGCAGCAGAGAAATCTCAGAGTGTAAGACAATCTACAAATACCTGCAGGGACATACATTACTACTTTCCACTTTCCTCCTGGTATCAGAGCTCTCAAAGTAGTTTATACCCTTTCATTGCCTTATTCATTCCCTTCATGCATCTTCCACAATCAGGCTTCTGTTTCACATTTTTTACTTCATTTTCTTCTGTAATGTTGTAATTGCAAAAATGAAGTGAACTTGCCTCAATCCTCTTCCTTCTTGTCCTCAATGAACTATGAACTGGTAAATATATATCTTCTCTTTCTCTTATCTAGAAATTCACCCTTCAGAGTGTGAAATCCTACAACGTGTAACACAAAATTGTTCTCTTATAATTAACTGTGTATATATAAACTTTCGCATTCATTATATACATTTATTATATTCGGTTGTTATTCATAATATATTTATTATATTCAGATACATAATGAATGTGAATATCAACTTTATCCCCTTAAATTTAAGCCCTCCAGGTAAAAATATTTTTGTCTTTATGAGCTACATAGGTCTCTAACATATATTCTTTATTTTTTTCCTTTTTTCTTTTTCTTTTCTTACAACCTTTTCAAAATGCAGTAACCATTCTTAGCCCAAGAATAGATTTGACCTGTAGGCCATAGTTTGCTTACTGATGCTTTAAAATAAATAACTCTGAATTTGAGAAAAATACAACAAAACTCAATATTATCAGTTATTGATGTTGGACATGGTACACTCTAATGCAAGTGAGCGACAACAAGTACTATGGTGAGAATATGCTTATCAGTTCCCAACAAATCTGAGGACTGAAGGTAAGTTGTGTGAAAGGAAAATAGAAATGGAGTCATTATTGGTAGGGAGAGCTCTCTCAAATGGAGCCTCTGAGGAAGCCACTGAGGAAGTGTGACTTAGGCACATCTCAGCCGAGATGGAATCTGAACTTTGACTACCTATTGCTTTGACACAGGCATCCAGAGCATCTGCCCACGTTCCAGAAACTCAAGATACTTATCGGACCCTTACCCTAAAATAACTTGTGACAGAGAATCCCTTAAGGACAAATATTTCCTTTCCTGCATCAGAGTCAATCATAATCCCTGCCAGACAGCTTTAACAACCTTGTACCTTTTATCTTTATAAGTCCCTGACTCTTTCTCTTCCACAAAACATCTTTGGGTCTTACCTGAATCTGTGTCTCCAGGATTGCAATTATTAAGACCCCAAATACAACTTTGTTCTCTGCAGCCTTGATACTGATTATTGTTCGACAGTTGGGCCCCATAGTTTACGAATAAGGGAGACAAGTTCTTATCTCTTGGTTCATGCCTCTGATCTCCTTTTTCTTGTTCAATTTAAATGTTATTTCCTAAGAATGACTGTCTTCTTATACTGAGATAAAGTTCTAATTTTCACCTTAGATCTAGTCATGTGACCAAGGAATTACTTTATTCCTTGGTCACATGACAAAGGAATGAGAAAATATACTCATTTTCTCAATCTCTTATGGACTGCTTTCACTTTGATCTGGCAAAAATGTTACTGTTGAGAAAATTGTTTCTTTTGCCTGTTAATCTGATCCCCTCAACCTTTTCTTGTACATTTTCTATGCTACATTTAATCAATTTAAATTACTCACAGTTGATTTCCAGGCCTACCAATATACACTTCTGCCTTTCAATACTCACTCACCTTGTTTCTTTGCACTTCTCTTTTCTGTCATTTTTGCTCCAAATTGCTCATATTTAAAAAGTCCTCTTGCAATATCATGCATAATTCACAGACGTGAGGAGGAACAGCTGTAAAATCTTTCTGCCAAGGCATACACTCATTCATAATGCCCAGTGGTTTCTCAGTTGTGTGTAGGATTTTTCTGCTGGGATGGGTCTTTTATCATCTTCAAACACGCATGACTCAGCCACACATACTAGCTTCACAGAGTCTTTCCGGCTATAAAGTTTAGAACAAGCTTCGACTCCCAAGTATCTGCTATGGTCTGAATGTTCTGTATGTTGAATTCCTATGTTGAAATTCCTACGTTGAAACCCTAATGCCCAATGTGATAGTATTAGTAGGTGGACCTTTGGGAAGTGCTTGAGTCGTAACAATGGAACCATCATGAATGAAATTAATGCCTTATAAAAGAGGCTCCAGAGAGATCCCCTGCCCTTTCTACCATGTGAGGACACAGGGAGTTGGTGTCAGCTTATGAACCAGGAAGAAGGTCCTCACCAGAAGGCAAACATGCTAGCACCTCAGTCTTGGACTTCCCAGCCTCCAGAACTGTGAGCAATAATTGCTGTTGTTATAACCTACCCAGTTGGTGGTATTTTGTTATAGCAACACGATTGGAGTAACATAGCATCTTTCTACCCTAGAGGAATAATTCCTAGACTAATTACATAGTAAAATTTGTGCATTACCTCAACATACACCAAGTGATGTTAGATGAGGTAAAATCCAGAAACAGGGTTGCTGAAGAGTTTTGTCATGATCTCCTATCACATACTATCACATGCCTCAGAGATACTACATATTCACTCGTGTTAGGAGCTTCACATGGCAGTGGTTTTCTTCATGGCAGTGTGAAAGCAGCATCACTGCTACTTGCTACTCCTAAAGGAGCTTGAATGCCTCACTCCTCTTCCTTGTTTGAGAGCTATTCCAGTTTTCACTTGGCTGATCTTCAAGCTACTTATCATAAGGGCCCATTCTCTTGATTTTCAGGAATACTCATTACTATTATATCCCTCAGGGCAATTTTAGAAGTTTAAAGCAATGAAGAGTAGCTTCTTATGATAAGAAAAAAGAATAAGGTGGATTGTTGTTCATTTATTGATCATTTATGAGTAGCTGTCATATGCCAGGCATTGGGGCATTGTGCTTTTGATGTCAGAAGCAGTCCCTGCTTTCAAGTGGTCTCTGGTAAAGCTGGGAGGGGTTTCACCTGGACAGAATAGTATAACATAATGAGTAGATAAGTGCCAGGATAGGGTGCCAGGGTGGGAAGGAGGACACAGAGAAAGAACGAGTTTATCATGAAATATTTTTGAAGAACAGGACACCTGATTTGTGTTTTGAAGGAAATGTAGAAGTGTGAAAGACAACAAAAAGGTTTCAGAAATGAACATTCTAGGCAGAGGCTACAGCAAGATTTAAAAAGCAAGAGGGCACAAACCACAGAGCTGATCTCCCTGTGCTACATGGCTGCTTCCCACTAGCTATCTATTTCACATTTGGTAGTGAGTGTATATATGTCCTGTGACCACCTAGAGGGGTGGGATAGGGAGGGTGGGAGGGAGACGCAAGAGGGAAGAGATATGGGGATATATGTATAGCTGATTCACTTTGTTATAAAGCAGAAACTAACACAGCATTGTAAAGCAATTATACTCCAATAAAGATGTTAATAAAAATAAAATTAAATTTTAAAAAAGACAAGAGGGCATAAAGAGCAATGGTGGTTCTAAAGAACTGCCAATAGGTAAGTATGACTGGAGTATAAGATCATTTAACAAGTAATGCAAAAGATACCAAAATTTGCAGTGGATAATCTAAGGTAAGGATATATCACCTTTCTTTTTTTCACTCTAGAAATACTTACTGAGCGACTCTTATGTGCCAATGATTGTTGTAGGTTCTGCAGTGAAAAAACCATGACTCTACCTGCACGGAATTTGCATTCTACCTAGGGAAGAGACAGAAAATAAACCAATACCAAAATACTGATGTATTGTTTGGCAGATGGGAACAAACATATGGAGAAAAATATATCAGAGATGGAATAGAGCATGTGTAGGTTAATGTGTGCACCTGCATGGGGATGCACAACAGTTGTTTTTTATAGGATGATCAAGGTCTCACTGATGTGGTGACATTTGACCAGAAACTGGAAGGTAGTCATATCCTATCTATTCTCATAACCTCTAGTATCATATTCTATTTATATGTGTATGGACTAATTTTCTAGAACATTTCCAGAAGATGAAATCGTAAATGCAAGGGCCTTTGGATGGGAGAACGTTGAGTGTTGAAAGTACAAGCTAAGAGGCTGGTGTTCCTGGTGTGGAAAGAGTGAGAAGAGCAGTGGATAAACTGGAGAGCTGGTGGTGGTGAAGGGGGTGCAGAATAGATAGGGCTTTTTAGAGTCTCTTTAAGTACTTGTTCCCTTGTGGCTCCCCACCTCTTAGACAGAATCAAGGAAATGTCTAGCCCCAGGCAGTGAAGAATAGGCATTTGGTAGTTTTTGCTAAAGAGTTAGGCTTAAAAGCCTAAAATCTTTATGGACAGAGAGAAATTTTGCTAAATTTCTTCTTTACTACATCAGAGTAATAGATGGATAAATCCAAAGAATTTTCCACAAAGGGAAAGCACCATCAGGATTTGCATTTTTGTTTTGTCTTGTTTTTTAACAAGAGGGAAGGGAAATTACTGTTACTATTTTGAATCTGAGAAAGACTGGAGTAAAGAGAGGTTAAATGGCTCATTCACTGCAAACCTGGGCTTAAGAGTAGGACAGTCAAGAGCATTCTACATGATGCCCTCGGCCAATCAGTCAGAGGAGGGCCAATTACTTTTTTTAAAAAATTAAATTAGTTAATTAATTAATTTATACAGCAAGTTCTTATTAGTTATCTATTTTATATATATTAGTGTATACATGTCAATCCCAATCTCCCAATTCATCCCACCACCACCACCCTTGCCCCGCTTTCCCCGCCGTGGTGTCCATACGTTTCTTCTCTACATCTATGTCTCTATTTCTGCCTTGCAAACCGGTTCATCTGTACCATTTTTCTAGATTCTACATATATGTGTTAATATACGATATTTGTTTTTCTCTTTCTGACTTACTTCACTCTGTATGACAGTCTCTAAGTCCACCCACGTCTCTACAAATGACCCAAGTTCATTCCATTTTATGTATGTACTATGTCTTTTTTATCCATTCGTCTGTCAGTGGGCATTTAGGTTGCTTCCAGGACCTGGCTATTGTAAATAGTGCTGCAATGAACATTGGGGTGCATGTGTCTTTTTGAATTATGGTTTTCTCTGGGTATGTGCCAGTAGTGGGATTGCTGGGTCATATGGTAATTCTATTTTTAGTTTTTTAAGGAACCTCCATACTGTTCTCCATAGTGGTTGTATCAATTTACATTCTCACCAACAGTGCAAGAGGGTTCCCTTTTCTCCACACCCTCTCCAGCATTTGTTGCTTGTGGATTTTCTGATGATGCCCATTCTAATCGGTGTGACTTTCAATATGCTTCCCTGGGGCAGTAGTGATTATCTTCCCAATAGCTTGGGCAGCTTGGTGAAGATCAGAGGCATATTTCAGCTTTTCATAGCTCTCGATCTTTCTACTTCCTAAATTCCCATTCCTTTTACTTGAGCAGTGGTTCATCAAATATGTAACAGCAGCAGAAGTTTCTCCTAGAAACTTGTTAGAAATGCAAATTCCCAGCTGAGGCTCCAGAAATCATTGTTTTGACAAGCCTTTTGATTCTCGCTAAAGCTTCAGACCCATTGCTCTCCTTCTGATCTGAGAGAGAGGGAGAAGGGGAAAGATAGAGAAAGCCCAGGAAAGAATGTTGGAAAGTAAATTCAGATAGCTTTTTATATGGGGTTTTTACTGTGGTAACTTACAAATGGTTGAAAAAAACCCACAAATTGAAACACGTAGCTACTTTAAGGACTCTAGCAGAAATCAATCTTATTCTCGATCTATTACTTAATAGGTCATTTCCTCATAGGGAAGACTAACAGCAATTCAACAGAAAATGCTTTTTATTTTTAAATAACACTTTCTGTTCCAAGATGTCAAAATGTTTGACAAGTGGTCAAAATGCAGCTCACTAATATTCTCAACCCCATGGTAGTAAATAACCCACCTCTGCCATCACTGCTGTTTACTGGTGATTTCTTGTCTGGGAAAGTTGAAGCACCTTCGCTATCTCTGTAGAAAGTCAGTGCCTAAAGGAGAAAACGTCCTTCATCTTGGTTCCCATAGGAAACCAAACTGATAAATTACTCAGTGACTTCTATTATTGCATCTCAAGGATAGTTAACAATGCTCATCAAGGAAAAATCCCAAAGAACATTCTTGCCCTATCTCTGATTAAACCTGATTTTGGAAAATCATCTGGCTCTATCTACATTTAATTACAATATGAATGCTACTTAATTCCCTATTACTTCTGATTACACAGGATCAATGCCACTTGAAGAGTAAGAAGCAAAGATTCACTACCTTGGGGTCTCCTTGACAGCCAAGCCTGTGCCTTAGTCATTTTGACTCCCTAGTGACCAGCTTGGTATCTGGAATAGTATATGCGATCAGTAATTATTTCTTGAATGTATGATGTATGAATGAGTCAAGATATTTTTAGAGTTGGAGTCATGGATCAAGAGGAGAAAACGTGGTTTAAAAAAAAACTACTACATTCTCAGAAGCTGGTGCTGCAATGAATGCTAATAACAACTTGACAATGTCCTCTGTCATTGCAAATAATGTGATACCAACAGCTACTAATCAATCAAAAAGACTTTCAGAATTCAAATTTGGATAGGATTTTGAGCTGGGGATTCCTCTCACCCACCTTTTCCTATGATAAAACTTGGAACTGTAGTGTCAACTGATAATATGCCAGTTTTTCACTTAAAATTGGAAAATTTAATCTAATTTTGGAGGCATGAAATAAAACTGATGGGCAAATATCAGAATTTCCACCAACGTAAAAGCTTAATATCTAAAATGCTGAAGGTTAGTTTATCAAAATACTGAAATTGCCTTATATCATAAGTCAAAGCACCCTCTCTTTACTAAATAAGGAGCTATAAAGTTATACAATTACTGTCAATAATTTTTTTACTTGGTTTGAAAAAAAGTTGCTTGGTTTAAATAAAACAAAGTTCAACTGAAGTGACTATATATCATCAGTCTTGTAAAACTCCTTGTGTTAGATTTCTTCTATCCCCAAAATGCCAACTATGCATATTAAACTGACTCTTGTTTTTTGCATATGATTTCTGTACATATTTCCTATTTGAATTTTAATGTTAAGTACCCTTTCTTAGAGTGTGGATTGTAACCATTCTGTTCAACACTCTATCACCAGTACCTAGAACAGTGCCTGCCACATAAGAAACACTTAATAAAATTTCTAAATTATCTTGATTAAAATCCATACTCATCCTAGCTTTAAGCACATGAAGACAGAAATAGGTTCCAACTGCATAAGAACACGTGAATAATCGAGAGTAAATGTTAACTATAAGTACAAATTATCTGTTGATTAAAATACAGAACATGTCTGAGATTTGGAATTACTTCCTAATGACCCTGAGTCAGAGCTGTGGTAAAGGCTTACTGGGGGCATGTTACCATTTTCTGAGTACATACTCAGAAAAGGAAGAAGTTGATGAGAGAGCATGCAAGATTTTCCAGGCTCAAAATGGAACTTGACTCATCTGCATGGAAACATCCAGCGAAACACAGAAGAGCTCACTCTTCTGCTGGATTAAGCTCACCCTGGTGAATGGAATGGAACAGAAACAAGAGACTGAGGTCTAGGTTTTGAGGATCTTCACTCCACTTACCTGCTTTCACAGGACCAGGCAACGGACAAGAAGAAATGTGGAACTGTTGCTGTGTACCTCTAAACAAATACAGTCACCCTATGTAATAGAATGTGTCATAAATCTGACCAATCAGAATAATTCCTCCTTTCTTGGTGGAGTAGCTCTGATAGAAATGGACAGAGCTGGGCTCGGGGTGGGAAGAGGGTGGTTTCCTTCTGTTACAGGCTCTAAACTTTCTTCAATTTTCCTATGATTTAAGCCTAACTAAAATCTATGGACTTTTGAAAAAGAATAGGTACTAAAATTAAATAAGCTGAGAGTGTTGAGGGTGAAAAAATGATAACAAATTTAAGAAAATGTAGAATTATTACTATGAGAATTACCAGAACTGTGTTTGTTCCAAATATGAGCCTGCTATAGCATTTTAATTATGAATAGAATTAAACAGAAATTCACTTGCTGTCTCCATCTGATAATATTACCAGAGACTTCCCTTAAGGAAATTTAAAATTATTTATTCTATGTAAATCTCTACAAGTCCTTAATTTCAACCTTATTATAAGAAATAACACACAGTAGCAACAAGCTGGCAGAATTTTGACAATTCTCCTGCCTCCCTCCATTCCGCCTTCTTTTCCTCTTTCCCTCCCTCCGTTTCCCTCCTCTTCCCTCACTCCCTTTCTTTCCACAAAGCAAGTCAGTGGGCATATAGCAAATAGTAGGGATCACAGACTGTCATTACAGGGGTTGGGAATGTAGACTCTCACAAAAACAGACTGGATTTTAAATACTGTATCTGCGCCTTACTAGCTGTGTGACCATGAATAATTTAATCATTCTGTGCCTCAGTTTGTCCGGCTGTAAAATAGGTGAAAAGAGTACCTACATCTTAGGATTGTTGTGAGGGGGGATTCCAATTGGTTTTAAAACAGTATTTAGCACAGAGGAAGCATAATAATTATTATTTTTCACTTCTCTGAATATATAAAACATTTAGCATTGGGATTCATAGTCTCAAAATATAACACTCACTGATGTGAATATCTGATTAGCTAAATGAAGAAAAAAATTGTTATAGTAATTATTTCTTAAGTTTCTCATTTTGTTTTTTTAACTGAAAACCAGAATCACAATTTCTTGGTATTATCTGTTATCAATGAATAGTATAAGACTATAATATTATTTTTGACAAGGCACTGAATATTTGAAATGAAGAAAACTAAGAAATAGTAGTAAATAAACCTTTTCTTTTACTAATCCCAAGTGAAAGTACTTTGATGATATATATGTGAAAACTCTGGAGAAGTCATACAGAAAGAGCCTCAAGTATTTGAGGCACACTTGAAATTCAAATGACACTAAATGACTAATTCTTAAATCAAGAAACCTTCACTAAAATTAAAAACACAAATGCTTTATTTTTTCTTGATTTCTTGTAGGAAGTGAAAGAGTACTCGGTAGGTGTCAGACTATTTTAAAAAGCAGGTTATAGAGATGATATTTCAGAAGCATAAAAATACTAAGGCGGATCTCATAAATGATTGGTATATTATTTAATTCAGGTTAGCATCAGAATTGTCAATGTTTGTTTATTAAGCAATGCAATCCTTTAGGTAGGAAGCATGGTTCTTTGGAGAAGTTGATAGACACAAGATACACAAACTGGAATATGGTGAGAAAACAGACAGTATAGATTTTTTTTTTAATTAAACCTAGGAATTATTTAACATGGCCATTTCTTTGGGTTGAAGAAAGAAATTCATATAGATTTTCCTGGTTTAGGCTCCAGTGAGGTCTATAGGCAAATTTGTAACTAGAGCAAGATTCAGACCTATTTCCATTTTTGTGCTTACCTCTTAAACATGTCCAGTTCCTACAGGATAGAGGAAAGCACTAGATTGGCCATGGCATGAAACAGGTTAGAATCCTGGCCCTGCCCACTTAATAACTGTGCATGGCTTAAATGGGCAATTTGCTAAACTTCATGAATTTCAATTCCCACCCTCCAATCCCCACCCTGGGTAAAATGAGTATAATCCTTTTTCTACCAACTCTAGAGAGTTAGGATGGTCTGAGGAGAAAATGTATATAAAATAGCTTGGAAAATTATTTAATGCTGTAAAAATATTATTTATCATTATTATTTCAAGATGAGGCGAAACTCCCCCTCCTCTAATATATTCAGTTTTTTATGGCCAGCTAGATCTTCCAGAAAGCTACATAAAAACTGAACATTTTAACAACACTTGGCAATGTTTAGATGTTAAAAAATAATTATTCGAACTGGCACATTTCTTCTTAAACAGTTCTAAAAGTAATACATACATATTGCAATGAATTTGGAAATACAAAATTAGAACAGGAGGAAGTAAAGGTCACCCTGACTCTCTTATTTCTTGAGTTAACCATTGATAAATAATTTTTAAATTTTCTTTGGTTCTTTTTTCTCTATGTGTGTGATATTCAAAACCAAGTTGTGAATATGCTGTATTTATTATTTAACATTCTTCTCTTCTCACTTGACATTTTACAAAAAACAATTTTAATTTGTTAGTTTCTGTATTGTTTCCGATTCTAAGCATCATAAAATACTTAATAGTGAAGGTTACCTATGAGCTATTATGTAAAAAAAAGTTCAGCATATATATCCTAAATTAATGTATTAGAAATTCATATGCTTTAAAGCAGTGATTCCCCAACTGTTTTGGAACTAGGGACCGGTTTCGTGGAAGACAATTTTTCCACCAACAGAGTGGGTGGGGGAGGATAGTTGGTTCAGGCTGTAATGCAGCGATGGCGAGCCATGGGGAGCAGCAGATGAAACTTCGCTGGCTCGCCGGCCGCCCACCTCCTGCTGTGCGACTCGGTTCCTAACACAGCCAGGGGGTTGCGGACCCCTGCTTTAAACGATATCCCTATGTTTTTATGTGATTGACCATTTCAAAAGTTTCATAGACAATTCCAATATTTATATTTAAAGACCATGAAACTTTTTTTTAGTATTTTTAAATAAAAGATAGTTAAAGATTACTTCATTTAAAAGCTGATAACAAACCTCTAGAACACTTCCTTCTGCTTAAGTGAGGTGTTAGATAAAAAAAGCACTATAGAAATATAGATTCTACTCGAGTTTAAATAAAAATCTGAATAAATACTATAGAAATGTTATCTCCCCTTTATTCTGTTAATAATTGGTAATAGGAATATTATGGAGAATGATTGAAGCTTAATAGTCATATGTCAATTACCAAGATCACATTTGTGTGGTGCAATGAATTTGCAAAGGTAGACTATCAAATATATTTTATTGTCAAATGTGGTCTGCCAACCGGCAAGTCATTTCATAAGTTATGCTCTAAAATATATCATTTACTGATACCCAATAGACATCTCAGTATGTCATTAATAGTGCAGAAACTCTAAGCCAGGGACATTTTTGTCTTTATAATTAATTTGAGACGGCAGCTAATAAAAACAAGAATAATAACACTAATAACCTTCAAATTAATTTTGACCCTAAGCTATAGCAATTTCAACAGAAGTTAGTATATTTACATACCAAATTAAAATTCTTAAACTAGTATTACAATTGATGCAGTGTTTTTATGAAATACTACCTGTATAATATTTCATTAAAATAATAAGATGAGAACAATATAGAAATGTCATAAATATTTGTGTCCTAGAAAGGATTTAGAGGGAATTTCTGGTAGTATAAATTAATACATGATTAATCATATTACTTTTATTTATAAAGCATCCAAACATACACATTTGTAATCTTATATGTCTTTACCCTCAAGAGAAATATATTCCAGAATTAATTTTAAAAACACTGCTTTTACTGTGCTTATGTTTTCTAGTTGAGAAGTCTGGGCTTTAAGCATTTAAGCATAACTACTCAGAACACAGGAGAAAACCAACAATACAACTGATCCCATTTGTTAATATAAACCTTTGTGTAAAAATGTTATGAAACTGGGCTTCCCTGGTGGCACAGTGGTTGAGAGTCCACCTGCCGATGCAGGGGACACGGGTTCATGCCCCGGTCCAGGAAGATCCCACATGGCACGGAGCGGCTGGGCCCGTGAGCCATGGCCGCTGAGCCTGCTTGTCCGGAGCCTGTGCTCTGCAACGGGAGAGGCCACAGCAGTGAGAGGCCCGCGTACCGCAAAAAAAAAAAAAAAATGAAACTAAGAATGGAAAAATAATAGAATTATTAATAAACAAATGGCTATTTGAAAAAATCTAGTTAATAGTATACTACCTGGGTTATTCTCTTACTTGAAAAAATTACAGTATATTAGGTTGTCCTAATTTGGAACTATGTAACTGCCACTCTCATGTTTCTAGTTTTACTAGAAGAGTGCATTTTTTTGGTATAAATGTAAGGAAAAAAACAAAACAAAACAAAACAAAACTGGAAAGTTCCATAGTGCAGTTTCCTTCCTCCCTTTCCCCAACAGAAAAAATAAGAAATACTGTACCTAACCAACAGATCTGATGATTCCAAAAGGGACAAGTCTCTATTCTGAAATACTACTCAAATTAGGATTTTGTGAGACACTGGAAAATTATGGCATGAAAAATAGAAGACTATTTCTAATGCATTATAAAATGTATCCTCAAAGCAAAAGAGCTAATGGAAGGCCAGAGCACTTAATGGATAAAATATAATCAAATGAAACAGAAGCATGTTCCAAGCTGGAAAGCAACAATATCACTATTCTCACATAATTGGATAGTAGTTATAACCCAGTAAGATCAGGTTTAAAAACATGTAAATATATATAAATACACATATGTATAAATAACATATATAGCGCCTGAAGTAAATACATATTCATATTCATATATTAAAGAATCACTTTGAAATTAAAAAGAAAATTAACTATCGAAAAATAAACAACTAGTGAAAAAATAAGTTTTCTTTGCAAAACTTGACTCTGGAAACAAAGATTCTTCAGATGCTTCTCCAAGAACTTGTCTGTTTATTTTAAATATAATCAAATAAAAAAATAAAAATAAAAAAATAAATATAATCAAATATTTGAAATAGAAGGCAAATGTTCATGAAAACAGACATATATACATGCATACATATGCATATATATATTTACACACATAATTGACTAAATATAATTAATCTATATAATACACATAAAATACAGATCTTCCTTAACTTACTATGGCATTGCATCCTGATAAACCCATCATCAATTGAAAACATCATAAAGTGTAAATGCTTATACTACACCCAATCTACCAACCATCATAGTTTAGCCTAGTCTACATTAAAGGTGCTCAGAACACTCACATTAGCCTACAGTTGGGCAAAATCATCTAACACAAAGCCTATTTTATAATAATCTGTTGACTATCTCACTTGTTTTATTGAATACTGTACTGAAAGTGAAAACCAGAACGGTTGTTAAACGTGTCAGTTGTGATCCAGTCGCTGAGTGGGAGGCGTGGCTTGCTGCTGCTGCCCAGCATCACAAGAGAGCATCATGCTGCTTATCAGTAGTCTGGGAAAAGTATAGTTTCTACTCTAAATTCAAAGTATACTTTGAAAAAATTTAAACTATAGTTTCTACTAAACGAGTATCACATTTGCACCATGGTAAAGTTGAAAAATCGGTAAGTCGAACCATTGTAATTCGGGGAATGTCTGTATATAAATTTTTGTACAATATATGTGTATATGTGTATGCACATGTATATTTAAAACAGGAATTTAGACTGTTTGCTACGTCTCATCTTAGAAGCGGATTATGCCCAAAATCTATGCCTCAAGCCTTTGGTGAATAGCTAATGAATTCAGTATTCAAACAGGGATTAAAAATATTGATTTGGAAATTCAGGACAAACTTACCACTAAAAATGTTTTACACTTTTTACTGAAAAGTGCATAGTTAGGTACACATGATTAGACTCTACCACCTGAAATAAATTATTGCCTATTTGCCTAGAGTTGTTGATCACCACAAAATCCTCTCTTGTGGACAACTATGGCTTACATATTAAATGGAAGGCTTTAGGCAGTTTTTGTACTTGTTTCCTTAGACCTAAATTGTTCACATAATGATAAAAAGTCAAATAAGAAAAAAATGTAAGATTATGTGCTTTTTAAGCCCAACAAAACTGTTAGCATACTAAAGCTCGTCTGTGTACTAACAGTGCAGTTTTTATAGGCAGGTGTTTCTGGTACTAAAGTTTTCACGTTAATTGAGGCTCTATTTTTGATTTCAGTTTAAAGGTGTTGCTAGTGATTGTATCTACTCAGTAGTGCACATTTATGAATAAGACTCTGGATATTAAAATTCTTACATGTACTCTCTAAATTCATTGAGATTCAGTAAAATAGAAAGATATATACCAAGAAGATTCCTTTGTATATGATGTACAATGGAGTAACAGATTAATTTTCCTTTTTGGACAACTTAATGATATTGATTAACATTAAAAAACTTCAACAGTTACATATTAAAAAAAAAGATTGGGGTACAAGGCAGATAATTAGTAGTATTACCTTTAAAGGCTTTTGTTAGAGGAAGTGAATGTTAACAACTCTTTATAAATTAAAGTTGCCCTCTCCCAGGAACTTCAACACTGTATCAGAAAAAAATAAAATAAAATTGTCAACTACTGCTTTTAAGAAAGGGAACAATTCTCATTTTCTATAACATTACTTCTGAAATCAACACCCTTATTCAACAACCTTGATATCATTTCTGATAATGAGTCAGTGAAAAGAGTGATTAGACAAATGGTACAATTCAGAAAGAAAATAAATGCCAACTGAGTTTTCCCAGGTCATCCAATCAACTCCTTGCAGAGTTAAAAATAGAAGCTAAGACTAATTCCCACAGCTACTGCCAGATCAGAGCCTGACAACTTTGCATTGTGGTAGCTTCAACCTCTCCTGCTACTGGGATTATCTGCATTGAGACGTCTTCCTATGAGGTTCAGTCATTTCAAGGTTTGGTTTAAAACGGAGAGGGGTAGGAAAAGGTTCATAATTTTAGGGAAAATCTGTGGTAATGAGATCTCATTGTAAACTGCTCACGAGAATTAGAAAGATAAAAATTGGAAATATTTACTAACCCTTACTATGTCTCAAACACTGCAGTAAGTTCCCTTTTATGTTATCTTCTTTCATCTTCGCAACAACCCTGTGATTTTCCTGTTTTAAATATCCAGAAACAATTCACAGTGGTTAAGTAACTTACCCTAAGTCATAGAGATTGAAAACAATAGAGGTAGGATTCAAACTAGGTGAGGTTCATAGTTCAAATTCACTTCCTGAAAAACATGATTAGAACATAAATGGTAGCCAAAACTCCCCAAAATAAATTTAAAAATTAAAAGAAAGAGAGAAAGGAGGGGAGGAGGGCCTAGTGATCTGCATACCTTAAAAATAATGTTTAGAACTTTTTGATTGATCTTAAAAATCACCAAAAGCTAGCTGCCTTGGAGCTCTAAGAATAAAATTATTAACAAACTAAACAAAAAACATTGATTTTTATATTCACTCATTTTGAGATCAACCCAATTGCTTTCCTTTCATAACACTGTACTGCCATTTTATTTAATTTTCTATTATATTCATTAAGGGATAATTTAAAGACAAGTATTTTGCCTAACAGGTTAATGATTATTTTTTCTTCTAAACGATGACCAAGATGCCAATCCTCCTCCCCTTATTCAATGGACTAATTAGTGTCAGATCATTTTAGTGTCATATTTAATTTTTGTGGTGAAATAGTGATTTCACAAACCATGTGAAGATGTTACACATCCACTATAACATGCATGCAGGTGGAAAAATTTTTCAACTGATGTAGAGTTTGCTTTCTCTATGATTGTATTCTTCACAATCAATGAGATAGAAAAAGACATAGAGATAAAAGAACTGTTGACTAATATTTTCTTATTAAAATCTGTATCTTGGGCTTCCCTGGTGGTGCAGTGGTTAAGAATCTGTCTGCCAATGCAGGAGACACGAGTTTGAACCCTGGTCTGGGAAGATCCCACATGCCGCAAAACAACTAAGCCCATGCGCCACAACTACTGAGCCTGCGCTCTACAGCCCGTGAGCCACAACTACTGAGCCCCTGTGCCACAACAACTGAAGCCGGCATGCCCTAGAGCCCGTGCTCTGCAAAAAGAGAAGCCACTGCAATGAGAAGCCCGCGCACCACAACGAAGAGTAGCCCCCGCTCCCTGCAACTAGACAAAGCCCATGCACAGCAACAAAGAACCAATGCCGCCAGAAATAAATAAATAAATAAATAAATAAATTACTTTAAAAAATAAATAAAATCTGTATCTTGCATTTTCAATTTTCTAAAAGTTCAAATCCATTGTGGTTGAAAAAAGAAGAGTAATGTCATATGTTTTCTTGTCCTGGGTAAATGGACTGTGCTTGGTGAGTGTCTTTTTTTTTTTTTAATTGCCAAAATTTCTTTTTTATTTTATTTATTTATTTATTATTTATTTAAAACGGTGTGTTAGTTTCTGCTTTATAACAAAGTGAATCAGTTATACATATACATATGTTCCCATATCTCTTCCCTCTTGCGTCTCCCTCCTTCCCACCCCTCTAGTTGGTCACAAAGCACCGAGCTGATCTCCCTGTGCAATGCAGCTTCTTCCCACTAGCTATTTTATGTTTGGTGGTGTATATATGTCCATGCCACTCTCTCACTTTGTCACAGCTTACCCTACCCCCTCCCCATATCCTCAAGTCCATTCTCTAATAGGTCTTTATTCCCATCTTACCCCTAGGTTCGTCATGACATTTTTTTTTTCTTAGATTCCATATATATGTGTTAGCATACAGTATTTGTCTTTCTCTTTCTGACTTACTGGTTGAGTGTCTTGAACTGCTCAAACTTTAAGGTCCATCACCTCTAATTTCCACCTTACCAAAACCTCAGACAAGAAAGGGTAGTGCCATCCATAATTCATTCCCACCACACCTACAAAAATAATCACAAGGAACTTGTGTAGAATACCAATTCTTTTGTATTAGGAAGGCAGTTTTCAAAATTAAATGGTATTGGTTCATTTGGTTGTTTAATAAATACCTTGCAAATGCCTATAATAAAGCCAAATACCAAACTGACCATTTAAGTTGCAGAAATTTTTATGTTCTTGATATTTTACTATTTTAAAGTAACAGTTTACATTTGCGTGCTTACCATAATATATGATACCAATAAGCTCCCTAGAAATCTAAACATTTATAAAATACACCAAATGCTACTGTCTCATGCCTTGCTTTGCAATCCTGGATTGCTTTCTAATATGGAGATGATGTAAGAACTATAATCTAGATATCTCTTCTACGGGATCACCAGCCATGTCTCAACTAACTTTTATCAGTGGAGACTCTCAGTACATACATATTTATTTATTATAAAACTCTTCGGTACTGATCATTAGGTAATTCTGGTAAATGTGGGCGCATAATAATAGTTAAGAATGTCAGCCCCATTTCATTTCAGCTTGATCCACTGCAGGAAAGCACAAATTAGATGAAAGCAATTTCCCCAAGAACAACTCACTTCCTTGAGATGAGAGATAAACTTGGATGAACAATGATTTGTCACAATTTATTTTTGAGGGTAGTGGTTTAAAAAAAGTGTTAATGTAATCTTTTCTGAATGAATCCTTTTAAAAATGCATTAATTCTCCAGTGAATATAGCTTATAATTAAAAACCTATACATATAATTTTACTTTTCTAAATTTTTACATATGACCATATATAACAAATATTGAAATCTTAAAATCTTCGTAATCTTTAAAATTTGATGGCCTTTAAATCTGAATTTGGATTTGGTGAGTCTGACGGATTATTCTTAGTGACTCTATTGGGTACCACCAATTCAGATTCAACATTATTTCTGCAAGTCTCAGAAGCATTAAGTTTTGTCAATGGATAGAGGGTATTAGCATCCTGGTTGTTTTTCACTACATTGAGATTACCAGAGAACCTGAGTGTGAAAGATCATGGAGAGGAGTGTAAGAAATGGCACTAAAGGTATCATTGACTTCTCTCTATTTACTCAGATTCTGCGGTATACAACAGAAGGAACAAGGCAGGTTGTGTTGCTGCTACTGTTGCAATGACCAAGGATCCTCAGTCTCATAGCCATTGCAGTCCATTGTTTAAGATGTGAGCTTGTTGCTGCTTATTCAGGCAAAAGTCAGAATGCTTATTTGTTTTATGTCTGTTTTTTAATGAGGGTTTGATTAGACAGCAATAAAGACAAAAGTAAATAGGAGAAGTGTTTAATAGGTCCCTCCATCCCTATCAACCAAAGAAAAGGTATACCTTAAAATATTGTTGTGAAAGGTCTAGGGTGTGTCTGTCTGTGTTATTGCAACCCTTCACCTTTAAGTAGCTTTTCAAAACTGTGTTATAAACATGTTGCTTCATCCTTGCCCTTTTAGCCTGTTAATGTCTAACTTAAGTAAAGCAGGTTGCAATCCCCAGCAAGTTATCTGTTTCTCCTTTCTTGGACCATGCAAATCAAAACAGTCTTCTTCTAAGGAGGGTAGTGAAAAGTTTTGCCCATTGTGTTCATACTTCAGCTATTCCAACATTCTTTAGTTTAGCTTAAATGAGACATTCTCATCTTTGGGCTTTAATTATTCTGTTTCAAAATAAATTTTAAAAGATACTCTAAAGAGAAACTAAGATTAAAAAAACCAACAAAATAAAATATTTACCATAATGCAGGTACATAAATATGAACTAAAAATAGTTTTAGATTAAAAATTAATCTTTTTTATTTTAAAAATTAATCTAATTAAAATTTCAGATTAAGCTGGATAGAAATGATCCATTGCTGAAGCTTAAAAAAAACTAGCTATAAATGTTACTAGTTTTCTACACTGTTGTTACAAGACTTGACTGACATCCGTGATGTACTCTGTAATATTTTTGAAATGATGAAATGTGTGATCCAGAGACTTGAAATATTTCAATACTTGTGTATAGGAATTTTCTTCCATGAACTAGAAATGAAAAAAGTGAGAATGTTTCCTTGCTCAAATCACATTAAATAGATTCCCTTATATTACTTGCATTCATTTTTAAGATAGTTATAAATGGTTACATAAAATATAGGAATACTATCTGTTGAAGAAGTTTATGGTTTTTATAGTCAATGTATGTATTCAAATTATAAATGTTTCTGCATAATCTCTGACCCAACAATACCATTCCATGCCACTCCAAGAATTCTTCCATCAAAAGTAAAAGCTCCAGCACATAAAGACATGAACCTCTATGCCCATTACCACATTTCTTGAAATCATAAAACTGTTTGGAACTTAATAAATGTTTATCAGTGGGTTTTGGCTGAATTGAAATTATGGCTCACTCATAGTACACATTACTGGGCATCTACTAAAGGTAATATGGTAGTGATATATTCTAGATATTATTAATATAATAGAAACACAATGTACTAAAAGTGTTTTGCAACTAAAAATCACTATACATTGTATGCCTTTAAAAAGGAATGAAATGCTGATACATGCTATAACATGGATGGACTTTGAAAACATTATGTTAAGTGAAAGAAACCAGACACAAAAGGACAAATATTGTATGATTCCACTTATATGAGGTAGTTAGAATAGGTAAATTATAAACCCAGAAAACAGAATAGAGTTAACCAGAGGCTAAGGGGAGGGGAGAAATAAGGGGTTATTGTTTAGTGAGTACAGTTTCTGTTTGGGATAATAAGAAAGGTCTTAAAATGGGTAATGGTAATGGTTGCTCAACATTGTGAATGTACTTAATACCAATAAATGATACACTTAAAAATGGTTAAAATGGTAAATTTTACATTATGGGACATTTTACCAAAATAAAAAATAAAAATATACTATAAAATAAAGTAAAAATTTACCTCATACTAGGCGTATTATGAAGTTTGCATAAAATTGCACTTATTTTAGGAGCTTATATGGTTATTATCATATTTGGGGACATGTAAAGAAAGCAACAGCTTAAGTAGTCATCTTGAGTTCTTTCTCTCCATCTTTCCAACCTGGTTTGTTCTAGATTAATGGTTTTGTCATGCCTCTCTTTGAATACTAGCATCAGTAGGAATGCTAGCTAGTACTGGTTTCCTTAAGTATCAGCTAAAAAATTTAATGTATTTTTATGCTGGTAATTGTTTTAGAACCTGGGAGGGATGTCATTGTTTTCTTAACTTGGCAAAAGCAAATATATTACTGTAGACAGCATTACTAGAAAGAAATAGTAACTTTGAAGTAGACATATGTCCATCCTAAGAAAACTGAATATATTTCAAAGTAGACCACACCACTCAACTGCTGGCAATGTTCTTCTACATACTTGGCAGTATAGTACTCTAAGTCTGAGAACTGTTTCTTTTTTGTAAAAATGGTTTTGATTGGAAAACCCTGAATAAATCATTTGGAATGTGTAACGTTTAGAGCTCCTTCTGGGATTCCTTGAATCAAGGAAATCAATGAATCAAGGTTCTTTGATTCACTCTTCTCCTTGGCACTTGCTTCCTAGTCATCTCAGCAGCCTTTGTGCCAGTGCTAATGAAGAGCTCCCATTTTAGGTCCTAAAGCAGGGAGAACAATAAAAGGAGAACCTCATTTCAAGTACCAGAAATATCTGGGCTATAAAGGACACACATATTGTCAAAGTAAGCCCAGAGTGGGGTGACATCACCAAGGTCATTCCTGGCTCCGCGCCCCCCCGAGGAGGAACAACTAACAATTATTTGGAAACAGGACACTATTTGAGAAGATCCTAGAACATGGAGGTGAGGCTGAAGCACCCCCGTGCACTACAGAGACCAAGACAGACTGCATTAGAAGGGTGAGAGAAGGAGCTACACGTTGACCACATTGTCCCTCCCCCAGGCCAGTGGAGCACCATGGGTGAGGTCTCCCCTGAACCTCTGGTTCCTCCAGTAGGAGAAGAGAACTGGGGGACAGCAAGCACCACCACTAGCATTGGGGTTGCTTTGTGGGAGCCACTGCTCTAATCTGCTCCACTGGGATTGCAGGGGAATCTGCAGGGTTTGACCACTAAAAGTTGGACTGTGATGAAGGGGGAAGGGGCATGCAACAGCCAGCACATGGATTGTGACAGATGGAATTCATACTTGCAGTGCCCAAGTAGTGATCACAACTGGCATCTTTGCTTATCTACAGAGCCAGGTTGGTGGGGCACTACAACCAGGGAACTCAGCGGGGTACAGATCCACCTGATATGCATCTGGCCCTTGAGCCTGGTTTGCCCATACCCAAGGAAAGAGCAGAGTCACAGCCCACCCACTGTGGAGAGTGTCTTCTGGCCATCTGACCAAAAGGGCTGGCAATAAATCCTGGAAGCTATTTGGCCCAGTCGTGCTCCAGCCGCTCCAGCCAAGAGGCAGGCCGCCAGAGCTCATCACTGGCTCTGGTACAAAAAAGAGCCAGTACCAGGTGTGGAGGGATC
Source organism: Leucopleurus acutus (assembly GCF_964270905.1). NCBI lineage: Eukaryota > Metazoa > Chordata > Mammalia > Artiodactyla > Delphinidae > Leucopleurus > Leucopleurus acutus. Next base: position 22,063,093 of record NC_139159.1, on the reverse strand, counting down.
CTGTATCATGCACAGGCAGGGAGATTAATTCATATCCAAGGCTGAGAGTAGCTCCCAGCTCCTCCTAACTGGGGAGCCTGTTTGAGAAATTAAGAGTAGCCTGCAGTGGCCCCTCCTCATCCCACCCAGGCAGAGGAACTGGGACTAGCCCCATCCCATCTGCTGTGGATGTGCTGTGGCCCATCTGACTAGAAGGATTGGTGACAACTCCTAGAAACTGTGCGGCCCAGCAGTGCTCAAGCCTAGAGAAGGGTAGGCAGAGCTGATAGTCTACAAAGCAAAGCCAGTGGCCTTGTTCAGCCATAGAACGTGGGGTGTGGATCAGCTTGAGTTAAGACAACAAAGAGCTTTACTGGCTTTAGAGCTGCTTCTCCTGCTGCACCCAGGCAGGAAATCTAATTCATAGATTTCTATGAATTAGATGAGAAATCTAACTCATCACTGAATACAGCCTTCAGCATGTCCAACTGGGGAACCTAACCAGAGAACATGGGAAGGTGTACAGCCATTAAACAGCCCTAGATACAGTGGCACTTGAACAGACAGCACAGCCTGTGGCCTCCCCCATCTGCAGGGCAAAACCAGTGTCCTCACCCGACCAGGGAATTAAGTGCACACTCTGGCCTGATTTGGGTTCCCAAACAATGAACTATACAGGCTCTGGGTCCTGTTCAGAGCCAGGTCCTATACAGGCTCTGATTCTCTGCCAGAAAACAATTTCATAGCCCCATCTACTACTACTACTGAATATAATACCCAGTAAAGTCTGGAGGAAGAGCCCAATTACTCAAATATGCAGATACCAATGTAAGGAATCAAGGATCACAAAAATTAGGCAAATATGACACCACCAAAGGAAAGTCATAAAACTCCAATAACTGACCTTAAAAAAATGAAGATCTGTGAACTGTCAAAGAATTCAGAATAATCCTCCTAAGGAAGTTTAGTGAACTACAAGAAAGCACAGACAACTAAGTGAAATTAGGAAAACAATGCATGAACAAGACAAGAAGTTTGACAAGGAAATAGCAACATCAAAAAAACAGAAACACTAGATTTTAAAAATACAATAACTGAACTGAAGAATTCAATAGAAAGTTTCAAAGGTGGATTCGACCATGCAGAAGAAAGAATCAGCAAACTGGAGGACAGGACATTAGAAATTACCCAGTGAAAGGAACAAAAAGGAAAAGAATAAAAAGAGTGAAGAAAGCCTATGGAAATTATGGGACACAATAAACTAAACAATGTTCATGTTATGGGAATTCCAGAAGAAGAAAAGAGAGAGAGAAAGGGGAAAAAAGTATATTTAAAGCAATAATGGATGAAACCTTCCCAAACCTAGGATGAGAAATGGACATCCAGATCCATGAAGCCCAATCAAGCCCAAATAGGTTGAACTCAAATAGGGCTACACTGAGACACATTGCAATTAAATTGTCAAAAGTCAAAAACAAAGAAAGAATTTTAAGACCAGCAAGAGAAAAGAGAGAAGTTACATACAAGGGAACCCTGGGATAATTGGATATTCACATGTAAAAGAATGAAATTGGACCAATATCTTATACCACTCACAAAACTAACTTGAATTGGATTAAAGACTCAAATGTAAGACCTGAAACTATGCAATTGCCAGAAGAAAACATAGGAATAAAGCTCATTACATGGGTTTGGTAATGACTTTTTGGATATGACACTGAAAACACAAATGACAAAATAAAAAATAAACAAATGGAACTACATCAAACTAAAAAGCTTCTGCACAGCAAAGAAAAACAAAAACCAAAAAAAAAATCAACAAAGTGATTGAAAAGACAACCTATAGAATGGGAAAAAAATATTTGTAAACCATATATCTGATAAGGGTTAATGTCCAAAATAAATTAAAAATTCATACAAATAAATAGCAAAAAAAAATTACCCAATTAAAAAATGAGCAAAGGACCTGAATAGACATTTCTCCAAAGAAGACACACAAAAAGCCAACAGGTACATGAAAAGATGCTCAATACCACTAGTCATCAGGGAAATGCACATTAAAACCACACTGAGATATTACCTCACACCTGTTAGAACAGTCATCCTGTTCTCCAACAGTCAGTGGAGAAAAGGGAACCCTTGTGCTGTTGGTGGGATTGTAAATTGGTAAAGCCAGTATGGAAAACAGTATGGAGGATCCTCAAAGATTAAGACTAGAACTACATATATCTAGCAACTCCACTTCTGGGAATATACCCAAAGAAAATGAAAACACTAACTCAAAAAGATATCTGCACCCCCATGTTCATAGCAGCATTATTTATAATAGCCAAGACATGGAAACAACCTAAGTGCCCATTGATGGACAAATGGGTAAAGAGGTTGTTTTATATATTTATAGATATATACATATCATATGTATGTACACACACACACTGAAATATTATTCATCTATAAGAAAACAAAGAAATGTTACCATTTGAGACAACAGAAATGGACCTTGAAGGCTTTATGCTAAGTTAAATAAGTCAGAGAAAGAAAGACAAAACTATATGATCTCACTTATATGTGGAACCTAAAAAAAAAAGAAAACAATCATAGAAAAAGAGATCAGACCTGTGGTTACAGGAGACAGAGGGTCAGCGGAGGGGAAATTGGAGGAAGATGGTCAAAGGTACAAGCTTCCAATTGTAAGATAAATACATACTATGGACATAATGTACAACACGATGACTATAGCTAACACTGATGTGTGATATATAGAAAACTCATTAAGAATAAATTCTAAGCATTCTCTTCACAAAAAAGTATTATTTGATCTCATTTATATAAATTTCTATGTTTGTGTGAGAGAGAAGGACAGAATACAAAAATGCAAAAAGAAAAGTTGTAAAGTACGAAGCTGCTTAGGTTTATATCTCAATCTATAACATAACAATTTGTTTAATTTTAATAGGTACAAAAATAAATATTAAGCATAGAACAAGGAAAAAGAAAAACTGTGCCCAGTGTAGATGTCCTTAAAGCATTTGCAAAGGAGGGCTTTATTAGGTCCGTAATCACCTGCAATTACAGGCAAAATTCTATGTGTGTGTGTTGTGTATGTACTTGGGGAGTGGATGCATAGCCTTTATTGAATTATTAAAGGGGATGTTATGACCCAAAAGTTTAAAAAGCACTGGAAAGCCTGATCACAAAACAATTTTAAACTACTCTGATTATGTTTTTATAGTTTTCCTTCACTCGTTAACACTTCAAAGAACAGCATGTTAATGTGGAAAGAATCTCTGCCATTTAGGTAAGATATCTGCATCTCAGTGTAAAATTAGCATATAGTAGAAGGATGAAATTATACACCATAGATGAAAGTACCTAGCAGAGTACTTTAAAACTAGTACTTATTTATGCAAGACATCTTCCCCTGCTTACTTATTTTCAGTAGAATGAAAGCATACTGAAAGCTGGTACAATGTCTTCTTTAAAGTTTTGTTTTGTAATGCTTACTATGCTGTTTGATGCGGATGAGCCAATATCCACTTAAGGGCATGTAAGCTCACAATAACTTTTGTTGAATATAACTGTTTGAATGTACTTTCACTATATTATTATATAGGGATTTTAAACTAAAATGCACTTGCACACATTATTTAGAGCCTAACTTGGATATTAGAGTAGGTGGATATACACACCCGGAAAATAATAGCTAATTTCTTCACTAAAATCAAATTGCTGAACATCTACTTTGCATATACATAGCTAGGCACTGTATTATGAGTTGCAGGTAATAAAAAGTTGTTAGTCAAAGACTCTGCTCTCTAGGGTTATTTTAGAACAGCAAATCATGTTCAAACTAAAGGATAGACCAAAATAGAAAGTGCCATAGGAATTTAGACAAGGGAGAAACACATCTGAAATGAGAAAGAAGGTGGGTATGGGGAAGGGCTCATGGAAGAGGCAGTGTATGATGTGAGCAAGGTTTCAACGTGCAGCAGGGTGAGTGAAAGGAACAAATGAAGACATATAGTCGTGATATCATGCGGCATAAACTACAAATAAATATCACTTGTTCTAGGCTGGTCATGAGGCAATTTAAGGGGATTAGTGAGAAACTAGATAAAGAGATATCTCTTTATATATTACTTATTAATAGTACTTTTGAACACAAGTATTTAATTAAAAGAAAGAAAAATATGGGGATAAGAGATTAGGAGGTACAAACTATTATTATAAAATGAGCTATAAGGATATATTGCATAGCACAGAAAATATAGCCAATATTTTATAATAACTATAAATGGAGTATATGACTATAACCTTTAAAAATTGTGTCACTATATTTTACACCTGTAACTTATATAATATTACACATCAACTATACTTCAATTAAAAATGCTATTTTAGTGAATAAAACACTAAGCAGTAAAATTTTAAAAAAAGAACTTAGAAGAGAACTTAAAAATAAAGACCGAAAGAACAGGTTGAAACAGCGCAGAAATCTGGCAATTAAGAGGCCATTGATAACTTTCAAAACAGTACTTTTTCTACCCATTCTCAGTGGAGGCAAAACCTTATTAATCCTACTATTTCTTTTTCTGTTTTTCAAAATCTCAGGATAAGTCTGTTTCAATTGTAGCTAATGGCAGTAATGCAGCACCAGAAAATGCCTTTTGTAAGGAGAGGACAACTTTGAATCCTATGTCAGTACTCAAGTCTTAAATGACTGATAACACTGTCCACCCACCAGACTAAATGTTTTTTTTTTTACGTGATTGGAAAGCAACAGATAGATTTCAATTCTATTTTGTCAAATCTACAAAAAAGTTCCTACAGTTCATTTAGCATCTAATAGCGTACATCCTTCTATTTGGTATTACTCCTCCTTAACACGGGGCAATTAATTTTTCCTTTCTCTGGGAAACGTTTTTAAAAAAGGAAATACAGTCAAAAATCAGTTTCAGTTAGGAAATCATACAACTATTTCTACCTAGGGCTTTGAATTTAGAAACTTTCCTCAGAAATTGTTTAAATAAAACGAAGTCCAAATTCAGAAATACCTTAAATTTAATTATCTTAGTTGCACTAAAATAACAAATTATATTTTCTATCTTGTTTTCTTTCTTCCCCAGAAGGTTTCTCCAACCCTAATCCATAACTTAATGCATTCATCTCACCTATAAAATCACTGGCAGGTATGATGCCAGCTTTGGCGGCTCCAGTCCCCTAATCATGACCCATTTCTTGCCAAAGAATTCCGTTTCTTCAGAAACCAAGTAACAGACATTTCAATTTCTAACCTTCATTAGCATATTTTCATGTACTAATACTCAACATAAAAACACCTTTTAAAATTACAGAAATTTTTACTGTACTTAAGATCAATTGCACTAACCTGTATTTCATAAACCTTGGGCTACTTTCTTAAAAACGAATTATTATTTTAATATGTTTTTCACTTATTATTCAGAATAATTATTCATATAATTAAATATTTTACAATTAGGTAAGAAAGGTGGAAAATAGTCTTGCTATTCTTGTTCTTTGTTCTCTCTTCTAGTTGGTGTGCCTGAGTCAAAATTTTAGAATACTGAAAATTCAATATTTCAAACCCAAACCACATTTAAAGATAATAAAAACAACCAGCCAAAAAAATTTCAGTCCAGAGGTTTGCATGGTCCGGGGAACAGTTCTTTGAGTGGGCCATTTGGAGTGGGATTTGCCCACCCCCCTCCACTCCTTCTGCCTCATGTACTGAAGATAGAGACAAAGAAACCAACTCAAATCTTTCCAAAGTGTATTTATAAATAGAGAATTTGTAATCAGAGAAACAATAATGATATATAATAGAAGTAACATGATTTTTCAGAACCAGTATCTTGTTCTAAAAGCAATATTTAAAAAAGAAGGTGAGAAGGTTAGCTATAAACCCTGGCCCTCTTTTTCATTGATCTCCTGTTTTAATTTGTTAAAATAAAACCCATGGCCTTTTGAGTCAAACTGTCTCTTTAATTTCAGATTTAAAGATAACAAATCTCTTTTTAAATGGAATATTGGCACACAGACACCACACAGTCTGGCTTATTGCAACTGTTCTCTGTTGGTGAAGTGGCACATTTGCTATCCCCACCATAGCAATCTTCACCATTTCACAGAATATCATTCAATTGTACATACCTAGGTGGGCAACAAGAATGGGCACTTGAGCTCAGCAGCAAGGCGTTTGTGGGGAAATCCTAGGTCAGAACCCCTAAAAGGGGAGACTAACTTGAGGATGCCCAAATAACCTGAGGTTTACCTTGGCCACCTCCCCTGGCTTTCTGACTGTCTGTGGGAAAAGCCTCTCTGGAAACTCTTTTGAGGTTCTTGGGGGAATCCTAGGACAAACACACTGCTTGCTTTTGCAGGAGGACTTGCCCCATACCCTACCTAGGTTGTGAGACACCTAGCTGGACTAAAAAAGCTTCCAGAAAAACGGGATAGACTGACATTCGCATTTCTACTTCCACCTATTCTTATGCACATGGAGCAAAATATGTAGGTATATCCCTCTTTCTCACACCCCAACTGATTCTGCTGTCCTCCAAACCCATCTGGTAGCTGCAGTGACTACAATGAAGGGAGTTATCGGAAACCATGTTGGTACTGGGCTTAAAGGATTTTTCATGCCATGCATTTTGGGGAAGAACATAGATAATAGTCCAAACGTGGTATAAGGCAATGCCCTTTCTGGGTCCTTGAAAAATCAGTCACGGAACAGAGGTGGTGGACAGGAGCTGACAAGAGCTGGCTTGTTAATGGGCACAGCATCCCCGGGGTGGGGGGAGAAATCAATGAAATGATTGACAAGAGAAGATGGTAAATGAAGGGAGAAGTGGGGACAAGTGCTGCTGAACTCCAGGAGGTAAGTTTCTCCTCTAATTTGAGATTCTTTCTAAAGGTTCAGTATTGAAGTGGGTGTTTGACGTTGAAATGTGCAGACCCATTCTGATAACTGGAAAGGGAGAAGACTGAGGAAGGCAAAAGGAGAGGGAAGATTTCCGATTACTTCTCCAGGCTGCTGACAAGAACCTGCTGCTCGCAAACCAGAAATTAACCAAGCGAAGGTTGAAGGTAGCAACGTAAAAGTGCAACTCAAATTATTTTACATTCTGAATCCTCTTCAATATCTAAGCGAGTGTGGCATAGCAATGGTTGATTATTTTAAGATTACAGAGGCTGACCGCCTTCTTTGTTTGCCCAGTAACACCGCTCCTCCAATAATCTCGAGCACTTGGCTGATTAACATTTCAGTTCCAGTTGTTGCTCCTTTTCCCATTGCAGAAGGCGGCAGGGATATTCCCCGTCTTCCCTCTGTATTACAAAACCCATTACTAACCAAGCAGAAAGCACCGCGCAGTGTAGCCGAGGCTAATAATAGCCGGGCTGCTTACCTTCTCCGGAGGGATCGAATCAGCGCATGTCCCCGGCGCCGGCTGCCCCGGGGCCGCAGTGCCGCCGCGCCGGGTCTGTGCGTGGTCAGCTCGGCCGGCCCCCACCCCACCTGCCAGCTGCAGCAGCTGCTCCCGCCGCCGAGCTCCGGCCGCATGAAGTCATCCCCCGCGCCGGGCCGGATCGCCACATTCCGCGCCAGCCGCGGGGGGAGAGAGACCTCTCCCGGCTGCGGGGACCGGCTCCTGGAAACTGCGCTCAATGATCGCTACCCTTCCCGGTTGTAGGGTTATTTTCTAGGAATGCTTTTACAGAAGAAGCGTCGCCGGCTGGTGGACCGAGAGAGAAGAGCCAGAGTGACTTTCTCTGCAGAGCTCCTTTCCTCTGAGCGCTCCCCTGTCACTCCCGCGGCATGGACAGCTCCATTCCGCTGTGTGGGTTTTCCACCCTCTTCATCTTCCTTATCTGTATTGTTCATTTCGCTGAATTTGAGAGTGGGATTAGCTTTTAAAATATCATTCAAACACTCCGAAAATATTTTAAATTGGCAACTAGTTTTTCTAAGCCCCTTGTAGCAAGCTCCACTTTCTCCCAACACACGCACACACACACACACATACACACACACAGTTACTCGCACGTACACACCCAGCCAAACCACTCACAATTATGAAAGCTGGGACCTCTCGCCCTCTTGCCTACGTAATGGAACAGGAAACTCCCAAAGGAGTGGGGAAGTAGGACCGGCTAGCGAAAGCACTCGAGGAAAGAGAGAGGGGTCGCCCCAAGATTTTGTTGCTGTTTAGTGGTGTCCTTAGTGGACAGATGTTCCCCCTCTAACCCCCTGGCCCCACCCCAAGTGGAATGGCTGGTCTGGTGACAGCTGTAACATTTGGAAACAAAGAAGCTGAAGCCACATTAACAGATGGCTGCATCTCTTTCTTTCCCGAAGGATTTATCAGAATTGGCTTTAGGAATAATATTAGCATATACGTATATAATAAGCCCTTTCCTTCTCTCTTTAAATTGGCACCGGCTATTAACAGGTTTCTCACTCTCTCTCATCTTCCTCCCTCCCTCCCTCTCCTAAGCTGACCAGATCATCAGCTTCCGGACTTAAGGGGGAAAAAAGGCCAAGGATGTGCTCTCTTTACAGTTGAACCAGGGTTGAGCCATTCCCAAGTAGAGAGGCTCTTTGACACTAGGGTTCTCTGTGAGTGAACTTCTCACATTCAGCTTGCTTTTGGAATTGCCCATCACTAGGTCCAGGCCAGTTTTATCCTTGGATTTCTCCAGCAACCTAAACAGTATAATTACACAAGCCCAAGGCAGTACTTTTAATCTAGGAAGAGTTCCCAACTCTCTGTTTAGCAGTTCCAAAATTAGGAGGTAGTGTAGCAAACAGTTTCAACAAGGCTCAGTAAGAATTCTTGACCCTAGAATGCGGGCTTTTTAAAAGCTGGAACAACCTAATTCATCTCTCTGAGTTTCACTTTCATAAAATTAGACCTCACGAAAGAGCAGGGGATTCTTAATATGTATCAAAGTGTATGTGGAATCTGGATGGGAATATTATATCTTTAATTTCACTAACCTCTAACTGGAATTTAGTATTTAACATTTGCTTTAAATCTAAATGCAGACAACAAACCACAATAATATTAGGCGTACCTGTGACTATATAACCAGCAGACGTCACAGACAATTTCCTAAGGCAGTTTTTATAGATACCTCAAAGTATCACTACTCTGATGTTACAATCAAATCATCATTACCTTTTTTGTTTTATCTAATAGGCTATATATATTTTAGAATGGTTTTAGATATACAGAAAAATTAAGGGGATAATACAGAGTTCTTATATATCTCATTCCCAATTTCCTCTATTATTGACACCATACACTAATGTGGTACCTTTTTTACAATTAATGAGCCAATATTAATACAATAATATTAACCAGAGTCTGTACTTTATTCAGATTTCCTTGGCTTTTGCCTAGTGTCCTTAATTCCGTTTCAGGCTTCCATCCAGGACACCACATTACATTTAGTTATCAAGCCCCCTTAGGCTCCTCTGGGCTGTGGTAGTTTCTCAGGCTTTTCTTGTTTTTGATAACCTTGACAGTTTTTTTTTTAAATTTATTTATTTTATTTATTTATTTTTGGCTGTGTTGGGTGTTCATTGCTGCGTGCGGGCTTTCTCTAGTTGTGGAGAGCGGGGGTTACTCTTCGTTGCAGTGTGCGGGCCTCTCATTGCAGTGGCCTTTCTCGTTGTGGAGCACGGGCTGTAGGTGAGTGGGTCTCCGTAGTTGCAGCACATGGGCTCAGTAGTTGTGGCTCACGGGCTCTAGAGCGCAAGCTCAGTAGTTGTGGCACATGGGCTTAGTTCCTCCCTGGCATGTGGGATCTTCCCAGGCCAGGGCTCGAACCCGTGTCCCCTGCATCAGCAGGTGGACTCTCAACCACTGCGCCACCAGGGAAGCCCTAACCTTGACAGTTTTGAGGAGCAGTGATCAAGTGTTTTGTAGCATACCTCACTAATGTAATCTGTCCAATGCTTTTCTCATGGTAAGACTGGGATTATGGTTTATTGGGAGGACAACCAGATAAAGTGCCTTTTTTATAACATCATATCAAGGATACATGCTGTCAACGTGATTTGACTGTTGATGTTGACCTTGATAACCTGGCTGAGGTAGTGTCTCAGATTTCTCCACTGTAAAGTTACTCCTCCACCCCTTCCACACTACACCTGTTGGAAGGAAGTCACTATGTGAAGCACAAACCCAAAGAGTGGAGAGTTATGCTCCACCTCCTTGAGGACAGAGTATGTACATAAAGTATTTGGAATTCTTCTGCACAGAATTGTCTATTTTCCCCTAAATATTAATTTATTCAATTATTGATATTTATTTATATCAGTATAGACTCATGGATATCTATTTTATCCTTTGCGTTATAATCCAATACTACTTTATTTTGTTGTTTGAATTGTTCCAGCTTTGGCCATTGGGAGCTTTAGCTTTTGACGCCTGTGCTCCTTTGACATACTCCCTTTGGGGTGTGTGAGTTTGTGTGTGTGTGTGTATCTGTGTGTATATGTGTTTAGCATGCATGTTTGTGTGTGTGTTTAACACTTCCTGACTTTCTGGTACCACAAGATGCTCCAGGCTCAATTTGTGTATTTCCTGCCCCAGTCCTAGAATCAGTCATTTCTCTGAGGAGCCCTGATTCCTTTTATTGGAGAGTAGTAATAGAAACCAAGATCTGGGCTCTAGATGTGCTGTTGCTAATGGTGTAGTATTTGATTAGGCTCTCTTAACTGAGAGAACAAAGAAATATATATGTATACTAACCCATGAATATACACATATCAGTAAATATTCCTATATATAACTATCTATATCTATATTGAACTGAGTGTATACTGATGTCTGCAACTATAATCCGTTAATGCTGAGATTATTTTAGCTTTCTCCTCTTGTTTATCTGTAAATTCATACTTCAATATTGAGAAATGTGGCTACCACCATCCACCATCTATTTATTTAATTGTTCAATTTCAGCACACATGTATCAGAATTGTTAACCCATCACCCCAACATCACTATTTTTAAGTATAGTAGTTAATAGAGTCTCTGTTATATCTTGTTATTTAATGAGTTTAAATACCCATTCGTTTCTATATCACAAATTTGGTTTTTAAAATATTCTAATGACTGCATTTAAAACATAGTAACTAGTTCCTTTTGAGATTCTATGTATTATATTTTATGAATTTAAAAGTGTTATTTTAAGACTATTTAAATGGGCTACTCCATATTGTCAAAGGGATCCACAAAAAGGTTAGGATCTCAACCTCACAAAGATTACTGTCAGTTTATAATGAGATGATGTGAAATTGTCTGGTGCAAATGTTGGGAGCTCATGCTTGATAAGTGTTAGCTTTGCCCACTTGGGCAGGCTTCTTTCTCCTTTAAAGTTCTAAATACCTTGGAAGAGAGAACATGCTAAACCTTATGGTTAATAATTTATAATTTAGTGGAAGGATTTGCTAGGTATCAGTGTTGGAGGTAAAAGTCCATATAAGGTTGACGGAGGATGAGAAAAAGACAAGATGACCCTGAAGGTCAGGGGTTTTGTAGTTGAACAGACTGGGGATTGGATCCTTCCATTCACAGCCTGACTCTGTCTCATTTTTGAAATAAGGAGAACAATGGCTATTATATAGGCTTGTCCTTAAGAGTGAAAGTAGATGTTCAATCTTTTCTTTCAATTTGTTTGAGACAGTGGGGATTAAGTGTGGCGATTTGGGACAGTTACATAACATATTGGATTGTCCTTCCTTGTATAGTTTTCACTCTGTGAAGCCAGACTCACTGGAGGTATAGATAGTTTCTCATGATAATTCAGGCTCCTTCATCCATGAAAGTACTCTTGCCAGATGCTTTTTACTCATGGAAGACAATCAGTGTTGATGGTGCTTGGGAAAAAACAAAGATTAAAGATATTAAATGGCAGGAATTAACTGCTTCAGATACTATACCATGGCGAGAGACATAGGGGAAATAGAAAGACAAAAAGTGAACTGAGAAATGTCTTACATCAACATGTACGGTTTGAATCTATCTGCTTGGAACTTGGCATACACCAGTATGCCAGATGATTTAATTTAATGAACAGTGGCTAGGGTGAGGTGAAATAGATCAGTTTTTTAATCTATGACTTTTCGTTGAACAACCCTTTTTTAAAAAACAATCTTCGGATCAGGACTTTGAGGTCCGCAGTAATTCCTTTTTGATTTTCTGGAATTAGAGATCAAATGGCCTCATGATATCATGGGTCCGCAAAGGACAATATGAAAACCTGAGCCAGAGGCCCTGGGTGCCTGAAGCTGTCAGCATTAGAACCACTCCTTTGGGTTAAGGAGTCCTTCCAGAAAGGACTCATTTAAATGCAAATATACTATCAGGAGGGGTAACCATGTATCCAGTATCTGATTAGCAGCCATTAACAATTTAGCAGAGATTAGCTTCTCAGATTTATTATGGAGAGGAGTTGTCAGGGTGATTTGGCCCAGGCATCTGTCATCCACTGACTGCCAGGTCTCCTGCCCTCTTTACTACATAGGGGTCTGCCTAAAGCCGGGAACTTAGTTTACTAGGAAAGAATTGGGCACTCACTGCATGACAATCAATATTGTTTTACATAATTTTGAGTTATGAGAAGGGTAGGAGGAGAATCTCTATAATAATAGTACCTTTGTGTGTGTGTGTGTGTGTGTGTGTGTGTGTGTGTGTGTGTGGTCTGCTCAGCTTAGGTTGATTAATCATACTCTACAGAAATCTTAAAATTTTATGATAAACATCTACCCTTTCAATGAGGCCAGAAAGTATATCATGTAAAATATGCACAAATGTAGTCCAGGGATGGCAAAGCTATAGTAATAGAAATAGAATTGCGTTCAAGTAATTATAGCTGGACTAAAAATTTCCTGCATTAATATGAAAGCATGGATACAAGAGTACAAGAAAATGATCATTCATATGAAGATTGATATTGAATATCTGTAACAGAAATAGGAAAATGGAAGAAGGGAAATGACTACAAACAGAACAGTAACTGTTTCTTTAGACATCGCTAAGAATTCACCTTGTTTCTACTGGTAAGGAGTTGACATATAATACCAGAGCTATATAATACAGGTAGTATTCTGTAATTGGAAGTCTAGATTTAATTGCAAAATGTATGTTTACTTAAGTGAGATGCTTGGAAAAGGCATATGGTACATTCAATAGTGTGGTGTAAGTAATTCTCAAATAAACCCTTTTTAAAAAAAATCATCGTGTGAAAGTCATGAAATAAAACAATGTACTTAGGCATTGCTCTTTAAATTTTTTAACCTTAAATTTTTAAAGAATCTAAGAAAACCAAAAAATCCCTTCTGGAGAAAGGTATACTTTGAATAAAGCTTTTGTATTGTAATGAATAGATTATTAAATAGTAGTTATAAAGAATTATGTCTCTATAATTATTCATTTTTTTATAAAAATGAATATTCAACTTTTCAAATCAAATTTAAGCTAATAAGAAGAGGAAATTTAAATCTGATTAAAAAGTAAGTTTCAGTGAACTGTGTTTGGTCATCAGGCAAGTTGATGTTCATCCATTCAGCAGATATTGATGGAGTGTCTAATATGTGCAGCTGTTCTAGGCACTAGAGTGCTAGGCTCTAGGAGTGAACAAGTAAATCTCTTCTTTATGGATCTTATGTTCCAGTGAAAGGAGACCACCATAAATACATAAATATAGCATGTTAGTTAGTGGAGGGACCATGAAGGAGCAGTGTAATGATGCAAGGTTTAGGGAAAGTATATAGGGTGGTCAGGGAACATCTGAGCAGAGATTTGAAAGTATGGGAGCAAACCGTATGAATACACTGAAAAAGAGGCTTGGTGTATGCAGGTGGGTGGGCTTATACTTTATGTGTTCCAGAGACTAGGAGGTTTGTTTGTAGTGAAATGATCAAAGGGGAAATTTTTAGAAGATAAGGTTAGAAAGCTAGGTTAGCGAAAAATCCTTTAGGGTCTTTTAGGTGATGGTCAAGAGAGAACTTTAGAGGGTTAAGAATTTGTTTTTGGACGTACTAAATTTGTGATGGCATATGTGGACATATGAAGTAGACAACTGGATATACTAGGCTGAAATTCGACAGCAAGTGATTATCATGGCTGTAGATGAAAATCGGTAAATAATCATGGTATTTAAAGTCTTTAGATTTAAAGATGAAATCACTTTATAAGTAGGTGTAGGCAGAGAATACATGACGTTGAAGGACTGAGCCAGGAGACACTCCATTATCTAGAGGATTCGGCAAAGGATATAAGAAGTGAGCAGGGACATGAGAGGAATTGTCTCATGAGCCAAGTGGTAGGTGTTAGAAGGAAGAGGGAGTTATTATTAATCCTACTGGTAGATTAAGATGAGAACTGATAATTTAATATAGGACTTGGTAACATATAATAGATATCACTAATAACCTTAAGAAGAATAGTTTCTATGTAGTGGAGAGGGCAAAAATAGGTAAGTGGGAGATAAGGAAATGAAACATTAAGCAGAGCTATATTTTTTGAGTAGTTTTACTATAAAGAGGAGCAGAGCAATGGGGCAAAGATTAGAATTGGATATGGGAAGAAAGAAAGAATTTTTCCCTTTAAGATGGGATGTATTAGATCTTTGCATGCTAATGAAAGCATCTGGTAGAGAGCAAATAATGGAAGATACAGGGAAGAGGTGACACAGTAGAAGAGAAATCCCTGATTAGGCAAGAAGGGAGGTATCCAGTGCAGAGTAGAGGGTTCGGCCTTAGAACAGAGGACAAACATTTCTTCTGCCAAAGGAAGATGGCAGGCAGAACATGTGGTTTCAGATAGATCGAGATAGGATGGTAGACTTGGTGTTTGGAGTTCACGGATATTCTGTTTTGATCCCTCCTGTATTCTCAGTGAAATAGGAAGCAGCTGAGAATTTAGAGGAAGACATGTTATAGATGTAAAGAAAGGGCAGTTATGAAATTATTCTCTAGGACAGAAGAAAAGAGAATTGATTAAGCGATCAGTTTTCTAGTAAGTACTAAGAGTTCACATGGGGTAAAATGATTATGAATTTAAATGAGGCAAATTAGAAAGGTTGCTCATTTTTTTCTCCAGCCATGTTTAGTTGTTTGGCCCAGATGCTGAATTGGCATAAGTTCTATTTCACTAGGGCTGGCATTTTGCACTGCCAATATGACTGAGAGTGAGGGCCAAGGGACTTCACAGTGTCTATGCAAAAGAGTGATTCTAATGACAGACCATGGGCTCTAATCAGGGTAAGCAGAGAACTGAGGAATTATGCCTTGAGCACTACATTTGATTTTAACTGTATGTTGGAACACAAAACTGAAAATCTTGACTGATAATGGTATGGTAAGAGCAAACACAGCTAGAACCTCCACATTTCACTCTGTTACACAGGAATTATCCATGTTTCTTTCAGCTGAATTCCTGTCTGTAATTTCTTGATCCTTAATTCAGTGACATTATCTGAGGTGAGGTATGCATTTTTGATAAAGTCTTTCAGAAATGCATTTTACAAGACTAATTTTAATTTTAAAGTTGTTAGACTAGAAATAAGTTTAAGAGAGCTTGCAATGTTTTCAAGTGTTTTTCTTTTCTCTAAAGAGACATTAGTTTGACTATTACACCTAGCTCCATCCTTCAGGTGTTCTTCCTCTGGCACTGAAAATAGGAGTAAAATGTAAAAATTAAACAAACATATTACCTTCAAACAGATATGTATCACTGTTTTCTTTCTAATATGGGCCAAATCTTGCTATTGACACCATGTCCATTTTTTTCCCAGCGTAACTAGTTTATTACTAGTTTTCCCTTCATTGTGTGTATGAGACATGTTTGCCCCCTCATGGATGAATCTGGAACTGTCACCATGAACTTTTTCTTGTGTTTATTAGGGAAAAATAGACTGAAAGTATAGATATTGTGGTCAATGGGAATTATTTTTGAAGGAAATGTTGAGGCTGACGAAAAGAGGTTGAAATCACTAGATGTTTAACCTTCTTCCATTAGTTTCAGAACTTGGGATTATGTTAAGAACCACAATTTAACTGAATCTGGAAGAAGATGAGAGTCAAAAAAGTTTAAATTTTGACATCCTTTTAAAATATGAGAACACAGGGCTTCCCTGATGGCGCAGTCATTGGGGTCCGCCTGCCGATGCAGGGGACACGGGTTCGTGCCCTGGTTTGGGAGGGTCCCACGTGCCGCAGAGCGGCTGGGCCCGTGAGCCATGGCCTCTGAGCCTGCGCGTCTGGAGCCTGTGCTCCGCAACGGGAGAGGCCACAACAGTGAGAGGCCCGCGTACCGCAAAAATAAAATAAAATGAGAACACAGAATTGTGAAGAAAGCTAGTCTCACTCTTATTTAAATATTAAAATGCTTAATGTTTGTAACTTAACTCAGAAGGATGAGATGGCTTTTCTTAAATTAGTTTAAGATTATATAAATATAAATAAAGGAAAACCTGCCATTGATTCATCTTCACCTGTTACATACAGAATTATACAAGTTATGAGAAAGTCCATTCTTAGGACGGTGTGAACAACAATGAATCTGACTTTCCCTTAAGTGTTCTCCCTAATTTTCTAGAAAAAATAACTTCAATGTGCTGAATTAGACATTTATGACTTATTTGCTTGTCACTGTTTTAGTTTCTAGGAATAAGACCCAGTTTCTTTCCTCAAAAGAGTTGCAAGTTGATATAGAGACAAAAATTGCAATAAAGCGTAATAAATTCCACTGCAGAAGTTTGTACTTGATATAAATTAATATAACTGCAAGCAATGAATTTTAAGTTCATTCTAGATGAGTGGTTCAGAATAGCTTCATAGAGGAGAAGACCTGGGCTGTCTTGGGAGATGTTTAAACGGATAAGGAGTGCAGCCGGAGGTGGGAAGGCAAAGGCAGTGGAGCCTTAGAACGCAAATGTTCACAGACATGATCTTGTGGTTTATTCACGATTCTTACCGACCTGATAAGGACACATGCTGGTAGCTTCATCATCATCATCGTCACCATCATCATCATCACCATCATGTTAATAAAGAATGGATATTTTTGCCAGGTAGTCAAACAAGCTCTTTACATGTAGCACCTAGATGTTTTCTACCATCCATCTTATGAGTTCAATCATTGTAATTATTCTCATTTTTCACATACAAAAATGAAGACTTAGAGAGATTAAGTAATTTGTTCAAATCTTGGTGTGCGCCCTTTCAACTCCATGCTCTGTACCTCTGTGCTTAAGAGGCTAGGATGATTTGCCCATATTAAGGGCTCAAATATTGGTTGATAAGTATAATAATCTCATAAAAGTTAAAGTGAAGTAATCTGCTTTGATGTTTATGACGCAGTCTGGTGAATGCACTTAAATGCCAATAGATGAATAATAAAAGTTAGAAACACACACAAAATAGAGAATAAAAATTCATATATGTATGTCTGTTGGGAACAAAAAATCCTTTTGAATGTCTAACTTCTTAGTAAATATCAGGATATCACATACACATCATTAGGCAGCATCAATGGAGTATCCTCTGTACCCTGCAAGAGGGCAATGTTATAGATGCACAGAAAGAAAATTCATATTTCCTGCACATTACAAATAAGTACATGCTATGATCCCTCTTTAAGAATGAAGTAATTTGAATTTTAAAATTTTCCTTATCAAATGGTGTATATGAATCATGTTAGGTGAAGAATTATTGGTTGATTGGACATTTTATGTTTTAATTCTTTACAGAAAACAGTAAACAAATCCTTTTAGGCTTAAAATATCACATTCAGCAAATGAGTTATTATACTGAAGAAAGTGATGAATTCAGTAAAGTGTCTGGAATCTAAAATATTGTTATATAAGAAGTAACTGAAGGAACTGGGAATAGATGAGATGACGCAAGACCAGGAGAGAAGTAGGTGGTCGCTCTAAACTATTTTAGGAGTTGTCCTATGAAAAAGGGATTAGACTGTCCCACACTGAAGATTTTAGACCAAGTAGACAGGTTTAGGTTGATAAAAGGATGAATATTTTGACAAGTAGAACCTTTCAACTATAAAATGGACCGACTGCATTTTAAACTCAAGAACTCCTTGTTACTGAAGTGCTTTAACAGAGGTTGAAGTTAAGCAGTTGGAAAAGTAAGAGCCTTTACAGTGAGAAAATTCTATGATTCTATGGTTTTTCAACTCATAAATTTGTGTAGTTCATCCCTTTCACTCATTGTATACACTTAAGTATATTGTTCCTTGAAATGGCCAAAGCTGTTTCCTGTACCACACACTATGAATGTTAGGATTGGTTCTGTGTAAATCTTACCCCCATTGAATTAGTATTAACATTAAACAAGCAGCTTTCTTCTATAAGGAAATAAAAAAGAGGTTCAGAAATGTCCAAACTAAGTTTTTATAAAACTGTGTTATCAAATCTTATTTATCAAAAAACTTCAAACATAGCAGTATGAGTTCCCATATACCCTTTACTCAGCTTCCCCAAATGTTAACATTTTATATTACTAGAGTGTAATTATTGAAAGCAGAAAGTTTACATTGTCACAATGCTACTAATGATTTATAGACTCGTATTCAAATATTGCCTATTGTCTTGTGGTCCAGATTCAAATCTAGGATCCCTTATTGCATTTGCTTGTCATATCTCCCCATTCTTCTCTAATCTAGGATAGTTCCTCAGTCTTTTTTTTGTATGTTATGACCTTGAACTAATGGAAAATCCTAGCCAGTCATTTTGTAGAATTTTTCTCAAATAGGGTTTGTTTGATATTTTCTCATGGTTAGACTGAGGATATGTATTTCTTTTTTCTTTTTTAACATCTTTATTGGGGTATAATTGCTTTACAATGGTGTGTTAGTTTCTGCTTTATAACAAAGTGAATCAGTTATACATATACATATGTTCCCATATCTCTTCCCTCTTGCGTCTCCCTCCCTCCCACCCTCCCTATCCCACCCCTCCAGGTGGTCACAAAGCACTAAGCCGATATCCCTGTGCCATGTGGCTGCTTCCCACTAGCTATCTACCTTACGTTTGTTAGTGTATATATGTCCATGCCTCTCTCTCGCCCTTTTACAGCTCACCCTTCCCCCTCCCCATATCCTCAAGTTCGTTCTCCAGTAGGTCTGTATTTCTTGACAAGAACACTTCAGGAGAGATATTATGCCATTTTCAGTACATATTAGAGGTACAAAAAAATCTGTATGTCTCACTGCTGGTGATGCTAACTTTGATGACTTAGTTATAAAGATAGCTGCAAAATCACTACTTTTCCCTTTGTAATTATTTGAGATTGTTCAAATATTCTGCTTCTTGCTTAATTTTCCCATATTAATTTTAGCATCCATCAATAATTTTTGGCTTCACCAATTACTGTGGTGTTTGAAGATTGTTCATTTTCTATTCCCATCATTCCCTCTACATTTATTAACTATAATTTGAGTATAAGAAAGAGGCTGTTCTTCTCCTTCATTTATGTATTTATCTGGTTATTTGCTTATATATATACATATATCAGTGTAAACTTGTGGATATTTATTTTATTCTATGGGTTAAAATTTATTACTATCATTACTTGTTTTGTTTCTCAAAGTGTTCCATATTTGGTCACTGGTACTCCTTCAAGCTGTCTCCTATATTTTTCCTACTTGGCCATGCAATTTTTGGAGTGATATCTTACTTTCTGACACCACAAAATGCTCCAGACCCATCTTTTACTTTCCTCTGTCTCAGCCTTGAATCAGTCATTTCTCCATGGAGTTCTTGTTCTTTGCATTAATAATGGTATTCAGAAACCAGAATCTTGGTATGAGGTGGACTCATTGCTATCCAAGCTACCTCACTGTGTTTTCAGCAGAGAGAGCTAAAAATATATATACGAATACATAAAAATATACAAATATCTCTATTTTCATATTATCTATCTGGGTGTGTGTGTATACACACACACATGTGCACACACACATTATCTATCATCTATCTATCTACATATACATATAACTTCAAATTGATACCTTGATTCCAATCCAACACCACAGGGTTTATTCTAGCCTCCCTTACCCTTTCCTTATTTGTAACTCTTTTCTTTAACAATTAGAAACCTGATTCTCATTATTTGCAGTCTATTTATTCATTTGCTCAATTCTGGAATACACATAAAATATTTAAAAATCAGTAACCTGTACATGTGTGAAAAATAAATTTACTAACAAGTTCAATATTTGTGTACATTTCGTTTTGTCTTTAGCTTTTCAGTATATATTGTGCATGGTTAATTACAGTATATTAAAATACCGTTTTCCAAAGTCACTTAGGTTAGCTCTTTCCCACCTCCTTCAGTGTGGTTTTTTTCTTCTGCAGTGTGAGAAAATCCAGTACTTTGTGTTCAACTCAGACTACCGAACCAGAATTTCTAGCAGAAAAGGTCATAATCCATATGTGCAATAAGATCCCCAGGTGGTTCTTTTCATTGGAGAAATTTGAGGAACACTACTTGACACCTCTACAATTAATAGTTTCTAAAATGAAACTTCAATTATTCCTTCTTCCAAACTGTCCCATCCTGCAAATCTTTTCTTCCTCAGTGAATGGTGCCATGATTCACACAAAAACTAACTCAATGCAAAAACCTGGGAATGATTCTCAATTCCTTACTTTTCTTCACTTTCTGCATCATTAGGTCCTCTGGAATTTCAACTCTCTCTCTCTCTCTCATCACATATATAATGTTTCTCTTCATCTTCATTGCCACCATCTTAGCCACTACCATTTCTCCTTTGCTCTACTTGAACAGCCTAGTATCTACACAGCTATCTTTTAAATGAAACTATCTTTTCATTTAATTGCTTTCTCTTTGCATCTTAGATAAAGTCAAAATCCTTAGCCTTAGAAATTCTGGCCTTGCCTTTTCTTATAAGTTGTATTTTCATACTTATAAGTACATGCACAGTCACACACACACACACATATAGTTGGTATTGTTAGTTTAGGCTTTGTTTGCCCTCCCATCCTAGCATGAGAAAATTAAGAAACAAAGTCAAACCAAAAAAAAAAAAAACTTTAAAAATAAATTTGAATAATATCCTTTCCCTCCAGAACATTTCTCTAAAGTAGTATCATCATTAATGGCAGTACAGACCAGAATTTTTTCCCTTAGACATAAAGGCATGGTGAAGAAGTCTCATTAAAAACTGGAATCTAAGCTTTCAATGTCAAATTCTGTCTCTAATCTTCTGCAGTAAGCCATAATGATTAAAGTATAGAAATCTGAATCAGAGGTCTGGTTTAGTATAATCTTTTTTTTTATAAGCTTTGTACCTTAGACAAGTCATTTATCTCTCCATTCCTTAATTTCTTCATTTATAAATGGAGATGTTAAGAGTATTGATATTCAAGGCTAATGAAAAAAGAATGCATCTAAGTATTGTATCAAACACTTTAAAAAGTGACCAGTTCAGCTTCTCTGCCCATTTTTAAATTGGAATATTTGGGGGGTTTTGATATTAAATTGTATGATTTCTTTAGATAATTTGGATATTAACTCCTTATCAGATATATCATTTGCAAAAATCTTCCATTCAGTAAGTTACCTTTTCATTTTGTGATGGTTTTCTCCTCTCTGCAAAAGCTTTTCAATTTGATATAATCACACTTGTTTAATTTTACTTTTGTTGGCCTTGCCTGAGGAGATAGACCCCCCAAAAATATTGCTAATATCGATGTTAATGTATTTTTCCTAGAGGTTTTATGGTTTCAGGTCTTAAATGTGAGTCTTTAAGGCATTTTAAATTTATTTTTATGTATGGTATAAGGAAATAATTCAGTTTCATTCTTTTGCAAGAAGTTGTCCAGTTTTCCCAACACCATTTATTGAAGAGGCTGTCTTTTTTTCATTGTACGTTCTTGCCTCCTTTGTTGTAGATTAATTGATCACATAACTGTGGGTTTATTTCTGGGCTCTCTATTCTCTTCCACTGACCTATGTGTCTGTTATGCTAATACCATACTGTTTTGATTACTATAGCTTTGTAGTATAGTCTGAGATCAGTGCATGTCATACCACCAGCTTTGTTTTTCTTTCTCAATATAGCTTTGGTTATTGGAGGTTTTTTGTTTGTTTGTTTGTTTGGATGATTCTATACAAATTTTAGGATTATTTGTTCTAATTCTGTGAAAAATACCATTGGTATTTTGATAGGGGTTACATTGCTTTGGGAATACATACAAATGACCAAAAGACACATGAAAAGATGCTCAATATCACTAATCATCTGGGAAATGCAAATCAAAACCACAATGAGATATCACCTTATGCCTGTCAGAATGGCTATCATCAAAAAGGGAAACCTTGTGCACTCTTAGTGGGAATGTAAATTGGTGCAGCCACTATGGAAAGCAGTACAGAGGTTCCCCCAAAAGTTAAAAATAGAATTACCATATGATCCAACAATTCAACTTCTGAGTATCTATCCAAAGAAAACAAAAACACTAATAAGAAAGGATGTATGCACCCCTCTGTTCATTGGAGCATTATTTATAATAGCCAAGATATGGAAGAAACTAGTGTCCATAAATAGATGAATGGATAAAGAAGATGTGGTATATATATAATGAAATATTAATTAGTCATAAAAAAGAATGAAATATCTTCACTTGCAACAACATGGATTGACCTAGAGTACTAGGTGTGCTAAGTGAAATAAGTCAGACAGAGAAGAACAAATACTGTATGATTTCACTTATATGTGAAATCTAAAAAATAAAACAAATAAAATAAAACAGAAACAAACTTGTAGATACAGAAAACAAGCTGGTGATTACTAGAGGGGAAGGGGGATAGGGGATTGAGAGAAATAGGTGAAGGGGATTAAGTGGTATAAATTTCCAGTTATAAAATAAATGTCTTGGGGATGCAATATACCACATAAGGAATATAGTCAATAATACTGTAATAATTTTGTATGGTGATATATGGTTACTAGACTTACCATGGTGACCAATTCAAATGTATTTAGATGTTGGATCACTATGTTGAACATTTGAAACTAACATAATATTGTATGTCAACTATACTTCAATAAAAAAGTGACCAGTTAACATTAATTGGTATTATAATTACATTTTCTCTGCATAAAGGCACATTTTATTGATTCTTTCATTATAAAATCTAAAAGTACCTTTTACTTTCAAGATGAGTTCTAAGATTACTTGTTAATGTTAATATGGTAATTTAAAATATGTCTAGATATAGTTTAATTTTAATTGCCTAACACAAATATGTCTGATATCACCATTATGAATTAAAACCTATTAGTAAAGATGTCAAATGAGTCACCAAAACATTTTTGTTTATTGCCTCTCATTGAACCCTAAATGCTAACAAGACTTTTTGTTGGAATGAGGGATCAAAATTTTATACTCTTTGAAAACTAGTGCCATAGCTGTTTTATTTTTATAAATAAAGCGATTTCCATTTACTTTGTAGTGTACAATTTTTGAATGGCCTGGAAAGAGCAAAATTATTCTTTGGGCTGACAAAAATGATAAAAAGGCTCATTGCTGATGAAGGGAAGAAGAATAGAGAAAGAAGGATTAGTTCCTCTTTCAAAAGGGGGGGCAAGATACCAGAGCTTTCTGCAGGGAAACTGAAGCACACCTTTCTTTCTGAGATTTGAAAGGAAGAGATGCCCTACATTTAAATATCTAGAGTATATCTTCCATTTAAAAATGAACCTAGCTAATCATCCAGTGAGGAAGAAAAGAGTAAAATAGCCTTTGATCAAGTCCTTTTTGTGGTGTTAAATGAAACTAATTATAATGAATATCACATACCTAATGAGTTCAAGAATTCCCCTTGGAAGAATTGGTCTGTCCTTTACAAAAAAGAGAGTTCAAGTGAGTTATTTGCATTTGGTAGGGAAGCTCTACTGTCCAAATCATACTCATTTAAAGGTCCAGTTCAAAGTCTGCCATAATTTGTTATTATATATGTAATTTTTGAATGTAATATACAGTTATATAGGTATATAATATCAACAAGAAATCTTATCTATACTTCTTTGATTAGGCTCCCTGTAGTGACATATTTCTCATTCCTTTCCAAATACTGAGTGATGATAGTCATTTTTAATTGAAGTGAAATAAATGATTGCGCATATCACAATACGGTTGAGGAACTTAGAGGAACAGTAGAATTCAGGATCATGATTACTCACTGACTTTCTTCATGAAGTTGTCAAAATTACTTATTACTAAAACTCCTATTTTCTGAGTATTGACAAGGTTCTTGTGACATTTATGTAGATTACATTAATGATTTTATAATTTTAACAGTTAGAAGTTGATGCTGTTTCCCATTATTTGCAGATATTTATTTTTGAAAACCCTTCAGTAAACAAGTTTTATTTTAAATATACGAAATTTTGAAATTATATTTTAAGTAAATAAGGCCATTAGTTTTGAGGATTGACCTATTTTTTCACTAATCTTGTCAGTGCTGTTTGTTCCAAATCATCCCCTTTATGCTAAAAAGCAAGGGCTCTTTTTTTTTTTTTCTATTTTTAAGGAGACTGTGTAGAAAGTTTCTTTGGGAAGGATGGAAATTCTCTGAAAAACATGAAGTCTAGGCACCTATTTTCAGAAGAAGTATTTCCCATCACTATCCCTCATGTGCGTCTGTGCCCAGTAGTTCTCAGAACTTAATTTACAACCTGCTATGAGCATTGGACACAATCACTCCCTCCTTGAAGCACTTGCTTTGATACAACCCCCATTCCTAGTTTTCCTCTGGTCTCACTCATCATTTTACCGGAGTCTCCTATACCGGACATTCTTCCTCTTCCAGACGTTATGACCTCTTCTCTTTACCCAGCGATCCTGCTCTGTGTAACCCGTGTGGTCTCCTGGAGAGTTGGTAAGATTTGCTACGTTGAGGCAACGTTCTCGGTAAAACTATTGCTACCCATATTTTGAAGGGCAGCCATGGACCGGCTTAACCCGCATTTCCTATATGGAAGGAAATTTCAGAATGCTGTTATATTGCTGCTTCTTGCTGCTCTCAGTATAGTCTTTAGAAGAGAGATGAACTCAGGCTAGAGTTAGCCAACCTGCAAACAGAGATGAAAGGAAATGTTGCTTTAATAATGGAGGTGCTATTTCCTGTGGCCTGTAATCTAAACTGATTGAGACTATGGTAAATTAGGACCATGAAGGGTAGAAAAATCCAACTGTTTCTCTGCCTGAAACGGAAGTGGTGACAAGACATGGCTGCAAAACAGCAGCCATTGCAGGAAATTTGACTGTGGCCACAAGTCTCTTTCAAGCATCTTTCTTTGAAATTTAAAACAAGACAGCAGGGGCTTCCCTGGTGGCGCAGTGGTTGAGTCTGCCTGCTAATGCAGGTGACACGGGTTCAAGCCCTGGTCTGGGAGGATCCCACATGCCGCGGAGCGACTAGGCCCGCGAGCCACAACGACTGAGCCTGCGCGTCTGGAGCCTGTGCTCTGTAATAGGAGGGGCCGCGATAGTGAGAGGTCCGCGCACTGCGATGAAGAGTGGCCCCCGCTTACCACAACTGGAGAAAGCCCTCGCACAGAAACAAAGACCCAACACAGCAAAAATAAAATAAATAAATAATTTTTAAAAATACCACACAAGACAGTGGAAGCCACTCCAGCGTCAAAGACTAGATTAAGGACAATACATTCCCACGTGTCCAGTCATCTCCTATACTTTGCCTTACCTCCTCTCAACTTCATTTCTGACTCTAGCCAAAGCTCTAGTGAAAAATCCTGTGCAGGCTTTAACTCTCTTTGCCTGACAGTACCCTACCTCAAAGCATGTACATGGTATTTTTCTTTTCCTGCCCCAGGGCTTTTCTAACTCTTTGGCATGAGACCCCAGTGGCAGCCCCTTCAGCCTTACAACTTGGGGAAATTTGGGTGACCTTAAACTAATAGGAAATGTGAGCCAGTTGTTGAATGCTTCTCCATGTCTCCTCAGACTGAAAAGTTTTGAGAATCATTTCATGAGGTTCTTTAGAAAGTCACACATAAAACCAGTCATCGGCCTTGTCTCTAGTGAGACCGCTTTCTTTTCTCCCCTGTTCAGTCTCCAATCCCTCATGTCTGCTCCTTGCCAACAGACCTCCCAAATAAACTACTGGCACACAGAAGAATCTTGTGGGCTCTGTGTTAAGTATAAGGGTGACCTCATCTAAAACACCACCCAAACCCATACCCTGAGAGGGCTCCCCAAGAGTTGAGATAGGATGGAATGAGCACCACACAGAGATCAGTCAGTGCACAACCACAGCTGTGAAGCTGAATAGTTATAACTAGATGAAAACTTTGGCAGTGGTAACTCACACATGGGGCTGGCGGGAAACAAACCTCAACTCTACCGAGTTTTTGATGGGCTTGTCTCACAAAGTTCCCCCAAGCCTGACTTGAAATACTGTCTGGTCCCTAAACTTGCACCAGCAGGAAATGGCCCGTGAAAGTCTTTAGGATACCCTTCTCTTTAAAGTTGATATCAAGTAGGACTATGGAGGATAATGAACAAAAAGTTCTTTGCAGAGAAAGGAGTCAATGAAGGAATTGATTCTACTTACAGAGAAGAGCATGTTTGTTATCACTGCCCAGCAGGGTTAAAATTACTGTGGAACTTTTCCAAATGTGAACTTTTACTGTGTATTATTTGTTTTGGCAGCAGATAGCTTTAGTTTACAGATTACTGGCCCATGAGGAGTTACATTTGCACTTTGTGGAGATGACTGAATCACGAAGGGATCCTGGATTTCTTGGTGAATACACTACTGTCATAGGGCTTGGTGCTTGTTTCTCTCAGGAAAAGAGTGGAACTGTTCTTTTTGGTAGAAAGAAGGATGCATATTGATATTTGAATGGCTAAAGAGGAAGACTGGCTGAGACTAACAGTTTTCCCACAGTATCTGTTCTCTTCTCATACTTTAATACAATTTCCTATTTTTACCCAGGTGCAAAAATACTCATAATAAAGATCTTTTCCTATGTTCTGGCCAACAGCACATAAGCAGAAATGACTCGTGCAAGTTCTGGGATGTGTCCTTAAAGTGAGGGTGATGCTTTTCCTCTCCACTTTCTCTATCCTGGTGCAATAGGGTTATGAAGGCTGGAGTGTCACCTCAGATCATGACGATTAGAGCCACATCCTAGGCACAGTGAAGTGAGAAGCTGAACTAGAGTCTGTCTTGTACAACATCAGAGCCACTGTACTACTCTTGAACTGTCCACATCTGAATGCATAAGTGAGAGAGAGAAAAAAAATCTGCCTCTAGAGACATATTATGTATTTTGGGTCTGTTATATGAAGCATAATTTACTCTCACACAGCTTGAGACTCAGTACCGTCCAGTGTGTCATGAAGGGCCATCTGGTCTGAATATTCTGGGAAAAAGTTCCTCACTCCCAAGATCCTAAGAGAGCTGCAGGAAGAGCTTTTTTTTTTTTTTTAAACTGTGAAGATTGTCATATCCAGAGTGATGCCTGGGACTGCTCTCGTCATTTTGCTGCAGCCTAAGGACAAAGTCATCACTAAAGTTGGCTCTATGAATCAGAGTCCAGTCAAGAAAACGGAAGTGACTCAAGGTGTTCCAAGAAAAGGGAAGTGACTTAAGGTGTTCCAACAGAGGAGGATTGAATGCAGGAAATTAATTAGCAAGTCATTGGAAAGACTGGAATAGCAAAGAAAGAAATAGCAAGGCTCGAGGAGCAAAAGGAAGAAGAAAGTGGGAACGCATATGAGAATGCGGCTCTCACCCTTTGGCTGAAGCCCTCGACCTTACACTTCCCAGCCGTTTGCTGAAGGCAGTGCTAGCGCCACAGAGCAGTAACACAAGAGCCTGTGCTGTTGATCTCACTGCTGGAAACCCCACAAATGCCAATAAAGTCCGGAATTCTCTGCACTGGTCAGTTGTCTTCAAAGCATACCCACGGATGTTGCTACAGCAAAAAGCAACATCAGAAGACACCTAAATTTCCTTCTCTTCCCATTTTACAGTCTCCCATCAGGGTCTCCAATTGACATAGGTACCTTAGAAATGTAGTTTGAGGCCTCCAGGCCCCTGCAACACAGAGTAGAATACAAAGGTAGTGCGGAGGTCTGCTGACAGTCAACAGATAAAAACTGGCTGAATGACAGAGTCAAAAAATGGAAATAACTACATTCTTCGATCGCATTGTTAATCCAATATGTCAAACAAATTAGAAGGCTGCCATATTTCTGGATTTCCTCTTATGTAAAATAATTAATTTCCTTATAATTTAAGATAGTTTGAGTTGAGGTTTCTACAATTTGTGGCTGAATCTATACTAAATTTTATACAGAAATATATTAAAATATATAAGGTTATGTTGCTTCTGTAGTTTCCTTAATAGTTTTAGCTGATATTATGCATTTTCCACACCACTAAAATTATTTGTACTATGTTATTATATTTTAAAGAGCTTTGATATCTTTTGGAGACAAATATTTTTTAAAAACATGTTATATAAACCTCATTTATTAAAATCATATATTCATCTGAATAATTTTATTCTTTTTCCTCCTCTTTTCTAGTTCTAGAGGGTTACCACAGTGTGATTTTAGGGCATGTTAGGATATGTCAACAAATTTTATATTGAATGCATTTCTACACTGCAGGGTTCCACAGTGTCTTTAACAGGATTTGACACATAATATGCACTCTATAAACACCTGTGAATAAATAAATAAGTACATGAATGGATGATAAAAAGAATGAATGACTATGAATACAAGAGAGAATGGATTCTCTACTTTAAAATATTTGATTCATGCTCTATCCTCATTAATGAAAAGGAACCATGCCTGTTGCAACTACTACCAATCAGGTGTTTGATATATATTATGTATTTTAATCACCAATCTTTTAAGGTTGGAGTGATTAATATTACTGTATGGATGATGAAAATAAATAAAGTTAAGAAAAGTTTATTGTTCTGCCCAAGGGGTGTTTAACTATATGTCCTGATGGATTCAAATTCATGTTTATTCAATTTCCAATCATTAAATTTTTTTGGTATAAAACAGACTCTATATGATAAATTTGTATGATGTTAAATTTTTATGAGGTTTATAGTATACTTTGTTTATATTCTTATTTATATTTTTATTATCTATATTGCCAAACTGGGGTTTACATTAAGATTGTTTTCTTGTATTGACTTGCTTTTTTTAACAAACTTAAAATCTTTAAAACACTTTCTTATTCAACATGAAAAATTAATGGAAAATAAAACTCATAGTATTATTGTAGACAAATAATTTTTACCATCTTTTATCGATCTTTCCTTTATTATGCTGTTTCAAACTGTGCTCATCTATATAAAATATATATTATTTAATTGTGAATACTTGCATATGATATTATATTTTATTCCTACTTACCCTAATGGACAAGCACAGTGTCATTTAGATAGGTATGTGTGCTGACCTTAACATCATTGAAAATAAGTTTAAATTTTAACCTGAAATAGCTTATTTTTCTCTGTCAAATCAAAATATAAATTTTAGAGGACAATTCTTACTTTATGTTTAAAAGCTTGTCAATAGAGCAGAAAAGCATACATGTGTTTGTTAGTGAATCCTTCACAGGAAACATGCTTTACATCCTGAAGCAATAAGGGAATTCATTACTGTCTTGATAAATAGATGAATAAAAAAATCTCTTGTTTACTGTTTCTCTGCCAAATTCACTGGACCAGCAAAGTAAACAATACAGCAAACAATTGTACAAATCTTTGTTGATTCAAAAGAAAACAGAGTTTAACATTTTTATCAAACTTCTTATCATGCCCTTTGATTGTCTATAGTTTTACTGTAATTTAAATACTTCTTGGGACTTCCCTCATGAGGTAGTGGTTGAGAATCTGCCTGCCAATGCAGGGGACACGGGTTCGATCCCTGGTCTGGGAAGATCCCACGTGCCGCGGAGCAACTAGGCCCGTGAGCCACAACTACTGAGCCCACGTGTCAAAACTACTGAAGCCCACACCCCTAGAGCCCATGATCCACAACAAAGAGAAGCCACTGCAATGAGAAGCCTGTGCACTGCAACAAAGTGTAGCCCTCACTCGCTGCAACTAGAGAAAGCCCACAGGCAGCAATGAAGACCCAACACAGCCCGAAAGAAAGAAAGAAAGAAAGAAAGAAAGAAAGAAAGAAAGAAAGAAAGAAAGAAAGAAAGAAAGAAAGAAAGAAAGAAAGAAAGAAAGAAAGAAAGAAAGAAAGAAAGAAAGAAAGAAAGAAAGAAAGAAAGAAAGAAAGAAAGAAAGAAAAAGAAAGAAAGAAAGAAAGAAAGAAAGAAAGAAAGACTTCCTGATGACCTTGTGAAATAGGTTTGGAAAATTTTATTGACTCTGTTATAAATAAGAATATTTTGAAGACACATGGAGGAATCTAGTATACCCACAAAGAGTAAGACATTCAGTAATAGTATGATAGATTGGCTCTCTAATCTGATTAGATGCTAATGACTCTATCTCCAGTAGTAGAGAGCACTGAGAGTCCTTGGCTTGAATTCTTTAGAGATATGCAAAATATCTGCTTTAGTTATTCCTAATCAACCACTTATAAGAAGCAAGGAGCTAAGTAACTCCATATATGATACTTTTGAGCATTTTAGAAAACTGAGTAATATAGTGACATTAGTTGGTTGCTACTAATGCCACTGGACAAAGTGGTGAAACAAAAGAATGGGTTCAGGTATTTGACTTCCCAACTCAAGCCACAGAAATGACCTAAGAGCTTCCATGAGTGCTCTGAAGGAGACCCTTATCTCCTACAACCACAGGGCTGAAATTGCTGAAATTCAAGTTGAGCTGCCAGCCTCCTAGGGCACCTCCTGTTAAAGTTAGGGCATTGATTGGGAAAAAAATGGGATTCTTCAAGTTGTGTTGGGGATCTGTGGGAAGACTCTCATGAAACTGAGCCCTAAATTATGATTAGTCTTCTGTGCCAGTGGGAGAGGTCTCCCCATCCTCAATGGCAAGGGGCATCCCTACCCCAGTGGTTTGCATCTTTCCACCTCTGTCTGAGGGGATTAATTCTTCATTGCCTGAAGGAACGTAATGGCCTCCCTGAGGCAGTTGCCATCCAAGACAATGCAGATTCTCCTCAGAACTCACACCCTCACTGTCCCTCTTTGCTTCTATACCTATAACTAGACTCGAGTCCCAACAGGCCCTAGGTGGTGAGGTAGAGTGTGACCCATGAAAAGGTAGCTACACTCCAAAAGAACTACTTGAGTTTTCTAATTTATACAAGTGGAAATCTGGGGAAAATGTGTGGGAAAGGGTGTAAGCGTAGGGGTAACATCTGTCTTGTTTATTGTTTAATTGCAAATGTCTAGTACTGTCTCTAGCACATAAAAGGTACTCAGTAAACATTCTGGAATAATAATTGAGTGGTTGCTAAAAATAAAATCTATTTCTCTTTTTGACACTTTTCATGTATATACTATATAAATAATATAGATGCCTCTATAGAGTCATATACATGTATATATTTTTCACTGGTTCATATATATATACATATATGTGTGTGTGTGTGTGTATATATATATATATGTATATATACACACACACACACACACACACACACACACACACTGGCACCAAAGAAAGGAGGAAATACTGGAGCTTTCATATCTGCTTGCCCAGATGTGGGACATAAAGGGAAGAGGAAGTCCACCTGCTGATGCAGGGGACATGGGTTCGTGCCCCGGTCCGGGAGGATTCCACATGCCGAGGAGAGGCTGGGCCCGTGAGCCATGGCCTCTGGGCCTGCGCGTCTGGAGCCTGTGCTCCACAACGGGAGAGGCGAGAAGCCTGTGTACCGCTAAAAAAAAAAAAAAAAAAAAAAAAAAATGGAGTCAGACTCTTTATTACATGTATTTATTTTTATGATAATTATTTTAGTATCTATCTGTTTCCCTCACTTGACCTACATTACTATAAGGGTGAACACCACTTCTCTGTTTCTATCTGAACACCAAGCACCAATTGCAGCATGTAGCATAGAGTAGGTTCCCAATAATGTCAAATAAATGAATAAAAACAACTATTTTATAGTCAGAGGTATACACCTTCTAATAGCAGAAATGGCTTTAAAGCAATTTTAGAGGAGTTATTTGAAGAGCAATTAATAAGATAATTCCATGACAAGTGAAGCTTTTTATCAGTGGTGAGGGAATTGTTGTGAATGTATGAAAAATATATGTACAAGTCAAGAAAAAACACACAAGCAAGTATAAATTTAAAAAAAAACAAATTTGTCATTTATTTATTTATTATAAAAGAGGTTTTTGTGGAAAGGAAACCCAGAAAAGCAAAACGTGCTTGCCCAAAAACTGAGAGACTTGCAGTCTGATTCCATTTCTATCACTAATTATTTGGCAGAACTAAACAAGTGGCTTAATTTCTTGGATACTGTTTACTTATCTATGAAATGAAAGGGCTGGAATAAATGATTCCTAAGATGTGTTGAAATTCTCAATTGCTATGAATTTATCTGACTAGGGTTTTTACCCTTACTTATAGTGGAAGAAATAGAAGGACCTTGAGCTGTGTAGGGTCAGTAAAAATGTTTTTATTGCATTCAGGTATAAGTGGTTCTTATTACTGACCTGTGCTGGGGCTGTCTCATGGGGCAGAGAGTCTATGATGGTTTATGAATTTATCCTGTCTGCGAAGATTTACCACTGTGTATTTTATTGATTTTTCAATTCGGTAAACCTAATAAACCAGGTTATTGCCTACTCAGAACTGGATAAAGTAAGACAAATTCACAGATTGAAAACCGAGACTAAAAGGAATATGGAGTTAGAATGAATAAGCTAAAACTTCATGGTGAAGAGACAAGCTTGATGAAAAGCAAGATCTCACTTCAAAATTCTTGTCATATTAAAAAAAGCTTTTGAAATTGAATATATCTTGAATTAAATAAAGTGTTAGAGTTTGGTTAGGCAGTGGGAAGTAGTTTGTGTTCTAGCTGCTACCTTAGGTCTCAGCTTTCAAAACGAGGACTATTTAAAAGTGTGTGCTAAAAACTGGTGGGGTAGGAATTTCTACCACTCATTTACCTGTCGCCATCCCTCCAAAGTTCCCCTCTCCCCTGCCAGAAACATCAGTTTGAGTAACTATCTGCTCAAGAAAATACCTTCACCAGAGCCAAGGATTCCAGGCAAGGGATTCCAGCACCTGGGTGAAGCACAGAAATATGAAAGGATACAATGAAGATGGTAGGAAAGACAGATTCACACCACTCACATTACCTCTCTCCCAAGCCCCAGCAGCCAGCAAGGAGAGAGATACCATCCAGAGAGGAAGAGTGAGGTGAGTGCTAGACATTACCCTGAGCCCCAGAGCTGGCTGCCCAGCACCAGGCTGACTCCTGCCATATAGTCCACCAAGTCCACTTCTGAGCATATAGCTGAAGGAAATGAAAACACTATCTTGAAGAGATGTCTTCAACCCCATGTTCAGTGCAACATTATTCACAATAGCCAAGATGGGGAAACTACCTACATGTCATCTAAAAGGATAGAGAAAATGTGAATATCATTCAGCCATCAAAAAGAAGGAAGTCCTGCCTTTTGTGACATCACGGATCGACCTTGAGGGTATTATGGGAACTGAAATAAAACAGAGAAAGACAAATACTGTATGATATCACTTATATGCAGAATATAAAAAGCAGAAATCACAAATAAATAGAGGGTAGAATAGTGGTTGCTAGGGGCTTGGTGTGGGGTGGAAATGGAAAGATGTTGGTGGAACGGTACAAACTTCCAGTTATTTCTGGGGATCTAATTACAACATGGTGACTATAATTAACAGTACTGTATTATATACTTGAAACTTAAGAGAGTAGAACTTAAATGTTATCACCACACACACACATACACACACACAAAAAATGGTAATTATGTGAGGAGATAGAGGTGTTAACCTTATTGTGGTAATCATTTTGCCATATATACATGCATCAAATCACATTTCACATCTTAAATTTACTTACGCTATGTGTCAATAATATCTCAATAAACCTGGAAAAAGACTATGGGCCATTTAAATGTCACTATTATATTAAACCTATAAAAGGTTGTTATAAATAAAAATTGGTTACATATCTCAAATAACACATTTGAAAAGTCATCAAACAAAGTAAAGAAAAAAAGAGGTAATTCTGGTTTTATTTTGTTTTAATTGTTTTTTTCTATTGTTAATACTGATTAGGCATCAGTTTTGAATTGGGAATGATATTAGTTAATGTACATTGAGCACTTACTCTGTACCAGGCTCCTGGTACAGAGTTTTTTCACAATAAATATTTTCACAATATTTATTTCACAAAATAAATTTTTCACAAATATTTATTTCACAATATTTCACAATATTTATTTCACAAAATAAATTTTTCACAAAAAATATTTTTCACAATAAACCTATGAACTGGAAGCTACTATTATTAAACCTTTTTATAGATAAGGACACTAAGACACAGAGAGGTTAAGTAATTTGCCTAAGTTTTAAAGTAAACAACCTAGTTTTATATGTCTAATATAAAAATTTAACATATATTTATGAGCACCTATCTTTGTGTCAGAAACTTTAGGAGACATTGATTATTGAATAGTAAACATGGAGTATTTGAAATAGAATATTTTAGTGAACAGCAAGTAGAATTTTATTATTGGAATCTCGATGTGTAGATAATATGCTTTCAGCAGACATGTGAGTAATCATCATCGTGCTGTTCCTTACAACAGATTTTTAAGTCAGTCAGGCCTGCATTTAAATCTTGCCCACATCATTAATTATATAACCTAGTGTACTAGAACTCAACCTTTAAGTCTCAATATCTTCATCTGTAAAAATCATACCAGTCTTGTTGGGTTGCTGTTAGGATTATAAAAGATGCACATTAAATGCAATAGAATAACGGGTTCATAGGGGTTCCTCACTAAATGACGGGGGGGGGGCAGGCAGAGTTCGCTGTCAATCTCCCCCTTCCTGGATAAGAGAGTGTTCATTTTGCTCAGTTGACAGCAGGCCATGTGCTTCAGGACCTTTCTCCAGCCCTAGGAGTGAAGCTCTATTAGTCCTAGCCAATTGTAATGATCCTGTTCTCTCTCTGGAGATTGGTTCAGCAATGGACTCGCGACATGATTTTGATCAGTAAGCCTGAGGGGGTTGTCTGCTGAGTGGTGGAGGGATTTCTTGAAAAGTTCTTTCTTGCTCCTTAAGTAAGAGCAAAAAGCAAGAGTTTACTTTTTTCAACCTTTAATATTATTGTATAAATATATTTGTCTTGTTTTTCCTGGTGCCATCTCATGAGGCAAAAAGCTAACTCCCTGAATAGGACCGAATGAAAGATGCAACAATTCCAGGGCTTGATGATATTTCAAAACCACTATATTAACTGTGAAAATTCCCTAATTTTTGTTTTGTGAAATAATTCTTTCTACATTTTAGACTATTTTAGTTGGGTTTTGGGGGTAACTTTCAGGCAAGAACACCCTAACAGATGAAAATTATCATCATAATAATTATTATTAAAGAGAAGAATGTGCATTCCACTCAAAAATTTACCTCATCCTAAAAAAGAAGAAAACTGCAAAAATTTAGTTCCAAGCTCATACTTAATCCTCTCTGAGAGAGCAGTATGTAATTGGTCCGAGATTGATTTTTATTGGAGTACTGCGTTAATGGTGGGATCCTTGTACCTAAGCGTTTTCAGGAAATGTCACCTTGCTTTTTTTCTTTCATTTCTGCCTCAGGTTTGGCAGATAGTTTTGTTTCCTGTTATCTGGTATGTCTATGTATTATTTATATATTTATGCAACAAATATCTATTGAGTGCTTACCATATACTATGCCTGATATAAGGTGCTAGTACCAGAGTAGGCTTTCCTGAGAAGGGACAAGTGATACAAGGTAGAAAGGATGAGTTGAAGCTGACTAGGTGAAGTGGGAGGAGATATCTGTGAAACAACAGGGATAATGGTGCACTTGAAAAGTGGAAAGCCGGAGGTTTTGAAACATAAACGGCAAGGGGCTTATAGGCACAAGATGAAGTTACAGAAGTAGGTAGAGGGGATGTTAAGTACTTTGATTTTTACCCTAAGAGTAAGAGGAAGTCTTTGAAAACAGGTTTTAGTAATGAGAAACATGGTTAGCTTTTTATTTTGAAAAGATCGCTTGGGTGCAACATGAAAAACAAATTGAAAGGAGGCAAAAGTGGATGTGGGGAGATGAGTTAAGAGGTTTCTGCAGTTTTCTAGGTGAGAGGTGTGTGGGTGACTTCAATTAGGGTAAAAGCAGTGGAAATAGATGAGTACAGATTTGAGAGTAATTTGGAGGTAAAACTGACCAGACTTCTACGGGGAATGAGATAGACTGAGATGCGCTGCTAGATATTTGGCTTGCTGAATAGTAGTTATGGTGATGTACTGAAAGAAAACTGTAGTAGTGGATTTGATTTTGGGGGTAAAAATATTATGGCTTTGGTTTTGGACATGTTTAGTTAAGCATCTTACCAGAGTGGAGGTGTTGAATAAGCAGCTGGATATAGATATATGGAACTTAGAGAACAACTCCGTGCTAGAGGTATACATTTCGGAGTTACCATTAAACAGGACAATTGAAATCATGAGGGTAGCTGAAATCATATGGGAGAAAGACTGGAGCATGAGATGATGGCCTAGGACTGAGACCTGAGAAGCTGCAATATTTATTGATTTGGTAGAGAAAGATGAGCCTAAAAAGAAAATGAAGAAGAAAGATCCAGAATGGAGAAAAATCAAGAGAACTGGTATTACAGAAGAAAAATAAAAGATGGCTGCTGTAAGCAGAAGAGAGAGGAAAACCAGTGGTGAGTTTTCTGATATTTAGGACTGACAGAAGTCTATAGGGTTCAGTTCCTTTAACAAGATCTCCTTTGATGGAGGGAAAGGGGTTTAAATCAGATTAGAGTATGTGGAGGAATAAGGAGAAGGAAATAGAGACAGTGAATAAAATTAATTGTTTAGGAGCTTGACTGTTAAGGAGGAAAAAAAAAAGATGGAATGGAGTTTGTAAGAAGGAATATGTGAGTAAAATAGTTTATTTTTTAAAATATTGAATAGAATTGAACATACTGAATTTGGGAAAGATCTAGTGGAAATGACTGAAAATATTATATAAAACACAGACCAGTTAAATGGTGAAGTATGTCTCTTTGGGAAACCAAATGGAGAGAGAGTCAAATCACAACCTGAGTCATTTACTTGAGAAAGAACACTTTGTCTACTTTAAGAAGGAGGTAGGCGTAGAAAATGTATATAGATATGGGGAAAGTTACAGACCTGGTAAAAGATTTTGAGAGAGTTTCTGTCATATGGATTCTATTTCTCTATAACTTAGGAAGTGAAGTCATCTTCTGAAAGTAAGTTTGGAGTTGGGGTATGTTACATGTTTGAAGAGAGAATGAAATGTTTGAAATTGACATGCCTTACTTTGGCAGAAACTGACAGTCTCCTTCAATACGCTGGTTATTGGGTACGTGAGGTGTGTGTATCAACTTTGCTCTACCAACACAATCATCATTTAAAAACAGTTAGGGGGACTTCCCTGGTGGTCCAGGGGTTAAGACTCCATGCTCCCATTGAAGGAGGCCTGGGTTTGATCCCTGGTCATGGAACTAGATTCCGCATGCTGCAACTAAGAGCCTGCATGCCACAACTAAAGATCCCACACGATGCAACTAAAGATCCTGCACGCGGCAATGAAGATCCCAGGTGCCGTAAGTAAGACCTGGCACAGCCAAATAAATAAATAACAAAACAAAAAAAAACACCTAGGAATGTGGGTCTCAACACATAGAGTCAGAGCTGTAGGTATGAGAACTCCACCGTAGCCTCTTAACCAAGCCATATTCTCCAATGTAGTTTTTCTCAGAGTCCTAGGTTAGAGATTTTAGAATGCTCTTTAATGACTCATGCTTTGGTCCAAGTTACATTAATAATTCTTGTATTTTTCCTCCTCAGCAAGGATCTCAGAAAAGGGGTAACTTCCACCCTGAAATCCTAATCTTCATACTAGCCAAAGGATTTTTTGTAGACAAGAACAAAATATCATGTGAAACATAAATGGATCATGTTTATTTTTGTCTAAGTTTATGTTGAATATGAGCCTATGTAAGTTTTTAAGTCTACTGTGTTCACTTTGTTACAGAATAACCTTAATTCTTTTATTTATTCAAAAAAATGTTTATTGAGCACCTACTTTGCTCTAGGCATTACCCTGGGCCCTAGAGATACAGTGATGAACTGCAAAATCAACAATACCTTCATACCTTCATGGAACTCATATTCTAGAAGGTGGATTAGATTCTTTTAAAATAAACATATATATATATATATATATATATATATATATATATATATATATATATCACTTCAACAGCAGGGTAAGAGGATAAAAAGTTATGGAATATATGAAGAGAAAAGGTTGTGGATAATATAGATAGCGCCAGGAAGGGTTTATTTGTGGAGATGACATATGAACAGGGGCCTGAAAAAAATAATTGAATAAGTCATGAAAAATCTAGGGCAAAAATTTCCAGGCAAGGAGAACAGTAAGCACAATACCCTTGAGATTGGAACAAGTTTGATTTATTTTTGAAAGAATTAAGAACGTGGCTAAATAAGGCTAAATCAGGAGAGAGTAGTAAGAGATAAGTTAGAGAAGTAGGAAGTAGTAGAAGAGTTCAGTGAAGGTGGACATCAGGACCATGGTGAATTATTTAAATTTTATTCTAAGGAGGATGGAGAATGATTGAAGGTTTTGAGTAGATGAATGCTGTATTTTATTTTATTTAATTTATTTATTTTTATTTATTTATTTTGGCTGTATTGTGTCTTCGTTGCTGCCCGCGGGCTTTCTCTAGTCGCGGCAAGCGGGGCTACTCTTGCTCGCGATGAGCAGTCTTCTCATTGCAGTGGCTTCTCTTGTTGCGGAGCACGGGCTCTAGGCTTGCGGGCTCAGTAGTTGTGGCTTGCGGGCTCTAGAGCGCAGGCTCAGTAGTTGTGACGCACGGGCTTAGTTGCTCTGCGCAGCATGTGGGATCTTCCCGGACCAGGGCTCGAACCCGTGTCCCCTTCATTGGCGGCCAGATTCTTAACCACTGCACCACCAGGGAGGTCCTGAATGCTGTATTTTAATTTTCCTTTTGCAAAGATCACTCTGGCACCTGTCTGAAAGTTTGACTTCAAATATTTAGATTAGTTGGAGGTATTTTATTCATCTGGGGAAGAGAGGAAAGTGGTTTGCTCTAGGATGGTAATGAGTAAGACGATGAGGAAATGTTGAGTAGGGTTATGCTTAGAAGATAGTTATGCTTTATTATTCATTTGTCTTTGTAGAAATACGTATGCTTTATGTTGTAAATTCTCAAAGGACAACAGTTGGGCTAAGAAATCATTAAAATATTTTTAAATTTTATTAAAGGAACTAAGTGCTTTAAAGTCTAATAACAGGTATAACATACCAAGATAATTAATGTCTTTGAGAGTATACTGAGCACGAGAGCAGATAAGCCCACACGGGTTTGCGGTGGTCAGTGAATGTACACTGCTCTCCTTCCCATATGAAGGTAAATGCAAACTTCTTTGATCATTTTTGTTGTTGTTGTTCATGGGGATTAAACAGAGCACATTCACCCGATTATTGGTCACATGTCAAGTATCAGAGACTGTGTTGTTTTGATCCAAAAAAAATGACATATCCACTCAACAGCTGTGATTAGAGCTACCTCATGATCAAGTTTATGGTAGGCTATTGTCATTCTCCTCAGTCCAGCTCATTTTGCAGCAGAAGTACAGTTGTATTGAAAGAGTGTGTGAAGGGGATCACTACCCCAGAAACCTATAAATCTTTAGAATTTCAGTATATATCTGCAATTCCATCTGGATACCATATAGTTTGTGACAATATTTTTCCTGAGCAAGTGCAAGTTTTATGGACTTCCCTTTGACCATTTCTAGTACCATACCTGAGGACTAACCTGGGGTATATGTCATCCAGTAAGTATATCTCTCCCAATTTTGAATCCAGGAACCAGAAAAATGTCCACAGTATAGGTCCACAGACCAATTAGTAATATTGTAAGGTCAGAATTCCATTTATTATCTGTCTCCATAAGCCACACTCTAACCTGAAGACTATAATGACGTTTCAGTTCTCTTACTATCAGTCAGTCTATTGTATTCAGTAGACCTCAAAAGATCTTGGTATTCTTCTTCTCCTGCATGCAATTACTACCAGTCCCTTTGAAAATAAAGACTGAACGTGCTATTGTTTATATTTGCCACAGCTTTACAGAATCCTTTCTCAAGAGATTCTAGACTCCTTTCAATTGATGAGCACTGAGTATGAGAAGTGACTCAGATCTGGAAGCTAGGTGAATGGTTTTCATATTTTATTTGGATAACATCAAACTTTTGCTTGCCAACTCTTGATTTTCTTTGTTATATAAATCATGAAATATTGTATTCTGCTTCCCATCTATCTCACATCTAGGAACATGATGTTTTATTAGTAAATACCAAAGAAGTCTTCAGCCAAAGAACTATTCTGGCTTTGTTTCCTGTTACGGTAGTTATAGCCATGTTGCCTCTGATATTTACATGTCTCTTACACTGGGCCTCTAGCTATTCCAAGAATCTATCATCCTTATTCACATTAAGGACCCAATAATGTGGCAGTACCAGCAACTGTCAACCCTAGTATGAAAAGACAAGCTGCACTGGGTTTCTCAGAGATGACTATGCCCCTTTCACTGGTGCACTCTTTACTGCCTTAGTGAAGGAAACACGTTTGGGGCCCTTCTGGTGATCATAGTCCCATGGTGGATTTTCTGTTCTTGTGTAACACATTTATTTTAATTTACCCACCATCTTGACTCTTCTGACACCTTCCTCAATTCTCTGCCAAAGCAGATCTACCATCTCATGTCATTTACTGCACATTACCATCATCTTTAAGCTTGAAGAAGCCTTTCTTACATTGTGTTAAGCTCAACTTCAGGTTAAATTCTGAGATATAAAACAGTATTACCATGTCTATAAGCTCTCCACTACTCAGTCTTATTATCTTCTCATTTCCTCCTAGTTTCTGACTGCATATATATTAACAAAAACATGCAATAATTTGTTGACTAAACTGTTTTTTTTCCCCTAGTAGGGAAATCATTTTCCTGCTCTGCTGTAATGCTAAATATTGCCTGGAAGCTCTGAAGGGAGCTAAGGTGGTTTAAGAAAATAACAAGCATCTTTTGGTAAGGTATTCGACTCATGTGTGGTCTTTACTTATTTTCCAGGAAAAAGGAGGCTGTTCTCCTCTAGCAAGTGGAAAAGTATTCCACGGGTTAAAAAGAGACTCCTGGGTTCAAGATTCTCAGACATATCCTCCCAGTTTTCATCATGTCAGGTCTCTGCGTTCTACTATTTTCCTAGCAGTATTCGGATTTCATTATAGGACACCTGTTGAGGCAACCTTCGTTATATCTGTTATTTAAGCCAAGATATAAGGGTATGCATAAGCCAACAAGTACTTTGTCATGGATGACAATGCATATAGGTGGTGTCGGCCTTGAAGATTTACATTAATCATTGCACATAAAAAACAACTCAAAATTTTTTTCCAAAATACTTATGTCCAAACTCTTCCCCCAGATATTTTATACCAATTGATCAAGAATGAGGCCTGGACATGAGCATATTTTGAAAGGCACTTAGAGATTTGGTATGCAACAAGGATCAAGAAGCTCTAATTTAATTTATAAAACTGTATCCTACCTACCATGCTGAAGAA
Source organism: Leucopleurus acutus (assembly GCF_964270905.1). NCBI lineage: Eukaryota > Metazoa > Chordata > Mammalia > Artiodactyla > Delphinidae > Leucopleurus > Leucopleurus acutus. Next base: position 22,021,154 of record NC_139159.1, on the reverse strand, counting down.
TATCTGAATATATAAAGACTGATTCTAAATTTGAAGGAAAGAAATTGGAGTGGACAACTATTTACACGTATAGAATTGATCAGATTTCTATTAAATAAATAAGTAAGCATGTAAACAAGTTTAAAATTCACATAAAAAAACAAAACCTTGAACTTTTTAAAAGTGGGAAGAACTAAAATATATGTCTATAAAGAAAAAATGATGTTCCTAAATACAGAAAATTACTCAGTCCATCTTATTTTATTGTTCTGTAGCCCTAACCAATTTTAAGTGATGTCTTTCATCTTGTGGATTTCTTTATTTTTAATTAACTTTAAAAAATGACTTAGTTGATTTGTATCCAGACTGCCTAGGGAAATCCTAGAACTGTATTCTCCTCTTGTCTATATTGTAAAGTGCTCAAGCTCAAATAACGTCAAATGCTATTTTAGCTAGTAAAGCCACAAATAAAGGTTGAAAAGTAGGGGATTATATATTTTCCTCTCACAGAGGTGATTGGAAAATAGATTCCTCCCTTCTTATAGGTGATGATTCTGTGAAACTATGTGATAATAGATGACCTGGAAAAATATGTATATAACTCAGGGACCATTATTACTTCAGGCTTAATATATTGGAAGCTTTGATCCTGCCCTTGCCCCCCAAGATCAATTAGTCAGAGTGGAACTTTTTCTGTCTTTCTGTATCTCTGTCTTGCTGTCCCTCTCCAATTCCTCCTTTTATGTCTGATTTTATGTCTCTCGGTAGCCCTATTTAAGGTAGCACCTTCTGAGATTTTGCTACCTCTTGTCTGACATACCTCTCTTTCTAAGTTTGCAAGACCTAGATTTTGATTGACAACAAAGCTTATCATGTAAATAAATCAGTGTTTGAGGGTGGATATTATTGATTTTGACTTGAATATACAATCTGGGTTAATTTGTTCATTAATTACTATTAATAAACTATCACAATTTGGAAAAAAATATGTTGTACTCAATCATCATATGACTCACTTCATCATGTATTCAGCCATCATATGAAAGTATGTTTCTCTTTGTATTTTGTTAACAAATCTCTTTGTAAACTCACTGTCTTTTCTCATCCTCTGACAATGTGTGTATTGTCAAGACACTGCATTTGTGCTGCTTCAATGTGTACATTGTAGTCACTCTGAATTTTTGCATATTGTTATCATTTAGAATTCCTCCTTTGACACTATTTTTTTTTCTTTCTTTTTTTTTTTTTTTACATCTTTTTTGGAGTATAATTGCTTTACAATGGTGTGTTAGTTTCGGTTTTATAACAAAGTGAATCAGTTATACATATACATATGTTCCCATATCTCTTCCCTCTTGCGTCTCCCTCCCTCACACCCTTCCTATCCCACCCCTCCAGGCGGTCACAAAGCACCCAGCTGATCTCCCTGTGCTATGCGGCTGCTTCCCACTAGCTATCTACCTTACATTTGGTAGTGTATATATGTCCATGCCTCTCTCTCGCTTTGTCACAGCTTACCCTTCCCCCTCCCCATATCCTGAGGTCCATTCTCTACTAGGTCTGTGTCTTTATTCCTGTCTTACCCCTAGGTTCTTCATGACATTTTTTTCCCTTGAATTCCATATATATGTGTTAGCATACGGTATTTGTCTTTCTCCTTCTGACTTCACTCTGTATGACAGACTCTAGGTCTATCCACCTCATTAAAAATAGCTCAATTTCGTTTCTTTTTATGGCTCAGTAATATTCCATTGTATATATGTGCCACATCTTCTTTATCCATTCATCCGATGATGGACAATTAAGTTGTTTCCATCTCCAGGCTATTGTAAATAGAGCTGCAATGAACATTTTGGTACATAACTATTTTTGAATTATGGTTTCCTCAGGGTATATGCCCAGTAGTGGGATTGCAGGGTCATATGGTAGTTCTATTTGTAGGTTTTTAAGGAACCTCCATACTGTTCTCCATAGTGGCTGTATCAATTTACATTCCCACCAACAGTGCAAGAGGGTTCCCTTTCCTCTACACCCTCTCCAGCATTAATTGTTTCTGGATTTTTTGATGATGGCCATTCTGACTGGTGTGAGATGATATCTCATTGTAGTTTTGATTTGCATTTCTCTAATGATTAGTGATGTTGAGCATCCTTTCATGTGTTTGTTGGCAATCTGTATATCTTCTTTGGAGAAATGTCTATTTAGGTCTTCGGCTCACTTTTGGATTGGGTTGTTTGTTTTTTTTGTTATTGAGCTGCGTGAGCTGCTTATAAATTTTGGAGATGAATCCTTTGTCAGTTGCTTCATTTGCAAATATTTTCTCCCATTCTGAGGGTTGTCTTTTGGTCTTGTTTATGGTTTCCTTTGCTGTGCAAAAGCTTTGAAGTTTCATTAGGTCCCATTTGTTTATTTTTGTTTTTATTTCCATTTCTCTGGGAGGTGGGTCAGAAAGGATCTTGCTGTGATTTATGTCATAGAGTGTTCTGCCTAGGTTTTCCTCTAAGAGTTTGATAATTTCTGGCCTTACATTTAGGTCTTTTATCCATTTTGAGTTTATTTTTGTGTATGGTGTTAGGGAGTGATCTAATCTCATACTTTTACATGTACCTATCCAGTTTTCCCAGCACCACTTATTGAAGAGGCTATCCTTTCTCCACTGTACATTCCTGCCTCCTTTATCAAAGAGAAGGTGACCATATGTGCGTGGGTTTATCTCTGGGCTTTCTATCCTGTTCCATTGATCTATCTTTCTGTTGTTATGCCAGTACCACACTGTCTTGATTACTGTAGCTTTGTAGTATAGTCTGAAGTCAGGGAGCCTGATTCCTCCAGCTCCGTTTTACGTCCTCAAGATTGCTTTGGCTATTTGGGGTCTTTTGTGTTTCCATACAAATTGTGAAATTTTTTAATTCTAGTTCTGTGAAAAATATCAGTGGTAGTTTGATAGGGATTGCATTGAATCTGTAGATTGCTTTGGTAGTAGAGTCATTTTCAAATGTTGAGTCTTCCAGTCCAAGAACATGGTATATCTCTCTGTCTATTTGTAGCATCTTTAATTTCTTTCATCAGTGTCTTATAATTTTCTGCATACAGGTCTTTTGTCTCCTTAGGTAGGTTTATTCCTGGATATTTTATTCTTTTTGTTGCAATGGTAAATGGGAGTGTTTTCTTGATTTCACTTTCAGATTTTTCATCATTAGTGTATAGGAATGTCAGAGATTTCTGTGCATTAATTTTGTATCCTGCTACTTTACCAAATTCATTGGTTAGCTTTTCTGGTGGCATATTTAGGATTCTCTACGTATAGTATCATGCCATCTGCAAACAGTGACAGCTTTACTTCTTCTTTTCCGATTTGGATTCTTTTTATTTCCTTTTCTTCTCTGATTGCTGTGGCTAAAACTTCCAAAACTATGTTGAATAACAGTGGTGAGAGTGGGCAACCTTGTCTTGTTCCTGATCTTAGTGGAAATGCTTTCTGTTTTTCACCATTGAGGACGATGTTGGCTGTTGGTTTGTCATATATGGCCTTTATTATGTTGAGGAAAGTTCCCTCTTTGCCTACTTTCTCCAGAGTTTTTATCATAAATGGGTGTTGAATTTTGTCGTAAGCTTTCTCTGCATCTATTGAGATGATCATATGGTTTTTCTCCTTCAGTTTGTTAATACGGTGTATCACATTGATTGATTTGCATATATTGAATAATCCTTGCATTCCTGGAATAAACCCCACTTGATCATGGTGTATGATTCTTTTAATGTGCTGTTGGATTCTGTTTGCTAGTATTTTGTTGAGGATTTTTGCATCTATGTTCATCTGTGATATTGGCCTGTAGTTTTCTTTCTTTGTGACATCCTTGTCTGGTTTTGGTATCAAGGTGATGGTGGCCTTGTAGAAGGAATTTGGGAGTGTTCCTCCCTCTGCTATATTTTGGAAGAGTTTGAGAAGGATAGGTGTTATCTCTTCTCTAAATGTTTGATAAAATTCGCCTGTGAAGCCATCTGGTCCTGGGCTTTTGTTTGTTGGAAGATTTTTAATCACAGTTTCGATTTCAGTGCTTGTGATTGTTCTGTTCGTATTTTCTATTTCTTCCTGATTCAGTCTTGGCAGGTTGTGCTTTTCTAAGAATTTGTCCATTTCTTCCAGGCTGTCCATTTTATTGGCATAGAGTTTCTTGTAGTAATCTCTCATGATCTTTTGTATTTCTGCAGTGTCAGTTGTTACTTCTCCTTTTTCATTTCTAATTCTATTGATTTGAGTCTTCTCCCTTTTTTTCTTGTTGAGTCTGGCTAATGGTTTATCAATTTTATTTATCTTCTCAAAGGACCAGCTTTTAGTTTTATTGATATTTGCTATCGTTTCCTTCATTTCTTTTTCATTTATTTCTGATCTGATTTTTATGCTTTCTTTCCTTCTGCTAACTTTGGGTTTTTTTTGTTCTTCTTTCTCTAATTACTTTAGGTGCAAGGTTAGGTTGTTTATTCGAGATGTTTCTTGTTTCTTAAGGTAGGATTGTATTGCTATAAACTTCCCTCTTAGAACTGCTTTTGCTGCATCCCATAGGTTTTCGGTCATCGTGTCTCCATTGTCATTTGTTTCTAGGTACTTTTTAATTTCCTCTTTGATTTCTTCAGTGATCACTTCGTTATTACATAGTGTATTATTTAGCCTCCATGTGTTTGTATTTTTTACAGAACTTTTCCTGTAATTGATATCTAGTCTCATAGAGTTGTTGTCAGAAAAGATACTTGATACAATTTCAATTTTCTTAAATTTACCAAGGCTTGACTTGTGACTCAAGATATGATCTATCCTGGAGAATGTTCCATGAGCACTTGAGAAAAATGTGTATTCTGTTGTTTTGGGATGGAATGTCCTATAAATATCAATTAAGTCCATCTTGTTTAATGTATCATTTAAAGCTTGTGTTTTCTTATTTATTTTCATTTTGGATGATCTGTCCATTGGTGAAAGTGGGGTGTTAAAGTCCCCTACTATGACTGTATTACTGTCGATTTCCCCTTTTATGCCTGTTAGTTTTTGCCTTATGTATTGAGGTGCTCCTATGTTGGGTGCATAAATATTTACAATTGTTATATCTTCTTCTTGGATTGATCCCTTGATCATTATGTAGTGTCCTTCTTTGTCTCTTCTAATAGTTTTTATTTTAAAGTCTATTTTGTCTGATATGAGAATTGCTACTCTAGCTTTCTTTTGGTTTCCATTTACATGGAATATGTTTTTCCATCCCCTTACTTTCAGTCTGTATGTGTCTCTAGGTCTGAAGTGGGTCTCTTGTAGACAGCAAATATATGGGTCTTGTTTTTGTAGCCATTCAGCCAATCTGTGTCTTTTGGTGGGAGCATTTAGTCCATTTACATTTAAGGTAATTATCAATATGTATGTTCCTATTCCCATTTTCTTAATTGTTTTGTTGTTGTAGGTCTTTTCCTTCTCTTGTGTTCTTGCCTAGAGAAGTTCCTTTAGCAGTTGTTGTAAAGCTGGTTTGGTGGTGCTGAACTCTCTCAGCTTTTGCTTGTCTGTAAAGGTTTTAATTTCTCCATCAAATCTGAATGAGATCCTTGCTGGATAGAATAATCTTGGTTGCAGGTTTTTCTCCTTCATCACTTTAAATATGTCCTGCCAGTCCCTTCTGGCTTGCAGAGTTTCTGCTGAAAGATCAGCTGTTAGCCTTATGGGGATTCCCTTGTGTGTTATTTGTTGTTTTTCCCTTGCTGCTTATAATATGTTTTCTTTGTATTTAATTTTTGACGGTTTGATTAATATGTGTCTTCGCGTACTTCTCCTTGGATTTATCCTGTATGGGACTCTCTGTGTTTCCTGGACTTAGTTAACTATTTCCTTTCCCATATTAGGGAAGTTTTCAACTATAATGTCTTCAAATATTTTCTCAGTCCCTTTCTTTTTCTCTTCTTCTTCTGGAACCTCTATAATTCGAATGTTGGTGCGTTTAAGGTTGTTCCAGAGGTCTCTGAGACTGTCTTCAGTTCTTTCCATTCTTTTTTCTTTATTCTGCTCTGCAGTAGTTATTTCCATTATTTTATCTTCCAGGTCACTGATCCGTTCTTCTGCCTCAGTTATTCTGCTCTTGATCCCATCTAGAGTATTTTTAATTTCATTTATTGTGTTGTTCATCATTGTTTGTTTCATCTTTAGTTCTTCTAGGTCCTTGTTAAATGTTTCTTGCATTTTGTCCATTCTATTTCCAAGATTTTGGATCATCTTTACTATCATTATTCTGAATTGTTTTTCAGGTAGACTGCCTATTTCATCTTCATTCGTTAGGTCTGGTGGGTTTTATCTTGCTCCTTCATCTGCTGTGTGTTTCTGTCTTCTTATTTTGCTTATCTTACTGTGTTTGGGGTCTCCTTTTTGCAGGCTGCAGGTTTGTAGTTCCCGTTGTTTTTGGTGTTTGTCCCCAGTGGCTAAGGTTGGTTCAGTGGGTTGTGCAGGCTTCCTGGTGGAGGGGACTAGTGCCTGTGTTCTGGTGGATCAGGCTGGATCTTATCTTTCTGGTGGGCAGGTCCACGTCTAGTGGTGTGTTTTGGCGTGTCTGTGGACTTATTATGATTTTAGGCAGCCTCTCTGCTAATGTGTGGGGTTGTGTTCCTGTCTTGCTAGTTGTTTTGCATAGGATGTCCAGCACTGTAGCTTGCTGGTCGTTGAGTGAAGCTGGGTGCTGGTGTTGAGATGGAGATCTCTGGGTTATTTTCGCCGTTTGATATTATGTGGAGCTAGGAGGTCTCTTGTGGACCAGTGTCCTGAAGTTGGTTCTCCCACCTCAGAGGCACAGCACTGACTCCTGACTGCAGCACCAAGAGCTTTTCATCCACACGGCTCAGAATAAAAGGGAGAAAAAGTAGAAATAAAGAATTAGTAGAAGTAGAAAGAAAGAAAGAAAGAAGGGAGGGAGGGAGGAAGGAAGGAAGGAGGGAAGGAAGTAAAAAAAGAAAGAAAGAAGATAAAGTAAAATAAAATAAAGTAAGATAAAATATAATAAAGTTATTAAAATAAAAAAATAATTATTAAGAAAAACAAAACAAAACAAACAAAAAAACGGACGGATGGAACCCTAGGACAAATGGTGGAAGCAAAGCTATACAGACAAAAATCTCACACAGAAGCATACACATACACAGTCACAAAAAGAGGAAAAGGGGAAAAAATCATAAATCTTGCTCTTAAAGTCCACCTCCTCAATTTGGGATGACTCGTTGTCTATTCAGGTATTCCACAGTGCAGGGTACATCAAGTTGATTGTGGAGCTTTAATCCGCTGCTTCTGAGGCTGCTGGGAAAGATTTCCCTTTTTCTTTGTTCTCACAGCTACCAGGGGCTCAGCTTTGTATTTGGCCCCGCCTCTGCGTGTAGGTCGCCGGAGGGCATCTATTCTTTACTCAGACAGGACGGGGTTAAAGGAGCCGCTGATTCGGGGGCTCTGGCTCACTCAGGCCGCGGGGTGGGAGGGGCACGGAGTGCGGGGCAGGTCTGTGGCGGCAGAGGTTGGCGTGATGCTGCACCAGCCTAAGGCACACCGTGCGTTCTCCCAGGGGAGTTGTCCCTGGATTCCGGGACCCTGGCAGTAGTGGGCTGCACAGGCTCCCTGGAAGGGGGGTGTCGATAGTGACCTGTGCTCGGACACAGGCTTCTTGGTGGCGGAAGCAACAGCCTTAGCGTCTTATGCCCGTCTCTGGGGTCCGCGCTTTTAGCCGTGGCTCGTGCCCGTCCCTGGAGCTCCTTCAAGCAGCACTCTTAATTCCCTCTCCTCGCGCACCAGGAAACAAAGAGGGAAGAAAAAGTCTCTTGCTTCTTCGGCAGGTGCAGACTTTTCCCCGGACTCCCTCCCGGCTAGCCGTGGTGCACCAACCCCCTGCAGGCTGTGTTCACGCCGCCAGCCCCAGTCCTCTTCCGGTGCTCCGACCAAAGCCTGAGCCTCAATTCTCTGCCCTGCCCACCCCAGCGGTTGAGCAGACAAGCCTCTCGAGCTGGTGAGTGCCGGTCAGCCCTGATCCTCTGTGTGGGAATCTCTCTGCTTTGCCCTCCGCACCCCTTTTGCTGTGCTCTCATCCGCGGCCCCGAAGCTTTCCCCCTTCGCCACCTGCAGTCTCCGCCCGTGAAGGGGCTTCTAGTGTGTGGAAACCTTTCCTCCTTCACAGCTCCCTCCCACTGGTGCAGGTCCCGTCCCTATTCTTTTGTCTCTGTTTATTCTTTTTTTTCTTTTGCTCTACCCAGGTACGTGGGGGGTTTCTTGCCTTTTGGGAGGTCTGAGGTCTTCTGCCAGCGTTCAGTAGGTGTTCTGTAGGAGTTGTTCCTCGTGTAGATGTATTTCTGGTGTATCTGTGGGGAGGAAGGTGATCTCCGCATCTTACTCTTCCCTCATCTTCCCGGAAGCCCCTTTGACACTAATTTATATTGAAAATTGGAAAGTGATTTTAGCACAGTTCCAGGATAAAAGATTAATACGTAGACAATGAGTAACTGGATATCAAAATATTCAAAAAATGCAGCATCATTTGAGATGGAATGATAACCAGGAAATTCTTAGGGGTACATGTGACAAAAGATATGAAAGAATTTTATCCTGAAAACTACAAAATATTGCTGGATAAATGAAAGGTGACATAAATAGAGAGATGTACCGTGTTAATGGATAGGATAACATGGGTATAGTTAATATGTCAATTCTATACAAATTGATCTACGGATTCAACTCAATTCCAATCAAACTGCCCGCAGGCATTTTTTCCCCTAGAAATTGACAAGCAGATCCTAAAATGCCTATAGAAAGGCAAAGGAGCTAGAATAACAAAATGACCTTTGTAAAAAAAAAAATAGTTGGAGTGGTTATATCACCTGACTTCAAGACTTAGTAAGTTACAACAAACAGGGTAGAATTAAGTTAGACAAATACATTAGTGGAACTGAATAGAGTCCAAAAATAGACCTGCATATATATGGTCAAATGATGTGTGACAAAGTTGCAAAGGCAATTCTATGGAGAAAGGATAGTCTTTTCCAAAAAAGTATTGTTTCAGCAAATATATATCCATATGTAGTGAACTTTGACTAATCCCTTGAACTGTATGCAAAAATTCACTCCAAATTGATCATGGATCTAAGCATAAAACCGATTTGTTAAACTTTTAAACTAAACAGAGGAGAAAGTGAAATAGGTTAGGTGAAGATTTCTTAGATAAGACACCAAAAACATAATCCATAAAAGAAAAAAATGTAAATTGGACTTTATAAAAATGAAGACATTTTGTTCTTTGAAAGACATTGATAAGAACATGGAAAGATAATCATAGCCTGGAAGAAAATATTTTCAAGTTAAATATATTATAAAAAGTACCTTTGTCATATGTATGTCCTCATTATTTACAGTAGTTATAGTCTATAATATTATGTTGCTATGAGCACTGAATTAGTCAATTCTGAGCCATCGCCCCAGGAGAAACATAGGGTTAGGTTCCTGTGAGCCTCCAGTCACAATATATCCATCATCTGATGAGTACAAACCTTATTTTGAGTGTGTTTCTGTTAAAGATGCCTCATTTAATATACATTGTTTATTCATTAATATTGAATTCATGGCCAACAGCACTATAATTTATGATGAAACAGAGCTTATCTAACACACTATAAGGCACGTCACAGCCTTCTTACACTTAAGAACAGTAAACAGCACTTGAGCACTGTGCTTGGGGGTCATTTGAAGTAGCAAAATTATCAAGGAAAAGCCCCCAAATGTGAAAACATGATACTGAGCAGATCATGAAATGGACACTTGTTTACAGTATGAGAGTTGAAACAAGAAGGCAGAGTTTCACCTTGTTCAGCTTCAGATGGGAACACACACATTAGGGAACTCAAAATGTCCATTTCTTTGCATATGTAGATAACCAATTATATATATGTTACATGACAACATTTCTTTTTGTCATGTTTAACTCATTTTGGGGAAGGAGAAGTTAGTATTGGGAGAAGTAGAACATTTGGGAGAAGTAATGTATTTTGGCTGTGGCAGACACAATTTAGATATATTGTCTTTGTCTTTTGCTTGAGGGGACACATTCTTGCTTTTTGTTTCATATTCACTTTTTTAATTAAAAATATTTTATTGAGGTAAAATTGCTATATAACTTTAAATAAGTTTCAGGTGTACAACATTATAATTCGACATCTGTAAACACTACAAAGTGGCTACCACCAGAAGTCTAGTTAACCATTCATCACCATAAAATTGACCCCCTTCACCCATTTTGCCCACCCAAATGGCAGTGTGATTTCACTCTCTTTTGTGGCTTAGTAGCGTTCCATGGATTATTTATTTGTTTGTTTGTTTACCACATCTTCTTTATACTCTCATCCATCGATTGACACTTAGGTTGTTTCTTTACTTTGGCTTTTGTAAATAATGCTGCAATAATCATAGGAGTGCATGTATCTTTTCCAATTGGTTTTGTTTTTGTATTTTTCAGGTAAATATTCAGAAGTGGAATAGCTAGATTATGTGGTAGTTCTATTCCTATCTTTTAAAAGAATCTTCATACTGCTTTCTATAGGGGTGCATCAATTTACATTCCCACAGTGTAGGGTCTTCCCTTTCTCCACATCCTCTCCAACACTTGTGATTTCTTGTATTTTTGATAATAGCCATTCTAACAGCTGTGAGGTGATATCTCATTGTGGTTGTCTCATTAGGGACTTGCATTTCCATAATAATGAGTGATGTTGAACATCTTTTCGTGTGCCTGTTGGCCATCTGTATGTTTTCTTTGGAAAAATATCTGTTCAGATCCTTTGTCCATTTTGGGATTTTATTGTTTGTATTTTTGTTGTTGAGTACATGAGTTCTTTATATATTTTGGATATTAACCCCTTGTCAGAAATCATTTACAAATATCTTCTCCCATTCAGTAGGTTGACTTTTCACTTTCATGATGTTTTCCTTTGCTGTGCAAGAAAATTTTTAGTTTGGTGTAGTCTTATTCATTTATTTTTGCTTTAGTTTCCCTTGCCTTTGGAGTCAGATCTACAAAAATATTGCTAAGAGAGATATCAAGGAGCTTACTGTCTATATTTTCTTCTAGGAATTTTATGGTTTCAGGTCTTATATTCTAGTCTTTAATCCATTTTGAGTTAATATTGGTGTATTGTGTAAAAAAGTGGTTTAGTTTCATTCTTTAGCATGTGGCTGTCCACTTTTACCAACACCATTTATTGAAGAGACTGTCCTTTCACCATTATATATTATTGGTTCCTTTGTCATAAGTTAATTGTTTGTATATGCATGGGTTTATTTCTGGGCTCTCAATTCTGTTCCATTTATCTGTGTGCCTTTTTAAAAATATTTTATATTGTTTAATTACTATAGCTTTGTAGTATAGTTTGAAATCAGAGAGTTTGATACATCCAGCTTTGTTCTCAAGATTGCTCTGGCTATTTTGGATGTTTTGTGATTCCAGATCAAGTTTAGAATTATTAGTTCTGTGAAAAATTGCATTGGAATTTTGATAGAAATTGTATTGAATCTATATATTGCTTTGGGAAGTATGGACATTTTAACAAGATTGTTTATTCTGATCCATGAGGACAAACTATCTTCCATTTATTTATGTTGTCTTCAATTTCTTTCATCAATGTCTTGTAGTTTTCTGTGTATAGGTTTTTTACCTCCTTGGTTAAATTTATTCTTAGGTATTTTATGATTTTTGATGCAATTGTAAATGGGATTGCTTTCTTAATTTTTATTTCTGAAAGTTTGTTATTAGTGTATAGAAATACTACAGATTTATGTATATTGATTTTGTGTCCTGCAACTTTACTAAAGTAATTTATTGGTTCTAACAGGTTTTTTTTTTTTTTTTTTTGGTACAGTCTTTAGGGCTCTCTGTATATAGTATCATGTCATCTGCAAATAGTGACAGTATTACTTCTTCCTTTTTTGATTTGGATGCCTAATTGCTGTGGCTATGTCCAATACTGTGTTGGATAAAAGTGGCAAAATTGGGCAACCTTGTCATGTTCTTGATCTTAGAGGAAAAGCTTTCAGGTTTTCACTGTTGAGTATGTTAACTGTGAGATTTTCATATATTGCCTTTATTATGTTGGGGTACTTTTCCTCTGTACCCACTTTGTTGAAAGTTTTTATCATAAATGGATGTTGAATTTTGTCACATGTTTTTTTTTTGAATCTATTGAGATGATCATATGCTTTTTATCCTTCATTTAGTTAATGTGGTATATCTCGCTGATTGATTGATTTGTGGATGTTGAACCATCCTTGCATCACTGAAATAAATTCCACTTAATCATGGTGTATGATTGTTTTAATATATTGTTGAATTTGGTTTGCTAATATTTTTTGAGGATATTTGAATCTATACTCATCAAGGATATTGGCCTATAATTTTCTTTTTTGTGGTATTCTTTTCTGATTTTGGTATCAGGATAATGTTGTCCTCATAAAATGAGTTTAGAAGTGTCCCCTCCTCTTCAATTTTTTTGGAAGAGTTTGAGAAGGACAGTTATTAAATCTTTTGTGAATGTTTGGTATAATTCACTGGTGAAACTATCTGGTCCTAGACTTTAGCTAGTTGGGAGTTTTTAAATTACTCCTTCAATCTCCTTATTTGTTATTGGTCTGTTTAGATTTTGTATTTCTTCATGATTTCCTAGGTAGGTTGTAAGTTTCTAGGAATGTATCCATTTCGTTTAGGTTGCCCAATTTGTTGTCATATATTTATTGATAACAGTCTCTTATGATCTTTTGTATTTCTGTGGTATCATTTGTAGCTTCTCTTTCATTACTGATTCTGTTTATTTGAGGCATCAGTCTTTTTCCTTGACTTGTCTAGCTAAAATTTTGTCAGTTTTGTTTATCCTTTCAAAGAATCTGCTCTTAGTTTCACTGATCTTTTCTATTGTCTTTTTAGTCTCTATTTCATTTATTTCCACTCTTTCTTTTTTAGGCATTTTTAAAATTTATTTATTATTTTATTATATTTTTTTTTGCGGTACGCGGGTCTCTCACTGTTGTGGCCTCTCCTATTTCGGAGTACAGGCTCTGGACGCGCAGGCTCAGCAGCCATGGCTCACGGGCACAGCCGCTCCGAGGCATGTGGGATCTTCCCAGACCAGGGCACAAACCTGCGTCCCCTGCATTGGCAGGCAGACTCTCAACCACTGCGCCACCAGGGAAGCCCTATTTCCACTCTTATCTTTATTATTTCCTCTCTTTTACTAACTTTGGCTTTCACTTGTTCTTTTTCTATTTTTTTTACGATGAAAGTCTAAATTTTATTTGATGTTTTTCTTGTTTCTCAAAGTAGGCTGTATTGCTGTGAACTTCTCTCTTAGAACCGCTATCGCTGTATCCCATAGATTTTGGTATGTTACTTCTGTTTTCACTTGTCTCTAGGTATTTTTTGATCAATGACCTGTTGGTTGTTAAGTAGCATGTTGTTTAATTTTGTGTTTTTTCCAGTTTTCTTCTTGTAATCAATTTCTAGTTTCACTTCTTTGTAGTGGGAGAAGATACTTGATATGATTTCAATCTTTTTGAATTTATTGAGACTTGTTTTGTGGGGTAACATGTGATTTACACTGGAAATGTTCCATGCACATTTGAAAAAAATGTGTATTCTGCAGTTTTTGGATGTGATGTTCTCTCTCTATATATATATCTGTTAAGTCTATTAGAGCTAATATGTCATTTAAGGCTGATATTTTCTTATTGATGCTCTGTCTGAATTTTCTATGCATTGATGCACATGGGTTGTTAAAGTCCCCTACTATTATTGTATTGCTTTTAATTTCTCCCTTTAAGTCTGTTAACATTTGCTCTTTATATTTTGGTGCTCCTCTGTTGGGTACATATACATTTATAAATATTATATCTTCTTCCTGGATTGACTCCTTTATCATTATGTGATGCCCTTTTTTTTATTACATTCTTTGTTTTAAAGTCTATTTTGTCAACTATGAGTATAGCTATACCAGTTTATTTTTGTTTTCATTTGCATGAAATATCTTTCTTCAGTCCTTCACTTTCAGGCTGTGTATGTTCTAAATTTTGAAGTGAGTCTCTTGTAGGCAGCATATAAATGCGTCCTTTTTTTTTTTTTATCTATTCAGCCACTCTATGTCTGTTGATTGCATAATTTACTCTATTTACATTTAAAGTAATTATTGATAGTATGTACTTAATGCCATTTTGTTAATTATTTTCTGGCTGTTTTCATAGCTCCTCTCTGTTTCCTTCTTCTTCTCATTCTTTCCTTGTGGTTTGATGACTTTCTTTAGCATTATGTTTAGATACCTTTCTCATTTTCTTTTTTATATTTACTCTAAGCTTTTGCTTTGTGGTTACCGTGAGGTTCACATATAACACCTTATATGTATAATGATTTGTTTTGAGTTGATAGCAACTTAAATTTGAACACTTCCAAAACTTTACATTTTTAATCCATCCCCCCACATTTTATATTTTTGATGTCACATTTTACATCTTTTTATTTTATGTATTCCCTAACTAATTATTGTAACTTTAGTTAATCTTAACACTTTTGCCTTTTAACCTTCATACTTGCTTTATAAGTGATAGTTCTACTACCTTTACTATGTATTTACATTTTGCAGTGAGATTTTGCTTTTGTATGTTTTCTTATTAATTTGTGCAATTTCTTTTCAGTTTAAAGAGATTCTCTTTAACATTTCTTTTTCTTTAAATTGAAGTATAGTTGATGTACAATATTATATGTTACATGTGTACAATATAGTGATTTACAATTTTTAAATGTTATACTCCATTTACAGTTCTTATAAAATATTGACTATATTCCCCATGTTGTACAATATATCCTAGTAGCTTATTTTATACATAGTAGTTTGTACCTCGTAATTCCCTCCTCCTATATTGCCCCTCCCCTCTTCCTTCTCCTCACTGGTAATCACCAGTGGGTTCTCTATATCTGTGAGTCTGTTTCTTTTTTGTTATATTCAGTAGTTTGTTGTATTTTTTAGATTCCACACATGAGTGATATCATAAAGTATTTGTCTTTCTCTGTCTGACTTATTTCACTTACCATAATGCCCTCCAAGTCCATCCATGTTGCTGCAAATGGCAAATTTTCGTTCTTTTTTATGGTTGAGTAGTATTCCATTGTATATGTATACCATATTTTCTTTATTCATTCATCTGTTGATGGACATTTAGGTTGCTTCCATATCTTGGCAACTGTAAATAATGCTGCTATGAACATTGGGGTGCATGTATATTTTTGACTTAGTGTTTCATTTTTTTTCAGATATACACCCTGAAGTGAAATTGCTGGGTTGTATGGTAGCTCTGTTTTTAGTCTTTTGAGAAACCTCCATACTGTTTTCCATAGTGGCTATACCAATCTACATCTCCACCAACAGTGTACCAGGGTTTCCTTTTCTCCACATCCACGCCAACATTTGTTATTTGTGTTTTTTATTTTTTTTGATGATTCTGACAGGTGTGGGTGATATCTCATTGTGGGCTTGATTTGCATTTCCCTGATGATTAGTGATGATGAGCATCTTTTCATGTGTCTGTTGGCCATCTGCACTTCCTCTTCGGAAAACTGTCTGTTCAGTTCTTCTGCCCCTTTTTTAATTGAGTTGTTTATTTCTTTGATGTCGAGTTGTATGAGTCATTTATATATATTAGAGATAAAACCCTTATCAATCATTTCATTTGAAAATCTTCACTCCCATTCAGTAAGTTGTCTTTTCATTTGGTCAATGGTTTCCTTTGTTGTGCAAAATCTTTTAAGTTTAATTAGGTCCCATTTGTTTATTTTTGCTTTTATTTTCTTTGCTTTAGGAAACAGATCCAAAAAAATATTTCAATGATTTATGCCATAGAATGTTTTTTAACATTTCTTCTAAGGCTTGTTTAGTGGTGACAAACTCCTTCAGCTTTTGCTTATCTGGAAAACTCTCAATTTCTCCTTCAATTCTGAATGGTAACTTTGCTGTGTAGAGAATTCTTTCATAGTTTTTTCCTTTCAGCACTTTGAATATGTCATGCCACTGTCTTCTGGCCTGTAAAGTTTCTGATGAAAAATCTGCCAAAATTCTTATGGGGTTTCCCTTGTATGTAACAAGTTGTTTTTCCCTTGCTGCTTTTAAGATTCTCTTTTTATCTTTAACTTTTATGATTTTGAATATAATGTGTCTTAGTGTGGATCTCTTTGGGTTCATCTCATTTGAAACTCTCTGGGTTCCCTGAACCTAGATGTCTATTTTCCTCTCCAGATTAGGGAAATTTTCAGCCATGATTTCATGAAATAAGTTCTTTGGCCCTTTCTCTCCCTTTTTTCCTTCTGGGACCCCTATAATGTGAATGTTATTCTACTTGATACTGTCCCAAGGGTCCCTTAAGTATCTTCACCTTTTTAAATTTTTTTTTCTTTTTGTTGCTTTATCTGGTTGAGTTCCATTGTTTTGTCTTCCAGCTTGTGGATCCATTCTTCTGCTTCATCTACTCTGTTGTTGAATCCCTATAGTGCATTTTTCAGTTCAGTAATTATATTCTTCTGTTCTGTAACTTCTGTTTGGTACTTTCTTATATTTTCTTTCTTTTTTTTCTTTTTCTTTTTTTTTTTTTTTGCGGTATGCGGGCCTCTCACTGTGTGGCCTCTCCTGTTGCAGAGCACAGGCTCTGGACACGCAGGCTCAGTGACCATGGCTCATGGGCCTAGCCGCTCTGTGACATGTGGGATCTTCCCGGACTGGGGCACGAACCCGTGTCCCCTGCATCGGCAGGTGGACTCTCAACCATTGTGCCACCAGGGAAGCCCTTATTTTCTTTCTTTATTGAGGCTCTGACTGTGCTCATCCATTCTTCTCCCAAGTTTGGTGAGCATCTTTATGACCATTACTTTAACTCTTTATCAAGTAGGTTGCTTATCTCCATTTCATTAAGATCTTTTTTCTGGGGTTTTGTCTTGTTCTTTCATTTGGAACATATTCCTCTGCCTGATCATTTTGCCTGACTCTCTGTGTTTGTTTCTTTGTATTAAGCAAATCAACTCCCTCTCCCAGTCTTGGAGGAGTGGCCTTGTGTAGATGTCCTGTGGGGTTCAGAAGTGTAATCCCCTCTGGCCACCAGAGCCAGGCACTCAAATGGTATTCCCTGAATGGGCTGCATGTGCTCATCCGCTATGGTGGGGCCATGGCTCCAGTGCAGCAGTGGGCAGAGCCTTTACCCAGCCAAGCTGGGCATGCATGTCTGTGGCCACAGTGGTGGCCAGGCCCTTGTCTGGCCTGGCTATGGCACATAGCTGCAACATAGGAGTGGGTGGGGCTTCTATCAAGGTGCACCCAATTGGCTCTAGCAGGTTAGAGAGATAGCTCCAAAATGGTGCCTGTCAGCACTAGCTTAGCTGAATAGGCTGAGACTGCAAAAATGGTATCTGCCTGTGTCTCTATCCCTGGAGAGGGTCCTAACAGTTTCCTGCCTTACTGGTAGATACCTTAAGATTAATAAACTGGTCTCCTTCACCTATGGTCTAAGTGTTTTTCAAACTGCTGTTTTTGTCCTGGGTCCCAGGGCAAGTGTGTCTGTGTGTGAGCCCTTAAGAGTGGGTTCTCTGTTCCCAACAGTTTCATGGTTTTTCTGAACATAATCCCAATTGGTTTTCAGAGACAGGCATTTAGGGGTCTCATCTCTCCTGTGCAGTATCTAAGGATTGAGGTGCCTGATATGGAGTACAAACCCCTTGCTCCTCAGGGAAAAGTTCTGTATTTCGAGATCTCTCTTGATTGAGCATTTCTGTGGCTGGGATGATTGTTTGTTTTTTATTTTGTTTTGTTTTTGTTTAGTGAGACTGTGTCTCTGCCTCTCCTACCCATCTTGTTGCTGCCTTTCTATCCTTTGTGGAGACTCTGTTCATTCAGTTTTTTGGTCTCTTCAAAAGAAATTATTCCATTAGTAGTTGTAGATTAATTGTGACTGTGGAGGAGGTGAGTTCAAGATCTTCCTATGCTGCCATCTTGAACCTCTTCTCCACATTCACTCTTGAGTTGAGATGAGGAGGAGGTCTTCTTTATAATTTTATTTATTTATTTATTTTTTGTGGTACACGGGCCTCTCACCGCCGTGGCCTCTTCCGTCGCGGAGCAACAGGCTCCAGACGCGCAGGCTCAGCGGCCATGACTCACGGGCGCAGCCGCTCCGCGGCACGTGGGATCCTCCCGGACCGGGGCACGAATCCGTGTCCCCTGCATTGGCAGGCGGACTCCCAACCACTGCGCCACCAGGGAAGCCCCTCCTTTATAATTTTTATGGAACGATTTAGAATTTATTTTCATTCAATAGACATTAGTTAACAACTGCCAATCTGAGTCCCTGAAACATTCTTTCTTCTGGATTTCTACTCTTCTTTCTTCTTGCAATGCTGATGTGACTTCAAGTTTCTTCCTTTTTAAGTCCTCAAGTCCCTTCCTTTTCAAGCCACTCTGTCATGGGGAACATGTTTCAGAAATTATTCCATGGCCTTACCACATCACTAGAGTTCCCTATTCCAAATCAATCCAAGTTATAATTCCATGTAATGTCCAGACATTTTCAACTAGGAGTAGCAGGCTTAAACACTGATTGAGTTGAAATAGCTTACGTGTTTCCCATGTCTTAAGTGTGCTTTCCTGCTCAAATGGTGGTTAACGTAATTAAAGATAGTGTTTTCTAGGTCTGTGTCTTCCAATTTCAGACAAGTCTGTCCTTCGAGTGAATTCAGCTGAGATTTGCATATGTTCTTGGCATCCTCTCTCAATCTGGAATTAGTTGCACTGTATTTGGCAGCTAGATTATGTTGTAAGGTTAGGACTGTCTTTTAGTTTCATTACAAAAGACGTATCTTGTCTATTTTCCTTTTTAATTGTGTTTTTATGTAGAAATATAACAGTAGACTTTATTGTTTTTATTTATTTATTTATTTGGCTGCGCCAGGCCTTCATTGTGGTTCACGGGCTCTTCATTTCAGAGCACGTGTTTCTCTCTAGCTGTGGTGGGTGGGTTTTCTCTTCTGCAGTTGTGGCATGGGCTCCAGAGCACATGGGCTCTGTAGTTTGTGACGTGTGGGCTCTCTAGTTGAGGCGCACTGAGCTCAGTAGTTGTGGCCCACTGGCTTCGTTGCCTCATGGCATGTGGGATCTTAGTTCCTCTACCAGGGATTGAACCCACATCTCCTGCCTTGGAAGGCGGATTCTTTACCACTGGACCACCAGGGAAGTCTCCTTTCTAATTGTTTTTAGTTGGCACAAATTAAAAGAATAAAGACATCTTGCCTCAGACACCTTTGTGGGGAAATCACCAAGATTTCAATAATCTTTGTTTTAAATGAAAACAGAGATATGATATATTTTATATATTTATTTGAAGTAGGGGAGGAGTCTATTAGCCTTGTGTTTAGATTTATTATTTGTTCTACATTACTCACCTATAATTTTCCTTTCATTGTAATAGATATATCTACTAGATATCTAACAGAATACTCCAGCCTCAGAATTAAATTTGGTTTATTCTTATTAGATTTCAGATTTGGAAGTGAATAAGCATCTGTATATCATATATGTGTTAGTGACTTAAATGAGAGTTTTTAAAAATTTTTTTTATTAAAACATGGTTTTAAACATGTTCAGTAAAGTTTAAATTCTTCCTCTAGGAATTAAAAGCAAAGTTATTTTATTTGTAGTAGCTTGGAATTTTTAATTGCATCAAGAATCAGATTGTGAATACTCTTTGGATGAATTATTCTCAAGTTTATTCTTCAGAGAGTTCTGCAAGCAGGCTCTGATGTTCCAAATCCTAAACAGAATTGTACTGTAATTTCAGATAAATATTTATGTAATTATCAGTATTCTAACAAGTAAAACACACGTAGCTATTCACATTTGCGTGTGAACATTTTAAATCACTGTCAATATTAAACTCAGCCCTAAATATAATAAACAGATTATTAGGTCTACTTCTGAGAGCTTTGCCTGACTTTCAGAGCATTTGGCCAGAAGAACAGCCAATTTAAGCAACAAAGAGCAACACACCCTTGTTGCCATCACTCCAGCTACTCTCTTGCTAAAATGGTGATCCCTTTTCTATCTTACTTTTTTTCTTTCTTATTTCCCCTTTGTACCAAGTCTATTGTGTATATGTTTTTGTGTGCATTTGTCTTTGGACTCATACCTAAACAGCTGTTACTATTGATACTTAGTGAATACTAATAATATGCTGACTAGTAACAGTCTATCTAAAGAGGAAACATGATGTAGTCTGGTTGGTTCCACCCACCTGTTCGATTGGACAATTCAATTATTTAAATTTTCTGAACCTCAATTTTATAATCTGTAAAACTGGGAGATCAGATAATCTCTAATATCCATTGCAGTTTTGTCACCTATACTTCTGTAGTAATTTTCATGATATAGTCTTGTCTGAGTCTTACATAAAGGCAATGGAAGGTTATTTATGACCTAGTAAATAAGGAACAGAGGAGTGAATAGAAAAGCACTCTCCTGCTATATTCATTTAGAATCCTTTATACCCCTACTTTTTACCCTATAGTTCATGTGTAAATGATATCCATTACTTAAACTTTCATAAGCAAAGTCCATCTGGTCTTTATAAATTCCGTTTCTGCTTTACC
The DNA here is from genome assembly GCF_964270905.1 of Leucopleurus acutus. Taxonomy (NCBI): domain Eukaryota; kingdom Metazoa; phylum Chordata; class Mammalia; order Artiodactyla; family Delphinidae; genus Leucopleurus; species Leucopleurus acutus. The sequence goes on along the minus strand of NC_139159.1, from coordinate 22,000,476 downwards.
AAATATTGATAAATTGTTCAGCTTTGTGCTGCCAAATACTTAGGTCTCTTTGTCATGGCTTCATACCAATTTCAAAATGAATATTGAATATAATTATTTAGGGATGAAAGAGTCATAGTAAATAAAACCATACGCTTACTATTAAAGCCTTTTATTTGAATAACTCTTAGTAGCATATTTTCAAAACTTGGTCCACTTGTAATATTGGAAGAGTCCATTTTCTTTTGATTCCTGAAACTATAACTCTTGGGCAATAAGCCCATCTGTATTAATGGTCCATGCTGAATTGAGCTTGATTAGTATTTGAAATTGATTCTGTCCAGATACCAGATGGCCCAAGTTGGTATTTTATTTGTCACTTTCAAAGGAAAAAAACACTTTTTTCTTTTCCCACCAGGAATGAACAGATTCAAGATGATGACTGTTCTCCCCTAGGTTTACAAACCATTATTGAACATCAGTGCCTGCATAGATTGTTCCAACAGGACTCATAGTTAACTGATGACTCTACTCCAGCTATTTATGCACTGATTTGTTCTCTCAGTCGTGTCTCTTCTTTAGATTTTACCTTTTACTCTTACCTCTAAAATACTACAGCAAATCCATGCTAAGACTGTATTAATAACCTGTCTTTTAGAGAACAGAGTGAAGAGTCAACTGGCTTATTGACTAGAGTGGAGGATTTATAAAATGGATGGTAGGAAGTAAGATGAGGAAAGCTAATGGCAAGTTTTTGAAACTAAGCTAAAGAATCTACATTTTTTTTTCAATGTAGGAAATAGCAATTCTTCAAAAATTGTTTTCAACAGGAAAGTGGGAGAGAAGAGCAGGAAGTAGGTGTGGAGAGATGGGGGGTGATCAGGATTTCTGATTGGCAGTTGACTGTGGCAAAGCAAAGGAAGGGGTGAATAAGAGCTCCTTTGGAAGAAGAACTAGTGACAGATATGATATAGGTGATGAGGGGGCTGTGCTGCCATCTTGGCTCCTCACCTTCTCACACCCCCAGCAAAAATACCCAAAACTTGGACCCCCTTTTCCACAAGTTCCTGCAGGCATTTTGAAGGAAGTGTAGAACACTTTTAACAGTGAAAGTTGAAACTTAAGACACATTTTCTTTCCAACTCCAAATAAAAATATTCAGTGGGAGCAGAGAGCTAGAATTCTCTCTTTCAAACAAGGAGAGATTCAAATTCATGATGTATCCAATAATGTCTTCCTATTTCATTTTATAAAATTTTCAAATCCTCCTAAAATAAAATAATAAAATAAAATAAAACAAAATACACAAATGAGTAAATATATTTGGATATAGTCTGAAAAATTCCAGAACATACATTTTGCCCCTCCTACCACTTCCTCACTCTGATGAAATACCACTGTGTAGGGCTTGGGATCTGTTTTACCCAGTAGTCACATGAAGGGATCTGATGTGCAGGAGAGGTAATGGACTATGTGAGGAAAACACGTGGTCATTAACAAATGAGGAAAAGTAAATGAAATTGGAAGACCTGTGAGCAGAGAGCAGGAGAATACACAGAAGAATGGATATTGAGAGTCTTAAGATACTGATGGGAATGTGCAACATAAGACTGGATAGGGAGAATTCATTGATATGGGGGTACTCATCATTAATTCAAGATTAAATGTATCGGTAAGAATATCTGGAGTTGTTTTTAATTGTTTCCTGAGATGACTCCTTGAATATAGGGATTAATGGCCTATATTAATAGAGATGTTAGAACTTTCTTGGAAAGTTATTGTAGACGTGGACAGAAAGTGCAGAGAAGGTGGGAATATTGGAATGCATTTGTTGTGTAAGAGCTAAGAAACCTTTGAAAAGTCAGTGTAAAATACACACTAGATTTTAAAGACTTAATATGAAAAAAAAGAAAAAAGACATAGGCTTCTTTCAAACCTAACATTTCAAGAACAGGGAAGATAAAGAAAAAACACATTTAGTCCAAGTGTCTTACTGTCCTCTAGTGGTTATATATGGTATATGTGCACAGAGAAAGAGGAGAATGCCAGTTATTTACAGCAGAAAAGAATCTTTGGGAATATTTAGTTCAATGTTTCTAACATTAGGTGATTTATGAAATTCTTAAAAGGAGCAAAAAAAAATTCCTATGATTTCTTTAGTGTTGACAAACTATTTTTATTATCAAATTTCCTAAATATGATTAAACATAAGCTAGTATACTTATACATTCCTGTAAAATTATATAACCAATACAAATTGATAACACAAATAAAAATTTTATGGGCACTTCAAATTAATGACACTAGTGTGATGGATTTCATATAACATTAATACAATAAATGTGGCTCTCCTGTTAAAGCTGAATTTTGGCTCAAACCTGGACATGGTCCTGACTTTTACTGTGCATGTTTTGCCTTGTTTGTTTTGTTTTGGTTTTTTTGCCTTAGGCATATTCATATTGCCCACACTGTTGATAATGTATAACCTGAGGTCTCAATTCTTCCACAATATGTAAAAATGTGGGATGAATATAGATATGTGGAAGGGGACATACAGAAGGTGGAAAGGAATATTTAAAGTTGATCACACTTCATAGTCTTACTTTTCTCAGTAAAACCTGAAGCAAAAATATAACTATTGTTCATTTCTTAATTTTTTTAACATTTCTGACTTTGAATAAAAAATAATTATTGATGTATTCCTATGTGATTTTTTGAATTTTATTATTAGAAAGTCTTCTATCCTGAGAGGTATTTTTAATCTACTTTCCCATTAATTATAAAAACATTCATTAGGATTTTATATTTAACTCATTTGTTTTAGAAGATGGAATAAAGAGGATTACATGATTTTCCCCTTGTAAATAAACTTCTCTTTCTCTGAACATTTTGTCTATAATTACTTTATTACCCATGAATTCATGGTACCTCCTTTACTGTGATTTAAATATTTGTATACATTAACAACAGTTTCTAAGATACCTATACTTTTTTCTATATTTTTAATGAAATGTTTAAAGACCAGAAAGTAAACTGTAAGGAATAGTACAAAGAATATCCGAGTGTCTATTACTTACTTTTGTCAAGTCTTCATGTAGTAAGACTCCTCCAGCTCTCATTCCTCATTTTCTTCTCCACTGGTGAACCTATTCCAGCTACTCCTGTTGAGTAACAAACCAGCCTAAATTTAGTGGTAGGATCAACAACTATTTTGTATTGTTAATGGATTCTGTGTGTCAGAAATTGGGAAAGGGCTCAGTGGGAATGCCTTGTCTCTGTTCCATCATGTCTGGAGCTCGGCTGGGAAGACTCGAAGTCTGAGGGTGACTATGAGTGGCTGAAATCATTTGAAGGCTTCTTCACTCATATGTCTGGTGCATGATGCTGACTGCCAGCTGAGACCTAAGCTGGGGCTCTGTGTTACCGGAGGTCCCTCCAAGAAATTGTATGGGCTTCTTTACAAGCTGTTGACTGGGCTGCAAGAGCAAGTATACTTAAAGCACAAGGCAGAAATGTGTGACGCTTTTATCATCTAACCTCACAAGTCATAGAGAGTCACTTCCACTGTACTCTCTTGGTTAAGATAGTCACACAGGTCCACCTGTAATCATGGTAAGGGGCCACAGACCCAACACTGAATGAGTAAAATGACAAGGTCACATGTGAGGAGAACACGTGGGCAGGGGGTATTATTGTGGTCATTACTGGAATATACAATCTTCCACAGTATCACTACTTTGAATTTAATATTTCCATGTGTTTTAAATTTTTTTCTGTATATGAATGAAGGAACGAAACTATAATACTCTTTTGTGTGTTTTACAACTTTATGTGAATGCCATATATATGTATATATATATGTAAATTATTTGTGGTGTTTCTTTCCCACAATGTCGTTTTTATGACTGATACGGATTGACATATGTAGCTCTAATTCATTTATTTTAACTTCAGTACAATATCCTTTCATGTAACTATATCACAGTTTATTTGTTCCTACTCCACCGATAGATATTTAGGTACAGCTATACTGGATACTGTGTATTTTACAATATTGCCAAACTGATCTCCAAAAGTTGTGCTACTTCACACTCTTAATAACAGATGCAAGGATTAGTTTGCTTTTTGTTTGAAAGTAACAAAAATTAATTATAGAAAACAGAGGTAGAAAGAAACTTGTTAGAAAATTACTAACTCATGAAACAGAAGGAAAAGCCAAATAACCATAACCAAGTCTTAGGAAAAACAGAGACCAGGGTTTGGGATTTCAGAACAAGGAATGAATGGTTGTGTTCTTTTCTTGATAATTCTTTTATTGTGGTAATTATATATATATAATTATGTATGTGTAAATATATAATACACACACACACACACACACACACACACACACACACACACACATATATATATATATATATAAACTTCACTGTTTTAAAGCGTACAAGCCAGTGGCATTCACAGTGTTTTGCAACCATCACTGCTACCTAGTTTCAGAACATCATCCCAGAGGAAGCCCCTATCCATTCAGCAGTTACCCCTCTTACTTCCTCTCCCCACCAGCTCTTGCCAACCACTAATCTGCTTTCTACTTTATGGCTTGGCATATTCTGTTTACATCATATAAATGAAATCATACAATATGCATAATCTTTTGTGTTTTGCTTCTTTCACTTAGCATAATGTGTTCAAGATTCATCCGTGCTTGAGCATGTTTCACAGTTTCATTCCTTTATATGGCTGAATAATATTTTATTTTATAGATATACCATATTCTATTTATTCATTCATCACTTGAGAGGTATTTAGGTTGTTACCATGGTTTTCTTCTTAAAGTGCTGCCACTAGAAAACAGCATCAGTCACCTCCATCTAAAACCTCATAGTTACTTACAGTTCATATTCTTGGGAAAGTTGGTCTCACTGACATTAGGCCATGTGTATAGCTCTCTCACTGGAGAGTAAGATCCTGTGGGTGACAACCTTATGAGATTTACATGAAGTCGAGATGGCGGATGTGTGTTGCAATTCCGCAAAATCTACAAAGCAAAATGAATCAAGAACCGATGTTCATTTTTTGTCTCTTGGACATTTTATCTAGAATTTCCTCCATTTTTCTAGCATGTTAATGGTACTCTATCATCATGTAATTTTTTGTTGTTTTTTCTTTTGCGGTACGCGGGCCTCTCACTGTTGTGGCCTCTCCCGTTGCGGAGCATAGGCTCCGGACGCGCAGGCTCAGCGGCCATGGCTCACGGGCCGAGCCGCTCCGTAGCATGTGGGATCTTCCCGGACCGGTGCACGAACCCGTGTCCCCTGCATCGGCAGGCGGACTCTCTACCACTGCACCACCAGGGAAGCCCCCCATCATGTAATTTTTGATGATGATAATTTGCTCGCTATGTACTCTGTGGCTTATTTCAGTGGGATTTTGGGTGTGGGGAGAGTTATGCCTGGGCTCAGATTATTAAATGCTCAAAAGTTATGATCTAATTATTTACAGAAAACAGTGATGATTTGTAAACTACATCTGTCTAGGAAAGGCACAGATGATCCCCAAAAGATCCTGGAAACCAATTGGGGTGCCCCCTAATTCTAGAAGAATCCTCTTCTGGAAACAAGAATGCATGAGGCTAACTTCAAAGATGTGAAGAATCAGATGAAAATTATTGACCTCTTGGTAGTTACTGAGGGGCAAACAGATGTGGGACTTCCTACGGGGTAGAATTAGGTTATGTATAAGGAAGAAATGCCTTTAACAATTGGAACTGACAAAGGAGTGAGCTGGCTGCTATAGGAAATATTCAATGAGGGGTGATGAAGATCTATCATAGTAATGAAGATTCCTTGATTTGGAGAGAATCATGTGTCTCTCAGATTCTTCTCAGCTCAATAATTCCAATATGTCAGATCCAAGTTGGTTAGGGTTTCCTTGCTTATTTACTGGTCTTTTTAAAATGGCTCATATTCACATTTCAGCTAGGAAAAGAGCGTAAAAATCCATAGCGTCAAAGGTGGCAGTTTATGTTTGGCTTAGGCATTATTGCTAAATTGCTGAGACTTTGTAATTCCATTTTTTTCTAGACTACTGATACAGTAATTTCTTATTTAGTAAACTTTCAGGATCAGACCTATCCAAAACCATTATAAAATACATTTAATATGTGTTAAATCTTTTAAAATTAAAATGCACTATGTTTTAGGAGCTTACAAAACAAATTTCATAGTTAATTCATGAGAAGGTTTGTTGAGCACCTATGAAGCGCAGGAACAATGATAAGCACATTGTCTGTGCCTTTATGCTGCTCACTGGAAAACTTTACATCTGAATAAGTAATCATCATACTGTCTGGTAGTCTAAGGAAGGATGAGTTAAGGGTCTAGAGAAGACTTCCCAGAGGCAATGGTAATTTACATGTGTTGAAGAATGAGAAGTTATCCACAAGAATTAGTAGAGATATAGTCATTCAGGTAAAAGGAACAACATGGTCAATATAATTAATATGACATATTTTGAGGGCAGTATGCAATTTGATAATGTTTTAGTAAAAATGTGAAAGGGGAACAGTAGAGATGAGGCAGATAGGAGCCAGATCATGAAGAGCTTTTATGCTATTTTAACAAGATTAAATTTTGTTTTTTAAGTCTATGGGGAGCCAATGGATTACTGACATTTATGTTACTATCAAGCCTGTTAACAATCAAAAACAAGGAGCTTAGGTAGTTACGTAACAATGAAGAAGCTCTGTGAAAAAACACAGGTACTATTCAGAATAAGAAAAGGATGGTGACTTAAAGAAGGGAGGAAGACAGATCCCAAACTGCCCTGTATTGAGGTCAAAGAATATAATTTGCCTATTATAACTTAAGATGTTAACTACCATGGATAGTGTCAGAATAGAGCATAACCCACTTCCTTAACTATCCTCAGGTTGGGTTAAAAACAATTTAAGTATAGACTAGGGAAGTATGCCATACAGAGGAATATATTGGAGAATGAATATTACAGAGAGCCCATATTACAGATTTTTCATGCTAAAAGGAAAGAGATATTTCATTCATGGTTTGAAAAGGGAAGCAAACAATTTTGTTATGGTTTCTATTTAATGAATTTATAGTCTAGAGGGAAAATTAGAGAGATTACTACCAAAATAATTGAATCTTTATATTAAGTTTAAACTTCATAGGAATTATGAAAAAAAAAGAACCGGAAAAAATTGTAATAGGAAATTGGAATTGGCTCTATTTAGAATGTATGTTTATAAGGCTAGATATGTGTTTTACATTGCATTGTGTGAAGTATCAATCCATCAAAAGATAATAGTCAAAATCAGTGATTATTTTAATGGTAGAAATAAAACAATATTTTATACAGTTAGTTAATAGGTTATAGAAATAGTGTGCTAGAAATATGGGTCTGTTTTCTTAGGCTAAACATTTACTAAATTTATTAATTAAAATTTTAAAAATCAAGTATGATTATTAGTGGGACAAAAATTCTTGAATAATGTCATTTAAAGATTATTCAATTGAAATAAAATAGCCTCAGAGTTATGATTTTGCATTTGACTGCTCCCAATTTATCAAAAAATCAAACTATCTTTGCTGTGAACCATTAGAAATTGTGCTTTCATCACTGCTGGAAGATGTGCTTTCATTACTAGCAGCAGGGAATAAAATGGAAAGCTAATTTAGTTGAAAATTATTTTCACACTGACTCCATTTTAAGCAGAGAGAAAGAATAGTTTATCTTTTAAAAAGAGAAATTAATATTAATAAATTATATATTATTCTTAATTGCAACATGTCAAAGAAATAAAAATATTTATGTGTCATTTTTTGTAATAACAGAAAGTCTTTTGATTAGAAAAACCAACCATGGATTATTTTAAAACGATAATGGCTAACACAAAAGGGAAGTATGTGAACTAGGGGAGGTATGTGCTAGGTATTTATAGCCTCTCAGGTTTTTCTCCTTTTCTTCTAACAAATACCCAACGACATGTTTTTTTTCCTCCTTACCCAGGGTTCTGTGCCAGTCCTGAGTTAGTTTGACCCAGACCCATTCTTCCCGGTTCCTCTGTTCTGCTCCCTGTGTCAGGCAGGCTGAATCATGTAGGCTGTGTACCTCAAGCTCCCTTGTTGAAGGGTTTATGGTCAGTTTGCACATTGGCCAGAAATTGGAAGGCAGCAGGAAGGACAAGAAAAGGAGGAAAAGCCTCAGGTGTACATATATGTCTGGAGCATAAATGGCTCCAACTCCTTATGGAAAGGAGTGATATAGTTCCAACTTCTGCCAGGTGACACTATCCCTGGGCTTCTCCCACACTGTCTCTCTCATTTGTCTCTTCTATTTAGGGATTAATAGTGGCTCCCTGCTGTTGACAATCGCTGAGTTTCTTTACTGTTCCCTCTATAACCTGTGTAACTAATTTTATGCATTAAATACTTTCTGTTATAATTAGACTCTTTTCTTAGATCCCAACTGAATCAGATACTCAGTTCTTTCCTAAATTTCTTTCCCTTCCCCCAAAGAACATAATGAAGTAAAAGCAAGAGATGAGGTCATTGGAATGGAAAGATACCGTCTCAGCATGTGAGATGAATAGAATTATGATGAGATGGCATTTAAACATTTGAGCATTGTATAACGTTTGACCTAGGAATAGTCTCGTCCTGCACCAAGGAGGTTATAGGTGATCAGAGTACTCCTTTTCATATAGAATGACGGTGGCTCCCAAGCTTCCTCCCTCAGACTGGGGGCCTTTCAGAATTTTATCAGGGCAGAAACCATGTCTTTTTTTGGTAACTCTTGCTAGTGAAAGGGGCCTTTGATGCTATTACAGTGGAGGAAGATTTAACTTCTCTTCATCCCTGGGATAATGTTAAAGATAATGATTCATCCTGAGCAATGTTACAGGGGCCAAATGAGGGCAACATATGCCCAAAGCCAAGCTGGGATTAGCACTGTGATTTTACTGAAAGAATGCTGGAGGCTGGGTCACAAAAGGAGATCACCACTGACTTTAAATGAGAGCAAATTATTACATTTCCACATATAAGATCTGTCTCTGAAACAAGAGAAAGAAAAGAAAGCAATTCAGGCTGCCTTTATTATAACTGAAGTTGATGACAGTGTTTCTGAAAATATGATGGTAATTCTGAAAATATGGAAATACTGCATTAAAGTGTTAAGTATGAACAAGATGGGAAGAGGACGCTCTACGAACAAAAGCAGGTAAAAGCCAGTTCAGCAGTTTTATTTTTTGTCTGTCTGTGGCTTTTTTGCAAATAAGAAAAGCTGAGCTAAGCAAGACATATGCATAGTGAAACTTTCCATCCCTCAGACAGAGAATCCACACCTTACGCTTGAAATTTGTGGGACTTTTCAGTTTCTAAATGCCATGAAGGCAAAATGAGAGCAAAGTGGATGGAATTTTGAGGACCAATGGGAAGAAATCAGATTTCGGCATCATCAGGTATCATTTAGGGATGATGTTTTCATCATATGAGAAAACTTTAACAATTCACACACAAAAAAATTATATGTACTGAGAAAGTAGATGATTAATGAATATTTTGTACCTCTATTGATGTACTTGTAAAATTAGGCTAAGAATGGACATAATATGAACCAGGGTTAATAACACAGATATAACACAAATAGTAAAATAAGATATATTTGGTTGAGGCTTTTAATAAAACATCTTTTTGTAATATTTTAGGTGTACTTTGTGGTGATGATTTCAAATACTGAATCACCTGAGAGTGATTTGTGCTTTGATTCATCTGGGTAAGAAGTTCTTAGATATTCATTAGCTATTCTTTCTAAAGCATTGCTTTGCCATATTCTTTCATTTGTCCAATTCCTAAAATTGCATATTCTCTTCTTGTAGTATCATAATATTGTGTTGGAGACTTCTGAGGTACTTTATCATACTACCCTATATGCTACCCTATAACACCATAGAGTAAAAAACAAATAAATACATAAAGCTAAGATATTGCTATGATTGGTTTAAAATACTCTGAAAGCTTTGGGTCATAGCTGTGTAACTTCAAAACATGAATATTTTATTAATTCTAAATTCACAGTTGTAATTTCACAGTTGCTTAAAAATTTAAGGTACATTTTTATTCCACTCAATGAACTACCTATGTAGACATATGAGCTATGATTTGTTGGTTGGAAGGTTTCAATTATAGTAAAGGTAATTATATTTCTTTCTGAAATAAATTTTCATTCTCTGGGTAATTACATTTTGAATGAAAAGAAAATATCAAAACCTTGGGTTACCCTGCAGATCTACTTTTCTCAGTACTTTGTCGTTTTGGCCTCATGATGGCACCAAAGGGTAGGAAATTACTTTCTGAATTCCCATTTACTTACTGAATTGCAATAAAAAATGAATAAAATTAGCAAACGACAGGTGAGTTTGCTAAACCTTGCATATAAGGAAGGTTGGGGGAGCTGGTCTCAGTTTTGGGTATGCCCGCTTTGGTATACTTGTATACAGTTACTCTCCTACTTTTCTCTACGCAAGATATTTTCTCTCGTTTTTCTCAAATTATTTTGTCCCCTTCCCGTTATCCCTTCTTCCAATTCATATCCTCAGTTGCAGCCAGGAAAAGGTGCTGATGACAAAAATTTGCTAGATCTTATCATAACAATAGACTTGTGTCTGAATAACTTTGAAAGATACGTGATTCGCAAATGGCCAATAAGAAGACTACTGTAAAGGAAATATACATCATAAAATAGGGAAAAAAGTATATCTCACTCATTTTTTTAGGGAAAAAATGATATCTCACTCATTTCCCAATTTCTTAGATAATCAAAATTTAGAATCTAGTTTGACACCATAATAAATCTTACTTAAGATTAATGGCAGCAGTCTCAGCTGTTGTCTTACATTTCTCATTGGTGGATGAGACATAGTTAATGTGTGCATTCAAATGAATGCCCTGCTATGTGTGCACCTCCATAGATCAAACCTGTACTCTAGGCTCTGTTACACACTGAGAGGGAATAAAATAAATGTAAGATATGTTTCTTTTCCTTTCAAAGAAACTTGTAACCCAGCTCAAGTGAAGATATCAGTATATCTAAAAATAACTAATGTTAACAGTAGGTAACAACTTGAAGGTCTTGAATATTAGGAAATAAAAATAGTACAAAATGACTTTTGGTTAAGCAAAAACTTGAAGTGTTATATAAGGAATTCTTCTTGCTAAATGTAAAACAAAAACACATTTTAAGATGAGCAAATTATGTTTTGTTACACAACATTTATAACCTGCAATTGACTCTTTCAATCTATGGAATATAAAGATTTTTACATGTTAACTCTATTTCCTCAGTTTTCATAATCTTTTGGGTTAGTGCAAAGCATCACAAAAATAGATTATAACACAGAACCCAATCTTTTCTTTCTAGTTCCTGTGGGATTTGGGACCCTCTTGCAGTGTTTTTTTTACCTTCCATCTATAGCATCTCTGTCTTCTGCCCACAGCCAAACTTAGTAAAATGAGGTACTTCCATGCTTCCCCAAAGACCTCTGAGTCTGCTTGCTCAGACAATTCCCTCTGCTTTTATGTAAGGAGTATTGTTCTTCCTTTTGTTACTCCTATAGTCCCCACAGTAAATAGAACATTAATTACTGAAATTAGTGAAAAACAATAGTTCTTTGCTCCTGGCTTCTTATCAAATCTTGCATTTGTAAATTTACATATTCTCTCACTTCCTAAAATTCCTGAGATCCTTGAGTTTGGGTTAGAGGATAATCTGAGAAGCATTACCTTGGGTCACTGTTCTGGATGAAGACTATCCCGTAACTAGGTTTTCCTTTTAAGTAAAGTTCCTTCTCTATTCACTGTAGTGACTGGGTAGCTAAGAGAGGAGCTTTGTCCCTCAACAGCCTGAATACCTTCATTTTGGGAGGTTGTGTGGGTTAGCTCTTAGCCTGTAAATCACCGTATACATGGGGCTTATTGCAATTCTCTTTAAAATTAATCTTTAGTAGGATCAGCTTGCTCAAGTGTATGTATGTGTGTGTATATATATACCCATATATCTGGTTGTTTGAACTCTCTCTCTCTCTACACACACACACACACACACACACACACGCACACACACACACTCACACACACACACAGCTCTTCCTCGACTTAGATTGGGGTTACATCCTGATAAACCCATTGTTAAATTGAAAATACTGTAAGGTGAAAATACATTTAATACACCTAACTTACTGGCCATCAAAGCTTAGCCTGGCCTACCTTTAAGGTGCTCAGAACACTTAACATTAGCCTACGCTTGGGCAAAATCATCTAACACAAAGCCTATTTTATAATAAATTGTTAAGTATCTCATGTAATTTATTGACTAGTGTACTGAAAGTGAAAAATAGAATGGTTGTCTGGGTACAGAATGTTTTTAAGTGTGTTGGTTGTTTACCCTTGTGATCGCCTCGCTGACTGACAGCTGTGGTTCCCTGTGGCAGCCCAGCGTTAGAAGAAGAATATCATGTTGCATGATAGCTGAGAGAAGGTCAAAATTCAAAATTCGAATTATGGTTTCTAATGAATGTGTATTGCTTTTGTACCATAGTAGTCAAAAAATTTTAAGTTGAATCATTGTTAAGTCTGGGGGTGTCTGTGTATATATATAAATATATATATACATTCAAAATTCTAAGAATATAATATATAATGAAATATAATATATCCTACTATATATATTATGCTAAGAATATATATGTATGTGCATACATATGTATGTATTTATGTATTCATTATATATATATATATAATATATATATATTCTTAGAGTGTTCATCTAGCTTAGACCCTCACTCTGGATTTTCTGTTTCATTGGAAATAATCTATAGTTCCAGATGATTAGTTAATAACACAACACAGAACATTACTAATGAAAAAAATTAGTTCCTTTTTCATAAGTCACTGTTATTTTAACAAAAAATGTAAAAAAGAAAAATGAGTTTGAAGGCTTCTTTGCTGTGGGCTGACTTTTGATATAAGCATGGAGATATGTTCTTGCCATCTCTTTGTTTCATAACATGTTTTTAACAAATATCTTTCAAATTCAAAGCCACATAATCCAGGGGCATGGAATAATAGTGGTATAAGTATGATTGTATTTGACTGAACTGCACAGAAAGTAATACGTTCACTGTTGGATGTTGAAAAGGCACCTAAAAAAGGTAGAGTATCCATTAGTCCAGAATAAATGTGGGATTTTTCCAAGGATATACCTAGCACAGAGGCAAGCACTTTAAAAGACATTTTCCTGCTTGTCTGCTTTAAATAATTTCCATTATCTTCAGCATGATGTCAATTCAGGAAGTATTTATACCTACAAAAGGGTAATGTAGGTATAGATAGATTCCTATAATTTTAATCACTTCATCTTTATCAGCTTCTGGAAATGGAAATTTTTGCCTGGATTACATTAAGTTGTATAACTGTAGAAACTAATGATAGATATGGTATAAAATCCTTTTGAATAGACTGTCTTGTATATGGACAAAATCATACATGGATTTTGAAATTTGAAATGGAGATAATACTGTTAATTGAACTGGTGCCCCTCATCTCCAGATGAAGAAACCAAGGAACAGAAAGGTTAATACTTAGAGCTAGTTGATGGTGATGCTGGACTAGAATCTAGGAGGACTGTTAGGTAATTGTCAAGTATTTTTTGTTTGTGTGCACATTTTTTTCCTTCAGAAAAGTAAAACCAACATGTTTTGTCTGCTGAATAAAAAGAAGAGGGTCCTCATTTCAGAAACAAAATCTAATTTTGTATTACTCTAAATATAATATATGGGTTTTTTCCCCTTCTAAAATTTTCATCAAAGATGGAAAATACTAAGATATACTGTGTTTCTTGTTATTTATCAATCTGTACCTTTATCTATTATAGAAGTGAGAAAAATAACATAAATTCAATAATAAATTTGTAATTATTAACAATTTATTTATGTCTTTTAATAAACTCCTGAATAAATATTGTTTTATTTCAATTTTACAATATGATATTCACATGAGAAAAACAAGATTTAATATGCATATGTATAAGTACACACACATACATATATACATATATAACCACACACTATACATATATAGTACATGCATATATGCACATACATATATACATATACCTCACACATATACATACATATATTGTACTTGGGTACACACAAAAATACATATATGCACATAAAATATCTATTATTAGCTACCTAATATTCATAAAGTAGTTAGAGCTTTTAATATCTCTAAGGCTCTCAAAACAGTATCTGGCATACTGTAAGCATTACAGATGTGCTTCCTTTTAGTTATGTTGACGTAGTCTATACAAAAGGATAAAAAAAGTCTCTACAATACCTGCAACAATTCAGAAAATATTACATCTCTACCAGTCAGTAAATAATAAGTACTGAATGAGTGGTATGGAAAATAAGTCTTGTGGAAGTTTAGAAGAAGGAAAAATTGCTTCCAGATGAAATTGTCAGGGAATACTTTACAAGAGAAGCAGGATTTGAGCTGCACTTTGAAAAATGGGCAGGATTTGGATAAACAGAGCAAGAAGGGTTGGGTTGAGAAGTGTTGTAACAGAAGTAAAGTGTAAAGACAGAGCTTAATTTTCATTCTTCTCTGCCTCAGGGTTGATGAGAGGAGATAAATATATTTAAGCATGAAGCCAATGGAGAAATCTCCTTTCTCTCTTTCCCTGACTTTTGAACTCTCTCCCAGTATCACTATATTTTTCAAAACAAAGATCCCTGGAAAATTCTCCTTTCTATTATACTCCCTGGGACAATGATATGTTCATATCTGTTACTTTTAAAATAACATTCCCATTGTTATGACACAATTTTATATTTACAATGTTGAAATGAAAGCAAGTGTGTGTGTGTGTGTGTGTGTTCTTTATAACCTGGGTTTCTCTAGTGCATAAAGAAACAAGGAAGCTCTACTTTTTTCTGTCAGAGTAGAGTGAAAGCTATCCTCCTTACTCAAGCAAAATAGCAAAGTATAGCTGGGCATCAGAAGCTGCAGAGCATACCGTGTTTCATAAACTTCATGAATGAGTAATATTCTGTTGTCTATATGTGCCACATCTTCTTTTATCCATTCATCTGTCGATGGACACTTAGGTTGCTTCCATGTCCTGGCTATTGTAAATAGAGGGGTGGGAGGGGGACGCAAGAGGGAGGAGATATGGAGATATATGTATATGTATAGCTGACTCATTTTGTTATAAAGCAGAAACTAACACACCATGGTAAAGCAATTATACTCCCATAAAGATGTTAAAAAAATAAAATAAACTTCATGGAAATCTGGCCACAAGAGAGTGGCTACGGAGATATTTCTCTCCTCGGAGAACAATACTCTTATTCTCCATCTTCAAACAGCTCTGTTACCTATATCATCTTCACTGGCAAGGGACACACTCTTGTATATATTGACTAATGAAAGGTATGTGACAATTTAATCATTAGTAAGGTGTATAATTCACAGAACCTTAACCTAAGGAAAATGAAATTAAGAATAGATGTCTGCTGAAAAAAGATTCTTAAATGCATATCCAAGCTGAAAATAAATGATTTGGGGATTTTCTGCTGTTTAGGTTTATCTGCACCAGTGAGCCCCTCTATTACTGTTTGTAACAGAATGTTGACTTGGTTTGTCTGCTAGAACTACTCCAGCTGCAAGGATATGTAGTAGTTAGAGTAGATTGGAGTTATCTGTCAATGTAAATCCCTGAATCAGTTATGTATACAAATAAAAGTATTTTATTTCCTATTATATTTGGTCGAAGTTGCTTTGAAACATACTCAAGGTGAATTTGGGGTTAATACAGGAAAAGAATGCTTTAGCAAATACCAGATTGGTGAAAATTAGCTGGATTTCATTTTCTTTAAATAATGCAGCCTCATCTGTTAATATACACCATTTCAATCTACAATATTTATTACACCCTTTTTTGTGAGCAAAATCCTGTGATTGCATCACCTGAGGAGTTATTTAGATGTGATTAAGCCTAGAATTTCAGCTGGACAAGCCCACAACATTTGTGGCTCCACTTTGCACCTTAAAACTTGCATTTGCACCTGCAAAAGGCTGAAATGAATCACAAGTTGGCACATGTGTGTTCCATTATTCATTTTTTATGAGCAGATGTGGGTGATGTGGGCAAAGAGCTAGATGCATCTTTAATTGAGAAAACCTGTGGGAAAGTTATCCCTAAATCTCTTCTAGGGAATTGACTTAGAACACGACACACCATGATTTGGAAACTACAAGCCAGACCTAAATGTTGACCCGACAACCTAAACTTGAATGTAGGCTGTCAGAAATGAATATTAAGGATATTAATCCTCAGATTTTCTTCCTTTCAAAATTTCTCTTTGAATAATGCTGTATCCATTAGGTTTTTCTGTTTTTGTTGTTTTAATGTTCACTTTAAAATAATATAAACCACCAAGATTAAAGACATAAGACCCAGTGGCATTCATTTGTAGAAAAGTATATTGGGTCCCAAACTTATTTTTCCATGCTTCATTAAGTTGTGTAATTTAAAGTTATTTTGCTGCCTTTACACTTAATTAACACATCTGAATATTTATTCTATAGAAGACACTCCTCTAGTTGCTAGCAATGAGGAATGGAAGTAAAAATGAATGAGGCACAGACCCTGACATAAAGAAAAATGTATTATAGAAAGCACAGTTTATAAAGCTTGACTATTCTGGAAATTATAATAATGATGTAGTTCCTGATCAGATCAATTTGCATATGCAATTGAAAATTAGATGGATTGCTCCCCAAAACTGCTATACCTATATAAGCCACTGGAAGTGTTAGGTATTAGGGGAATAAGCCCTTAAGGAATTTATAAGACAATGAAGGAGAACAGAGTGATTAGTACTAGGATAAAGTATGCGAGGGAGTGGTGGAAACCAACAGGAAAAGCACTTAACTCAGCACTGGGGAATTGGAGACAGAAAATGACATCAACAATGAGACCTGAAAGATGAGTTGGTATTAGACAGTTTGGAGGAGGCTTGGAAAGGAGATCTAGGTAGAGAAAGAAGCATATGAAAGACACATAGATGAGAAAATACGGTGACTCAGAGGAATAGGGAGGAGATTTGTCATATACAAGCATAGAAAGGGAATTAGTAGTGAAGATGAAATTGGACAGACAATAATTACAGCTAGTATTCTTTTCTATTACTATGTGCCAGGCGGTATCCTAAGAACATTAGAGGATTTACCTTATTTAGTCTTCACCATAATCATATGAAGAGGTATCCCTATTTCAAAAGTGAGAATTTGGAGACTTAGAGAAATTATGTATCTGCCCAAGACCCCCATCTATTAGATGACAGAATTCAAACTGAAGCTCTAGGCTCCATGTTCTTCATCACTATACTGTGTGGCTTCAAAGGAATAGGTTGAGACACGTTGAGAGGTTTGTACTTTACAGGGCATTTGGCAACCACTGAGGAGTTTTAGGTCTTGAAATTTAGCAAAGTAAAACCAATAATAAAGAGTGAGTACAAGGTTGGAGGGAAATGATTCTGCAATCAGGATGCTATTTTAAGATTCTAGAGAAAGATAGGAGTATAACTAAGATAGGGAGAAAATTGGAAAATTTTGAATGATATTAAGGAGGCAAGAGGCAGTGTCAAGAGAACTCGTTGAGGGAAATATTGAGGAATAAGTTGGAGTGGCTGAGATCTTGGCTTCTAGTTTAAACATTTTGATAGGTG
The DNA here is from genome assembly GCF_964270905.1 of Leucopleurus acutus. Classification (NCBI taxonomy): domain Eukaryota; kingdom Metazoa; phylum Chordata; class Mammalia; order Artiodactyla; family Delphinidae; genus Leucopleurus; species Leucopleurus acutus. Next base: position 21,982,685 of record NC_139159.1, on the reverse strand, counting down.
ATAGCACTACCGATTGCAATAGTGGTAGCTCAAGTCTTAAGTACCCTTGGAGGCCTTTTCTCTATCTCTATTAGCCCTTTGACTAATACCTTTAATAATCTTTAATAAAATACCTATTTCTGAGAAGAATCTATTAGAGATTTTTTAGAATGGTAGTGAATGAGGAGAAGAACTGAGTCCTGGTCAAGGAGGCAAGAATAGAAACTTCCCATAGGGAAGAGAATCAGTATATTCACAATGTAAAATTTGAGGTACTGAAAGGTTAAATATGTTAACATATTTACAAATATGTTATTTTAGAATAATAATTTAGTCTAATAGTACAAAAATTTTTGTACTATTTGTAAAATTTACAAATTTTTGTATTTGTAAAATTTACAAAATTTACAAATACAAAACATAGGTACTTAGGCCATAGCAAATACTCAAATAATGTTTACTTCTTTTCCTGAAACTTCAACTTTTCAGATAGCTGCTGAAATTCCTATTCATGTTTAAACAGGGAGAAGTAGAATGATGGGACCCATTGTCAAACTAACTTTTAAAACAAAGGAAAAAAATATATTTTTTAATAAATTGATGTATTTATTTATTTATTTTTGGCTGTGTTGGGTTTTCGTTGCTGCGCGTGGGCTTTTTCTAGTTGCGTCAAGCGGGAGCTACTCTTCGTTGTGGTGTGCAGGCTTCTCATTGCGGTGCCTTCTCTTGTTGTGGAGCACAGGCTCTAGGCACGTGGGCTTCAGTAGTTGTGGCACGTGGGCTCAGTAGTTGTGGCTCGCAGTCTCTAGAGCGTAGGATCAGTAGTTGTGGCACACGGGCTCCACGGCATGTGGGATCTTCCCTGACTAAGGCTCGAACCCAGTGTCCCCTGCACTGGCAGGAGGAATCTTAACCACTGAGCCACCAGGGAAGTCCCAGAAAATTGTTTTTTAATATGAGAATAATGGAGACCTTGTGGGAAAGGCTGTGTCACCTTAAAGTTTCCAACTGTTAGTGAATGGAAATGCTCATCATAGTGAGACATGTGTCCAAAATACTATAAAAGGCAAGTTAAAAATCTTCAGTGGGAAGTAGTTCCCAGACAACATAAGCCTACGTAAATGGTCCTGGTACTAGATAATCATTATCATCATCATCCCATTGCTCTTTGGCAGTATCTTTACCGTTTTTTTTTTTTTTTTTTTTTTTTTTTTGCTGTACGCGGGCCTCTCACTGTTGTGGCCTCTCCCATTGCGGGGCACAGGCTCCGGATGCGCAGGCTCAGCGGCCATGGCTCACAGGCCCAGCCGCTCCGCAGCATGTGGGATCTTCCCGGACCGGGGCACGAACCCGTATCCCCTGCATCGGCAGGCGGACTCTCAACCACTGCGCCACCAGGGAAGCCCCTGGCAGTATCTTTAAAATGACTACTTCTGGCACCTCTGACTTCCCTTTTAGCTTCCAAGGTGGAAGAAGGTTGTTCCAGTTCCCTCTAACCTATTTCAATAACACTCTGTAACACTCAGCTACAATTTAAGAAATATACAAAGTGCAGTTTTGTTCCCTTCATCTTTGCTACCACTGCTGAAACTCCCTGACACTAGTTGTTTCTTCGTTGACCATAAGGAGGTAGGCATTTTCAGAGACTGGGGTGCAATCACAATCATAGAACACATCTGTACCACTTTAATGGTCCTTTTTATGTGTATCCCCTGGGACTAATAGGATTAGAAACTAGATTGAACTCTATAGAGCTCATCCTATCTCCACAGTTCCTTCCAGGAAACTGTTTTATTTACATTTCCAGACAGCTGGGTTTGTATAAGATGATTGGACTTAAGTCATATCATCTCTAAGCTTCCACCATAACAGATTTGATCCCACTGCTTGACCCTCTAAAAGGGAGGATGAGTTAAGAAACCTAGGAGCCTCCAAAAAGGAATATCAGACTCCACAATTGCAAATGATTCAAATGAAAAAGAAAATGAGGATGATAATACATAGAGATAGATATGGCTGCATAGAGATCAATTTAATAAAAAAATGATTTAAAAAAATTGGTAGAAAAGATAGACTGGATGATACTTTCCTAAGGATGTATATTAGAGTGAAATAGAATGATACATGATGTACAATGAATGCTGAAATCTGCAATGAGAAAAATGTATAGACAATAGAAAGGCTTTTTTGTTTTTATTTTTTTGTTCAAGGCGTGATAAGGATTAAGGTGTGACTGTACAGTAAATCCATAGGTGTAATGTAAAGAGGTGAGGAAAGTAGATGTGTTTAACCACCTCCATTTTTTTTCATGCAAACGGGAATAGGTTTTAGATGAGGAAGTTTAGGATAAACTTTGATGCAAAATCATAGTTGAGTGAAAAGACTGTAAGGGACAGTTCGGCAGCACTTCCATCTCAGAACAATTGGAGCTCAGCTACTATAAGAACTTGCATATGCACTTGAAATTTTCTGTGATCTCCAAAGATTCAGGGAAACTAAAAAAAAAAAAAAAAAAAAAAAAGAGAATGCAAAAAGACAAGAGACAGGCACCTCCTGTCCCCATTTTTATCGAGGCAAAGCTGGAGGCTGGAATGTAAATCAATAAGTATGCCTTCAGCACTGGGCAAAATTCTAGAATGGCTTATCATATAGCTGATTTGCAAGAATATTTAAGATTTAGAACAATGCTAGCCTAAATTCATCATATACTATATTCTAAGTTAGCCTCAATATTTCAATAAATTAGATAAATGGTATTCAAGAAATGTATAGATATAGTTTTCAGATGTTAGTCAGGAATCCGAATGAGTTTTCCATTGCATCCTTTGGAAGAAAATGGAGAAATGAGATCTCTGTGTTAGAAAAGTACATACTTTTGTAAATCTGTACTTTTTTGAAAAATTTACCTAGAATGGACTAGGTCACAAGTGTCTTGAAGAAAATGAGTATATTTTAATAATCTTGATATACCAGCATGGAGCACATTGTAGATAATCCAAAAAAAAAGTTAATATCTTACTGAGTGCAGGGTTGAATATTGAATAGATCCATTCAATTTTAGTTGGTTGTCTAAGCACTTCTGAGCAGGGACTGTACTAAAAGAAACATTGCAAGGTAGCCTTGGTTAAGCTTCCATGGATACTTCCGGACTGAATACTTGCTGGCAGTGATAAGTGAATCTACTTTTTATTTACAAATATACTTATGATTATTATCAGACTGAGACATTTGTTTCAACTTTGTAAGTAATATCTATAAGGCACAGAAAGTAGAAGCTCAAAGATTGATGTTCTCTTTTAAAATATTTTGAATGTGCCCAGATATTTTGCAGAACTACCTTACATCATAAAAAGCTGGAAGTATTGGAGGCATTGTCTCTAGAACTGTAGTTATTTTCTGTATGTGATATGGTGTCTAACTTGAAGTTGTATATTTAATGAGCTCGAAATACTTTAACTTAATACCTAGTTTCATTTTGCAATGAGCAAGGAAACTTTGACCTTACAATGAATGGATCAGAGTTGGCAAGAATTGTACATGGGACTTTTGTAATGCAGATTTCAGCTAATGGACCATGTAATTAAAATGACCAATTGCTAATGCAGTTGGAGAAATTCCAAGAACTCTGATATGAAGCCTACCAATTACATTGCGTTTCCCACTACTATCTAAGGGGATTAATAATTCTTTTCATTGGCTTTATTGAAATTCTTCAACAAATTTAAGAATATTTCAATTCATAATGGAAGAAATAGTATTATATCTACTTGTACAGTAAAGTACAGGAAATGAGAGAGGCATAGCTCATCTCTAAGTATCTATAATAGTTCTATCTGGTACTTCTTTGTGTAATAGTACTTTCATTATTGTATTTTATCTCACTAATATTGAGCGTATATAAATGAATTCACAATATATTGATTTTTTTTGTCAAGGATTAATAAATAATCCAGATAGAGGTAAAAGGCAAGGAATAGCATACATAGATGAATCAATTTTTTTTAGACAATGTCTAATAAATAAAGAAGTTTTCTCATAATTAGAGCATTTTCTTCCCCTTCTTTAATTTCACTGCTAGATTTTTCCTAGGTGTTCAATAAATGTTTATGGAACAAGATTGAATCATCAATAACACAGTCACAGTAAAATTTTATTTTGAAAGGCATAGTTCCATTATTGACCTAAACATAAGTGATTTAAATCTCCGTGCTAAGCATTGTACGTGATATTTAATTTTGAGTCGACGTATATTAATTGAAAGAATGCATAAATAAACCCTCTACTCTTCCAGTTAGCTCTAACTGGAAGTTATTTGTTTTGGCAGCATTGTATTAGTCTAAAATAAATTGAAGCTTGTATAGAAGAATATCAACATTTATAATATCCATGTTGTCAGAACTTGGCTGTTTTATATCATTCTCTTTATTTTTCTATATGTTTAAAACATTTAGAAATAAAAAAAATACTTAGTTTGTCCTATTTTTGTTGGTTTTTTTGCTTATATCTGAGCAATTCTATAACATTTATTAAATAAATAGTTTTGTGTTCATGCAGTACAAAGTGGTGGGAATATGGCTGTATGTAAAAACATAGTACATAGTTTTATGTCTTTTAAGTTCCTCCTTTGACAAACATATAGGCATGAACTAGGCTAAAATAAATATATTTTTAAATTCATAGCTGTATTCTCAAGAAACTAAAGGAAATCTTTAAGTATAATACCTCCTTTTTTCCCAATAACACAGAAGGATTTAAAAGCTGAAATGAAAATTGCAAACCAGTATGAAATCTGGGGCATTTCTTGGGACATAGAGAGGGAAAACATGATAAACAACAAGCTGGAATTTTAAGGAATAGGTAAATTGGGATGAGGATATTAGGTTTGGGCCTATGGAAGTAGAGGAAGTCAGGCAGAATAATTTTCTTAAAATTGTTTCTCCAAAGAGATATATGCTTAATGAAAGAGCATGATGAAAAAAAAACTACTGACCAGAAATGGAAAAGGATGTGAAAATCTGTCTGTTTTGGCCACAGCTGCTGACAGGGGGATAAAGTGGCTCTTTAGAATGTGTGTCTTTGGCTCACCTCACACCAGTGTAGAGTTCTTCTTTATACTACCTGTTTTATACTACTGATCAGGGAAACCAGAAGATGCTGGGAGATTAAATCACAGTAATCCTAGTTTGTTGAGAGGATTTGCAGCAGAAGTCTTTAAAAATCCTCTCTGGAGGGAATCATCCTTAAATCAGGTCCCTAATATTCTTCCACAGACTAATTCAATCAAATATGAGCATACAACCAAAAAACCCCACAAATTTTCAAATATATGCAGGAGAAAAAAACAACCAACAAATTTAAATCCCAAGAACATCAGGCATTGAAATTATTGCTTACAGAATATAAAATAAAAAAGATAATATATATATATTTTAAAAAGTTTCCAAAGGATAAGAGGATATAAAAAACAACCAAATAAAATTGAAAAATAATTAATTCAAAATTTGTGTTAGGATAAGCCACGCTGTGCCACAGTAAAATGCAACAGTGACAACTAAGATTACTTTCAAAATTTATTTTATTTTTATTATTTTTTTCTTCTAGTTCATTGAGATATAATTGACATATAGCACTGTATAAGTTTAGGTGTACAGAAAAATGGTTTAACTTACATACATCATGAAATAATTACCACGATAAGTTTAGTGAACATCCATCATCTTATATAGATACAAAATTAATAAAGAAGTAGAAAAAAAATTTTTTCCTTGTGATGAGAACTCTTAGGATTTACTATCTTAACAACTTTCATATATAACATAGAGCAGTATTAATTATATTTATCATGTTGTACATCACACCCCTAGTACTTATTTATCGTATAAATGGAAGTTAGCACTTTTTGACTGCCTTCTTCCAATTCCCCTTCCCCCCATCCCCTGACTCTGGTAACCGCAGATCTGATTTATTTTTCTATGAGTTGTTTTGTTTGTTTGTTTGTTTTGAAGTATAATTTACCTACAATAGTATGTTAGTTCCTGTTACATAACACAGTAATTCAATATTTGTGTACATTACACAATGATCACCAGGACTAGTCTAGTTACCATCTGTCACCATACAAAGATATTACATAATTATTAACTATATTTCCCACACTGTAATTTTCAGAGGAGAGGGAGTTGGGGGGAGGATACAAACAAGTGAGGGAGATTAAGAGGTACAAACTTTCTTTTGCAAAATAAATGAGCCACAGGTAAAAACTGTTACTTTTAGTCCCTCAGGGTTGACCAAGGACCAGGTGACTCTCTGTGATAACTGTCTTCTATGCAGCAACTTAGATATCCAGGTGGCTTAAAGGTCATTGTTCTGCCATCACAATATATGGTCCTCTTTTGGGCTAAGGCTAAGGGACAGCTGAAGGGCAGCAAACAAACTTATCTGATATTCCTCTAGGAAGTGACTTACACCATGGGGCTTGGGAAATGTGTGGGAACATAGAGCATAATTTTCTAGAACTGAAAAATTTAATAATTTAAATCAATACCTCAATTGATGCATTAAATATAAGATATAGCAGAAAAGATAAATCATAAGCTAAAAGATTATAACTGATGATAATAAATTATTATGCATAAATTAATAATAAAATAAGTAAATGCAGCACAGAGATGCTAGGATATAGAAACCTTGAAAAACAGCTTAAGTGACATACAAAAAGAAAACAAGAAGACTGAACACATACATAATTGGAGCTCTAAAAGGAGACTAGAGAAAAAGGGCAAGAAACAATGATAACATTTTTTTGTGAGTTCATGAAAGGTACAAATTCAAATTCAAAAACCATCTCATGAGCTAAACAGGTTAAATATGTAGAAATCCATAGTCACAACATAGTGAAAGCACAGAACAGCAAAGACAAGGACTCACCATAAGAGTCGCCAAAAATAAAAGAAATGTCATTTATAAAGGAGTGACAATCAGGCTGAAATTGAACATTAAAAGCCAGTAGAGGGACTTCCCTGGTGGTCCAGTGGTTGGACTTCACCTTCCAATGCACAGGGTATGGGTTCAATCTCCCGTATGGGAGCTAAGATCCCACATGACCTGTAGCCAAAACACCAAAACATAAAACAAAAGCAGTATTGTAACAAATTCAATAAAGACATTAAAAATGGTCCACATCAAAAAAATCTTTTTATAAAAGAAAGCCAGTAGAAACTGTATGTTATGGAGAAGTGTCTTCGTCAGGATTCTCTAAAGAAACAGAATCAATAGGATATATAGAGATGTATATAAAAGGATGCATTATAGGAATTGACTAACACAGAGACAGAAGTTTAGAAGTCCCATGATCTGCTTGCTGTCTGCAAGCTGGAACCAGAGAAATCAGTGGTGTAATTCAGTCCGAGTCAGAAGACCTGAGAATTGGGACTTCTATGGTATAAGCCCCCATCTGAGTCTGGAAACACGAGAACCGGAAACACATACGTCTGACGGCAGAAGAAGCTGGATGTCCCAGAGCAAGTCACCCTTCCTCCACCTTTTTGTTCTATTTAGGCCCTCAAAGGATTGGATTATGCTTGCCCACATTCATGAGAGGAATCTTTACTCAGTCTACTGATTCAAATGCTAATCTCACAAACACAGCCAGAAATAATGTTTTACCAGTTATTTAGGCATCTAGGTCCAGTCAAGTTGACACATAAAATTGACCATCACCAGAGGTTATTGTCAACAAAAATTTTGTACGTTAGGCAACAAACTTTCTAAAAGAAGATCAAAGAAAGATATTTGCAAATAAGTAAATTGCTAGGAGAGCTTACCTTACCAAAAATAATCTAATGTATGCAATAGGAAAGCAAAACAAAATGATACAGGGTAGAGATAAAACAGTGGGAAAAAATAACACATAAACACTCATATGAAATATTGAACATATGAAACATGTGAACCAGTAAACATAAGGAAAGACCCTCAACCTCATTAATAACCATGGAAACACATATTAAAACTACAATGAGATACTATTTTATCCCTAACCTTGTGACAAAAATTAAGAAGTCTAATAAAACTAAGTATTGGTGGAACAATGTCAAGTCTTATACACTTCTGATGAGAATTTGTTTCTTTAAGACTACTTCTGGGAAACAATTTGGCATTGTTTAGTAATGCTAAAAATGTGAAATTCATTTGCTAGGTATAATCCTAAGAGAAATTCTTGCACGTGTAGCACATGTATGCCAGAAGATATGAATGAATACATCTGTATTATTTATAAGAGCAAAAAACCTGGAAACAATCTAAATATCCAAATATCCATTGACAGAGGAACACATAAAATTATATGTGTGAGACTTCATATACATCTACACAAATACTGGTATGCTACGCAGTGTTAAAAATGAGTGATTTCTCTATGACATAAATCACAGCAAGATCCTTTTTGCTCCTAGAGAAGTGGAAATAAAAACAACAATAAACAAATGGGACCTAATGAAACTTAAAACCTTTTGCACAGCAAAGGAAACCATAAACAAGATGAAAAGACAACCCTCAGGATAGGAGAAAATATTTACAAACGAAGCAACTGACAAAGGATTAATTTCAAAAATATACAAGCAGCTCATGTAGCTCAATACCAAAAAAACAAACAACCCAGTCCAAAAATGGGCAGAAGACATAAATAGACATTTCTCCAAAGAAGATATACAGATTGCCAACAAACACATGAAAGGACGCTCAACATCACTAATCATTAGAGAAATGCAAATCAAAACTACATTGAGATATCACCTCACACCAGTCAGAATGGCCAGCATCAAAAAATTTGCAAACAATGAATGCTGGAGAGGTTGTGGAGAAAAGGGAACCCTCTTGCACTGTTGGTGGGAATGTAAATGATACAGCCTCTATGGAGAACAGTATGGAGGGTTTTTAAAAAACTAAAAATAAAACTACCATACAACCCAGCAATGCCACTACTGGGCATATACCCTGAGAAAACCATAATTCAAAGAGTCATGTACCACAATGTTCATTGCAACTCTATTTACAATAGCCAGGACATGGAAGCAACCTAAGTGTCCATCGACAAATGAATGGATAAAGAAGATGTGGCATACGCAGACAACGGAATATTACTCAGCCATAGAAAGAAACGAAATTGAGTTATTTGTAGTGAGGTGGATGGGCCTAGAGTCTGTCATACAGAGTGAAATAAGTCAGAAAGAGAAAAACAAATACCGTATGCTAACACATATATATGGAATCTAAAAAAAAAAAAAAAGTGTTTTGACGAACCTAGGGGCAGGACAGGAATAAAGATGCGGAAGTAGAGAATGGACTTGAGGACACGGGGAGAGGTAAGGGTAAGCTGGGACGAAGTGAGAGAGTAGCATGGACATATATACACTACCAAATGTAAAATAGATAGCTAGTGGGAAGCAGCCGCATAGCACAGGGAGATCAGCTCGGTGCTTTGTGACCACCTAGAGGGGTGGGATAGGGAGGGTGGGAGGGAGGGAGATGCAAGAGGGAGGGGATATGGGGATATATGTATATGTATAGCTGATTCACTTTGTTATAAAGCAGAAACTAACACACCATTGTAAAGCAATTATACTCCAATAAAGATGTTAAAAAAAAATGAGTGATTTATGTAAAGTGCAATAACATAAAACTAAATACTATTTATTTGCGGATACATGTGTATGTCCCAAAATCACAATGGTAGAAAATAATACCTGTGAACAAAAATGGTGAGAGAAAGAGGACACACTGAGTGAGAGGTGTGCATAGGGCTTCAATAATACTAGTAATGTTGTATTTCTTAAGCAGAGTGATAAGATTATTTATTTTTCATATAATATATTCAAATATATATCCTTTTCATGTATAAAATATTTATGCTCAAAGAAGTGCAAAAATTGCAGACAACCTCTGCTCTCTGTGTGGAAACCCACACAAAGTAATGTAAAGTTTCAGCCTTAATAAATACTATTAAGATAGGTACCTGGGGCTTTCCTGGTGGTGCAGTGGTTGAGAGTCCGCCTGCCAATGCAGGGGACACGGGTTCATGCCCCGGTCCGGGAAGATCCCACATGCCGCGGAGCGGCTGGGCCTGTGAGCCATGGTCGCTGAGCCTGCGCGTCCGGAGCCTGTGCTCCGCAACAGGAGAGGCCACAACAGTGAGAGGTTCGCGTACCGCAAAAAAAAAAAAAAAGATTGGTACCTGGTGCTACTATTTAAAATAGGGATGTGTGAATTTTGGAGCATAAAGAGACACAGACGAAATCACCTACATATGGAAGGCTTGAAGACTTTCTCCTGCTCTAAAAATCAGCTCTTTTATTCGTTGTTTTATTCTTCCTGCACTGCTCCTGAAACTTCCCTGACTTTTAGAGTACTTTTTTCAAGACCCAGGTAAATTCCATCACTATTGTAATCCTAAAGATAAAACAAATGTCATTTTGCACTTCCCAAATATTAACCCCAAACTTTCCTACAGCCTCTATCCTTATCATTAGGGAAACTTTTCTACTACTCTGGAGAAGTTTTGAGATATAAATATCTTCCAGTACTCAATTAAGTATATATTAATGTATTTATATTTGCATCCACCAATATCCTATACTTTAATCTAAAGGTGAGAAAAAAATTAACATTTCTTTCTGCTATTTGGCTGCTGTGTCAATTCATTGTATTGATGGCCCCAGATAACGGTAACCTATATCCGTGCATTGTTTGTAATGTGATTCGGCAGTTTCTCCCATTTAACAGTGGTTGGTCTATTTCTCCACTCCTTGAGATTGGGTTCATCTTGTGACTTGTTTTTGGTCCTGTCTCTGCCACAGAACAAGCCCATAGAACAAGGATAGCCTGCAAGAGATTGTGGGGGAGAGCTGAGATACCCAGCTGACAACCAAATAACCAGCTGAAGCAGAGCCAACTAGCTGATGTGTAGTTGATTGCAGAAGCACGAATGAAAGAACTACCTCTGAAGATTCCAAGGTAGGAAGAAGCATGAACTCTAGAGAAAATGATGAGAGTGCAAATGCTGAGCAGAGTAGAAAAAATTAAGCTGGTAATGTAGGCAAGAGTTCAATCATGTACAGCCTCATAGGCCATGCTTATTATTTCGTTCCAATGTTTTGAATAAGAGAGTGACATGATTAAATCTACATTTAAACATATTATTCTTATCACTGTATGGAGAATGGATTGTATAGGGCTTAGGCATGAGTATGAGGAGAGAAATTAATCAACTATTGCACAAGTCCAGGCTACATAGTGATTGCTCGACTAGATGTTAGCAAAGGAGGTGGAAAGAAGAGTACAGAGCCAAGAGATATGCAATTTCAAAGTCTGTAGATTTGGTGAGGATTGGTTAGGGGAAATGAATAAGATGAGCTTATCAATGACTCCAAACTGTCTGGTTAGAACAACAGATGGATTCATTGAGCTAGAGGGGTGTGGAGGAGAAACAATGGAGACGTGGAAGTAGGGTTCTTGAATTTAGTTTGGATCATGTCTAATTTAAGAGGAGACATTCAAGGGGAACTATGAAGCCGGTAGCTTGAAACACAAAAGCAAAGTTTTAGCTAAAGATACAAATTTGATAGGCAGTTAGGCAAAGCAGTTTGGTGACTTCGGGGAGAGGACACTGAAGGCAGGGACATGTTCATTCATTCATTCACTCAATATTCAAGAAACAATCAAGGTTCAAGGTCCCAGGGATACAGCAATGGACAAAACAGATAATGTTCTTTTCCTCATGGGACGTATATCTAATAAGTGACATTCTATTTATTGCTTATAAGTTGTCAAGTCAAAGAGTAAGGAGGTGGTGAGAAAAGTGGACTATATGAAGTAGGAAGGCCGAAAGAGTAGAGTTCACAAGTGAAATGCTGCAGAACTGCTGTTGTACTAAGAGTATGAATAGAGGTGGAGATTGAAAAGATGTGGGGCAAGACTAAAAGATTAGAACTGTAGAGGTAGCTTATAAGAGACGAAAGAACAATGGACATGTAATAGACCAAAAAATGGAAAAGAATTGGTAAACCTTGGATACTGGGAGAATAGAAAGTGTCTAATGTAAAAGTCTAACAATTGACCAAGCTAGAGGAAGACAAAAGTTTAGGGGAAAAATCATAACAGAATAAGGAACAAACAAGGTGAGAGACCATTTGGTATTAGAAGCAAGGGAGAAGAGCTATTGAGTGCCTACTAAATACCAGGCATTATATTAAAATTTTATACATGCTTATCTTATTTAATCTACATTAACATAGTGAGTTTTTCCTTCCACTTTACAATGAAAGGAACTGAGGTACAAAGGAGCTAATAATTATTCAAGATCATGGTAAGAAGGCAAGTAGGGCAGTGATTCAAACCACAAGTAAGACAAGTATTCTGGTATGGGAAGGTTTATCACTTGCACTGTGTTAGCAAGGCAGAAGGTAAGGAATCTGGGGGGTTGAGATGTGGGAGGGAGGTTATCCTGAGAAGTTGAGAAAGTTCCTACCTGATGGTTCCTATATGTTGCATGAAGTGGTTGAGCTTCTTTGTTGAACATGACGGGGTAATGAAATAAAATTCATCTTTTAAAGGAAAACAAGAAAACTTTAAACATAAAATTTTTCTCTGCCCATTTAGGCCTCATACCTCCCCTCTAGTTTGCATTGTGCATCTGCATTGAGCGTTAACCAGACCTCCCCAATGGCAGAAATACCTGCTCAACCATAAAGATAAATTTTTCTTCTTCTGACACCAGCCATGTAACTCCTTAGAAGATAACATTCCTTTCTCAATCCAGTAAGGGGGCATGATGACCCACCACTCACCTTGTACATGCAGGTATCTATGGTGAACTTTATGTATGATTCCAACATATCATGTCTCTTAAAGATAGCGATTGGTGCAGAGCAGACTGTGTTAGATGGTCTGGGGAGATACTGGGCCGCACCTAATGGAAGATTTTCCCTTGAATACTTAACTTATGACCTTATTAATGTTACTAGGTATATTACTTGTAATCTGCTTATTTTACAGGATTATTGCTTCTTGCATTACCAAATGTGTGACTAAGCCTCTGATAAAAAGAATGATGACTAGGCAAATTGAGACCATTGACCAAATATACAGTTCAATAATATCAATGATTATAACAGTGTAACTTTAGATTGGGGAAGAAGCAATAAGTGGGAACCATTTCCTGGACCATAATAGACTAGTAAGACAGACCGTTCAAGGGCTTTTGGCTACTGTTAACAGAGCCTAGTCCTGTAATAGCACATTGAGTGGCTTACTAACGAAATCCTCTCCTGACCTGGGAATAAGCATTCCTAGTGCTGTGGGACAGATTGCTCACAAAATGCTTGTCAGACCTCGGTTGAAATTAAGACCAAAAGGGAAGGGATTGTAAAATAATGTTGCCCACCATCCAGTTCTACAAGGATCAAGTCATTAGCCACTGAAGTTGCTGACCTATGATACACCCTAAAAGGAATTCAGAGCAAAGATCAGGATGAAGCACTTTGTGCTCTGGGAAAACTGGCAGAACTGGCCTTCAGATAGATATTTTCAGGAGAAAATCTTGTGAACCCAGTTTCTTGCATCTTCCTATACTTAGAAAAACACAAAAATCTTTCACTAATATATCTGTTCCTTGCAGATAGTAGTAACCTTCTACCAATATGTGTGCTCAATTGCGTGGACCCCTTCTCTAAAATCACATATATATTGGCTTTCCCCTTTACCTCTTCAGAACAGGTCTCAGAGCTTTCTGAAAGACTGTCTCCCAGGTCATAATTCTCAGGTCAGCTCAGATAAAATTTTCCATTCCTTTCTTAGATTGACTATTGATTAATTTTTTCATCAACAGGGGTAAGGTGGAAAGGATAGGGGCATGAGAAGAAGGAAAGGGATTGAAATAGCTGTGGTAAGGAACAAGTGAAGGACAGTAAAATAAACACATGCACAACCCAAATTCCCCTTTACATCAAGCCTTTTCCCCAAGTTATGGCTCATCTTTCTTTTTTCCTTCAAGATCAAGCTTCTGGAAAGAATAGACCATGCTTTCTCATTGCATTCTCTCCCTTCTCATTCTTTCCTCTTCCATTTCTCCTTCAAACTACTACTTTTGGCTCTCTTCCTCAATACCTCAGCAAACCTTCCTTACTGAGTCACCACTGACCTCTTTATCCAATAATGTAATGGACTCATCAGTTTTTACATTACATGCTATTGTCCCTGCATTTGAAACTGTTAATGACTCTGTCCTTCAAAGTCCTCCTCCACTTTTGTTTCCAAGACTGTGCTCTTCTCTATTTCTCTTGTGTCTTTAGTCACTGATTCTTATTTCTCTTCAGTTACTTGTTTCTTAAATACTGATAGGTGCCACTGTTCTGCTGAGACCTCTCTCTTCCCTTCCATCTCCTGGACCCCACCCTACCCTTCTTCCCCCCCCCTTCCTCCTTTCCTCTATTCTATTTCTTCCCACTTAAGTTAATTCCATCAACTACCAAGACTTCAAAATACCTGCAACATTTATAACGGCTATAATAAAATAAGTGCTTACTATGTGCTAGGCACTGTAATATCCAGGAACTAGACACGCAGTCATACATATTTGATCCTCAGCATAACTTTTAGGAAGAGATTTTGATTTCTCATTTTTCATATGAAGAAACTGTGGCACAGAGATTCTCGGTGAATATCCCCTATGGTTACTCAGTTAATAAGTGACAGTAAAATTTCCAACTTGATTCCATGTCTTTTTTTTAATAATCTATTTTTGTTTGTTCATTTGTTTTCTATACATTTATTTACTTATTTATTTATATTTGCCTGTTTTGGGTCTTTTTTGCTGTGCGCGGGTTTTCTCTAGTTGCAGCGAGTGGGGGCTACTTGTTGTGGTGCGCAGACTTCTCATTGTGGTGGCTTCTCTTGTTGCAGAGCATGGGCTCTAGGTGCGCGGGCTTCAGTAGTTGTGGCACGCAGGCTCAGTAGTTGTGGCTCGCGGGTTCTAGAGCGCAGGCTCAGTAGTTGTTGCACAGGGGTTAGTTGCTCCGTGGCATGTGGGATCTTCCTGGACCAGGGCACGAACCTGTGTCCCCTGCATTGGCAGGCAGATTCCCAACCACTGCGCCACCAGGGAAGACCCAATTCCATGTCTTCCTAAAGTGAAAGTCTGCTTTTTTTAACCGCTGTTCCATAGATATATTCAAGGCTCCTAAATGTTTGACTCAAGGTTAGAACATTCTACTTAATCCTAGACCCACCTATTCATTCATTCATTCATTCATTTGCTTACTTATTCTTTCTTTAATTCAAGATATGTGTCTGGCAAGCATGTCAGACATTGGATAAACAGCAATGTTAAAAGAGATAGGGCCTTTGCTCATGCAGCTAGCAATCTAACAGGATAGATGGTAATTGTGGTATGTTGAGTAATGCCTCCCTCCAAAGATGTCTATGCCCTAATCCCTGAAACCTATGACAATGTTATGTTACCTGGCAAAGGGACTTTGCAGATGTGATTAAGGTTACTGACCTTGACATGGGGACATTACCTTAGACTATACGGGTAAGAACATTTAATCTCATGAAACTTTAAAAGTCAGAGAATCTTTCCTGGCTTAAGTGAGAGAGATGAGGTGTAGAAGAAAAGACAGGAGAGATGAAGCATGAAAAGGTCTTGATCTGAAGTTACTGGCTTTAAAGGCAAAGGTGGCATGAGTCAAGGATTGCAGTGGACTTTAGAAGCTGAGAGTAACAGCCAACAGTCATCAAGGAAATGGGGACCTCAGTCCTATAACTGCATGGAACTCAATTCAGCTAACATGAGCCTAGAAGCAGATTCTCCCTTACAGACTCTCCTTAGAGTTGTTTTTTTTGTGTGTTTTTTTTTTTTTGTACAGTACGCGGGTCTCTCACTGTTGTGGCCTCTCCCGTTGCGGAGCACAGGCTCCGGACGTGCAGGCTCAGTGGCCATGGCTCACGGGCCCAGCCGCTCCGCGGCATGTGGGATCTCCCCAGGCCGGGGCATGAATCCGTGTCGCCTGCATCGGCAGGCAGACTCTCAACCACTGCGCCACCAGGGAAGCCCTCTCCTTGGGGTTTTTATAAAGGAACACCGTCCTGTAGACATCTTGATTTCAGCCTTTTGCCAGTCTAAGCAGAGACCCAGCCAAGCCCATCTGACTGCTGACCTGTGGAAACTGTGAGATCAAAATATGTATTGCTTTAAGCCACTATGTTTATGGTAATTTATCATATCAGTGACAGAAATTAATATAGTAATAAACATGAAAACTCACAAATAAATACATTATTAACTATTGTGGTAACTGCTTAATGGGAAAGAACAGGACAGTATGAAAGATAATAATAGGGTATCTGCTTAAAGACATTTTGAGGAGGTAGACAAAAGGGTGAACTTGCTTTACATTTTGTTTTTATTCACTGCCACTTGTCTCTATAATGCTAGTATTCACTTTGACAGGTACTTACAGAAGCACTCATTAAGTACTGCAGGGGTGGTAAAGATGAGTTTAGGAGATACCTTTTCTTACAAAACCCATAATCTAGAACACAGGTTGGCAAGCCACGGTTTGTGGGCCAAATCTGGTCTGCCACCTGTTTTTGTATGGTCGGTGAGTAAAGGAGTTTTACACTTTTATATGGTTGAGAATGAAATCAAAAGAAGAATAATACTTGTGGCATGTGAAAATTATACGAAATTCAGATTTCAGTGTCCATAAATAAAGTTTTATCGGAACACGCCATGCTCCTTCATTTGTGTAATGTCTATGGTTGCTTTCACCTTAAAATAACAGAGCTGAGTAACTGTGAAAGAGACCAAATGGCCAGTGAAGCCTAAAATATTTACCCTTCATAGAAAAACTATGCCAACTCCTGATCTAGAATGTAGATAAGCCAAGCATTTAAGTGATCTTGGAGATGAAGTACAAATGGAAAAATACCATCTAGAGAGCGTGTATTTCCTCATGGAGATCAGGAAAAACCACACAAAACATTTAACATTTTAGATGATCTTTAAAGAAAATGGAGTTAGGATTGAGCTGCTCAGAAAGTAGGAAGAGGTTCACTAACAGGCCAGGTGCCAAAAGAAATTTTGCTGAATTTGTTCTTTGTTAGGTATTTTAAGAACTGAATTTACTTATTAAAATGGGAGAAAAGTCTTCTTTTACTTTTCTTGACTCAAAGTCTTCAGGACAAAAAGTTTGATAATAATTTTATGATTTAAATTTTTTATATAAAATGAATTTCTGCTGAAGGTGAATCTCTTGCTGTCTAGAGCTCTTAAGTTGTTCTATATTTCCAGTGTCCTTGTTTTTATCCTGTCTTCTTTTAGTTTTACAAATACCTAATTTAAATTATTAGACTGAATTACTTATCACCTCCATTTTGCTAAACACATTTGACTGTTCCCCTGTCCCCTCCCTTTATTGAAATTATTATGGCCACTTGACTCCACCTCCCCCCAAATATATCTGGCCAGAGGCTGCTTTGCTTAAAGCAACAGTGTCCAGCAAGCCTTACGGACAGCCCAGCTCCTTGCCTTGCAAATGCCCTCTTTAGACTCTAAGCATTTCCTTCTTTGTGTTAGCAAATATCTTTACTAATGTTTTAGCTGTTTATTGATGTAATTGAATCTCAAATTGGTTTTACTGTGCTCTGTAATACTGTGGGGATATTCTAAATACTGTAATAGTTATTAATATTAATAACTGGTGCTGTTTCACAGGTCAGTGGCTGAATTAAACTCAGTTATGGGTTCACAAATGTAAAATCATCAAAGCTTGCACAGTGGGAGACTCTGGTTTCTTTTCTCTGCCCCTGGTTTAGCAAGTTAACTCATCCTTACACTGTTCCTTGCTAATTGTGAAACAGATGCTTTGCATTTTTTTTAGATCTCAGCTACATCTAAGAAAGTGGATTTCTTGATCAGATTCTCTAAAATTAGAGAGTTGTAGAATGATCTAGTAATATATGTCTTAATAATTCAACTTGTCATGGCGACATGCAATTAACATTTTCCTTTGGGACTAAAATGAAAAATCCCAGTTACTTCTAAAGAAATTTAGCCAATACATAATGAGAAGAATAATTCAAGTAAATGGGACTGAGTTTCATAGAGAAAAGGAAAATAAAAGCAAGATGTTTAAACAAGGAAATTATTACTGCATTTGATTTTACAGTTTTTATCTCACTTAGTAGACCCTCTTTATATTCTTCTCAATTAAAGCAGTACAATTATTTTTTATTTGCTAGAAAAAGGGGCATTACATTTCTTTCGTGAGGCCACCACCCCAAATTATCGTTTCTTTGTAGAATAAGCATAACTGATACCAAATGTTACTTTGATTTAAAGGGAATATATGATACCACTAATACTACATTCCACTAATCTAGTGGAAGTATTTTGAGCAAAGTTAATCAAAGAACAGGTTTATTTTTACATATTTATATCTATATCAATATCCATTTGGATATCTTTATATCCTTTGTATCTTACTATCTTATATAAACTTTAAAAATTCCTATAGTAAGACAAGTCATTTTGTTTTATATAAGGTAGAATGTAAAATATTGAATTATAGCTCATGTAAACAATTTCTTTTCTGTGTTTACTGTTATAACTAAATTGTCTATGGAACATTTACTATATTTCATTGATTCTAAGATGCCCATTTCTTTTTTTCATATTTAACATCTCTGAAATAAGGATGCACCTTATAGTAAGTGACTTATCATAGTTAAATTGCTAGCATTTTTTATTTCTAAGTAGTTCAAAATATAATGTAATAATATACCTTTCACAATTAATAGTGACAGATTCAATGACATGCTGAGACCACCTCTTAGAGTGTTGCATAGTTTGGCAGAGACTGCCTGTTGTCCTACAATAATCATTTTCTTTTTTTTCAAAATTTTAACTAAACATAGCGCAAAAATATCTAAATTTTTCCAGACCACCTTAAAGGTTACTGTATTGGTTTGCTAGGGCTACCTTAACAAAATACTACAAACTGAGTGGCTTAAACAACAGAAATATATTGTCTCACAGTTCTAGAGGCTAGCGGTCCAAGATGAAGGTGTCAGCTGAGCCATGCTCCAACTGAAGTTGCCAGGAAAAGATCTGCTCCAGGCCTCTCTCCTAGCATCTGGTACTTCCTCGGCTTATGCAGCTTAATTCCAGTCTTCACATGGTGCCCTTCCTGTGTTCATGCCTGGCTCTGTGCATGGCATTCTTTTTATAAAGACACCAGTCATATTGGATCAGGGGCCCACCCTACTCCAGTATGACCTTATCTTAACTAATTACAACTTCAATGGCTCTTTTTTTTTTTTTTTTTTTTGCGGTACGCGGGCCTCTCACTTTTGTGACCTCTCCCGTTGCGGAGCACAGGCTCCGGATGCGCAGGCTCAGCGGCCATGGCTCACGGGCCCAGCCGCTCCGCGGCATGTGGGATCTTCCCGGACCGGGTCACGAACCCGCGTCCCCTGCATCGACAGGCGGACTCTCAACCACTGCGCGACCAGGGAAGCCCAATGGCTCTATTTTTAAATGAAGTCATATTCTGAGGTACCGAGGATTAGGACTTGGACGTGAATTTTGAAGGACACAATTCAACTCATAATAGTGACTAACTTCTGGTCAAGGAGATATAAGAAAATGTGTCAGTTTCCAGGAGTCTTCCTTAAGACATGGTTGTCAGGTATTCCTTACTACTCTTTTTGATTCTTCCTCCATCTTGCTCCCTGGAAGAGAGATATTGCTTTAGAATCTGAGGATAAAAGACACAGCCCAGGTATGTTAGAGCAGTAATGTGATTGGAATCTTGGTTCCTAAAAAGTTTGTAGAGCACAGCTGCCAAACCAGCCTTGGGTTTCTTTTACTCTCAGCCAAACTTAATTTAACTTGATATTTGAGCTTTTCCAGCAGTGGTTAGAATTTTGGCTTTACCACTGGCTAGCTGTGGGCCATTCACATGTGTCTTAAACTTTATATGCCTCATTTCCCCATTTGTAAAAGGAAAATAATTGTATCTACCTCCACAATACTGGTATTAAAAGTTCTAAGTGGGTAGGAAATCCAAAAAAGAGGGGATATATATATATATATATATATTTTTATATATATATTTATATATAAATATAAATATATCTATGTATAGCTGATTCACTTTACAGCAGAAACTAACACATTGTAAAGCAACTATACTCCAATAAAAATTAATTAAAAAAAAGTTCTACTGTATGCATAGCAGTTAGCATGGTACTGACAGAAAAGAGGTTGCTGTTGCTGTTGTTATGGAGATTTTCATTTGAGGGAAAAATTGGAATAAAAGTTTATTAAGGGGCTTTCATTCTCTGCTTTTTATTATTTTATTGAAACAATATTTTAAGTATTTGAAAGGAATTAGATGTTATCAACTTGTAATAGTATTCACTCATTCATCTGACCATTCAACAAATATTTATTCAGCACCTGCCCTGTACCAAGCACTGTATTAGGTAATGGACATGGAACAGGGAGCCTCTACAAAATAGTCCCTGTTCCTGCCTGCAGGAGGCTTACACTCAAGTTGAGTATAGAAGCTGCAGAAGAAAAATAATGTTGGTGATGGTGGTGATGTTACTCATGTGTCCTATGATCTCATCTACCTTGGAATGTGTTAAATTGTGGAAATGTGGAACTGTGAGAGAAAAACACCGTGCTTGACACAATCAACCTGGGCCATGAATGCGGTAGCATGAGAAAGCATCAGATCTGCTGTCAGTCATAATGGAAGTAGCTTGCCAACCCACGTGACATTTAACCTAGTGCATTTAAGTTTATATTTGCTCCAATTATTTTTTGATCATATTGATAACACTTATAACAAAGAAACATCCAGTGAAACACAACATGCCATCCATATCAGTAAACAGATGTTCCAAAATTTTATTTTGGAAAAGAAGTCTTTTTTATTATCACTGACATTAAATACAGTAATTATGATTTTTCTTGAGTGTTTTATTCTGAATTCTTTTCCACCAATGCTGTACATACATAGTTGTCTATATCATCTTTTTTGAAAAAAACTGATTTAAAAAAATTATTTATTTAATTAATTTATTTTTGTCTGTGTTGGGTCTTCCTTGCTGCATGTGGGCTTTCTCTAGTTGCGGCTAGCGGGGGCTACTCTTCATTGTGGTGTGCAGACTTCTCATTGTGGTGGCTTCCCTTGTTGTGGAGCACGGGCTCTAGGCACATGGGCTTCGGTGGTTGTGGCACGTGGGTTTAGGAGTTGTAGCTCGCGGGCTCTAGAGCGCAAGCTCAGTAGTCGTGGCGCACAGGCTTAGTTGCTCCACTGCATGTGGGATCTTCCTGGACCAGGGCTTGAGCCCATGTCCCCTGCACTGGAAGGCAGATTCTTAAACACTGCACCACCAAGGAAGCCCTCTATATCATGTTTGAAGAGAGTTTTTCTCTGTCTCTAACTTTAAAGTTCATTATTTTTGCTATTTGCCTTTTCCTTTGAGTAGAGATTTTTTCTTATGTTCTTGTGTTTTCCCAGCAGTAGTACTGCTTTAAACAGATGGCTCTGTTCATATATTCTGCCTCTGGAATTGGCATGATTATGTTTGTGTCTTAATGGGAGAATTATTGGGAGTGAGGAAGGTTTCAGCTTGATACAGCTAGAACTTGCCTTTGACTATTTTGCATTGAGTAATAACGGTTTAGATTGTCATGTATCAGACCCTAACACTTCAAGCAATATATTTGTCATAAAATATATATTTTCATAAAGAATTATTCAAATCATCCATATTAAATTACTTCCTAGTTAATAAAAGTGAAATAGATTTATCTTTTGAATAATGTTATTGTAGAAACAGAGGAGCTAGAAAGACATACTCTCCAGTGAAAGCATAGTGGGAGACGGGACACCTGTGGCTTTATTCATACCTAGTGTCTAAAAGTAAATAAAACATAATGCAATAAAGAAACTGCCTTGCTTATGTTTATGTCTTCCTCAGTTTATTCAGTTCATCAACAGGACTGTGTTTTGCTCTTCTCAGTTACATACTTCGAATGTCAGAGCCTAAATATTTATAGAATGAATGTCTGTCCATACCAATTACAATAGTTAAGCTTGTCTTTCTACCAAGATAGAGGAGGTTTAGATACTACAAAAGTATATATTTATCTATTGTGCCAAAGGATATTTATAATTCATACCTCTTGTAATAAATATACTTTCAAAATTAACTGATTTTTAATGTAGATCATGGGTTAGAACTATTGCATACTGTTTTTATTATTGTTTATTTGAAATTATATGGTCTGTGATCAACAACAGCAAAAACTCTGTAGGCTAATTTTTTAGCCCACAGATATGTTCAGATGTGTTTACTTTTTTTTCAGTGTAAGGAATGTCTAAAATATCTTCTGACACTCTATGCCTTGGGGGAAAAAGTAAAAGAATTTTAGAGTTGTAGTTTGTGTTGGGTACTAAAGCATTTGCCAGATCTGACTTATAATGACAATGTCCTATCGAATTTCAGCACCTCTTGATCATCACTCAAAACAGAAGCTGTTTCTGAATCTACATGCAGTTTGGGTAACCACTCACGGATGCACTTGAACCATTGAAGTATTCCTTGCTATTGGCCCTTGGGATGACTGCATTAATGTGGTATGGAGACTAATTCATTTCAAACATTTCTCATCGTCACGGCTGGAAAGAATTTCATGCTTTAATCACATGCTTTAGTTCATACAAATTAAAGTTTTCTCTTCATAGTTCAAAAGAAAATTGCATAGATTTGATGTTCTCCCAGATTTACTTTAAACTGCTGATAGAGATGGCATTTGGAGAGAAGGAAATAGCCAGCATCCTCCTACAGCATCGTTCCTTTCTTGAACATTGTCACGTATAGCCCTCAAGGCATTTAACAAAGTCGGCTAATTGCAGTCTGTGATCAAAAAGATGTTGGAAGATGGAGTGTTTGTGGGCCTCTCCATCTCATCTTAGGGGCCAGAGAGTCCAGCGCCAGAAGAGGGACAGCAAGGTGGATTCAGAGTAGCCTAGGTTCAGGGTCAACTTATAATTTTACTAGACTTGAAAACTTGAGAAATTTATCTACCCTCTCTAAGCCTCAGATTCTTTGCATGGCAATGATAGAGACAAGAGACAACACAACCTTTTTGTTTGTTTAATGTGGAAATAGCAAGACACTGTATTGTGTGGTCGTTAAGGAATGATAATTATTTGATGTCAAAGGGGTGCTAGCTAAAGCTACAATGGCAATCATACTGCAGTATATAAATGTATCAAATCAACATGTCATGCACCTTGAAATTACACAGTGTTATATGTCGAATATGTTTCAATTAAAAAAAAAATTCTAACAAGAATGTGAGTTCTGGAGGCAGACTAGCCTGGGTTTGAATCCTGGCTCCCTTCACCAGTGTGGGAAAATTACTTAACCTATCTAGGCTTCACTTTATTCCTTTTAAAATTTATTTTAATGATAGTACTTTTTTCTTAGTGTGTTATTATAAGAAATAGATGAGATTATTCAGGTAGAATATTTAGAATGCCACATGGAACAGAGTAAATCCTCAATAAAGTTGATGTTTTAGTTATAATTACAATATTCTCTATATTGCAAAGTTGAGAGTTCACTTTGAGAAGGAAGGCGAGGGCTAGATCCTTAAGGAAGTATTTTCTTGTTATATGTAGAAATAGCCTGAAAATTGGCATTTCAGCAAGATCGTACTCGCTGTTTGGAGAAAGGGTTGTGTGGAGGAGAGCTTATCTCACTGGCACAGTTCGACATCCTCAATTAAGAAAGAACAAGTAGAAATGTAAATAAGAAAAACATTGGATGGATTTCATGTTATTTTTTGAGTATGACTGACAGCACTTGGTGACTAAATATGTAGGCGGTGAAAGAAGTTGATAACCTTTTTGTGCCTTGAGCAATAAAGCCATATCATGATGGTCATTTATATCATCAAGATAGATGATGGTCCCATTAATAAAGATGAGAAAAGCAGGAGAAGAATAAGGTTTGGAAGGGTAAAGATGATGAAAGTAGTGTTAGAAAATTCAGTATCTATTCTCCGAACCAATATTACATGATAGTGGAAGAAGTAGTAAATGTTGTTTGGGGAACAGTTACACAGATTTCTCTGGGAATTAGTGAAGATGTTTGGAGAATCAGACAGAGTCTCATTTCCTGCCAACCACAAAATGATTGCTCCTTTATATAACTTAAGATGTACTTGGAAAATCAGGCAGGGAAGAAAATACAAATCTTAATTTCTGCTTCATTATGAATTAATTAAATAACATTCTCTAAAGTACATGGACTACTTGAGTTGAGTAATTATTGAAATAAGTGATTAATTTGGAGAATAAAGTCTGTCTAAAGGGCAAAATACTGGGTAGAATATTACACTAAAAAGCAAGAGGGTATAAGGTATTTATAAGAAAGAAGGGAGGAAGGATAGAGAAATGCAAGTGGCAACAAGACATTTTGCCTCTTTTGCACAGTTACTTAGGATTGACTGTTAATTCTTCTAAAGGAAGTGGTATAGGTCTTTCATTCATTCTATACACACATATTAGGTAACCACTATGTTCTGAGCTTTGTTAGGAGTTTAAGAAACAGGGATGAACAAGAGAGTTAAAGGATCTGCCTCAAAGAGTCGACATGCTCCTTTGATGAGAAAGATTAAATGAACAAGTTATAAAATGCTTATAATATGTTCAGATTGTAATTGGTAAAATAAAGGAAATTAACAATGAGGCATGATAGAAAGCAATGGAGGGTTCTTACCTTGGGTACTCAAGGAAAACCTCATCTAAGGAGATATGAAATGGTTCTTGTATCTCACAAGAAGAGATTGTATCTCACAAGAAGAGATTGTATCTCACAAGAAGAGATTGTTAGAAGAGACATAGATTTTATGGACAGAGATTTTAAACAAAGGAACCTTTTTTGGCAGAATGAAAGTTACTAATATATGCTTTAAAAATCAATAAAATGAGAGATATTAGGATATACTTATGTATTTTGGAGAATTATCAAGCATAAAGGAAGAAATTGATGGTGCAGTACAAAATGAGCTAGTTTCAAAAGTGGAATCTTGAGTGCTGAAATGGGATGGGACCCTGAGCACAAAGAGAGCAATAGCCTTTGGTAGGAAATGGACATTTCTTCCCTTTCAGAGAAAGGGAGCTGAGTATACTGGTACAGCTGCAGATAAGTTAATATAGCTTTGTTGGTAGGCAAAAGAAGGACCTCCCTCCTGGGTGGAGTATTTTTTTCCCCCATTTCTTATTTTATTCCAAACCAAGTAGGGAGAGAAACATTTAAATTGTTCACAATGATGGACGTCCTGCTGATTTCCAAACTTTTAAATACACTTAATTAAAGCTTTTCCCATAAGTAAAAAATTCATTTTAATGTAAATGCTGACATACTGAGTAGAGTTTATATTTTGATTTCAACGTTTGAAGAAAAATGTCTCATATAAACTTTTAGTTCTATAAGAAGGACTATGCACAACACTGAGCAATTTCATGAATCATTGGTCTCTGCTATTGCACATAAGGACAATTTTTAGATTATATCTAAAGCACTGCTATGTAGCATTCTAGTCATGCTCGTCATGCCTACAGGGAAATTTTACATATTCTTTACAAATAAAATATCAGTATATAAAAAGAAAATATTAGAAAATCACTTTAAGAACACAAAATGTAAAATAAGCAAAAGTTTTCTGTACTGAGAAAACAGTTCTCCAAAATGTCAATCTCATGTTTACCTAAGTAGAAAATTTTGTTATAGCGGAAAAGTAAACTCAAATTTCAGTGTAATTCTTCATTTGATTAACATGGTAAATATTCTGAGAAGGCTACATCTCATATGTCATTTGAATGAATTATGATTAGTCTAGAAATCATAATAATTCAGTATACTGATAAATTCTTACGTTCTGTTTCTTAAATACTTAAATAGAGAATATAAATTTCTTTTGGTTCTCACTTTTCCTAGGACTCAGGTAACTTGAAATCTACATCTTCAGCTCCCTCTGACATCACTTTTCTCTACTATTTGTTAACTCTATTGTATATAACATTTTGCATACCAAATTTTAAACAAATTATCACTATATAAAAATTGTGGAAATTAAATTCAAATTTTCCAGTTTCCATTCTCTAGTTCAATTGTCAGCCTGAGAAAGTAGGCTTCTCCATTCATTTATCATTAATTAACTCAGTTATTCAACAAATATTCCTTGGCACCTAATATGATAGTGTAGACCTACAGAAGAAAATAAGACAGCAGAGGTCCCTGGCCTAATGAACCTATCGTTTATTGGAGAAAATAGATATTTAAGTAATAATTTCAAGTGTGATAAGTGCTAATAAATGGGGAAACACAGGCCTTGTGGAAGTACAAGCCTAGTCTGTGTTTCATAGAACAGAATAAAGATGGAAACAATCAGATGATAGAAGCATAAACATCATCCAACCAATCCTTGACCTTGATTTTCAAACATTATTTTTTACATTTTTGGCTGAGAAATACACTTGTATACTTTTGAAGAATGATGTTTCCTGATGCTTGGCCTGAGTACATTAATAACAAATTCACAGAGCAGAAATCATCCTGATTTATTCATAATTACAGCATATTTAGTTCAGTCTGATAATGAAACTTTATCTACAGTTGTCTAAACATCTTGAATTTAGAAATAGCCGTAGGTCTCCAAACAAATCATTTGTAATTTTTATGTGGTAAATGTAATGACAATTTGAGAACTAGCTTCTAAATGAATAATGTCAGAAGATGTATCAGTGTTTCTAATTTGTACTGTTCTTTTTCATTTGGCAGATAAACATTTCGAATGGTAATGATGGAATCAGTGTAGACAATGCTTTTATTTACAAAGAGGAATGAAAAATATGCTTTTTAAAGAAGTGGATTGGCAAATGGATCTAACATATTAAAAGATCTAGCTGTTGCCTGACTGATTTAAAGGTATAGATGTCTAGAATTTGGAAGACTCATGTTTAAACTTTTAAAACAATATGAAATTACTGTAAGACAAAGCCTGATAGCTTCCCTTTAATCAGATACATAATAGCTTCCCTTTAATCAGATACATAAAACTTTCGCACTGTTCCACGTCACAGGAGAATTCTTTGTGTGACCCCTGCTTAATGAGCAGAATTGTAGGAAACTGTTTTACATTTTAATGAACCAATGTGGATGGCTAGATCTCTGTATAGTACATGATATAGAAATCATTTTGAAATGTATTCAAATAACTTAGTTTACCAATTGCAGTACTGCTGTTTTTTCTGGTTTATCTACTAAAGGTAAATAGTTCAGGTCTAGCAAAAATATAATAAATTGGAACAGATTTTTAGTGGATTTCAAGTACTAAAGAGCTCAATTCTTTTCCCCATCTTAAATCACTCTTTACCTGTATAGCAAGTTCTATATATGAGATGATTTAAAAATTTCAGTTAACTAAAATTTGTATGTGTGCATATATCTATATATCTATATCTATCCATCTATCTATATATATAACATTGCTAGAATCAGATAATGTTAATGCTCTCAGTGGCAGAGAGAAAATGTAGTCTGAAATTGCTAGTTAGAAAACGAAACCAAGAGAGGACACTTCCATGCCAATGTGAAGTGGGAAAGAAGTATACGTTGGGACTAGAATCTAGGACTTATTACTTACTTATCTACTTATTTATTTATTGAGAGTCTGTTATGTGCCAAGCACCTTTCATGAAATCTAAAGAAATATAGATGAATGTGCATCACAGTTCCCAGCCCTTTGCTCTATGTGCTAATGCTTCTAGGCATCCCTATTTCAACCCTTAAGCTTCTTTCTGAAAGTGTTAAAAACACACTAGAGAATAAGCAGAAAAAAAATAGATCTGGAAGATTAATTTGGAAAATCTATAAGAAATAGAACAAAAAGACAGATAGGTGGAAAAAAAGAGAGAAAATTGGAAAGCCCATTCAAGAGATGCAGTATCTGAATAGTATGAGTTCCAGAAGGACATACCAGAGAAAAGGTTTAGAAGGAGGAATTTTGGAAGTGGATTTCCTAACACAAGGAACATAAATTTCTTAATGGAAAGGATCTACCAAACACCCAAGATAACAGATTAAATTAAGCATATCATTGTGAAGTTAGGAACAACCCTTAGGAACAAATATACGGTTCCATTTACTCACAAGAAGAGAGAAATTTTTTTAAAAAAGACACATACATATATCATTAAGAGTCATAATTGCTTCAGAATACTCAACAGCAATGCTGAAAGGTAGATTGATGGATTCATATATTCAATATTCTGAAGGACAATGATATCTAACCTAGAGTTCTATACTTGCTTAAACTATTATTTAAGCAAAGGTTAGAATAAAGACTTGGAGATGTGCACAATCTCAAAAAATATGCTTACTACATACTGTTTCTCACAAAGCAACTGTACTGTATGTTCAACAAATATGAGATAGCAAACTAAAAATGAGGAAAATATGGGACACAGAAAACAAGAGATTCAGTTAAGGAGAGAGGTAAAGCGAATCCCCAAGATATTAAAAGGCAGAGAGCAGCATGACTGCTGTGCCCAAAGCATAGAAAAACCCAGACAGGATTTCAGCATGCTCATGAATGTATAGATCCATAGAGTTCAGAACCCCAGAGCCACACCATCCTTTTCCCTGAATGAGCAGATCAGCACAGTCAAAACCAATGAATCTTTTACTGATGAGATGCAAAGATGATATTTGGATAAGAGAGAATGAGGAGATAATAAAGATCATACTGAAGCTAGCTTCTCTCCTTTTAACTCTCCTCTTGCCAGAGACTTCCGATTCCTGCATACTACAATTCAGAAAAAAAAAAAAAAAAAGCACACGAATTTACCCTAATAAGAGGAATTATCCTCTATATAGCCCATGTTAATATATGCCTAAACTGCCCCTGAAAAATATAAAAGAAACTGGTAAAAATGATTACCTCTAGGAGGGGGAAATGGGTGGCTTCAGGAAAACTGTATAAAAGATTTACTTTTCATTCACCACTGTTACTCGGTACGCGGGCCTCTTCGCTGTTGTTGCCTCTCCCGTTGCGGAGCACAGGCTCCGGACGCGTAGGCTCAGCGGCCATGGCTCACAGGCCCAGCCGCTCCGCAGCATGTGGGATGTTCCCGGACCGGAGCACGAGCCCATGTCCCCTGCATCCGAAGGCGGACTCTCAACCACTGTGCCACCAGGGAAGCCCACCACTGTTACCTTTGAATTTTGCACCAAAAGCATGAATTATCTAGACATATGGTGAAATTAAAATGATGGCAATAAAATACATTCTCTCTCCAGAACCTTCAGTCTTGTTAAATGTCTCTTTGAGATGTTTAGAAGCTCACCAGTTCCACATATTCCACATAAACAGGGTGATGCTAGGCCCTGCCTAGTCCAGCATGCCAGAGCCTAAACTTCCCTGGGAGTCAGAAACAGCATCTATGCCTTACTTCTTTGTTACCAGGAAATGAGTTCAGAAGAGGAGGCCTAAACATACCTAAATATAATAAGTGACTAAAGAAAAAATATCACTTAATCAATTTAACTGGGAAAAATGGAGGTGTGGGTAGAGAAAATTATGTGTGCACTGAAACCATTTAAAAGGCTAGAATAGTAATTATTTAGATGATTATCCAAAGCATGCATAATGTTTTATAGATTAGATAACTTATGTAGAAATAAGGCTGAAATTCTCAGAAGTGTGTGTTTTCTTAGGAGTTTTTCAGAAGATGAGCAAACCAAAATTCACTATACATTTCCTAAATAACATGTATATTACTACTACATGAAGGAAATAAATATTTCTATATTGTGTTTTTTTTTAATAGAAGGCTAGAATAGCTTCCTGAACATACAATTTGTAAAATATTCATGAATTTTTCAGGGGGTGGGACAGATTTATTTTTCACAGGAAACACAGAGCTCTGTTAATGGACTTTCATCTTCAAAAGTTCTGTTTTGAGTCAGGAATTAATGCAAAACTTACCATCCTTTCATTTCACTTATGCTAAGTTAAAAGCTAACTAAAAAATACTGGAAAAAATGTGACAACTGATAATTAACCTTAACCTTATGTTATCAGGAAAAAAATATCATGACTTGAGGTTCATCTATTTTATCTTGCTACATGGTAGCACTGAATTTGAAATGCCAATATTAGCATTGCCCAAATATGCTCTTGAAATGGTCTCGAAACAAGTAAACCTGTGTCTATAACTTCATAGTCTTTAACACTTTAAATTTTGTACCATATGAGAGTACATACTAAATGCTCGCTTTGGCAACATATCTACTAAAGTTGGAATGATGCAGAGATTACCATGGCCATTGCAGAAGGATGACATGAAAATTTCAATACTTTTATTAAAAACTTAAGAGAATTTTTTCCTAGCAGACTTGTGCTACAAGAACTATTAAAGTGAGCCCTTCAGACAAAAATAAAAGCATAAGTCAGTAACTTAAATCCATATGAAGAAATAAAGAACATCAAGAAAGGTAACTGCAGAGGTAAATATAAAAAATAATATTAATGTATTTTATTCTAACTTTTTTCTATCTGATTTAAAAGGCACCAACATAAAGTAATAATTATAACTGTTTATAGGCATATAATGTCTAAAGATGGAGTTTTTATATCAGTAACAGCACAAAGGAGGGCAATGTAAAGGAGGAGAAAAGTTTTTTATACTATTGAAATTAAGTTGGTATTAATCAAAACTAGATGCTTATACTTAAGATGTTATTTGTAATCCTTAGAGCAAGGATTAAGAATATAATTCAAAAATATAGTAAAAGATAAGGGGATTGAAATTGTACACTAAAAAATATCTTTTTAACAACAACAACAACAACAACAAATGAGTCAGTAATAGAGGAAGAGGAATTAGGAAAAAAAATGTGACTCTTGGAAAATAAATCACAAATGTTGGACATAAATCCTACATGAATTACATTTAATATAAAAATTATAAAATTAAATATTAATTACATTTAATATAAAAAGGTTAAACATTCCATCTAAAGACAGAAATTTCAGACTGGATAAAA
The DNA here is from genome assembly GCF_964270905.1 of Leucopleurus acutus. Taxonomy (NCBI): domain Eukaryota; kingdom Metazoa; phylum Chordata; class Mammalia; order Artiodactyla; family Delphinidae; genus Leucopleurus; species Leucopleurus acutus. The sequence continues at coordinate 21,951,509 of NC_139159.1, read as the reverse complement.
AAATGAAAAACATGATCCAAACATATGCTGCCTACAAGTGACCCACTTTAGAGTCAAGAAAATATATAGGTGAAGTGTAAAAGGGTTGGAATAGATATACCATAACAGTAACAAAAAAACAAAACAAAACAACAAAACTGGAGTGGCTAAGAAAATATCAGAAAAAAAATATTTTAAGATGAAAATTTTTACTAGAGACAAACATTTTAAAATGATAAAATGATTATTCCATCTAGAATGTATAATAATTATAAACTTATATGTACCTAACAACAGAACCTCAAAATATAATGAAGTGAAATCGACACAATGGAAAAGAGAAACAGACAGTTCTACAATAATAGTTGAATACTTTAATACCCTTTTCTCAATAGCAGAACAGATAGAAAATCAACAAGAAAATTAAAAAAAACTTGAACAGCATTATCAATCAACTAGACCTAACAGCCATGTATAAAACATTCCACCCAACAGCATCAGAATATACATTGTTTTCAAATGCACATGGATATACTATATGCTAGGCCATAAAACAAATTTCAGTACATTTTAAAGGATATAAACAATACAAAGAGTGCTCTCAGATGACAACAGAATGCAATAAGAAATCGTTAACAGAAAGAAATTTGTTGAAAATCACAAATGGACATTAAACAATATATTCCTAAATAATTCATGGGTCAAGTAAGAACTCATAAGGGGAATTAGAAATAATTTGAGATGAATTAAAATGAAAGTATAACATATTAATACTTGATTGGTCCCACATACTCTTTTGAAAAGCAGAGGGGTTAGACAAAGGGATCTAAATTAATTAAAAAATCATTTATTATTCTGGGAATAAAAAGAACTGGGCTTAGTCTCAGTTTTGCCTTTATCTTTGTGTCTGTTGATCATCTTGGAATAGTCATTACATAGTCAAAATACAGTTGCCAGCTCAGGAATCAAATACTGTCATCTCTAGGGCTACCATAACAAGATACCACAAACTTGTTAGCTTAAAAGAACAGAAATTTATTTTATCACAGCTCTAGAGGCTAGAAGTTCAAACTCAAAGTGTTGAGAGGGTCATGTTCTTTCTGACGCCTCAAGGGGAGGATCCTTCTTTGTCTTAACCAGATTCTGGTGGTGGCCATCAATCACTGGTGTTGGCAGTTTTTTGATTTGCAGCTGCATCACTCTGGTCTCTTCCACTGTTGTCACATGGAATTGTCTCTGTGTGTTTCTGTCTCTGGAAATAATTTAAATAGAAATTTCTATTTTTCAAAAAACAAACTGTTGATTACTATGCTCTATTTAGATAGTTCCTCTGACCCACACCCACCTCCATTTCCCCATATGTATTTGAGAAGGAAAGAGGAACTCCTGTGAGCTATCATATTGGAAAGAATCAATAATACAATGTTTTACTAGAGATGCCTCTTATCTAAAATATTTGAGTTAAATATAAAATCTGGGGAAATTATCACCCAGTTTCCCTCTTCTAGAGGCATGTTCTAAATGATAGGCAGCAGAATGTTTTATACCCATGAGGTTTGCTGACATTATTGATTTGATCCAGAATCTGTATTTTCTCTCTAAAGAAAATAGTATTCTCTCTTTACTTTCTTTAATATATAATGTTGATGTCTTAAGAATATTGTCAGAGAGGATGCTTGTAGTTCAAATGATTTGGCTGTATTTCACCAGTATTATTACAAGATAGTCAAACAATGGCTGGGCTCCAGTATAGACCTCGGTCCCTTTGTTCCACTGGGATACTGATCTGAAAGCCACTGTTTCCTTATATTCCAAAGACCAAATAAATAAAACAAATAAATAAACAAACAAAAAAAAAGTAAATGAAACTATTTTAAAACTAACTCTCTTTTCTTGCTCATCCATGTTAATTCTCTTCTACCTAAAATTACTTCCTGGAAGTGATTTTTATGTTTCTTAGAGCCTCTTTATGTATATATCCACACTAATGCATATAAAACTGTTCCTTGTAGATCTTATACTTTTTCCATTTGAATAATTATTTTCACATGTCATATAGACTTTATCCATTGTCCTAGATATGCATTTTTCCTGTGTATTTGAGCATCATAGGAAGATAAATTCTACTCTTGAAAATGTTAACTGGTCACTGAGACACAGAAAGCTATTTTTACCATTTTTCAATAGTGAGTAGATTCTGTAGGGGTGGAATTTTAAGATGTAAGTATACTGTTTTTCTACACTCAAATTACATTCCCCTTATCATAGAAATTGACCAATTAAATGTGCTGCTGACTTTTCAGAATCCATGTACATATAATCCATTAGGTTATTAGATATAACATTGATCAGAAAAGCATACTGTGAAATGTTGCTTTTATTTAAACTCCCACTATTTTCACTACATGGTTTCAAGATTTTACTTCTTTATTGCCCTCTGGTGGTGGGCTCTGTGAACTGCACATTTACGGGTCTGGAGCACGTATCTTCCCGGAGGTATTCAACTCCTCAGGTACAAGCTAAAGAGTAGATGATAAGAAGCATTCAGATTTATTAACACTAATTAAGAATATCAGTAGCCTGACTGTTGTTTCTAAAAATATAAAATATGTATTCTTCTGTTGTCAAACAACCATATTTCATGAAAAGAAGTATAAATCCTTTTTTGCTTGCAATAGAAGAACAATAATTGAAGATATTCTTCATTTGGACTAAATACCTTCTCTGAAAATATAAGTTAAAATAGAAGTTGAACTTTCCAAAATATTCTTTAGGAAATAAAACTCCACATATAATTTCAAATTATAATTTAATTTTACCTTCAATTTAAATATCTATATTGACTTAAATGCTCTACTCTGTAATTTCAGATGATTCCCTCCTTTATATCTTCTTCCTGTCTTCAACAAATAAAATACGTGTGAATGCCTAACATGAGGTAAGTTATTCTCTGTGAAATAATGATGTTGGTATACTTGGTTTTGACTTAGCAGAGGGATTGAGCCTATGTGTTGGTGAATTTTCCCCAGATGGTGTGTGGGGAGAGGGTCAGGCATGTCTCTGTGCTCCTGAAGTTTTCTCTGTGAAACTGTCAACCTCCAATATCAGAAATAACTTCCTTTGTCAGAAAGGATTTTCAGACATTAAAAGTTTTCTATTAAAGTGCAAGTATTTTTAAAATCTATAAAATATAGGGCATTATAAATTTTCTTTAGTTACTACAAGCTGAATTTTAACTGAGAAGACTGGGGACTCCATGTAAGTGTACATGCATGCAGGTGTGCATGTTTGTGTGCTACACACATGTCTCTGTGTGTATGTGTGTGTGTCTGTGTGTCTGTGTGTGTGTGTGTGTAGGTCTACTGAGGATACAGAACATATTCTGGACAGGAAAGAGCAGTGGTATATCAGAAGGGAAAAGAATATAAAGGACCAGCTTCACCTACTTAATTTGTCCCCTGACCTGGTGTCGTCTTATTTTCCACCATCCTTTGCTGATCTGTATACTAAATATCCAGGGTTCCTAGGTACCCCCAGGTACCTCTGTAAGTTTTACAAGCCTATCAATATCCCATGTACAGTGGATGGAACCTGGACTTTTTGCCCATATAGTTTTCCTTTCCCTTGGAGTTTTCATCTGAGTTATGTCATGGGGTAGGTACTGTTGTGAAAATTTGTGCTCACTTGTTAAATAGAAACTACTCATTTAACTGTTTAAACAAATAAACAGTATCTTGAGTCAATTGCAGGGCACCTCCAATCTCCACAAAGCAGAGTTACTTTGGGACAGGAAGGTCTTTTAGTTTCCCCTTAAATCAAAATACAAAGTTATTGAGCAATTCTGGGACCAACCCTATAGTTGCAAACTTTGGGAAGAGATCACAGGATTCTGTAATTGTCTGATTATCCCCTTACTGGGACAACAAATAGCTCAATAGCTCTTATACTGAAGTCAAAAGAAAGAATAATACTGGAACAAAGTCTGCATTTAAAGTCTGTGTCTTATTTTTACTTTCTCTTGGCACCTAGTAGGTAACTGTTAAATGTTCTCTTGATAAATATTAAAAACACACAAGATACTTCATATACTAGGGGTCATAAAATTTCAACTTTTCTTTTGGTGTAGGGGTTGATGATGAAAAGTTTGGAAACTTCTGACCCATGTTAATGTTCCTGCTTTGAGAACTGCAGGGTGCAGCTTTTAGATGGAAAAAGTTGCCAAGAGGACCAAAAGTAGAATAAAGGCATTTATGTAATTCTTCCTTATAATTTCATTTATTGGTTTTCAGCATCTAACTTTGAAAAGTTGCCTGAGGCTGCCTAAGGTCTGCAATAAGGATCACAGCTGTGCTGTCCTACCCCCCTCCCCACACGTGGGAACAGAGCCTACCCAGCAGTGCTAATAGAGGCCCATGGCTTTCCGCCCACCTCGGTACTGCTCAAGGCAGTGGCTTTTTTCTACCAGCCTCACCCTTCTCCATTTGAATCTTTTTCTTCTTTCCAGCTGTATTGAGATATAATTGCCATATAACACTGTATAAGTTTAAGGTGTACAACATCATAATTTGATACATGTATATATTGCAAAATGATTACAACAATAAGGTTAGTTAACACATCCATGACCTTACACAATTACCTTTTGTGTGTGTGTGTGTGATGAGAACATGTAAGATCTACTATCTCAGAAACTTTTGAGTATGCAATAGAGTGTTGTTAACTATAGTCACCATGCTGTACATCAAACTCCCGGGATTTATTCATCTTATAACTGGAAGTTTATACCCTTTGACCAACAACTCCCCATTTCCTCCACTCCCCAGCCCTTGACGGCCACCATTCTACTCGGTTTCTATGAGTGCAGCTTTTTTAGATTACACGTAAAAGTGAGATTATACAGTGTTTGTCTTTCTCTCTCTGACTTATTTCACTTAGCATAACGCCCTCAAGATTCATCCAAGTTGTTGCAAATGGCAAGATTCCCTTATTTTTTAAGGCTGAATAACATTCCATTCTACATATGTGCCATATTTTCTTTATCCATTTGTCTGTCAATGGACACTATAGAAACAGAAACTCACTCAGTTCCTACAAGTGTCCAAGGTAACAATAGACAAAATATGGATGTTGGTGGGTGTAGATCCAGGCAGTAGATTAGACGACATCCCACAGGCAGGAAGGCCACTATTTTAGGGGGAGCTGCTTTGAATATGAATCAAATAATAATTGATTTATATATCACCAGTTCAGAACTAACTCATCTGTTTTAGACACCTCACCATAGATAGGAAATGAGAATGAGTGGAAAAGGAGGCTTCTGAAGGCAAACAGTCATAAAACCCATTTTATTCTGTAAAAAGGGGAATATACAGTCTTACCTTTAGAACCTCAAATCAAGCAAAGACATGTAGCAGCCTCAGTAGGATATAATCACAACAGAAAAAATACAAGCAGAAGGCAGAGGAAAAAGAAGCGCCGTTTAGTATGGGAATAAATAGCTCTGTATGTCTCAAGAGCCTCCTATAAACATGTCTGGGTGTCAATATAGTGTAATAATTAATATCCATGAACCCTGAGTCTTAAGCAAAAAGAACTGTACCTTTTGCTTTCTTTTAGAAAGGGACAGAAAGGTAACTATATTTGCTTTAATAAATACAGAGACTTAGCGCACTTAAATATTTGGTCAAACAATTTAAAAAATGTTTCTTACAGTATACATCCTTTTCTGATGAAACAGGGGTAACATAAGGTTCTAGGGGGTGAGGAGGGCATGAGGGATTATACACATTTTCTTTTCCGTCCTTTTGTAGCTGAATATACTTTTCCAGGCCTAAAGAAGTCGGAAAAGTATGCATCTAAGATTGAATAAAAGGTTTCATAGACGTATTTTACGTATATGCCATTAGATTTCCACAGTTATTTCAGGCTGCTGACAGGCTGCTTGCTTGAGCTGAGACCCCTCTAAACAAAGCCCATGAAGAAACTAACAACTGTGAAAGCCAACTTATTTATTCTGTGAGTAACTTGGCCGCAGAGCAGAGCAGACTAATTACCCCGTTAACCACACTGTTTGAACTCATTGTACTTATCTGGGAATCACTATTCTGAAAGTAGAGGAGGGGACTAGGGAAGTTAAAAGAGACAAAAGATCTAAATATGGTCTCTTTGCAGAATCTCAAAGGTCAGGCAACAGGCTTATTTCTAATGGTTTTAAAAGGAGAAGATGAGCTGTGGTTTAAAGGTCTACTTTGGAATTCAAATTCTACCTCAGGTGTAGCCTGAATGCTAGTGCACCTTGAGTGATTCACTGAAGGATCATTTCTCAGCACATAGCCAGTGTTTTTTCACGCTGGCCTCTCACCGCTGTGGCCTCTCCCGCCGCGGAGCACAGGCTCCGGACGCGCAGGCCCAGCGGCCACGGCCCATGGGCCCAGCCGCTCCGCGGCACGCGGGACCCCCCCGGACCAGGACACGAACCCTCGTCCACTGCACCAGCAGGCGGACTCCCAACCACTGCGCCACCAGAAAAGCCCAGCCAGTGTTTTTTTAAATTTTCATATTATTTTATCTCAGTGAATAATATTGATGAGGGATTTTGAAACTATTATATTCTGCCGAAGGACTTGATTTTGTAATGATACCAAACCTTGGAAAATAAAGGAAGTAGAGATTGGGTGAATCCTTGACAAAATATTAGAGTTATACTTGATTGTTTCATAAGGAAAGATCGGAAATGGATCATTTAGGAACCTGGATGAACACTTTGAATCTCATCTATTTCTGTTAAAACTACAGGTTAGTTGAGCTCAAAAATTGTAGGTATAAAAATTGTGCTTTTTGGTAATAAAATTTGTTTTAACCCTTCTCTCAATTATGCATGTAAATGTTGACCAATTCACAAGTAACTGTTTACAGTTGATGGATTGGCCGGTGGCTTTGGGATAATTCATTTTATAGTCTGGGATTTCCAGTGTTATCTTTATTTTCTTATTTATACTCTATTTCATACATTTTATTAGCAGTAGTAGTAGAAATAGTAGTAGTAGTATCATTATTAGTTAGTTAGAATAGAATTGTTTCTATAACTTCAAACCTATACTAAGCAACACACATTTTGAAAGCACTGGTGTTGGGGTGAATTCGATGTTGATGAGACTAGTCACTGCCCTTAAAGGAGCCTGTCTTCTAGTTGGAAAGAGGTGACATATACAATAATCTGAGGCATTAAGTTAATACATGGGTCTGAGGGCAGAAGATCCTGAAGGAAGAAAGCTACAGAGAACTCATTTTGAATCCTGGCATTAATATTGGCAGATCTCCTCACACCTTTTTATAACAGTTATAGACAAAGCAAGGAGGACTGGAGAATACACTACAATGACCAAAATAAGATTTAATGTCATTTCAGCCTAGGGGATTATTTCTAGGCTTTGAGTATATGATAATGTAAATGCTACCTAAATAGTAAATTTACTTTAATGCTGACAATGTAGAAAAGATATTTTGCTGCAAAAGTATACACAGTAGTAACAAGTGGATTTTGGAAGAAACTAATATTTTGTCTTATACTGATATTACACTATTGCCCTAGACCTAGCACCAGCCTTTACTCTTCGTTGTTTTCTTCTAAGACTAAAGAGCCTCTTTATTGTTTGTGCTGATTTTTTTTTTTTTTCACCAACAGATCTCAGAGAGATCTGAGTGCTCTGGCCAGTTGGGACAAAATTATCATTAGAATTCTTGGCTAGAGAAGAAATCTCCTAATTTAAGAATGGCTTTTTGCCTTCTGAGAGCTCAGAAGAGCAAATTGCAAGCCATCTACATTTATAAAACATGTTTTAGTATGGAAAATTTCAAACATCTACAGAAGTAAAAAGAAAGAAGTAGAAACTTTCATCAATTGTTCTCATCAAATATCAATTGCAGGCCGATATATTTTCTCTATACCCTCTCTTACTACTACCACCATAATCCCCAGCAATTTTAAAGCAAATTCCAGATTTCTTTTTTTTCTCAGTGAAAACGTCAGTCTACATATTTCTAAAATGCAAGAACTGTCCTTTTTAAGCTCAACTATGTCATTATCATACATCCCCAAATAATAATAATTCCTTAATATCAACAAGTAGCCAGTCAGTTCATGTTTCCTTGATTGTCCTATAAATGTATTTTTATTTTAATAACCATTATTTATTTGATTGCCGATCCAAACACACTTTCTTTTAAAGTATAGGTTTAAAAGAACTCAATTTGCTCATTTTTCTTGCAAGTATTTGTCATTGAATTCAAAGCGTTCATCCAGTAGGGTTCCCAACTGTCTGGATTATGCTGATTGCATCCCCTTTATGTTTATATATTTATTATGCTCCTTTGGCCCATGTATTTACTGTCAGTTGGTAGATAGATCTAGAGCACTGACATAATTCAGTTGTGCGTTTTTGGCAAGTTTACTTCATAGAAAATATTGATTAATTCCAAAAGGAACTATAAACTTACTGTGATGTTGCAGCCATTAATGATCAATGCCTAGATCCATTAATTTATTAAGGGTACCAAATGGTGACATTCTACTAATTAGATTATTATTCATTTACTAGCTAGAATATTATTTCATCAACTATTTGGTTGCCCTGAGTTACAGTTTAATTAAGAAAGGAAAAAATAAATGCTTCTTTTATTTTATTTACCAGTTTTACAAAAAAAGAATAAAAAAAGAGAGAGAGATTGACTCCAAAGTAGCTTCCGAAGATGACGAATGAGGTATTTTCTTTCTTTGTTGTTGTTTTCAGTGAGGTTGTTATAAATATCGATGCAGTGATTGTCCCCTCTTAGGTTCACGGATCCTGTTCAAGTTGGCTCCTGAGTCCTTTCCATACAACCACAGTAGTCTTTGAAGTCTTCCCAGCTCTCTTGTATGACAAGATGTAACAGGAACATCTTGTTCGTTTCTCATGCTGTATTTGAAATCAGCTATTTCTCCAAGGAGACATTATCCACTGTGTTTATTCAAACTTGTGTTCCTTCTAGTTTAACCTTCTTTCGAGACATGATTTTTTTTTAAAACAAATTACTTACTGAATTCTTTCACCTTTTCAAAACTTCCTATTCTCCTATCACTTCATTTCTGAATTTTTCTAATTTCTTTTATGTTTTTCTTAAAACCAGTTTCTATTCCTTTTAAAATTTCTTTTACTTTTTCCGCAATATCAGGCAATACATTTCATTTGTTCTGTGGACGTGTCTTTCTGTCACGCTTTCAGGATTTGCTGGAACTTTCTTTTCACCCTTCTTTTTTCTTTTTCTTCTCACTGATTTTCTACAGGATGTGAATGGATACTCTTCTGTCACTCATTTTTAAATGAAATAAGTTTCCGCTTTAGGAGGGAAACATAGATCAGAAGATAATTTCTAGCTTCAGAACTCCAGGGCTCACTATCTTCTATTATTTTCATGATATAATTTAAAAAATGACCTTAAAATTTCTAAACTCTTCCTCCTTGGCCCTCCTATTCCCATTTACCCAGACCTCCTCTTTGCTGTCCTTGTTGAGTATGGGGATTAGTTCTGGAGTGGTGCTTTGGTTTGATAGGTGTCAAGGTTTCACAGACCCCAGAACACTTGGCATCCTCAGAACATTTCAAAGTTCTTGCACTCAGCTGCAAGGTGGAACCTGCAATGTTCACTCCCGGTTTCTGCCGCTGTTCTCAGTGAGTTTTTCAATCTCAGTGAGCCCTTGAGCCATAGTAACCTCTGGCTCTCCTGAAAGAGAGAGAGAGTCCTTCCCTCGTCTTCCTCCCACACACCTTGGGATACACATATGCAGGTCTTTTTCCTGTTGTTGATTTGTTCCTACTTGGCTGTATGTTGCAGTTCATGTGGATACCTTGTTGAAGATGTTGTCTGTGGGTTTTTGGTCTTGCTATCCTAGATGCTTTTCTTTCTTTTTTGGGGGTGGGGGGGGTTGTATATTTAGGGGAGGGGTGGCATATTCAGGGATAAAAATCTTCTCTGTAGCCACCATCATTTCCCCAGAATCCTCTGCCATTCTTATTTAAAACAAAATCATAGGAATCATTATCCCAATCCTTAGGATAATCATTACATTGTATCTGTCTTTTTTCCAGGCTTCAAGCTGCCTGTGGCTCCCCACGTTAGTATACTGACATGACTGGACAATGCCTAATTTGGCGGGCTCTTTCTGTACTACCTTCCTCCTAATCATGACAGCCTTGTACGCTATACATAGTCTTCTTTACTGATAGGGAATTTAGAAAATACAGGAAACCATGGGTTTAATAGCTGAAAGTGGAATTAATGTATTATTTTTCTCAGGTAAAATATCATAAGACTCCTTAGGCCAAAGTTGTAAAATGAAATCGCAAATTTCCTGGAATCATTTTGCAAACGTGAATGCCCACATAAAGTACACTAGGACTTGAATCCAAGGAATAACACATTTTTAGAGCCTCCAAATGTATAAGTTTAGTACAATTCTGCATTACTTCTAAGGCAACTGAAGAAAATAATTTTGTGATAAAATAAATATTGATTTTATTAACATAGTTATTTTAAAAGTTTATAAAACTTTTTAAAAATGTTAAGGCTCTATCAGCCTCATCAGTTGTTATTTCTTTTCTAGAATCTTGGATAAAGGAACAGTCCTTTGAGAGGAAACATGGTATAAAATGGGAAGATAATCTAACAGTGAAGACAGTTATATCTCTTCCTGTGTGAACTACTCCTAAGCTTGGTGGTTGAAAACAGCAGGCACTTTATCTCCTCACAATCTGTGAATCAGCAGAATGGGCTGAGATCTCCTGGGTGGATCTATCTTGCTTTCACCTGAGGTGACTACTGAGGCTGCCATCATCTGGTTGCTGGACTGGGGCTGGTTGCTTTCACATGTCTGGCCACTGGTGCTGGCTGTGGCCTGTGCCTAGTCTCCACTAGGTTAGCCAGGCTTCCTAACATGTCAGGTTTCCATGAGGACGAGCCCTAAAGCACAAGTACTCTCCAAGCTTCAGCTCTTGATATGCCATTGGGCCAAAGCAAGTCACGTGACCAATCCCAGGTCAAGGTGGAACAAAACTACACAGGGTGAGGAAACGGGGGGGAGGGGCATTTGCACTGGGTGTCAGTAGTCTAACAAACTGCTGCAATAACTACATAAAGAAAAACACCCTGGAGGACAACTGGTAAAAAATACATGTGTGCAGGGTGGGGTGAGGGTTTGGCATGGGGTGGGGGGGCAAAGGCAGTAAATGGGCTACCAAAATCTGAAGATTCTGGAACTTTTGGAAAATCTGCTGGGATTAAAGGAGTTATACAACCATGTTCTGACACCAGAAGAAAGGTCCCAGTTGAGCATCAGGGAAGTCTAGCACTCTTCCTCCATTGCATCAATTTTCATGTTTCTTTGACTCAGCACGTTTGTAGAATGAATCATGACTTTCTATAAATTTTTAATTCAGTTTTTCAAAGAAATAGTGACCTCACTTCTATCTGCTGTGCCACAAAAATGCCGTAGAAAAAAATTCCTTCTGTTAAATCGCTCACTAGGTGAAATTGTATGTGTAACCCAGTAACAAAGAGATATTAAGAATCGCCACAGCTGAGCCGGCCCTCCGCACTACGCACCCTGTAGCAGCCAGTGGGTGAGCCGGGAGTCGAGGAGGTCACCGTGGGAAGGAGGGGCGGGGGCAGCGTGGCAGCCTCCTCCAGTCTCTGTGGAGCCACCTCCGGCCTCTGGTACAGGAGTCCTCCGCAGCAGCCGGAGGTGGCCAGCCTTGCAGCGTTGTGTTCTAGGTCAATAGCTTCTAAGACTCCAGTTGGATTCATTGGAGTAGGCAACGTGGGGAATCCAATGGCAAAAGATCTCATGAAACATGGCTAGCCACTCATTTTTGATGATGTGTTCCCTGATGCGTGCAAAGAGCTTCTAGATGCAGGTGAACCCGGTAGTGTCTTCCGCAGCAGATGTAGCCGAAAAAGCTGACGGAATTATTACAGTGCATCAATGCGCTAGAAGCTTATTCTGGAGCAAATGGAATTCACAAAAAAGTGAAGGAAGACTCACTATTAATAGATTCCAGTACTGTTGATCCCATGGTTTTGAGAGAATTGGTCAAAGAAGTTGAGAAAATGGGAGCAGTTTTCATGGATGCCCCTGTTTCTGGTGGTGTGGGAACGGCTCAGTCTGGCAACTTCACATTTAGGATGGGAGGGGTTGAGCTGCTGTGGTGCATGGGCTCCCATGTGGTGCATCGTGGAGCTGTTGGGACTGGCCAGGCTTGGAAGATCTGCAAAAACTTGCTGTTAGCTATTAGTAGGATTGGAACTGCTGAAGCTATGAATCTGGGACTCAGGTTAGGGCTTGACCCAAAACTCTTGGCTAAAATCCTAAATACGAGCTCAGGACGATGTTGGTCACGTGACACTTATAATCCTGTACCTGGGGTGATGGATGGCGTTCCCTCAGCTAATTACTATCGGGCGGATTCGGAGCAACACTCACGGCTAAGGATCTGGGATTAGCATGAGGCTCTGCTATCAGCACGAAGAGCCCAATCCTTCTGGGCAGTCAAGCCCATCAGATCTACAGGGATGATGTGCGTGAAGGACTACTCAAAAAAAGACTTCTCATCCGTGTTCCAGTTTCTGCAAGAGGAGGAGACATTCTGAGTTTGCCCTCTGGCTGTGAACACTGTTGAAACCAAATTGTATCTTGGAGCCCCTTATGGCTCACTCCACAGGAAAATGGGCTTAATCAAAGGTCAACTGTCTGCTTTTGAGTGTCTAGGTCAGGGGTCCCCAACCCCTTGGCTTCGGACGGGTACCAGTCCGCAGCCTCTTAGGAACTGGGCTGCACAGCAGGAGGTGAGTCGCAAGCAAGCCAGCTAAGCTTCATCTGCCGCTCCCTATGGCTCACATTACCGCCTGAACCTCACACACCTGCCCCCACTCCCTGGAAAAATTTGCTTCCAGGAAACCGGTCCCTGGTTCCAAAAAGGTTAGGGACCTCTGGTCTAGGTCACAATAAATCCTGGGATTTTTCACCCATTTTAAAGTGCTTATTCTTTTTATCTGTTTAGCAAACATAGCATCCGTAATTTTTTTTCTGCAAGCCACTGATGGTAACTGCTAGCTAGCTAGCTGATGGGCCTTTTTCAGAAGTTTGATTCCTGAGCATGTTCAGCTAAAACGCTGCCTACTTCAATCAGGATATTATTTACTACACTTTACAAATAAAACTAAATTTTTTTCAACAGGATAAAATCTATCCTCGAGGAAAGAAAAGAACTTGGTGTGAGAAAAGGTATTAGAGAAAGGGGAAGTATAGTGAATTACTACCTGTGTCCCTCAGAAAATTTGGCCTGTTAACCCAGGGGTGATATTCTTGCATTGAGATTACTGGTTTATTTTCTAGGAGTTGTTAATGCAAGAGAACTCCTTGCTGCATGTTATGTAATTTGGACTCTGTTACCTTATCTTGGTGTGCCCCTCTTGTAACAACTTCCGATACACAGCAAACTTGTTTTTTTTTAATATTTTTGCTTCCTTGTACATTTTTACTGCGTACCTTTTTTTTTTTTTTTTTTTTTTTTTTGCGGTACACGAGCCTCTCACTGTTGTGGCCTCTCCCGTTGTGGAGCACAGGCTCCGGACGCGCAGGCTCAGCGACCATGGCTCACGGGCCCAGCCACTCCGCGGCATGTGGGATCTTCCCGGACCAGGGCACGAAGCCGTGTCCCCTGCATCGGCAGGTGGACTCTCAATCACTGAGCCACCAGGGAAGCCCTACTGCATATTTTTTGACTTCAAAAGAATGACATCTTTAGAACTGTTTCAGAGCCAACGATGATATGTGCTTTAGATAATTATTACACTATGCTAAATATAACCATATTATTTTGAATTCAAATAAATTTCTATGCTGATTAAAAAAAAGAGGCACATTTCATCAATGTTTAAATAGTATACTTCCTCCTCTAAAACTTAGAATAGGATTCAATCTGATTCCTAAAGGGTTATTTTCTTCAACAACAAGAGCTGACTTAGGCCATTTCTTGGCAGTGGAATCTGAGCGTAGAGGTCCCTGTCTGACTGCCCTTTGATTCTCTCTCACATTATCCTGGGTGAATGTAATGGATGGGCATGCCCTTATGACTTAACCCACTGATACTTCTCCTGATGAGGGTTAATGGTGTGGGCCACTTTAAATCTTGCCCAGCAAAGTGCTGACATCTGGGGTTTCCTATCAAGTTTACCAGATATTCCACAGTAATTTCATAATTTGCACAACATAAAAACACTGATCTTGAGCTTAGGAAAGCATTTCATTTAAACAGATACAGAACACTCTACAAAATTGTCTAAAATTTGTGAGCAATTGCATTAAATAAACTCTAATATAAATTAATCTAATACAAGTAAACTAATAGTTACAAAGCTATTGGTTGCTTCAGAAGCGGTGGCTACGGATAACTTCAAAGTTGTTTCCTCAATTCATTAAGAGGAGAAACTGTTTGCTGTCAACTTATCCTTGGGGAAGCTTATTCCTTAGTTTGATGCTGATTCGCATTATGAATATATAGGAACCATTACTGGTTCTTTCTTTCCATATTCAGTGCACTTCTATCCTCTTAAGATCTGGATATCTGTTACTGCTACTGTTGGCTGGAGCCTGGGAGGAGGAAAGCTATCAACAAAAAAGTAAACAAGTGTTAAAGATTTTTAGCCTACTACTGAGACTTTTTATCTACCATAATCATAAGAAATAATAATTAAAATGACTTATAGCCTGGTCAGTGAGACCTTGGGTAAATTTTGGAAGCATCCATGTTTCATACAGTTTCAGGGAATGGATATTTCCTGTTATTAACTCTATATCCTCTTCAACTGGCACAGAGAGACCTTTCTCTGTTGAAGCAGTTTTGTCTTTTTCCTGGGCATTTTCAGTTTTCTCTTATTAGAGGCTTGTAAAACTTACATATACAAACTTACACATACACATATAAAGCAAAGAAGGGATAGAGTAGTCTTGAGAGGACACTGTTTTGTAGCAGGCACACAAGACAGATATAATATTCCCTGATTGCATTTGCCTCCCTAGCCCCAGCTCCTTTGTGGAAAAGCATCAGCATTCTGACTGGTCTCTGAACTCCACTGACTGGACGGAACACTGCATTGGCATTCTTAGGGAGCATTGATGGTCGCTCCGGAAACTGTGGTTAGAGCTCGTGCAGCCAAACTGCACAGGGAAGAAACAAATATACTTAATATAACATGCTTACTCTGTTTTTCTTAATTAGCACTTATTCCCTGTAAGAGGCTGATTTCTGCTTTGACAGGGAGTAATCAAACTCTGCATTCCCCCAAACCATAAAATTAAAGTTAACATACCTCAGCTTTTCATCCTACTGGAAGAAATGTATGAAATTTAAAGTTATTTTTTAATTGCTGCTGTTTAGCATGCCTGAAGCCCATTCACTGAACTTGTTAAAGAGCAGTGTTAATGAGGGTATTTTTCGCTTCTTTGTTTTCCTACCACAGCATGAATTCTCAGTCCCAAGTGTGCCCTGTTTCCCACAATAGAGACAGGGGAAAAAGTGCGAGTCTCTCACCACAAAGCATGAGACAACTACAAATACTTCTCTCCCAGAGTTCACATTGATGAGAGTCTTTGTGGAAAAGAACTTCCTCTTTTTGCGGGAATACAGTAGAAATGCAAGTTGTATTCTCCACAATTTCACTACTGGAAAAATAATTTCATAGTCCATATTTTTTATTGGTCTTCTTAAAAACATATACAGTGTTTACAATCAGGAGTAAAAGAGAAGATTTTCAATGCGATATTTCAAGGAGCATTTTCTAAAGGCAGGATCCAGTCCCAACTTTGGAAAATTAACACACACCTATGAGATCAAAGAGTCACCTGCAAAAAATTTTATTATGTTTCTCTTTCATACTAGTTTCCTAAAGATGCATTGTTACTTCTTGGTAATGTAATAGTCAGACATGACTATATGGTGGCCATTTGAGGAAGAAGTAGCTCTTACATAAGTGTCTGGTGACCTTATCTCTTGGTACAACACCTCTTGGTTTCAAAGGCTTGCACAGATTTCCTCTAAATGAATAAACTTAGTAAGATTTTTCTAACTATCAATTAGTCTAAAAGTAGATTTAGAAATCTACTTCTGAAGCAGTTTTGTTAAGTAATTATTGGTCAATTCTCTTTCTGATTGGTACTTCTTTCTGCAAAACAAATCCCTGTACTTAGAACAATTAATACCACCATCCCTGGCTCCTTGATTATTACACAGTGATGTTTCTTGAGAAAAAAAGCTTACCCTTTCTTGGGGGAAAATTCAGCCCATGAAATAAAACTTCATTAAAACTAGATCTGCTTCTAATGCCAGTGTGAGGCAGATCAGTATCCCCTTACTTTTGACTTTCCAGGCTGTGTGAAGAGAATGGTATGGTTTGGTTTAGGAAGGGTTGTAGCTTAAGAGGTTGCATTATGTTTCTGTGTCACTTTGGGGGATTTTATTTCAATATTATATCCTGTTGTGTAAAAACACCATAGTCATTCTTTTACTTATTATTAACTAATTAAACGCTGCCCTTTGTTTACTTTCCCCTTCTGATCAGAAGACTCCTCTCCACTCTAGGCCTTGATCTGAGTTCCAACTCATCAGCTTGTAGTAGCTACACTTCTGATTTCTGAAGTCAGACAGATATGGGTCCCCTTTCTGTCTTCATCAGTTATAATTTAGCCTCTGATATATGCATACCAGAGCTGGTAGTGACACACATTTTGCTTCTCCTTATTTTCCCAGGGTTCTTTGCATTTTAATAGAGGTTCACAATATTTTAAGTAGAGTTGGGATGGGGTGGAAAGAAGGAGCAGGAAAACATGCTTTTAGGAAGGTCTGAAATACAAATCACATGCAGGTAACTGCTTGAGAGAAAACCACCCTTACCCGAGTATTGTCAATAACGTAGAGCACAGGGAGGCAAACGAATAAATTGTTCACTAAAAATATTCTTCTTTAGAAGAATAAAATTCACAAGAAAGCCTCAGTGCAAATCAAATATATTTGTTTTCCTCAAGGAAGATATTTGAAAAGTAGTAGTAAATACCTACTTTGACCTTCTGTGTCCCTAGTGTTCTATCTCCACTAAGTTTTAGGAACACTACATAGAGGAGGAGCCTGAGTCTCAAAGACCGTAAGTAAGAGATGGATTCCAGAGCCTTTGCAAGGTCCATTATGTCCCATGACTTCCCATTGCTTGTGCTGTTCATCCAGATAGGTGCTTAGGATACCAGAATGAATACATCTCTTTCAAGAGGTTTTTTACAGACATTAGATAATAAACAAGTACAACACCTAACAAATAGAACATAATGCTTTATTTAAAGCAGAAACAGAATAAATGCTCACCTAGTATCGTTTAAATCCCCTTTAAATTATTTTTTGAATCAACATGTTTATATTTGAGGGTATTTTCTTATTTTTTCCTAGTTCCCTTTACTTGCACGTCCTTTCTTTTGCTCTTTTCCCTACTGAAATGTTTATGGTTTCAAAAGTAATTACTTCTTGAAGAAAGTTTTCGTGTATACTAAGTGCTACCTAATGGAAGCCATAAGCATAGAATCTGCTGGCATTTAGAGTGGTGTAATACATAGCCAGGTTGAATCAAGTGGGAGAGAAGGTTAATCATTCTTTTAAACTGGCAGTGTTGCCGGAGGTGGATTAATATGCTTTTTGAATCTCTTATGTGCTGTAAGTCTTCTTGATCATAATCACTATGTTAATGGTTTAGGTTTTGAATTAGAGGTGTCTCCTGGGGTCAGCTGGGCCAACTCCCTTAATCTCTCTGGCCATATTAGGTGATAGTTTTCTCATTTCAATACATGATCTATGTTAGAGGGAGTGTTGACTATACCAGACTCTTAACGTGGGCACCTGGAAAGTGGAAGAATCTCTCTACTGGTGATTAATCATAACTCTTTTCATTGTGAATATAGTCCTTCCCTTAGGTAAGGCAGGAACACCATGAAAAATAGAAGGTTCTCAGGTGTCTGTGGAAGCTGGAGTGCTCTCGACCTGTGAGCTCACTGGCAGAGCAGGCTTCGCCCAGACACTAGAGAACAAAATGTGAAATTGGCACCAGCGAGCCTCTCCATTGCACAGGATATCCCTATTTAAATTTGACAACCAAGATATTTTACAATTTGAAATTCTTGTCATCTGGTTTTCTTTAGTTTCTTCTTTAGGATGAAAAGACTGAGAAGCTTGTTAAAAAATGTGGAATTCTGATGGTGAGGCTTAACCAGATCTATTGAGTCATCAATCAGCAAACATTGACCAACGCTTACCATTCCCCCAGTTACTATACTAAGGACCCAGACACGTCTCAGATAGTGGCCTTGCTCATTCACTGTATTTACAGTACTTTTTTCTAAATATAACCAGAGCTCAGGTAAAGACAAGACATTGATTTGAGTCTGAAGTAAACAAAGCTGACTGGTCTGATCCCTTCAGTTCCCAGAATTATTTTGTTTCAGGTAGTAATTTTCCCAGACCAATAGAACAAAGTCCTATCGTCTATTTATTTAATATTTTATCACAATAGTCCTTGCCCCTTTGACCTCTAGTGAGGAAACTTGCATAAGAAACTGAAATATGCTTAGGTTCTATGGGTAAGTGCAGATAATGATATGAATGAAATTGAAAATGAAAGCCAAATGTAGAAAAGGCAGTTCTGAATAGATTAAGTAAGACAGAGGTATTTGAAAAATCAAGTAGAAAAGATACAATAAGGAATGGAGAGCTTCTGGAAGTTTTCCAATAGGTGAGGGGTTGGTACATTTTTTTTTTTAAGAACATGTCTGGCAGTTGTATGCCAGAGAAAGTTATAAGGGGGTTGACTATATGCCTGAAGTCCAGTGAGAACACTGTTTCTGTAGGCCACTGACGATGTTCTGAGTGTACCTTCTATAGTACTAGAAATTAAGTTAAGAAAGAAAGGGTAATCTGATGTCATTTTAAATGAAATTTCACAAATGATTAGAGCTAAAAGGTGTCTTTTTTCACTCAACCAACACGTTGAGCACATACTATGGGGCAAGCACTGCGCTTACGGGTAAGAGATAAAAGAAAAAATAAAGGCCAGGGGAACTCAAAAGAGAGTGTGAGAGATGCATAAACAACTCATTACAATTGAATAGGGATAGGCTATTAAATAAATAGATCATAAAAATGTAACTTTGTAAAACAGAACTTGGAGTCAATAACCCTGCTAGGGGATATTGAAGAGGATGCCAACAATGAGGGCGTCTTGGAATTAGGTTTTGAATGTCAGTAGGAATTTTCCACGTGGAGAGAAGGTCAGGGGCATACCAGGCAGAGGAACATCCTAACACAGTCTATTTAAGTGATTGTAAATGAGATTTTTTTTGACTAGAGCATAGGGTATAAGTTGCCAAATGGTAGAAAATAAAGTATAACAGTTAGGCTGGAATAAAAGTATAAAGTGTCATAATTCATATGATGAAAGATAGGTGTTTTCCTACAAAATGGGTTACTTATAAATATTTTAAAAATATAGACTGCTGTGTAAGACTTGAAAAAATACTAAATCAGAGTTGTACTGAGCTCAGGCTTCGTGGTGAAAATTTCTGTATTTTGTTTTCCAGGCTGGATACTGTTAAAATTCTTTAACATTTCTTTTTCCTAAGTAAAGGCATCTGGTGAAAATATGGGATCCATTTTATCCTGGGGAAGTTTTGTCTTAACCTTTCTTCTATGTATTTTTTCTATTTAAAATGCTTTTGCAGAATCTAATCATATGAAGTTCGGATACTTGAAGTACCTGCTCATATTCTCTCTTTGACATAATGGGAATAATTGGGAAGTCTTCTCTAATTTTGAGACTACCCTGACTGCTCTCTTATGTTGGTTATTCCTGTAGATGAACCAATTTTAGGTTCATCTGAGTGATTAGTTAAACTTAATCCTCACAGATTGATTCAGCAGGTCTGAGAAGATATCTCAGAATATGTATATAGAGAGATAAACAATAAGAAATTACAGTAAGCACAAAAACAGATAAAGACCATTCATAATTTTTCATAAGATCTTATTTTCTCTCATTTCTCTCTTATTTTTTTCATAACTTTTCTTTAATCATATGAAAAAGAAGGGAATTGACATGGCATAACAAAAGATATGCAAAACTTAAGGAAACACAATTTTCTTAAATTTCTCAAACTTATTTGTATAGGATTCAGAATGCACTTAAAATGATTAAATGACTTAAGCTAATTCTTTTTTATTGCAAACTGTTTTAACCCCAATTAACCAAGCAAGAAACTGAGAGTCATTCTTTACTCTTCTCCCCTCCCTTAAACTCTGATTGGAACAATCCCTAAGAGTTGTCATAATTATACTATACACACACACACACACACACACACACACACACACACACACACACACACACACACACATATATATGTCCATTCTTCTCTATGTCCATTGTCATATCTTTTACATTTCTTACTCGGATGTAACATCCCAGTTCACTTTTTCCCTGACTCCAGTATTATTTCTGTCTTATTTATTCTCTGCATTGCAACCTAAATTTCACTCAACAGCTTAGAGCTCTTTGATAGCTTCTCTTTAATTTTGGGGAAAAGGCTTCAAGCACTGTGCTCTTGCCTACCTGTCCACCCTTATCTGGTTTCTTTATCTTTACTTAGTATCTCCTTCTCCCATAAATTTTCAGCAATACTCAATAGACTTCAGGGTTAGACTTCTCTTAATGCTGAACTTTCTCCAGGTTATGTCATCAATTTGTATGATTCTTTACTCATTCAATCCTTGGTTAATGCACTCTCATCATATAAGTTTCAGAATAAGCATTGAATCTCTGGCTTTTCACAACTTCCATTAGAGATTAAATTCCCTTTCTGTGTGTTCTTATAAAACTTGGCTGTCCAGTTACCTATGAGAGGTATAGTTATATTTTATAGTTCATTTCCCCTACTACATTGTAAACTACATGTGAACAATGTCCTTATTTACCAGTGTTGTAGGTACTCAATGAATATTTATTCTGTTAAAAGATTTATTCTGTTAAAAGTTGAGAAAGTTTATGTTCCATAAATAAGAGAAAATGTAGCTCAGAACCAAGTAGTGACAAGAGGCTTGAATAAAAGTAGACAATATTGAGAGATAGTAGGAATTTAGGTTAGACAGTACTTGGTTACGGAATTAAATGTGAAGGTGAGGGATGATTATACAGAGTCCAGAGTTTTTTTATTTTTTTAAATTAATTTTTATTAGAGTATAGTTGCTTTACAATGTTGTGTTAGTTTCTGCTATACATCAAAGTGAATCAGTTATACCTATATATATATTCCCTCTTTTTTATATTTCTACCCATTTAGGTCACCAGAGAGCATTGAGTAGAGTTCCCTGTGCTATACCATAGTTTCTCATTAGTTATCTATTTTATACATAGTGGTGTATATATGTCAATCCAAATCTCCAAATTTATCCCACCCCCCCTTCCCCCACCCTTGGTATCCATGTGTTTGTTCTCTACATCTGTGTCTCTATTTCTGCTTTGCAAATAAGTTCATCTGTACCATTTTTCTAGATTCCACATATAAGTGATATTATACAATAGTTGTTTTTCTCTTTCTGACTTACTTCACTCTGTATGACAGTCTCTAGGTCCGTCCATGTCTCTGTAAATGACACTATTTCATTCCTTATTATGGCTGAGTAATATTCCATTGTATATATGTGTCACATTTTCTTTATTCATTTCGCTGTTGATGGACATTTAGGTTGCTTCAATGTCCTGGCTATTGTAAATAGTGCTGCAATGAATATTAGGGTGCATACATCTTTTTGAATTACAGTTTTCTCAAGGTATATGCCCAGAAGTGGGATTGCTGGGTCAATGGTAGTTCTATGTTTAGTTTTTTAAGGAACCTCCATACTGTTCTTCATAGTGGCTGTACCAATTTACATTCCCACCAACAGTGTAGGAGGGTTCCATTTTCTCCACATCCTCTCCAGCATTTATTGTTTGTAGATTTTTCGATCATGGTCATTCTGACCGGTGTGAGGTGATACCTCCTTGTAGTTTTGATTTGCATTTCTCTCATAATTAGTGATGTTGAGCATCTTTTCATGTGTTTGTTGGCCATCTTTGGAGAAATGTCTGTTTAGGTCTTCCATCCATTTTTTCATTGGGTTGTTTTTTTTCTTTTTGATATTGATCTGCATGAGTTGCTTATAGATTTTACAAATTTATTTATGTTTATATATTTTGGAGATTAATCCCTTGTCAGTTGCTTCATTTGCAAATATTTTCTCCCATTCTGAGGGTTGTCAGAGTCCAGAGTCTTCAGTGTTTCCCCAGTATCTAACTTGGATAACTGTACAAATAGTGGTGGTATAAATGATGTAGAGAGATGAATAGTGGAAGTAAGTATTGAAGGTAAAATTAATCGTTCAGTAACATCACATAATTAATTTTAAGTGTCCATGTTATATTTGGGCAGAGTTTTTCAGTTGGCAATTAGTTAGGTTTGTAAGAGACTCAGGAGAGAGATATGTAAGTTTTAGGTCAAGATCTATGATATATATGGTGGCTGGAATCATAAGAGTAGATGAGACCATCTATCAAGTGCAGAAGAGAGCTTCTGAGAAATACACATCTCTTGGGAGAGGGCAAAGTGAGAGTGCCCAATGAAAGAGATAAGGATGTCCAGAGGCAGGAGGAAGAAGTAGCAGATTAAGATGTTACTGTTGTTAAGGTGAAAGATTTTTTCTGAGATGACAAACTTGATCAACAAAATCAAATATTGCCGAAAGGTGACATAATGACCAAACAATATTCATTCAATTTAATCACAAATTAAATGTCAGTGAATGCAATTCCAGTGCAGATAAGTAAGAAGAAAATAGCAAAATTGTGTGAGTCACGAGGTACATAAAGATAAGAAAATACAGACAGTGAGAATAAATACAATTTTTGATAAACTGTACTGTGAAATTAGGAAGAGAGAAAAGGTAGCTAGAGAATTACTTGGCATCAAGCAAGAGTAATTTTTAATGGGAAGGGGGCAGCTTTCTAATGGGAGGGGGCCAAAATAAAATTGCTAAAGAGGAAAACCTTAACAATACCAATGAGATGGGGAAATGAATGGAAGATACTGATGAAGTGAGAATAGGTGAACTATGTAGAAAAGCTATCCTTGTATGTAAAGAGAAAAAGTTATTTAGGGGTGTTTTTACTTTATAGTCTGTGTTTTCTCTGTGAAGTAAAAGTTTGATGGGAGGTGATGTCACCTCGAGATAGTGCTCATCAAATATCCTATGTGCTTATCTACATTTTTCATCCTCCTTTGTAGTTAGACTCTTTTCCTTTGATTAGTTGTGGCCAGTGGCAAAGAAGCAGAATAAAGTGTATCACTTCTGAGCTGAGGTCATTAGGAGCCAATGTCCCTCTGGTCTGGTCCTCTGCTACTGTGACATTGGAGGTCACATAGTCCAGATGACATGGCTGCAAGATGGATCAGGATCATGTGATGGGTAAGGGCTTTACTTAGTAGAGAAATAACTTACTAGTATTTTCCACTGAGATTCCTGTGTTAAATAGATCTCCCTGTGAGAGCTCAGAGAGCAGAGCAAAGGCTGAAATGACAAAGACAGAGGGAGAGATGTTGGTAACATATGGAAGGTGCCTGGCAGATAATATATTAAATGGTAAACAAAGTTGCTGGAGTAAGAGAGAGAGTATATAAGAGATGAGAAGAAGGCCAACTGTATGTAGTATCTAGCGCTAAGGAGTGAGGAGAGAAACAACTGAAAAAAAAAATAAAAAGAATGAACAGAAAGAAGCTAGGTGGTATGCCAACAGAAATCATAAGATTGCTATGAAACATAAAGGAAGGTAGTTTTAAAAGAAGCACAATTTAATGGAGTCAGTTGTTTCCCAAAGGGAAAATCCTATGGGAACTTAAAATAAACCATCTGGTTTGATGATTAAACTTTTATGAAAAAAAATGGAACCATTTCAGGAAAGTCATGGGAGAAGACGCTGTGTTACAGTGGGGAGAGTAATCAATACATTGTGAGGAAAGGTGCCTTCATTTCCAAGAACTGCCAATTGAGAACTGAAGAGAGCATTTAAAGGGAAGGAATAATGTAAGAAAATTAAAAAATAATAATAATTAAGGAAACTTGAATAATTACTAGACAAAGAGGAAGGTATTAGTGAGAGACTGAAAATCAGAGAAAGCTATCTTAAGATGTTGTTATGGACTGAATTGTGTCCCCCCAAAAATTATATGTTGAAGCCCCTCTCAATTTTACTGTAGAAGATAGGAGATAGGTCCTTTAGGGAGGTAACTGAAGTTAAATGAAGTCATAAGGGTGGGGTAATAATCTGACAGGGACTGATGGTGTCCTTATAAGAAGAGGAATAGATTCCAGAGATCTCTCTCCCTCTGCTCATAGAGGAAAGGCTGTGTGAGGACACTGCAAGAAGACAGCCATCATTAAGCCAGGAAGATTGTTCTCACCAGAAACCAATTCTTATGGTATTCAATACCTTAATCTTGGACTTCCACCCTCCAGAACTGTGAGAAAATAAAATTCTGCTGTTTAAGTCATTCAGTCTATAGTATTTCACTATAACAGCCCAAACAGACTAATACAGAGCTTTGTATACTGCAAGGTCTGTATTATACCATATATAATATACAGAAGCTAAACAATGATTCTGAGCCAGAGATTACATCTTGAACAGAAGTGTAATGACACTTGTGGTACTCACAACTTCACGAATTTTGTCAAAGATGTGAAAAAAAGTCAGTCAAACAAAAGTTCTGATAGTGGATATTTTCTTTATGTTTTTGACATAAAGCAGTGTCTGACAGCCTCCCTGATACCCATCAGTATCGCAGTTTTGATTCTGTGGCTCCAGTTCCACATGGCACCAAGATGCTGTGTACCGTCCATTATTGGGTTTTTGGGAGCTGTACCTATTGCCAACAGGTGGGTCAAACCATTGGGGCTCTTCTGAAGTCCTCCCCAAATTTGGACCCAGCTTCAGCTCCAAATCAGAGTTTTCAGAGAGCCCAGGGTGAGGCTCACTTGCCACAGTAGACACGTTGGCTAACGGGTTGCACTGCAGCACCCGCACGGACAAGGACACCATCATGATGCCACCATTCTTCTTCTGCAGGGGCGAACCGGTGGACAGTCAGCTTGGCCCCCAGCACAGCCACCTGCCTGTTCACTCTCTCGGCCCCTGTGACGAAGGTGTTCAGCCCTGGCTTTGAGGTCAGAGTCGTCTCCTCTCTGGGTTTGTGTGAATGGAGGAGCCGCAGCCCTGGTCTGGGTGGTGTCTTGGCCCTGGGTTTCTGGGTTTGGAGGAGTATCTTACCACCTAGACCCCCACGTAGGGCTCAAGAGTTCAGGGGCTGTGGACCATGGGTTTTGGGGGCAGAAGATATTTAACCTGGGGTTTGAGGAAATTGAGGAAGAAGAGGCTCAGGTCCAAGGGCTCCTGGTTTGAATCTCTTGCTTTAGCTTTGAGGGCCAGGGCAGTCTCTCACCAGAAGCTGCAGGATATCATCAGGAACATTCCGAGTGTTCTTGCACATACCCCGGGC
This sequence comes from Leucopleurus acutus, assembly GCF_964270905.1. NCBI lineage: Eukaryota > Metazoa > Chordata > Mammalia > Artiodactyla > Delphinidae > Leucopleurus > Leucopleurus acutus. The sequence continues at coordinate 21,925,825 of NC_139159.1, read as the reverse complement.
AGCTGAGTGGGAGAAGATGACAGGTGCCTGTGACACTTCTAGGGCTCGCCGTGCCACAGCATCTGAGACATGGGACAAGTTCACCATCATGCCCAGGCGGTTCATTTCTGCCACCACCTTCTGCAGGGACAGGATGGGGAGAGGGCATCAGGGCTGCATTTATCTTGTGTGCATTTATCTGTAGGGAACAGGTGGGGCTGTACATTCATGTGGGGCAGGGTATGGAACCTGGGTTCTTACCTCGCCAAAGCCGGTCAGCCGACTGACATTGCTGTAGAAGGGGCGGATACCCTTTGCTGAGCTCTGTGCCCTGCAGGATGGCCAGGGGGCAGTCTGACTGGTGGCCGTGACTTGGCTACCAGAGCCTAGAAAGAGGATCTGTCGAACCGTCTACACCTGCAACTCCCTGGTGCAAGAGGAGGGACCCAAACTGGGCTGTGCCTGGTAGTAGGAGGGCCCTTCTGGGGATTCAGTCTTGTTCTGCAAACCTCCATTCCCCTCCCCACCCAGGTTCAGGGCCGGATCCCAGGGGTAAACTTGCTTTGGGCCCCAGCGTGATCTTGGGCAGATCCCTGCCTCACTGGGCCCTTACCTCCTGCACTGTGTTCACCAGGGCGTGTTGCAGGTGTGGGTGAGTGTCACGTAGTGCACACCCAGCGCCTAGAAGGTACGCAAGATGGAGAGGCTACTGTCCAGTGAGTGGCCGTCCTCCACACCAATGAGGCAAGCCCACTTCCGGCTATTGTTGAGAGCTGAGGGCAGGTAGGTCAGATGATCATTTTCAGAGGCAGGGGAAGCTTACTGAAGTCCCTAACACCTACCACCACCAGTCTGTTTACTTTTTTTGTTTGTTTTTTTGGCCGTGCCGCACAGCATGAGGGCTCTTAGTTCCCCCATCAGGGATCAAACCCGAGTCCCCTGCAGTGGAAGCGTGGAGTCTTAACCTCTGGACCACCAGGAAGTCTCCCGTCTACCTTTAACTGAGGTCACAAGCTCCAGCTCAGAATAGGAGGCACACATGAGGCGGATGAGGTGAATTTGCTCCAGGGTGAGGCACACAGCATCCCGTTCATGGGTCTGGCATGGGACGTAGGCTGACCAGAACTGAGGGAAGGCCAGGGCTTAGTTTGGGCTTTGGAACTCCTTGGGGCTCAGCTGGCACAGCACTCACTGTGCCCGGAAGTCACATGTAATGCGTTGCTTTCTCTGTGGTACTTGGATGCCCGTCAGGCTGGCTCACTGTGACCCCTGTAGCCCCCAGCATCCATGGCATGGCACTTTCTAGGTCACTGTGGTAACTTAGTTCCAATGTGACTAACCTGTGGTCTCTGAGGCCCCCAAAGGGCCCCACATTCCCCAGCAGCCATGGTGGCACCTTGTGTGTCCCTTTGGTACCTGGGCACCTCTGAGACCATCGTTCAGCCTGTCCAAGCTGGTCTGACCATGGCTGAAATTGCGCAGATTAACATCCTGTAGCCCGTTGTGATAAAACTGCCTCAGGACCAGGGGCATCTCGTTGTGGCTGGAGGGAGGTCAAGGCAAATGGGTGGGCTCCTTAGGTCTTGAGATCAGGCAGGACACATTGCCAGGCCTGGGCCAGCCTGGGTGTCCCCACCTCACACTGTCACACAGACTATGGAGCAGCTGCGGCCTGGGCTGAGGGGTTCCCACCAGGGAGGGGATGACAGAGAAGGGGAAGGGCATCTGTAGATGATGGACAGGACATCCAGCGGTGGTGTGAGGGAGCCTCCCCACTAGCTCTGCATGCTCCGGACCCCCTCCCCTGCCCAGGACCAGGCTAGGCCCCCACCGGCCCCCAGCAGCCCGCACACACTGCAGCCACCCACCCGTCCACAAGCGGGAAGTCCCGCATCAGGGCCCGCGTGCGCTCCCGCGGACTTGGGGTGCCGGAGGTGCCCGGCGGGGTCTGCACGGGTTACCTGCCGCAGCAGCAGACCCAGCAGGAGCAGCAGACACAGCAGAGGCCGCTGGTTGAGTGCGCGGGGACCTTCCCCGGGCCGCAAGCTGCGCAGGGCCAGGCAGGCGGGCAGAGGCGGGACTGAGAGGGGCGGGCGATGGGGTTCTGCCAGTGGACTCAGGCCACCCAGCGGCGCGGCCTCGCGAGGGGGGCGGGGTGAGGGAGGGGATACAGAGGCACAGGACCCAGCGACCCGTGTGGGGAGAGCCGCGATCCGCGAAGCCCGGCAGCCACAGGGCGGCACTGCCCTCCCGCCCCCTGCTCAGAGGCAGCTCCCGCGGGCTAAGCTGGCCTCTGCTAACAGCCCACTCGCCTCCCATCGCGGGTTCCCTCCGCCCCCGCCCCTCTTCCCACTCCCACTGCTCCGAGGGAGCGCCCTAGGTTGCTCTCCCCCACCTCTAACCTTCCTGTTCAAGCTGGGGTGCTTCTCTCAGAGGGCCACCTTCAGCCCGAGGCCTCCCGGGAGCACACCTCGTCCCCATCTGCCTGCAGCCGGCCCCGCCCACCCCGACGGCTGCGTGCGAGTGTCTCTGTGTCCACACGTGCTCTGGGCTCCCGGTTTCCCGGTACTGGGCCATGGAGGCTGGTGTGGGGGAAGAGATAGTTTCTGGAAATGGGGGGGTAACCTTGTGAGCTCTGGATTCAGGAAGGGGCCCTCTGCCCCCGACCTTCTCTCTCCACCTACTTGACTCCCCAACCTGCATGACCATTCTCTGGGCACTTCAACCAGCACCTGGGAACCATCAGGAAACTCCCCCACTTCTGTCAGCCAGCCTCAGGAAAGAGCGCCCTCAGGAGTCGCTACACCTCCCCAGGGCCTGAATAGAGGGACTTCTGGGATGTGAACTGAACAACCTTCTGGGGAGAGTCAGCGACCCTTTTACTCAACAGAGCAGGAAGCCAGTCAGCAGGCTATTTGAGTGGAAGGAAATGAAGTCGTTTCCATGGCAGCAGAGCCCCCACCGCAGCAACCTTCCTCCCAGAGCTGCTGGCTGACCTTCTGGCCAGGATCCCTCCTACCTCAGCGTGGAAGGCCCGGCCTCGTGGAGAAGTATAGGTTCTGAGGAAGACCTGGCACCTGGGTTCTGCTGCTACGCTTGCCTCATCTCGTGGCCCGTGTGGCTCCAGCTTCCCCAGAAACCTCAAGGGCTAAGTGCCTGCGCTTGCTCAGAGGCCGCACGCCATTCCCCATTTCCAGCCTCAGGCCCTCCCCCAGCTGCCTCCTCTAGGGACCCCCTCCCACCAGCGCGCGCGCGCTCGCACACACACACACACACACGCACACACATACTGGGGATGTGCCTTCTCACAGAAGCTCAACCACTGAGATGCTTTAGGGGCTGTGCCCAAACTCCTTCATCCCCAGCCTCTCAAGTTTTTCCTCTGATCCCTGGCACCCCCTGGAGCTGTTCCACCTTCGGAACCTTTCCCGGGTGGCAGGAGTGCCTAGCACAGGGGTAGTGACCTAAGTCTGAGCACTGGTGACTCTAGAAATCTGTTACACAAAAACATTTTATTGAGCAGTAAGGGACCCCACTGGGGACAGAAAGGGCTGGCAATAAAGGAGCATGTGAACCTCAGGGAAGGGTGCGTGCTGCTTGACTCTCCATCCTGTTCTTGCTTCAGGGAGCTGGCCTTCCTGGGTCTCTCTATCCTACCTCCTGACACCCCAGGCAGGAGGCTCTTTGGGAAGCCACAGACTGCTGCTTTCTGTTTCAAAAATCCCAGCTCCCCCCTGGTTTGTGGTGGTGGCCGCTGACAATGGCTCAGGGCAGGAGCCCATGTGGTAGACTGCTAAGGCTTCTCTGCACCCTGTCTCTGCTCCTGCATCCTCCTTGGCTAGCAGAGCATAGACTTTGCTTACTTCAGCTCACAAAGTGGCCCCTGAGGATTGAGCAGAGGAACGTCAGGTTTTCTTCCAGGCCAGCTTCAGCCCTGGGATGTTCAGGGCAGGCTCTCAAAACAAACCTCGGTTTCTGAGGCTCCTGGCTTATGGCCGTTTAGTGTAGAAGGAGGCTCCTGGCTGGGGAAGGCTCAGACAGAACGACACAGGTTCTAATCTGTGGCAGTGGGTGTGTGGGTGGGGTCACTGCAGGAAGAGGCATTCGCTGCCTTAGGCAGTTAAACCATTGCCCTCTCTTCAGGATGGCTCACCTGCAAGATTCTGTGGGGTCCAACTCCTGGCACCATGCTACAATTGCCGGATTTTGGGTCTGGAGCAACCCAGGTCTTCGTCTGGCATTTCCGGAGAGTGCTTTCTCTTGGGAGCACGTCTGGGAACTGGCTTCTCTGCTTCCACCTTTGCTGGAGTGGCCAAAGGAACATCCCCGTAGGCCTGGTAGCCACCAACCAGGCAGTATGTCTCCCCATGCTGGCCCAACTGCGTTTCTCCACACCAGCGGTAGAGGACATGGTAGTGACCAGGTGTAGGACGAGAAACGGGAGCCACTGCTGCTGCAAAGAAAATCAGAACTGATCAGTCACTTCTGCTGTGCACAGTCTCCTGCCAGAATTTCCCTCTCTCAGGTCTCTCCCAGTTTCTGGCTGAAGACCTTTTAATCTACTTGACATCCAAAACACAGCCTTGGCCCATCACCTCTATTGGTCCCAAGAGAAGGGACACTGGCTGCAAAAGCAATCCCTAGAGCTTACGGCTGTAGCAGATGAGGAAGTCTCTTCACCATTTCCAGGGAAAACAGTAGAACCCGAAAATAATGGCAATCATGATCCTCTCCATCTCTCCCTTCCACAACAGAGAAAACATTTCTTGCAGTCTGTCACTTCTGAGGCTTTAATGGAAATGTCTTTCAAGTTTTGAAAAAATAATCTAATATAAATTGGTTAAGAACCCCGCCCACCTTGGCAACCCCTCTTGGGCCCCATGTATACTGCCTGTTGCAGCCGCACTGAAGTCTAGCCCTCTGATACTTTTAGGTAGATTAGAACAAGGCCAAATACTGAGGCAGAGTGATCAGGAGACTCAGAACCGGGTTCTGGGTACCAAGTCTAGGCTCACATCAACCCAGCCTCCTGGGACACCATCTCCTCAGCCCTCCAGTCTCATTAGCACTTCATCACCCCCCTTGGTTCTTCCGGTCTTCCCATCAATATGGCAATACCCTCTCCCCTAGTACTCAGCAACTCAGTATGGGATGTGTCTGAGGGGACTGATATAGACGCCTACGTGATAGCACAGAGGTGCCTGCGTTTGAAGGTGCGGTTCAAGAATGGCCCTCTTCCTCAAACTGCTCCATTTACCATTTGCCAAGAAAAATGCACTTGTCTTTTGCTAAGAGGCCAGTAAGGAAAGAGTCTGAATGGAAACATCCTGTAGCCCAAAGGGGAAGGCTACATTTATAAAGCTCAGAACTGTCTTGCACACTTGTCCAGGGATGACCTTTCACTTGTCCTCAGCAGTGAGCACTGTGGGTCACTGAAAGTGTCCCAGGTCACTGGTATTACTTAGAGCTGGGAAAGTGCTCAGGTGTATGTGGTGGGCAAGCCCCACAGGAACATGTGGCAGCCAGGGGAGGTTGTGTGTATACCATGCATCTTGTACAGGTGCCTGGTCTCGGTGTACCTGCTGCACTGCCCTCCCAAGGAACAGTGGACAGGTTACAGTAAATAGAAGATCTGGTCAGATATTCTCTCTCAGACAAACAAAGATATTGGTATCTGGTGGAGAACTTTCTCCAGGGAAAGAAGTTCCCTCCAATGTAGGGAAGTTTCTCTGAGGACAGCACGTTTGCATAGTTACCCTGCCATGGAAACTGTCAGAAGGCCTGTGAGGGCATCACTACCCAGTGAGGTCATATAAGGAACCTATGACTTGCAGGGCAGGCTTCAGGAGGAGGGACAGTTTTGTGGAGGAGAGCAGAGTGGAGGCTGAGGTACTCTGCCTGGCCCCTCACACATGGGCCTTCCCACCCATGCCCTGGTCTAGTAGACACTGCATTTGGGGCATGCTGGTGGGCTAGCCAATCCCCAGGGGCCCCAGGAGGGCAAGAGAGACCCACATTCTGAGATTGGCTTGAGAGGCAAGATTAACGTAAGAGACAGCTAGTTTGTATGGCACTGACCCTAAGAGGCAGAGATTTGTGTGGCCTGGGGAATCAGGGAAGGCTCCTTGGCAGTGGGCCTGAAGGACAAGTGAGATTTGGACCCACGGGGAAGAGAGGGAAGACATTCCAGTTTGGAAGAATAAAAGCAAAGACACACTCTTCTCGACCTTGTCCTGCCCCAAATATAAATTCATAGCACCCTCACAATTTTACAACTGAGGACTTAAAAAAAACCAACAGGTTAAGGGGCCTACCCAGTGTTACACAGGTAGTGCAGAGGTGTTCTGCTCAATGGTTAGGTTCATTTGGGGGCTCCAGATTTACAGCTGATAGGAATGTGAAGACAAGCTCATGCCATTTCAAATATTTCCAAGTGATACTGAGAGAGATGTTAAAGATGCGAAATGAGGGTGCTGAATGACCTCACAAAGTGGGAATGGTGGGCCCATTTTAACATGAAATTGAAAACAAATTCATGACAAAAGGACATAATACAAAATGACACCATAATCCTAACACTCCCCTCTCCCCTGGAAGTAAAATTCATTAGAATCCTCTCTCTCTCTCTACCATGAAAGGATGAGATAAAGACTCAGCAGCAGCTCCCATGAAAAACATGGTCAACAGTGTGAAGAGGTGTCATTAAGACGATTTGGTCCGACTCAGAGAAGGAAAGAAACAACTCTGCCCTTAGCCTGATCAGGTTCACAGGAAGGAACATTTGGGGCAGCCTTTGATAGTGTGGCAATGAGAGAGAACCTTCATTAGGAGGGGACTCCCTGTTGCCGACCTTGAAAAAGCAAAGATGGGACATTCGTTTACTGGGGCTGTTGCAGAGGCGATGTGTCCAGGAGGTAGAGACTGATTCAACTACCATTTTAGAGGTTGGGCCACCCTGGTGGAGAACCACAGCACCTTCTATTCCTAAACGGCTTGAATCAGCGGGTGCACGTTAGGACACACGAAGTCAGGCCCCATTGGAGCAGACTGCCTTTGGGAGTGGTAGGATGTAAACTGTGAAGGGGAATGCTCTGGAGGAGCAGGTGGGCCAGCATGAGACCATTCAGACTCTCCAAGGCTCCAGAGATTACTTGGCTGGGAGCATCCCTCTGATGTGGTGGGGGAACTCCTACCTTAACAGGACCTGGCTGGGCATCTGGCGGAGGCAGAATACATGGTTTATTAACTTACAAGAGTGAGAGACTCACCTGTGGGGTTCCACAAAAGCACTTAAAAAGACTTGTACCTGGATTCTTGGGCCAACCCTAAGAAAACTTATCTAGATGTGGAGTAGGGCTCAGGAAGCTGCACTTTTAATAAGCTTCCTGGGCAGTCCCACCACAGTGGTCCATGGATAGAGTGACCAAATTATTGTGTATTCTCAGTTGCTTTGGGGAGTCAAAGTGGGCAGTATGAGAAACTGCAGCAGGCATACGTATAAACAGGGAATATTCAAGGCAAACAGAGGTGTTTAGTTATTCTATGCATGAATCAGATTTCAGAAAAGCTAGCCTGGGTGTTAAAGAGCACAGCCCTTATGACAGTCAGACCAGATTCTGTCCTACTTACGTGTGTGATTTTGACCAAGTTCTTTTATCCTTCTGACTGTTGCTTCATATGGAAAAGAGCTATGGCTGTACATTTAGCACAATATTCTCTTTTGGCAAAAGTTGCTCTGGGTCCATTTGTGTTCTCTGCAACTTAATCCTTTCCAGTGTGCAAGCATTTTTACGTTGTTTGGTGAAGTGTTACATTTGACTTTCAACTGTTCATTACTTTGGGCAAGGCTTATGTAGTGCTGCAGAGACTAGAACCTATGCAGAGACAGTGAGAGGATATTATAAGCTTATTCTGCCAGTTTATAAGAAAAGTTTAACTTTTTCTCCTCTTCCTCCGCCTGACACCAAGAGATGAGAAAGAAGACAGAGCCTGGAAATGCACAGCAAGCAATACTTCTGTGTCAGTTTGGCTTTTATCCCTCTACCAGTACTTCCCACAGAGATTTCACCCAAAGTGCCTAAGCTTGCCATGGCCATTGTTGTGAAGAAAGTTTCTCTCTATTGCTAATCACATCCCCTTTTCCTTCTCCTGGGGGGTGCTAAATGGATGTTTGGGGGCAGGAAATAAAATTTAAACTAAAACATCAAAAAAAACCCCAAATTGTTCAAGTGTTCTTTTTTTTTTTTGCATCTTTATTGCAGTATAATTGCTTTACAATGGTGTGTTAGTTTCTGCTTTATACCAAAGTGAATCAGTTATACATATACATATGTTTCCATATTTCATCCCTCTTGCATCTCCCTCCCTCCCACCCTCCTTATCCCACCCCTCTAGGTGGTCACAAAGCACTGAGCTGATTTCCCTGTGCTATGCGACTGTTTCCCTCTAGCTGTCTATTTTACATTTGGTAGTGTACATATGTCCATGCTACTGTCTCACTTTGTCACGGCTTACCCTTCCCCCTACCCATATCCTCAAGTCCATTCTCTAGTAGGTCTGTGTCTTTATTCCTGTCTTACCCCTAGGTTCTTCATGACATTTTTTTTTTCTTAAATTCCATATATATGTGTTAGCATACGGTATTTGTCTTTCTCTTTCTGACTTACTTCACTCTGTATGACAGACTCTAGGTCCATCCACCTCATTAAAAATAGCTCAATTTCGTTTCTTTTTATGGCTGAGTAATATTCCACTGTATATATGTGCCACATCTCCTTTATGCATTCATCCGATGATGGACAATTAGGTTGTTTCCATCTCCTGGCTATTGTAAATAGAGCTGCAATGAACATTTTGGTACCTGACTCTTTTTGAATTATGGTTTTCTCAGGGTATATGCCCAGCAGAGGGATTGCTGCGTCATATGGTGGTTCTATTTGTAGGTTTTTAAGGAACCTCCATACTGTTCTCCATAGTGGCTGTACCAATTCACATTCCCACCAACAGTGCAAGAGGGTTCCCTTTTCTCCACACCCTCTCCAGCATTTATTGTTTCTAGATTTTTTGATCATGGCCATTCTGACTGGTGTGAGATGATATCTCACTGTAGTTTTGATTTTCATTTCTCTAATGATTAACGATGTTGAGCATTCTTTCATGTATTTCTTGGCAGTCTGCATATCTTCTTTGGAGAAATGTCTATTTATGTTTTCTGCCCATTTTTGGATTGGATTTTTTTGTTATTGAGCTGCACGAGTTGCTTGTAAATTTTGGAGATTAATCCTTTGTCAGTTGCTTCATTTGCAAATATTTTCACCCATTCTGAGGGTTGTCTTTTGGTCTTGTTTATGGTTTCCTTTGCTGTGCATAAGCTTTGAAGTTTCAATAGGTCCCAATTGTTTATTTTTGTTTCCATTTCTCTAGATGGGTCAAAAAGGATCTTGCTGTGATTTATGTCATAGAGTGTTCTGCCTATGTTTTCCTCTAAGAGTTTGATAGTTTCTGGCCTTACATTTAGGTCTTTAATCCATTTTGAGCTTATTTTTGTGTATGGTGTTAGGGAGTGATCTAAACTCATACTTTGACATGTACCTGTCCAGTTTCCCAGCACCACTTATTGAAGAGGCTGTCCTTTCTCCACTGTACATTCCTGCCTCCTTTATCAAAGAGAAGGTAACCATATGAGTGTGGGTTTATCTCTGGGCTTTCTATCCTGTTCCATTGATCTATCTTTCTGTTTTTGTGCCAGTACCATACTGTCTTGATTACTGTAGCTGTGTAGTATAGTCTGAAGTCAGGGAGCCTGATTCCTCCAGCTCCATTTTTCATTCTCAAGATTGCTTTGGCTATTCGGGGTCTTTTGTGTTTCCATACAAATTGTGAAATTTTTAGTTCTAGTTCTGTGAAAAATGCCAGTGGTGGTTTGATAGGGATTGCATTGAATCTGTCGATTGCTTTGGGTAGTAGAGTCATTTTCACAATGTTGATTCTTCCAATCCAGGGACATGGTATATTTCTCCATCTTTTTGTATCATCTTTAATTTCTTTCATCAGTGTCTTATAATATTCTTCATACAGGTCTTTTGACTCCTTAGGTAGGTTTATTCCTGGATATTTTATTCTTTTTGTTGCAATGGTAAATGGGAGTGTTTTCTTGATTTCACTTTCAGATTTTTCATCATTAGTGTATAGGAATGCCAGAGATTTCTGTGCATTAATTTTGTATCCTGCTACTTTACCAAATTCATTGATTAGCTCTAGTAGTTTTCTGGTAGCATCTTTAGGATTCTCTATGTATAGTATCATGTCATCTGCAAACAGTGACAGCTTTACTTCCTCTTTTCCGAATTGGATTACTTTTATTTCCTTTTCTTCTCTGATTGCTGTGGCTAAAACTTCCAAAACTATGTTGAATAAGAGTGGTGAGAGTGGGCAACCTTGTCTTGTTCCTGATCTTAGTGGAAATGTTTTCAGTTTTTCACCATTGAAGACGATGTTGGCGGTGGGTTTGTCATATATGGCCTTTATTATGTTGAGGAAGGTTTCCTCTATGCCTACTTTCTGCAGGGTTTTTATCATAAATGGGTGTTGAATTTTGTCGAAAGCTTTCTCTACATCTATTGAGATGATCATATGGTTTTTCTCCTTCAATTTGTTTATATGGTGTATCACGTTGATTGATATTTGTATATTAAATAATCCTTGCATTCCTGCAATAAACCTCACTTGAGCATGGTGTGTGATCCTTTTAATGTGCTGTTGGATTCTGTTTGCTAGTATTTTGTTGAGGATTTTTGCATCTATGTTCATCAGTGATATTGGCCTGTAATTTTCTTTCTTTGTGACATCCTTGTCTGTTTTTGGTATCAGGGTGATGGTGGCCTCGTAGAATGAGTTTGGGAGTGTTCCTCCCTCTGCTATATTTTGGAAGAGTTTGAGAAGGATAGGTGTTAGCTCTTCTCTAAATGTTTGATAGAATTCGCCTGTGAAGCCATCTGGTCCTGGACTTTTGTTTGTTGGAAGATTTTTAATCACAGTTTCAATTTCAGTGCTTGTGATTGGTCTGTTCATATTTTCTATTTCTTCCTGATTCAGTCTTGGCAGGTTGTGCTTTACTAAGAATTTGTCCATTTCTTCCACGTTGTCCATTTTATTGGCATAGAGTTGCTTGTAGTAATCTCTCATGATCTTTTGTATTTCTGCAGTGTCAGTTGTTACTTCTCCTTTTTCATTTCTAATTCTATTGATTTGAGTCTTCTCCCTTTTTTTCTTGATGGGTCTGGCTAATGGTTTATCAATTTTGTTTATCTTCTCAAAGGAGCAGCTTTTAGTTTTATTGATCTTTGTGATCATTTCCTTCATTTCTTTTTCATTTATTTCTGATCTGATCTTTATGATTTGTTTCCTTCTGCTAACTTTTGGGGGTTTTTTTTTTTGTTCTACTTTCTCTAATTGCTTTAGGTGCAAGGTTAGGTTGTTTATTTGAGATGTTTCCTGTTTCTTAAGGTACAATTGTATTGCTATAAACTTCCCTCTTAGCACTGCTTTTGCTGCATCCCATAGGTTTTCGGTCGTCGTGTCTCCATTGTCATTTGTTTCTAGGTATTCTTTGATTTCCTCTTTGATTTCTTCAGTGAAGACTGTTATTAAGTAGTGTATTGTTTAGCCTTCATGTGTTTGTATTATTTACAGATATTTTCCTGTAATTGATACCTAGTTTCATAGTGTTGTGGTTGGAAAAGATACTTGATACAATTTCAATTTCCTTAAATTTACCAAGGCTTGATTTGTGACCCAAGATATGATCTATCCTGAAGAATATTCCGTGAGCACTTGAGAAAAATGTGTATTCTGTTGTTGTTGGATGGAATGTCCTATAAGTATCAATTAAGTCCATTTTGTTTAATGTATCATTTAAAGCTTGTGTTTCCTTTTTTATTTTCATTTTGGATGATCTGTCCATTGGAGAAAGTGGGGTGTTAAAGTCCCCTACTATGAATGTGTTACTGTTGATTTCCCCTTTTATGGCTGTTAGTATTTGCCTTATGTATTGAGGTGCTCCTATGTTGGGTGCATAAATATTTACAATTGTTACATCTTCTTCTTGGATTGATCCCTTGATCATTACGTATTGTCCTTCTTTGTCTCTTCTAATAGTCTTTATTTTAAAGTCTATTTTGTCTGATATGAGAATTGCTACTCCATGTTTCTTCTGATTTCCATTTGCATGGAATATCTTTTTTCATCGCCTCACTTTCAGTCTGTATGTGTCTCTAAGTTTGAAGTGGGACAGCATATATATGGGTCTTGTTTTTGTATCCATTCAGCCAATCTGTGTCTTTCAGTGGGAGTATTTAATCCATTTACATTTAAGGTAATTATTGATATGCATTCCCATTTACTTAATTGTTTTGGGTTTGTTATTATAGATCTTTTCCTTCTCTTGTGTTTCTTGCCTAGAGAAGATCCTTTAGCATTTGTTGTAAAGCTGTTTTTGTGGTGCTGAACTCTCTCAGCTTTTGCTTGTCTGTAAAGGTTTTAATTTCTCCATCAAATCTGAACGAGATCCTTGCTGGGTAGAGTAATCTTGGTTGTAGGTTTTTCTTCTTCATCACTTTAAATATGTCCTGCCAGTCCCTTCTGGCTTGCAGAGTTTCTGCTGAAAGATCAGCTGTTAACCTTATGGGGATTCCCTTGTGTGTTACTTGTTGTTTTTCCCTTGCTGCTTTTAAAATGTTTTCTTTGTATTTAATTTTTGACAGTTTGATAAATATGTGTCTTGGCATGTTTCTCCTTGGATTTATCCTGTATGGGACGCTCTGCACTTCCTAAGCTTGATTAACTATTTTCTTTCCCATATTAGGGAAATTTTCAACTATAATCTCTTCAAATATTTTCTCATTTTCTCCCTTTCTTTTTCTCTTCTTCTTCTGGAACCCCTATAATTAGAATGTTGGTGTGTTTAATGTTGTCTCAGAGGTCTCTGAGACTGTCCTCAGTTATTCTCATTCTATTTTCTTTATTCTGCTCTGCAGTAGTTATTTCCACTACTTTATCTTCCAGGTCACTTATCCGTTCTTCTGCCTCAGTTATTCTGCTATTGATCCCTCCTAGAGTATTTTTAATTTCATTTATTGTGTTGTTGATCATTGCTTGTTTCATCTTTAGTTCTTCTAAGTCCTTGTTAAATGTTTCTTGCATTTGCTCTCTTCTATTGGCAAGATTTTGGATCATCTTAACTATCATTATTCTGAATCTTTTTCAGGTAGACTCCCTATTTCCTCTTCATTTGTTAGGTCTGGTGGGTTTTTATCTTGCTCCTTCATCTGCTGTGTGTTTTTCTGTCTTCTCATTTTGCTTATCTTACTGTGTTTGGGGTCTCAATTTTGCAGGCTGCAGGTTCGTAGTTACCGTTATTTTTGGTGTCTTTCCCCAGTGGCTAAAGTTGGTTCAGTGGGTTGTGTAGGCTTCCTGGTGGAGGGGACTAGTGCCTGTGTTCTGGTGGATGAGGCTGGACCTTGTCTTTCTCGTGGGCAGGTCCACATCTGGTGGTGTGTTTTGGGGTGTCTGTGGACTTATTATGATTTTAGGCAACCTCTCTGCTAATGGGTGGTGTTGTGTTCCTGTTTTGCTAGTTGTTTGGCATAGGGTGTCCAGCACTGTAGCTTGCTGGTCGTTGAGTGAAGCTGGGTCTTGGTGTTGAGATGGAGATCTCTGGGAGATTTTCGCCATTTGATATTACGTGGAGCTGGGAGGTCCCTTGTGAACCAGTGTCCTAAAGTTGGCTCTCCCACCTCAGAGGCACAGCACTGATTCCTGGCTGCAGCACCAAGAGCCTTTCATCCACACGGTTCAGAATAAAAGGGAGAAAAAGTAGAAAGAAAAAAAGAAAGAGTATAAAATAAAATATATTAAGGTAAAATAAAATTATTAAAATAAAAAAATAATTATTAAAAAAATTTTTTTAAGTTAAAAAAAAAAAAGGACAGATAGAACCCTAGGACAAATGGTGAAAGCAAAGCTATACAGACAAAATCTCACACAGAAGCATACAGATACACACTCATAAAAAGAGGAAAAGGGGAAAAAATAATATATCTTGCTCTCAAAGTCCACTTCCTCAATTTGGGATGATTTGTTGTCTATTCAGGTATTCCACAGATGCTGGGTACATCAAGTTGATTATGGAGATTTAATCAGCTACTCCTGAGGCTGCTGGGAGAGATTTCCCTTTCTCTTCTTTGTTCGCACAGCTCCCGGGGCTCAGCTTTGGATCTGGCCCCGCCTCTGCGTGTAGGTCGCTGGAGGGCGTCTGTTCTTCGCTCAGACAGGACGGGGTTAAAGGAGCGGCTGATTCGGGGGCTCTGGCTCGGCTCAGGCCCGGGAGAGGGAGGGGCACAGAGTGCGGGGCAAGCCTGCGGCGGTAGAGGGCGGCGTGACGTTGCAGCAGCCTGAGGCATGCCGTGCGTACTCCCGGGGAAGTGGCCCCTGGATCCCGGGACCCTGGCAGTGGCGGGTTGCACAGGCTCCCCTGAAGGGGGGTGTGGATAGTGACCTGTGCTCACACACAGGCTTCTTGGTGGCGGCAGCAGCAGCCTTAGCATCTCATGCATGTCTCTGGGGTCCACGCTTTTAGCCGCGGCTCGCACCTGTCTCTGGAGCTCCTTTAAGCAGCGCTCTTAATCCCCTCTCCTCGCGCACCAGGAAACGAAGGAAGAAAAAGTATCTTGCCTCTTTGGCAGGTCCAGACTTTTTCCCGGACTCCCTCCCGGCTAGCAGTGGTGCACTAACCCCTTCAGGCTGTGTTCACGCCGCCAGCCCCAGTCCTCTCCCTGCATCCGACTGAAGCCGGATCCTCAGCTCCCAGGCCCTCCCGCCCCTGGCGGGTGAGCAGACAAGCCTCGGGCTGGTGAGTGCTGGTTGGCACCTATACTCTGTGTGGAAATCTCTCGGCTTTGCCCTCTGCACCCCTGTTGCTGTGCTCTCCTCCGCGGCTTTGAAGCTCCCCCTCTCTACCACTTGCAGTCTCCGCCCGCAAAGGGCCTTCCTAGTGTGTGGAAACCTTTCCTCCTTCACGGCTCCCTCCCACTGGTGCAGGTGCGTCCCTATCCTTTTGTCTCTGTTTATTCTTTTTTCTTTTGCCATACCCAGGTACGTGGGGAGTTTCCTGCCTTTTGGGAGGTCTGAGGTCTTCTGCCAGCGTTCAGTAGGTGTTCTATAGGAGCAGTTCCACGTGTAGATATATTTCTGATGTATCTGTGTGGAGGAAGGTGATTTCCGCGTCTTACTCTTCCGCCATCTTCCCATACTCAAATTTTTTAATCGAACAATTGTTTTTTGATGTCAAAGTGTGCTTTGATTTGTTGTGTATTTTGTTTTTTAAAGTATGTAGCCATTTTTTCCTTTTCTTTTTTCTCGGTACGCAGGCCTCTCACTGTTCTGGCCTCTTCCACTGCAGAGCACAGGTTCCAGATGCGCAGGCTCAGCGGCCATGGCTCACGGGCCCAGCCGCTCCATGGCATGCGAGATCCTCCCGGACCGGGGCACGAACCTGTGTCCCCTGCATCGACAGGCGGACTCTCAACCACTGCACCACCAGGGAAGCCCCATTTTTTCCTTTTCTGTTTAACCGCAGTTGTCTTTTTCACTTTTAAAAGTTGCCAAAGATAGCAGAGGTGGAAAACACCTGAAAAGGGGCATTACTTTAAAGTCTCCTCAAATAAAAGTATTATTTGTAGTTTGTGAAAAATGTTGTTAGTGGCAGACACTGTGTCTTTTTGTTATAGAGTGCTGCTTTTTCTTTGTATCACGTTATTTTGCATTTCATCCACGATTAAAATCAGGATGAATTTGTGGTAAGGCCCACTCCCATGACTCTTTCCACCTTCACTCAAACCAGTAGACACTGCAGTTTCTTTTCAAAATGTGTTATTAGGTGAGAGATATAGTTTAACTTTTCATATAAAAAAAACATGCTAAAAAGAAGCAATCTTCAGGGTGTTTTACTGAGCATCCAAACCCTTGGAGTTTTTCTGCCACTTGTTTTTTGTCTTTCTACACATTTCCTTGTATTTCAAATTTTCTTCCTAGGCCTTTTGTAGTTTGTAATCTGTTCTAGGAGAATTTTCTCTGGAAGAACAGAAAAAAAATTCCATAAAAGAAGAGTAGGGGCAAAATCTTCTCTTTTTTTTTCTTTGCTTTTAAATTGTTTATGTTATCATTAACACTTTCTTACAGTTCAAATGTGGTTAAGGAGCTTGAAGTATATTTACAGCTGGGCAAAAGGTCAAAGGAAGGAGGAATAAAACTATGAAATATTGGAAATATTATGATATACTGCAATGATTATTTTGATAACTTGAGCACTGAAAGTAATTATACCTTTTAAGATAAGAGGCAGCTATTTTAAAATTAATTATAAACATGTGAATATATGTGATAAATAATTGGCTTGTATGAAATATGGAAAATGTGTGCAATTGTGAAGAAATAATAGCAATGAGATTAGAATTGGCCCAAAGTGCATTACTGAGCAGGGAATTACATTCATGAGGGAGAACAAGCAATCCCAATAAGAGTTAAAGTAATTTAAACATCTATGATAAAAAAAAACTACTATATGAGGCAAACTGTTTAAACATCAGAGTAGCTAGTTATACTAGAGACATATAAATGATCCACAAATTAAGTATATTCCTCAGAATAACACAAAATGAATCCATTTCAATGATAGAACAAAACATCAACCGAAATTATGTGAATTTTAGACATACCCAGGAAAGGCAGTATAATACACATATACAAAGTAATTTGTAACTGAAATGGCACAATGTTCTCAAAGTTAAAACTATGTAGACATAGAAAAAGGACACTTATGTTTGCTGTGTGACTAAATTATGCAGATAACTTTTATAGTATTCTCTATTTAAAAAATTGTGAGGTAGAAGAAACAAAACAGACTGTAGTCTGAGATAGAATCTCTTCTGTAGTTGTTATACTTTAAAAATCTAGTATGTGCTGGGTATTGCACAGAACTGAGGTTTCTAAAACTCAGATTCTGTTCTTAACTAGCTATCCCTTTCAAAGGACAAAGCAAGGCCAAGGGAGATTTTACACTTAATGTAGGAGAATGGTTCAAAGACCCAGGAAAGAATGCCAGTGAACATGACCGGACTGGTATACAGACCTTTGTCTAGAGGATTTTGATATAAATGGCCTAGGAAAAGGCCAGCCAAAAGGTTTACTGTGCTTACTTCTACCCTAGAGGCCAAACTTAACTTTGAATATTACTGTCTTCAAGTTGAGGAACTGTCAGCATGTTCCTAGACATGAGCAAAGCACAACAAAAGAGTAGTTTGCATATGTTTATGTATGTGTGTGTATATGGGTAGGGGCAACAAAAAAGGGAGTGATAGAGATGTAATAGAGACAGAGAGAAACTGGGAGAGAGAGAGAGAGAGAGAGAGAGAGAGAGAGAGAGGCAGAAAGAGAGGCAGCAATGTAAACTGGATATTTACCCATTTGCCATAAAGATGTATTCCAGGCCTCCTTCTTTCTCTACTTTTCTAGGAGTTGGGATTTGCAAAATATAGTCATACTAAGACCTTAGCTGTATGCTTTAAATGTTCTTGTGATCAAGCATAGCAATTCTTCCTTTACAGAGTAAGGCAAGAAAGGAATAGGGGAGAAGACTGAGCCCCTTCAAGAGGTCAACAGATAAATTTGTCATTTCTGTTTACAAATGAGGAAGCCAACAGAGTTCTATAATTTCCATTTGCCGACAAGAGAAACAAACAAACAAAAACCAAGTACTTATTCTTAGGTACTTGTTATGGACTGAATGTTTGTGTCCCTACCCCACCAAATTCGTATGCTGAAATCTAATCTCCAGTGTATTTGGATGTGGGGCTTTTGGGGGGTAATTAGATCACGGAGATGGAACCCTTATAAGTGGAATTAGTGCCCTTATAAGAAGAGGCCAGAGAGCTAGCTAAATCTCTTTTTAAAGCTAAATGCCTTGTGAGGGCACAGAGAGAAGTTGGCAGCCTGCAAATTGGAGTAGGGTTCTTATCAGTAACCCTATTATGCTGGCACTGTGTTCTTGGACTTCCAGCCTCCAGAACTGTGTGAAATAAATTTCTGTTGTTTATAAACCAGCCAGTATATGTTACTTTGTCATAGTAGCCCAAACTGACTAAGACAGTTCTTATTCAAGACTTGCCTTATATCCAAGATTATCTATGTGTGTGTGTGTGTGTGTATATATATATATATATATATATAAAATTTGTGGAAATAGAATATACTATTGATCAAAATAGAAACTTGTGGAAGTTTTGGTCAACAAATATTTACTGCATGTCTACAATGTTGAATATTAATTTAGAACTGGGATGATGTTGGGAAATAATTCTCTATGGGTTTCTTGTGTTTCTGCATATCTTACCAGTAGAGGCACTGACAGATATTGTTCCAGACTATCTTGTCAAGAATGTTTGTACAGCGAATAGCCTTCGAAGATAAATAGTGCCTCCCTCCAGAACAAAAGTAAGGTTTGGTTGTATAATCAAAGTAATGATTTCCTCTGGGGGCAAAGGGCAGATTTGCTCGCACCTCATTGTAAGATTTAAATTCTTAATCTTGGAGTCCCTCATCTATGATGCAAATTTACCATGTGCACATCATCCACTTGGGGCACATTGCATTGTTCCTGTGGAATTTGAGAGGCAAGGGGAATTGGTGTGAACATGAGCTTATGCTCCTTTCTGTGCAGTGATTCAACGTCTTTGAACCAGGAGTCTTCTGTCTTCTGCCACACTCCATGAAACTGTGGCAGGCAAACTTGTTAAATAGCAGATAGGACAAAATCTCAGATCCTTCACAAGTAATAACAGTAGAATAATCAAGGCAGCACCCTCTTCCTATAGCTTAAATTATAATTGAAAGCTGACAGTTCTAATTGGAAGTTGATGATTGACAAAAACAACTAAATAATCAGTAATTTCACTTCAGATGAGAACTTGAAAAGACATTTAATGGATGAGTCCTATGAAAAAATAAAGCAGGTAGTGCTTGACTTCTGGAGTGGCAGAGTAAGGACCTCCAAATATATACTCCTCCATAGAAGTAATGAGAACACTGGCAAAACTGTCAAAATCAATATTTTCAGAACCCTGAAAATTAACCAATGTCTTGCAACAACCCAGGGAATGATTATCCAAGAAAAATGGTTGAATCTTGAAATGAAGAGCAAGCCTTGTAGGGCTTTAACCTGCTCTATCCCCCTGTCTTTAACTCTGTGGTAGTCCTGAAAATGCAACAGCCTTACAACAACTATAGCTGGAAAACCACCAATCTAGCAGCAACTTTTGAGGGAGCAGAATCAATTTGAAGTATCCCAAAAGCCCCCCACACATGGAATTATTACTATTTGACTTACCTGGCAGGTCTATGAAAAGCTCTATTCTCATGTCTTGATATGATCTAACAGAGTCCTTACCTTGTATGAACAAGCCTATCTACAGGGAAAGTTTCAAGAAAAATTAATGACAATTGTTTAATGTCAATCTGTCTGAAGTAACATTACTGGTTGGGGTTAAAAAGAAGTTCACCGAACAACCTAAAAGGAAAAACTGGGGAATAAGATGTCAAAACGTTGCAGGAAGGGGAACCCCTACCAGGGCCTGAGAGTGGGCTCTTGTCTAACACTCAGAAATGAATTGTCTGAGGAGACACATGTGCTGACAAAACAAGAGACTTTAGTATTGGAAAGGGGCACTGGGCAGAGAGCAACAGGGTAGGGGAAACTAGGAGAACTGCTCTGCCATGTGGCTTGCAGTCTCAGGTTTTATGGTAGTAGGGTTACTTTCTGGGTTGCCTCTGGCCAATCATCTTGCTTGGCCCATAGTCTGACTCAGGGTCCTACCTGGTGGCACGAGCGTCTCTCAGCCAAGATGGATTCCAGCATGAAGGATTCTGGGAGGTTGGCTGTCTCCTCCCTCTTTTGACCCCTCCCGAATTCTCCCGGTTAATTTTCAGCACCATGTTCCTTATCTGGACCTCCTGTTGTGAGACAACTCAGGTAACTGGCCCTGGCCAAAGTGGGTAGTTTCAGTCGGTTATCTCCTAACAACCAGAGGCTTTGAAAAACTTCAATATATTTCGGGAAAATGAGAAGATCACTTTGTATGCATAGGCCTGTGCACACAAAGGCTGTGTACATGCTGGGGAAGGCCCCAGAAGGCCCTAAGCTCTCCTTTCACCTGACCTGGAAATTCTGCAAAAACAGAAGTGAAGTCTAAGGTGGAGTTAGAAAATGTCTGCCTAAGAGTTAAAGGTATGCCCCATACACATACAGAGACCCTTGGTGAAAGTTGCAATATTTAAAGGTATTTAAAGAAATCTGTTCAATCATTAGCTGACCATTAGCTAATTGAGTAGTGACTTCAGTGACCAAACAGGAAAGTAATATATACATTATAGAATTAGTACAAGAAAGTCATTAAAAAACAAACAGCTGTAACAACAAACTTTGAGTGGAAGTTCTGATTTCCAAAACTAATACATTAATGAAACTCTAAAGCTTTCAATACAAATTATGAGACATGTAAAATAACAAGAAAGTATGGTGCTCACACAGGAAAAAAGTAGTCAACAAGAAGCTATAATATATATGTTAAAAAAAAAATAACTAAAGGGAAAGCATATATAAAGAATTAAAGGAAAGAATGAGAACAATGTGTGACCAAATAGAGAACACCCACCTGCAGCACTCTCTAGGCTTCCTGTTCGACCTAAGAGGGAGAAAAAACACTGAAAGTCATAGGCAGGGACACAGACTCACCAAAAGACCAAGACCTTACCATACAGCCATAGAACACTTCCTTTCCCACACACCTTACCACCACATCATTAAAACTCCTGTATAATAACAGGAAATACAAGTGAAAGAACTGCATGTCTCAGACCTTATTTAAGAAGTATCTAAGGAAACCTGAAGATTACAGGAGTGACAAAAACAAGGATATCAGAGGTAATTTTAACCTCTCACTCCTACAGCTACAGCAAGCAGTAAGTATAACCTAAATCCCAGTCAGGTAAACATAAAACCTCACACTAGAGGCCAATTTATCTCAGTTCCTTTTACCCAGTACATCATTTCCAGCCTTTAATAAAAATTACAAGAAGGACTACAAGACAAAAAACAAACAAACAACAACAACAAAAAAAAAACAGCATGATAAGATGAGGAAATATCAGAACTAGACTCATATTTGGCAGAGATGTTGGTATTATCAGACAAGGAATTTAAAATAACTAATAAATACGGTAAGGGCTCTAATGGGAAAAGTGGACAACATGCAAAGATGGATGCATAATGTAAGCAGACAGATGGAAACTAAGGAAGAATCAAAAGGAAATGCTAGAAGTCAAAAACACTGTAACAGAAATGAAGTGTGCCTTTGATAGACTCATCAATAGACTGGACACAGCTGAGGAAAGTATCAGCAAGTTTGAAGAAATGTCAACAGAAACTTTCAAAATTTAAATGCAAAGAGAAAAAATAATGAAAAAGAACAGAATATGCAAGAGCTGAGGGACAATTACAAAAGGTGTAATCTATGCATAATGGGAATACCAGATGGCAGAGGAAGAAAGGGATGGAAGAAATGTTTGAAGCAATAATGACTGAGAACTTCCTGACATTAATGATAGACACCACACCACAAATCCAGGAAACTCAGAACAGAAAGAAGAATAAATTAAAAAAAAAAAGCTAGGCATATTATATTCAAACTTCATAAAATTAAAGACAGAGAAAATCTTCAAAGAAGCAAAAGAGAAAAACACCTTACCTATAGAAGGACAAGATAAGACTTATATAGAACTTTTATTCAGAAACCATGCAAGCAAGAAGAGACTGGAGTGAAATATTTAAACTTTTGAGAGAAAGAACCCAAAGATCTAGAATTCTGTACCCAGAAAAATTATCCTACAAAAATGAAAGAGAAATAATTTTCACAGAAAAACAAAAATTGGGGAAATTTGTAGCCAATAAACCTGCCTTGAAAGAAATGGTAAATGAAGTTCTTCAGAAAGAAGGAAAATGATTAAGGTCTGAAACTTGTATCTACATAAAGAAAGAAAAAGCAGCAAAGAAATATGAGGTCATGTTGGTAATTTGAAATCAGCCACAACGAAAGTATGTACATTTTCATATTACTAATCAGCCATGCAGCTGCAATTAACATTCCCCAATAGTTTGTTAAACATTTACCAAACCCCCATGCGATATAAGCCTTATTTCTTTTTTTTAAAAGGTGATCATCTTTCAGGACAAAACATGATGAGCTAATAATTTTACTTCAGAGTCTGATTTTATCAGTCATGTTACTGGGACTCCATCTCCAAATTATGGCAATAGGTAATGGGTTGCCATATTTATAATTCAGTAATCAGTTTCTGCCTTTTTCCTTAGTCTTAAGTTTTAATATGTTATTGGTTTTGTTATAATTATTGTAATTGCTTTTCTTATTTTCCTCCTCCTTCATCTATTTCTTATTTTTGTCTTTTTCTTTTATTATTGTTTCTTCAATAGACAGTGGTATATATGTGGAGATACAGTACCAGGGACTGTCAGCTATACACATTTTTAAAACAGAATTTCTCCCTATATCTTTTTTATCTAAAAAATACATTCACATTTTACAAACATCAGAAACCATAAACTATAGTGAATATATTCCTCTTTTGCTCCCAGTCTCTGCCCAATTAATTTCTATCCTCTCTTTCCAACAGGTAACTCTTATTATTACTTATTTTTTGCTTCCTACACACTTCATATAATTTTTTAAAATGTGTGTACTGACAAGTGCAAATATCTATTTTTTTCTCTCCCTTTTTAAACACGAATCCTAAATGCTATATTGGATACCACGTACCTTGCTTTTTCACTTACTATATTTTGAGATATTTCCATATAAGTACATTAAAAGTTTATGTTTTGTACATCTACATAGTTTTTAATTGTATGGATAAAGCGTAAACTACTACTCCTATAGTTTTCCTTCTCAGTAATCGACACTATCTTTTCATTTGCTAGAGTCAGACACTTTAGTGTCATATTTGACTCCTCTCTTTCAAATTCCACATCCATTCTTCCACAATTCTTGTTGGCTCTACCTTCAAAATATATTCTGCATCAATTCTTTTCTTACTAATTTCACCAATTCTACTTCTATCCCAAGCTATCACTGTATTCCTTGACATCTTTGAGTATCACAGAGCCCCAGAGGCTTATCTATGAGTTCCTCTGCTTTTGCTAATATGCTCCATGCTCAGTGGGAAAGACTTCACACCCAGGTGGTTCCCCTGTTAACCAGACCAGCAGTACCACATCTGGATCTGAACCTAATATATTTTACTCCTCTGTCAGTCTGCAAAATTATTCAGACAAACCAATCACATCCTCAAGATGTGAACTGGGATGGGGGTGGTCCACTTGTCTCTGGTTACTACAAAGCCTGCCTTCAACAGCCCCTGCTGATTCACTCTTATCCCAAGTGTAACTCTTGTGTTGCCCTGCATAGTGTGTGGAATCCTCCTCTCCCAGGTTATGAGTATGTTTGACTAATAAACTGCTATCAATCTCATCTGTTCAGAGTTGAATGTCATATCTTCAGCCATTTTATACTATTTAGGGTATGGGACTCATCCTTCACCAGTGGCGTGAATAGGATGTAGTGAGAACAATCACCATCTAGTTTAGTTTTCTCTTTCATAACTATCACATTCCCCTCCCGAAGTCTATTTTCAATACTGCAATCAGTGTGTTGAAAACATGAGTAATATCTTTTTTTTTTTTTTTTTTTTTTTTTTGCGGTACCCAGGCCTCTCACTGTTGTGGCCTCTCCCCTTGCGGAGCACAGGCTCCGGACACGCAGGCTCAGCGGCCATGGCTCACGGGCCCAGCCGCTCTGTGGCATGTGGGATCTTCCCAGACTGGGGCACAAACCCATGTCCCCTGCATCGGCAGGCAGACTCTTAACCACTGCCCAGGGAAGCCCGTATGAGTAATATCTTGAAAACCCTCTACTCTAACCCATCCAATGGCTTTCCATAATGTAGAGTAAAAGCTCAAGTCCAAACAGAGCTTACAAAGCCATACATATTCTAGGCACGCTATTGATCATTGGCCCACTCATCTACAGCTCCTGTTCCCATTCAATCTGATCCAGACACACGTGTCCCATGCTGTTCTTTCTTAGTATGTTTCCAAAGATGGGCCAGTGGCAGCAGGCCATTGAGCTCAATAGAAACCACAGCAGTTGTTTAGATCTTAGATCAATAGACTATTTTTTTTTTTAGGGAGGAGTATTTTATCACTGATATTGCTTACACTTGTCAGTTCATGAAGATAATAAACATTTAATCAGTCTTATTATTGATTTAAGATTTTCTGTAGACAGTGCACACCTTATTGACTACAACCATGGTGAACTACTTCCACTGACCACACCCTCCTTTGCTATGCCTCTGTTTGCATCTTAGGATGTTTGCATTGGCTATTCCCTTTACCTGAAATCTCTCCTCTGAGTTTCATATGGCTTATATATTCACTTTTATCAGGCCTTTACTCAGATGCCATTTTCTTATTAAGGCCTCTGTTGCTACTGTGTTTAAAATGGAAATCTTATTCCCATTCTTTATGTGATTGACATGAAATAGGAAAGGTTTCAAATTCAGAATAAAATGTTTTGTAAATATTTATGTTTTCTCAAAATTCAGTTTAGTTTTATTCTACAGCCCCAATTTTATATCCATTTCTAAGAAACCATAAAAGACAAGCATTTTTATAAAACATTTGTGTTAAATCCAAATGGCTGTCAATTTACTTACATACCTCATTAGACACAAGTTAACCTTCAGACCTTTAACTTTAGAAATGAAGCTGAGATGAGACTATGTGAAGAATAAGATATGTTTTGCCTCTCCTTCAAGAATTTTGATGCCACTTTCTATTATGGAAACTCCCAGAATGTATTGATACTGATAATTATGATGATAATAATTGAGTTAGTTACCATAGGCTAGATACATTTTTATATACTTTATTGAATTATTATAATAATTCCATGAGACTGGTATTATTATGTCCCTATTATAGATGAGAAAAATGAGACCAGAGTTATAAAGTCATTTAACTAAGGTCACCCAGCTGGTAATTGGCTATTAGGGTTTTCACATAGGTCTACTTCCATCAAAAGCCCTTGCTCTTAATTAGAGCACTATGCATCCCCTTCGTGGAAGCAAACATACCAGAAGACCAAAAGGTTTGTGTCAATAATATTAGAATATTATGATGGAGTAAATGAGAAAACATCTATATTCAGTTTAAGGTGGAAAAACAAAATGTAAAATCTTTTGTTCATAGATTTGGGACTAGCAGTGCAGGGGTCTCTGAACTGCGGTCTATTTATTGATGATATGACCTACAAATGTTAGTCATTTGACAGGTAGAAATACAGCTCCTGATCCAATGTTAATGTAATAAATTTAAATGCTACTAAACATTACTGTGGTAACTGCAAACCAAAGGTCTGCAGTCATTTGCATGAAATGTATAAATAAGCGTTTTGAATTACATGTTGTGACAAGCATAAATTCAGTTTACTCTTTCTAAAAGCCAGAACTTGGCTATGAACATTAAAGATGACTTGTATGACCATGTTAATCTTTCCACCTCATATTTCAATTTTTATGGGAACTTTATTACTAAATAATATATCTCCAAGCTCTCCTTTTGTAGCACTACTGCCCATTACTTGCCTAAACTATACTCTGTCATTACTTTTAGCAGTTTTCTGCCTCATATACTGTACAGCCTGTGATGGCTGTCTTCCTAATAAATTCTTCGTCACTTTCAATATAATCATCTGCATTGCAGCTTCATTAATATACTTTCATTCAAAGATCCAGGTAGGCAGCATCCCGCTGAGTAAAAGGTTTTAAAAAAATTAATTGGGCCACAGGAACCTGCTTCTGGGCTTTAGTCAGTGTCATGAAATATTGCAGTTACTAATATAATACTGGTGGCTTTTGAATAACAGATTAATTAGGAACATCCTTATGTAGAGAAATAAATGGAGTATTCATGACATGATTTTCACTGCAACAATAAAATGCAAAAACTCAATACTCAACCAAGTTTAAACCTATCCTTGTTACCTTGATGTGTGCAGGTTTCTGAGACTCAGAAACACACTCCTGCCAGAACCTCTTCATTTAAAATTAACTCATATACCTGTGGCTCCATCTACCACAGTAATTGAAGGTAATGTACTCACAGGTTTTGCCTTATATCTCAGCTACCCTAGTTAATTATGGTCATTGTTTGAGGCAGAATCCCTTATCATCTAAACTGTGTGTGAACTGAGAGCCAACACTCCTCTTTCTTTTCCTTCAGGGAGTATCTTGATGATGTTTGGGGAGAAGGCCAAGACTACCATAGACTACCATAATCTAAGAGACAAATGTTCTGAAATTATTGACTGTCATAATGGGAAGGGTGATAGTATCTCCAGCTCTAAATTAGAAAATCCATGAAGAGGAAAGAAGTTCCATTGATAGGGGAAAAGCTAGGAGTGGGTAGGTAGTGGCAAACCAGATGTGATAATATTTGGGGTAAACCCAAACTGACCAAATGATAAAGGGGATTTTTCAGTAAAAAAATCAATGCATGGTATGGATATATACTGAGTTTTAATGTCTGCTTAAGTGGTGACTTGGTAAGGAAAATCCCATTTAGATTTTGTAGGGCTTAACTAAGACTTAAATAAGAATTTAAAAATAAGAATTTTAAGAATCTAACTAAAAAAGAATTTTAGCCAATTAGGCTATTAGGTTGTAATTTTAAAATGTGAGTGTGACACCAGCAGTCAATTTGATAAGTAAATCATTGCATAGTTATACATAGAATACTATAAAAATGAGAATGAACAAATGATATCTCTGTACAAGAATATGGATGAAGATCACAAATGTACTGCTGACCAAAAGGAGCCAGACCTGAAAAAAGATATACTATATTATTCCATTCATATAAAGTTCAAAACCAGGCAACGCTGATTGACTCCTTCAGCCCCAGCTCCTGGAAACTGCTTATCTGCTTTCAACCCCTATACAGTAGTTTTGTCTTCTATAAAATGTCATACAAGTAGAATCACATAGTACTTAGAGTTTTGTATCTGGCTTCTCTCACCTACAATAGTGTTTTTGAGGTTGATCCATATTGTTGCATATATCAGTAGTTTGGTTCTATTTATTGCTCGTTTAACTCTGTCTCATTGCTGAGAATCTTATCGTATGGATGTGCCATGTGTTATTTATCTATATATTTACCTGTTGATGGATGTTTGGCTTCATTCTAGATTTTGGCTACTATAAATAAATCTGCTCTAAACATTTGTGGGGACCTGTGTTTTTAGTTTTCTTTGATAAATACCCAGGGCTTAGATTGCTGGATCATATGTTTAACTTTTATTTATTTATTTGTTATTTATTTATTTATGGCTGCACTGCTTGGCTTGCGGGGTCTTAGTTCCCCACCAGGGTTTGAACCCATGCCCTTGGCGGTGAAAGCGCAAAGTCCTAACCACTGGAACTCCAGGGAATTCCCTATGTCTCTCTTTAGAAGAAACAGCCAAACTCTTTCCCAAAGTGTTACATTTTGCATTTCCACCAGAAATGTATGTGTTCCAGTGGCACTTCACCTTTGTAAACTCTTTGTATCACTTGTGTTTCCTTTGTGTGTTTGTTTTTTTAAGCTATTTTAGAAGCTGTGTAGTGGTATCTCATTGTGGTTTCAATAGAAATTTTCTTAATGAGTAAAATTATTTTAAGCATATTTTCAGGCGATTATCTGCCACTCACATTTCTTCTTTGGTGAAATATCTGTTGAAATATTTTACCCATTTAAAAAAATTGTGTTGTTTGTTTATTATTGTGGTAAATGTTTATATATTTTAAATCAAAGTTATTTAATAGATAGATATATGTTTTGTAAATATTTTCTCCCAGTAAGTGTCTTATCTTTCCATTTTCTTAACAGTGGTCTTTCAAAGATCAGAATTTTCAAATTTTATTAAGTTCAACTTACCAACAAGTTTTTTTTATTATTTATTAGTAAAGTATATGATCCATTTCAAGTTAGTTTTTTATATGGTAAAAAAGTAAGTGTTGATGGTTATTTTATTTATCTTATTTTTTGCATATGGATGTCTAATTGTTCCAGCACAGGTTTTGGAAAGACTACCCTTGCTCCTTTGAATTAGTTTGATATCTTTGTCAAAATCAATTGACTATACACACATCAGTCTACTTGGAAACTATTCTATTCCATTGATCGATGTATATTACCTATTGCATTTTCTTGATCATTTTAACTTCACGGCAAGTTTCGAGATCAACTAGTGTGTGTCCTCAAACTTCTCTTTTAGAAATATTTTACCTATTTTAAGTATTTCTTCAAAAAAAAGTTATATGGGATTTTGATTGATATTTCTTTGAATCCATAGATACACTTAGAAAGAGTTCACATGTAAACAATGTCTTCCAACCCATGAATATAATATCTCTCTTCACCTCTGTAAGTCTTTAATTTCTCTCATCAAGATTTTGCAGATTTTGGTATAAAAAGTTTTGCATATATTTTGTTATCCTTAACTATTTCAGGTATTTGACATTGCTGTAAATGGCATTTTAAAATTTAATTTACAAATTGTTCATAGTTAGTATATAGATATGCATTTGTTTTTTGTGTATTCACCTTGTTTCCTCTCACCTTTCTAAACCACTTAGTAATTCTAGTAGCTGTTTTTGTAGATTCTTTGGAATTTTTTTCTATAGATAATAATATCATCTTTAAATAAAAAGACAGTTCTATTTCTTCCTTTCCAAGTCCTATGCTTATTACTTTCTCATTTTTCTTTTTTATTGAATTGTCTAGGACCTATAGTAAAATGTTGAATAGGAGTGACGAAAGTGGACATCTTTGTCCCTTTTCTTATCCTAGGGAAAAGGGGTTCACTTGTTTACTAGTAAGTAAATAGTAATAACTAGAGCAGCTTAATGCTATGACTGCAGAATTGAGTAGTTCCAATAGGGACCCCCAAAGTCCAAGATATTTACTTCCTGACGCCTTATAGGAAAAGTGTGCTGATCCAAGTTGTTGATCTTACGGCCACAGTGTTGTTCACAGTACAGGCATACCTTAGAAATATTGTGTGTTTTGTTCCAGACCACTACAATAAAGTGAACATTGCAGTAAAGTAAGTCACAAAATTGTTGGTTTCCCAGTGCATGTAAAAATTATGTTTATACTATATTGTAGCTTATTACATATGTAATAGCATTATGTCTAAAAAAATGTACACACCTTAATTAAAAAATACTTTATTGCTAAAAAATGCTAGCCATCATTTGAGCCTTTAGCAAGTCATGGTAGTAACATCAAATATCACTGATCACATATCACCATAACAAATATAACAATAATGAAAAAGTTTGAAATATTGTGATAATTACTAAAATGTGACAGAGACATGAAGTGAGCAAATGCTGTTGGAAAAATAGTCTCAATTGACTTGCTTGATTCAGGGTTGCCATAAAACTTCAACATGTAAAAAGTGCATCATCTGAGAAGTGCAATAAAATGAGGAGCAAAATTTAATGTCTGTGGGATCAGTAGTGATGCCCCATGTTCATTCCTGTTGTTGTTAATTGGTGTATTCTCTCTCTCTTTGGCCAGTCTATATAAGGATTCATCAGTTTTTTATAAGACAACATTTTGTTTTATTGATTTTCTTTTTTTGTTATTATATTTTCAAGTTCATTGGCTTGCACTCTTTATTATTTCCTTCTGTTTAGTTTGGATTTAATTTGCTTTTCTTTAATTTCAAAATATTTGAAGATTTTTTCAGTTATCTTTCTGTTATTGATTTCTTATTTAAGTACTTTGTGGTCAGGAAATCTTCTTTCTTTGAGTTCGATTGTTTGAAATTTATTTTATGGGCTAGAATTTAGTCTACTTTGGTCAATGTTCCATGTGAAAAGTTGTATTATATTGTTCTTAGGTAGTTGCCTTATAAATGTCAATTAGGTCAATTTCACAATAGCAGTGTTCGGATCTTCTACAATCTTACTGATTTTCTGCATATGTTGTATAACAATTACTAAAAAAAAAAGGGTTGAACTTTTCAATTAACATTGTGGATTTGCCTGTTTCTACTTTTAGAGCTATCAGTATATGTTTTATATACCTTAGAGTTCTTTTGTTAGGGGCAGAGGCACATTATGTGCTTCTGATGAATTATCTCCTTTATCATGTTGTAATGTTCGTCTTTACATCTGATAACATTCCTAGTTTTGAAATATATATATATATATATTTAAATATATATACACACACTTTTTAAAGAGGAAACAAAACTATTTACAGTTTATTTTGAAAGTCTAATTTTAATCCAGACTGAACAAACAAGCAGAAAAGTGAGAAAGTTAAATTTATTAGCAGAAACAAAGGTACCAAATGTAAAACAATGAGTTAGTCACAGAACTATTTACATATATATTTACAAGCAATCCTTTTGTACATTGTTTTACTTTTAGTTAGTTGTAAAAATATTTTTGGCATTAGGTAAAAATATTACTTAGATAGGGCTGAGGTGGTATCACATTATAGTAAAAGTATATATATATTTCTTTTTACACTCAATGTAGTTATACCTTTATGTTTGTATTCCTTTCTTGTAATCAGCAAAGAGTGAAGTCTTGACATGGCAATCTCTGCCTTTAAATTGGTTTGTGTCAACCTTTATATTTAATAAAATCATCCATATTGTTAGATTTAAGTCTCCCATCTTGCTAGTTACTTTCTGAATCTTCCAACTGTTCTTACTTTCCCCCTTCTTTCCCTTCCTTATTTTGAATTAAGAATTTTTTTTTTTACTATTTTATTTTATCTCCACCACTGGTTCATTAGATTTATGTATGTATTTATTTATTTATTTAGTGGTTGTTCCAGAGTTTCCAATATGCATCTTTATCTTATCAAATGATATACCACTTCACGTATACTATGAATATACTTATATTTCCTTCATTTAATCCATTGTACCAATTTTGCCATACATCTTGCTTCTAAGTATATTATAAACCTCATAATAAATGGTTAGCAGTTTACCTGTACACAACAAATTATTTTAAACTGATTAAAAATCAGAAATTAAGTAATTCATTTTAAAAAATCATTTCTAGTGTTCTTCATTTATTTGTGTTAATTCAACTTTTTCAACTGATATCATAATTATTTTGTCTAAAGAACTTTAATATTTTTTTTATTACAAATCCACTTGCAATGGATTCTCTCAGATTTTTCTAAAATATTTTATTCTACCCTAAGTTTTAAAGTTTTTTTTCCCATTGGGTATAGAATCTTTGGCTAAACATTTTTTGTTTGTTTGTTTTCTTTAAACACTTTAAAGTATCACTCCATTATCTTCTGACTTGTGTGGTTTCTGACAAGGATTCTTAGCTTTTACCTTTGTTCATCTTTGTGTAATATTTCTTTCTTTTCTGGCTGCTTTCAGGATTTCCTCTTGATCTTTGATTTGACTCTGGATGTGTGTGTGTGTGTGTGTGTGTGTGTGTGTGTGTGTGTGTGTGTGTGTGTTTATCCTACTTTTGGGGTTCTCTGAGGTTCTTGGATGGTTGATGTCTTCCATTAGTTTTGGAAAATTCACAGCTCTCTTCAAATATTTCTTCTGGCCCATTTTCTGTCTCTTCTCCTGGAACTCTAATTTCTTGTATGTCAGATCATTTTTTTTTGTCTCAGAGCTCTTCAGGTCTATTTCTCTCTCCTCTGTCTCTTTATTTTTCATTTTGGTTAATTTCCATTGTTGCATCTTCATGTAACAATGTGTGTTCACTTAACTGTGTTCACTTTCCTCATAAATCTGCCAAAGGAATTCTTTATCTCTGATTTAGATAAATTTAGATGAATTTTACAAATTCCTAGCATTTCCATTTAACTTTTATTTTATAGTTTCCAACTCTGCTGAAACTCATCATACATTCATGCATGTTGTTCATCTTTTCTACTAAAACATTATATTTTTAGTTTTAATTATTATTAGTATTTTAATTGCTCTTTTTCTGTTTTTGAAAATAATTATTGTGCTAACATATATTTAATACATAAAATTTTGTAGTAATAGTTATTTTAATGTCGTCTGATAATTCCAACATCTGTGTCATTACTGAGTCTACCTTTGGTGATTGCTTTATCACTAGATGATGGGTCATTATATTCTGGATTTTTAAAAACTTTACATTTGCATTGTATGTAGAATGACTGTGGAGACAAATAAATATTATTTATGATTTGATAAGGACAAGCTTTTTTTTAGGTTCTGTGTGATTTAATTCTATGTAATCAGTAGTTGAACTTGGTTTGAGTTTGATTGTGGCTATTTTTACCCAGAATCCACCACAGGATTCAAATTCCTTCAGTGGTAGTGTTAAAAGATAAACTGAGACATATTAAAAATTTTAAGAGTCTATTTTGAGCAAAAATCAATTAAAATCAGGTAGCGCCAAGTCAGAAGTAGTGAGTGCTCCACCTACAGGAGCTCCGGAGAGACTTTGATATAGAAAAGGCAGAAGCAAAGCAATAAAATTATTGATTGACTATAGATGAAAGCCTAGTTTAACAACTTTAAGACATTTACAGACTTAGATTTTTGTTTGCTTAGGTAAGCTATCGTGGCATTAGAGTCAACCTAGCCTAATGGCCTCCTCGTTTAATTAAACAGTGGGCTGCTACTACCTTACATTTAGTGAGGGTCGTTTGGTGCCAGAGGATTCTCTCAGTGTTCCCTCTCTATCCTCTGTTTTCTGTGGTTCCCCAAGACTGACTGCCCTGCAGAAGGGTCTCTCCCTTCTGACAGGTAGGTAGGCCTTTAGTCTTTTAACTTGGTCCTAGAATCCTGGTGGGGGAGGAGGGCTTCTTGGTTCATGTTGTCATCTCTGTCTTAGGCAGTGACTGTGTGCTTAGGCTTTTTCAGAATTCCTATATTCCCCTTCTTTCACAAGGCAGCCACACTGTGCCTTGTCTTTGTGATCTGTGGGAATCTTGGGTGAGACAGTTTCTGCCCTTTCACAAGTGGTAGCAGGTATCTGCTCTGTAATGTATTTATAATGTCAGGATTCTAAGCCCAAGAGGTTTTCTGCCCCTCCTCTAGTGACATACAGTTTCTATTTTTGCCCTTCCCCAGAAGCAGTGGATCTTTGCTTGGTTCTTGAGAGTGGGAAGGAGATTTCCCTATTTCCTATCTCTCCCCAAAGTGCAGATACATGTATTTGCTTCAACCATGTTGCATGGTCCTTAGGACAAGAAGATATAATATTGCCCCTCCTCCAATGGTTTAA
Source organism: Leucopleurus acutus (assembly GCF_964270905.1). Classification (NCBI taxonomy): domain Eukaryota; kingdom Metazoa; phylum Chordata; class Mammalia; order Artiodactyla; family Delphinidae; genus Leucopleurus; species Leucopleurus acutus. Next base: position 21,892,360 of record NC_139159.1, on the reverse strand, counting down.
GTCTTTTCCTTCCCATAGTAGGAGGGTTCTGGGAAAGGGGAGGGAGTGTGATTTTCCCTAGTGATAGTTGATCATCTTTTGCATGCCTGTTGAGAATTTTTAAAAGGCATTACCTGAGACACTACATTCTCTCTTTTAAAATGTTTTGACATAAAAATATTAATATTTTAACTATTTTAAATAACTTCTTAGTCTGTATTAATATTCCAGCTTGGGAAGGGGCATTATCTCATTTATTTAATTTATTTATTTTACTCAAACTGGCAAAATTTTGTGTATCTTATTAATTTATGCAAAGAAAAAATTTTTCATTTTATTGTTGCCTTATGTTGAATTATTTCCCTGTTTTGTTTCTGTAATTTCTACTCCTGTCATTATCACTCCCTTCCTTCTACTACTATAGATCAGCGTGGTTGTATTTTCTGAACTTAAGTTAGATACATTATTGATGTTTCTCTTTTTTTTTCTAATATAAGCATTTAAGCAATGTGTTTACTTTTAAATACCATATTAGTTGCCTCCACAGTTTTTCTTTCTGTTTTATTCTTTTCCTTTTCTTTCCCTTTTTTACTCTTTATTTTGAGATATGACATACAAACAGTGTGCTGCTGAACTTTTAAGTGTATAGCACTCCCTCAAATCACTTTATAAGAATCAATGTCTTAGGCTCTGCTTCCACAGAATCCAAATTAACACAGTTCATGTCTAGAGTTAACTGACATCTCTTCCTAAATAATACAATGACTTTGAATGCTTTAACTCCTATAATTTTCTTCTCACTTATATTGTCAAATATTTAATTCTACCTTATTTTATGAATTCCCTATATTCAAAATTACTGTTACCATGTTATAAAATAAATGTATGTTTAGATTTACACAGATGTTTACCAATTTCTTTACTCATTAAACTTCTGTAATATTACAACTTCCTCCTGGAATTATTTTCCTCCGTCTGAAATTTCATTCTTCAGAAATCCTCTTGATAAGGCCTCTTATTGGTGAATTTTCTGTTTTTGCTTCCCTGAAAGGGTCTTTATTTTCACATTCTTTCTTTAATGACAGTTCACCTCAGTGGACTGTAAGATATACTTAGAATTTATCCTTTCCTTACATTTTTTTTTTTTGTGGTATGCGGGCCTCTCACTGTTGTGGTCTCTCCCACTGCGGAGCACAGGCTCCGGATACGCAGGCTCAGTGGCCATGGCTCACGAGCCCAGCCGCTCCGCAGCATGTGGGATCTCCCCGGGCCGGGGCACAAACCCGTGTCCCCTGCATCGGCAGGCAGACTCTCAACCACTGCACCACCAGGGAAGCCCTCCTTTCCTTACATTTTGAAGACATTTTCTTCATTGTGTTGTAGCTGCTATTATTGCTATTGAGAAGCTACCATTGTTATTATTTGTGGTAATCTAGTAGTTTTAGGCTTCTTGTTAAAACTTCTTTTTATCTTTTCTGCCCTTATTATTCATATGCCCATGTGTTTTTTTTGTTTGTTTGTTTTGTTTTGTTTTTTCTTGGAATTTATTTGGTTTCCTGACTTGAAAGATACCTGTCTTTTCTCAATTCTGGAAAATTCTCAACCATAATATGATTTAAATTCAGCCTAACCTTCTCTCTCTGTTCTCTTCTCTGGAACATCAATTAAACTTCAACTTTTTTACTATTCTCCATATATTTTAACCTCTATTTTTTTTCCCATCTCATTGTCTAAGTCTTTGTAATTTCTTTAAATTTACTACACTTGAATTGTGCTTCCAGTTAAGTAATTTTTCCTTATGCTTTATATGATCTGCTATTTCACTTGTCAATACTACAGTTTCATTAATTATATTTTTAGGTCCTAGAAAGATGTTTATTCTTTTTCAAATTTTATCAAATCTTTATTTGATAGTATTCATTCAGCAAATTTGCCTACTAAGCCAGGTACTTTTTAGGCACTTGGGATATTTTAATGAAAAATAAAAAGAGAAAAAATCCCCAAGATCTTTGTCCATATGAAGCATAGTGGGACAAGGCAGGTAGTAAACAATAGATATAAGTAAGTCCTTTGGAGGCTAGAAGTGTTACATAAGAGAAAATGCACAGTAAAACCTGAGTATGGTGTAGGATATTGGTGGTGCTGTGGTGGAAAGTTGTTATCATTTTAAAATGGATGGCAATGGAAGGTGTCATCAAGAAGGTGAAGTTTGAGCAAGATTCTAAAGATATGAGGAATTGAAAATGTGGATACCTGGGAGAAGAAAGTTCCAAGCAGAAGTGTTAGCCAATGCAAAGTTACTAAAATGGGGTCAGCAAAAGCAAGGAGGCCAGTGTGGCTGGAGCATGTATGTGAGGGAGAACTGGTAGGGGAGGTAATGGTGGTGAGATCATGTGGGGTCTTGTAGGCCATTGTGCAGACTTCAGTTTATTCTGAAGTCCTCACAAACAAAACAATACAAAAGCAGTTTTTCTAGTCTTTGCTTTACGTGAGGGTCCTGACTTTGTGTTATCTGCATTCTCGTTATAGACTTTGGATAGGCCTAAGGCTTTGTCTTCTGGTTCTTGGACTTTTTAATGTTCAATCCCATTGCTTCTGGGAATTAACAAGCACCGCCAGAAAACACATGGTTAGAATTTCAGTTTCATACACTGGTTTCTATTTCTTCTTAATTTTTATCCCTAAGGGATTTTCCTTATTTTTGTATCAGTTTAGCAATGCCTTTTAAAAGATGTTTACTCCATTTTATTCTTGTTGTTATTAAGAGGTCTTTTAAGACATTTAGTTTGCTATATGGGAAGAAATACGACCATAGAAGTTATTTTAAATATTATAGGGAAGTCAAAAATATAATAAACACATTTTAAACATAAAAATTAAAGTAAAAAAGCCAAAATGCTAGAGCTATAAATGGTGAAATCAAATGCAGATTAAATGTTTTTATTTATAAAATAAAAGAAACAAAATATTTATATAATTCATCAAAACAAAATGTAGAAAGATTAGAATAAATATGTAATAACATTAATGGAATTAAATCTTAAGTATTAAAACTGAAAAGGAAAAGTGCTCAATATAATTCCAGTATGGAAAGGAAACATTGCTATAAGATAAGGTTATGAAATTAATTTTATCTATAAACATAGCTAAACATACCTTTGTGGTTTAAAGTCTCTATACTGGGGTTAAACTCCCGAGTTTAAACCCCTGCTCATTCATATTTCTGTCTGTGTACACTTTAAAAAGTACTAATTACTTTGTGGTTCAGTTTCCTAATAGGGAAAATATCATTATCAACCTCATAACTTGTTTAGGAGAATGAATGAGACAATATTTAGAAAGGAAACAGCCCAATTAGTAGCACATAGTAAATGTTCAGTAAATGTTAGACATTGGTTTTATCATTAATTAACTTAGAAAATGAGAAAGAAGTAAATTTTGGCAACAAAATTCAGGGATTCATGCTTCTATGTGGAGTTAGACACATTTGTACCAGGTCTGAAACAGGAGCAGATAACCAACTGGCTTTCTGCACTAATTTCCCAGTTGAAAGGGCCCTGCTGGTGAATCCCTGAGGTTTACCAATAGTGGCAGGCAGACCAATTGGGAAGCTTCAATGTATGATCCAATTTTCTCTTTAAATTCTGACAGGACTGAAAGGATGGAGAATGTTATAAAATCCTTTGTTCCCTGTACTTCTGGCATTCTGTTGATCTTGTTTACCTCTCTGCATCAAAGCCAGTAGGATAAGGGGCTTTTGCAGTTTTCCTTGTGCTGAAACACTTGTTTACTCAAAGAAGAACTTCAGGTGTTCTTTGGCAAAGTATTCAAAAGACACACATTGCAATGACCTCTCATTGAACTAATGCTGCTCCTTGGTCAGTCAGCTGCATTTGTTGATTCCTCCATTCATTACCTTGGGGAAGCATTTCTGTGGTCACTGGAATGTGATGATGAACACTTTCTGTGCCTAAAATTTTGGTGGCCCTTTCTTCCCAGTTAGTTATGCAAGTGAACATTGATCTTTGTTCTCTCTTCAGGTCTTAATTTTATATATTCATTGAATCTACTTTCACTATCTACCAGTTTGTAAATTTCTGGCATTATTATATGATAGCATTTGCAGTGTGGTAGAGTTATATTCTGTGTCAAAAGCAGTTATTTACTCTAGCTTACATTTCCACAGAATAGCAATATGACAAATGAACAACGTTGTCAAGGAGAAATTTTTAAAAAGCAAAATAACAATTCTATCTCTTTAAAGTTCACTTTACAATTTTCTTTCTGGTTACCCCATGCTAATCTATATGTTTAAATGCAGCTGCCCCCTGCTACAGAAATCTTTTCTCTATATATTTGTTAATGGAAGCTCTAACAGTTAGCAAAAAATAAAAACAAAACTTTATTAAGATATGAAACATCATTATGAACTAGAAGTCAACAGTCTTAGGTTAACAAAACATTAAAATATACTAACATGCAAAAAGTGAAATTGGCTACTGTTTGATAACAATTCTAATTGGAGGTGAACTGTTTTAGTTTAAGTTGGAATCTATATATATTTGTAAATAATATCATTCCTATGAGAATTTGCTACCATGTAACTGTTAATAGAAGGTAGAGTTTACTGAAAATGTAAGTTTGATGCATTTTATGTACTGGGAGTTTCTCATTTAAAAAAACCATTTCTCCTCCCCATCCCCCCCAAAAACCTCTCCTCTTTCCCTTTCTGGGTATCTCCCTAGATAGTCCTTGATCTTCCCAATGAAATGTATTAACATGCCTGGCTACTCTTGTGATTTTTCATTTCCATTTCCTCAACTCCTACTCCTTATTTTAATCCCAGTCTCGTTCCTTTTCCTATTAATCCAGCAAAATAGCTCTTGCTGAGGTCACAAATGATCTTCAGAGCATTGATTCCTTGGGCCACTTTTTCAGGTTACATTGTATGTGACCTCTCAGCAGAATTCAACGTTGTTTACTACTCCCTTCTTCCTGAGAGACTATTTGACTTCCCTGACACCAAACTCTCTAGATTTTCCTCCTCCTCTCTGGCTGTTCCTTCTATATTTCTTCTCTCTCTCCTTTACAGATGCATCTTCTTCTAAGCCAGAAATATATGGAGTTCCATAGGTAGATGCCTCTACATTTGTCTTCTCAGCCTATATCTCTTTTCTGAGCTCCAGACTCATGTATTCTATGATGGCTCCTTGAAATCTTCTCATAGATTTCTCAAAGGCATTGCAAACTCATTATATTCAAAATACATTCATGGTCTTCTTTTCCTACTCCTAACCTGATTCTTTTCTGTTGACCCCAATCTGGGTGAATGCCCCACAGTCCATTCAGTAGCAAAAAATCCAAAAACAAGGATTCATCCACAACACTTCCATCTCCCTACATCCTTTCTTTAATCTATTTGCAAGTTCTTTTGATTTTACTTTGTAACTATCTCTCAAATCTGATAAAATTTCTCCATCCCCTCCAATATCTCACTAATCCAAGCTGCAATAATTCTTTTCCTAAATGGTTACTGATGTATCTGCGGAAGTGCCTCCACTTAGTGTTTCCAATTCCATATTTACTCTGAAGCTAAAGTAACATTTTATAAATGTAAATTTTATCATAATAGTCTCCTCCATACCAACTGGCAATCCTTCAACAGCTCATCGTTAATCTTGGTACAAAGCTAAAAGTTATGAAATTTGGCCAAGAAGTACTCTATCCTGTCTGCTAGTGATTCTTCCAGGTTTATCTTCCATTTGTTCCTCCAGGAACTCTCTTATTTTATACTTACTATCAAAACAAGATATCACTTAATATTTGAAAGAAGCAAAATACCTAAAAAGCATAGTTTATTCTTTGCCAAGCAAGGGAGAGTTGCAATTTCAAAGCACAGTGTCTCTTAAGGAAAATGCTGATCTTATAGGGTTTTAGGAAACAAGGAGTTCTGGAAGTGGAGAATTTTCAGAAGCATAAATCTTTAGGCATTGGCTGACTGTCAGCTGTGGAAACATGCTTTCCGATTGTGGCTGCCGCTGATTGACTTTCTGAAGTGTAAGCACTAGAAACTGTTGCTGATTGGCTTTCAGAAAAGTGTCCCTGTTGCTGATTGGTTGGTGTTCAGAGGCATTGTTGCTGAAACAAAGGCATGATCACAGTTGGATTGGGATAGATTTAAAGTCAGTTCCTGTTGGCTAATAATTCACAGCTTGGGACAATGGCCAGAGAACAATCTTTTTTTGAATTTGGAGAATAGAAAGTTTTTATTTTTAGCATATGATTTATTCCGCCCCATATCTATTGCATATGCTAATGCTTCTTCCTGGCAGTTTCTTCCTATTTCTTCCTCACTTCTCATTATAAACAAATTGCCTGAGAAATTACAAGACTTTTTCTTTATGGTCATAGAATGGTTGCCTGACCCTGAAGCCCTCCAGTTGTTTTCCTTCCAAAAAGAAAAATGAAGATGGGGAAGAAACAGAGCAAGAAGACTTCTGTGTACACCTCTTTGTCCTGCACTATGTCATATGGTTTATTCTCTTGCTGAAAGGAAAGATGGTGATTTAGATTGTTGGCTTTTACATCCTCTATAATGAAGTCAGACAAGGGAGAAAGGGCTGGAAATAGAAATTGAGTCAGGTAACCTACAATGACTACCACATGAGATAAAGCAGTTAATAGAGCAAGAGAGCTTTTTTCCACAGGAAGCTGAAGGACATTAAATCTTGTCCATGTAACTGCAACTTTAAGTCTGTTAAGAGGATGGCTCCTAATGTGTGTGTAAGTGTGAGAGACTGACTGATGACATTCATTTTGACATGAAGTAATCACAGGCAGAATTAATTTTTATACTATGTCCCGTAGCTAAATCTGAGCAATACTTACTATGGTGGAATGAAACAAACAAACAAAACTTAACCGAGAATCTCAAACAGTCAAAAATAACTTGTTATTCCATGTAACTTAGAATCTTGGGAACAAGATGTGAGAGCTGACAATTGTTGAGAGTTTCAATGTATAAGACACAACTCTAAAAGTTTTGTAAGTATTTAACTTTATAAATCCTAAAAACCAGCCTATGAGATATGTACTATTGCTATTCTCTTATAAAAATGAATAAACTCAGATACAGAAAAGTTAGATAATCTGCCAAAGTCACATAGCTAGTGTGAATCCAGGATTTGAATCCAGTTGTGTGACAGACAGAGATACCCAGATTTACAGGAATAAAGAAAAAAATCTGTGTAATATGTCTAAGTAGCAAATGACCACAGACAGTTCCCCAGAATTTTCCACAGCCCAGTGTGGCCCATAAGCTTCAGAAAGTGTGCTGTGTTGCTGTGAATGTCCCAAAAATCACTGAGAGAAAACAGCCTCAGAATAAAAATCTGGAAGGAGTTTGGGACAACGCAGCATTGATTAGTGGACTGAGGCACAGATGCATACACAGACATCTTAGAAGACACCTTACAAAGATAAAGAGTTGACCCCTTGAACTGCTCAGGGGTTAGAGGGACCCATCCTCTTCATAGTCGAAAATCCGTGCATAATTTATATTTGGCCCTCCCTTGTGAGGTTCCTCTCTATCTGCAGTTACCCATTAGTGGAACAACCAACTGTAATATTCACTATTCAAAAAAAAATCTGGTTATAAGCAGATCCCTGCAGTTCAAATGATTGTTCAAGGTTCAACTGTATATATATATTCGTAAGTATAAGATACTTCTGCTCCAACACCTTGACAGTCTGTCCCTCCACAATGTCCATCTAACAGATATAACAGAAATGATGGGAGGAGGGAATACTGAAATGACTAAGATAACATTTTTAATACTTAAAACTTAAAGGTTTTCTAATAACTGAATACAGCATTAGTTTTCATATTGATAATGAAATTAATCAAAATAAAATAAGCTAAAAAAATTAGTTATTCAATTTCTCAGTAACAACATGACAACTAGTGGCTACTATATTGGAAACACAGATATAGGGTGTTTCTGTCATTGCCCAATGACTCCTGGCCTCTCACTAGTATTTATCACATTATATTGTTAGCTTGTCTCTGAACTTTTGTTCATAATTTTCTCTTTAATTATGACAATTTCTCCTATTCCTGGCAAATGTTGTCCCTTTTTATTTTCAAATATGAAAATATTTTCATTTTTTCTCATCAGGTGGAAAAAGGTTTATTTGGAAAAAAGGACTCAGCTTGATGTGCTTGTCTCATCACAAAGACACAAAATCTGTGCTACAAATAAATAAACTGAAACTGGCGGAGATCATGTAATTTGTATGGGTTTTGATAACTAGAACACAGAATGCAAGAGGGGCTATTTATGTTAATGTGTATATTTTTCCATTTGAAGAAATCTTTTTTGGATATGTTGTGTGGCAAAACCATTTTTATGATTAATAATCAGTACTAAACATAAAAGAACAGAAACTAATTTCATTTAAATACTATACTAAAAAATAGCTAACTGAATCTTCCTTGCAGACTCACTTTATTTTCACTCTGTAATTCTAAGCTGATTGGGGAAAGAAGGTATCATAACATATACTGTCAGGTGACTTACAGGTGTAAATAATTGCTAATTAATCATCAGTGGTAATTATTAACTGTTGATGACATTCAGCATCACTAGTTCTTAGCATAATGTTTGGTAAACAGTACATGTTCTGTAAATTTTGTTGAATTATATTGATACAGTTTATAATATTTGGAAAAATTTTCCAATAAATAATAAATATGTCCTAGAAATTGATGTTTCTCTACTAAAGCTTTTGGCACTGTCACAACTGGAATTAAGTAACTCATTAGAAGTTCACAAAATTATTTAAATATGTTATTCGACTTAAGCTACATATAAAAGGACACTGTTCCTAAATTAAAATGATTGTTTATAGGCAAAGTATTTTACATATCATCTATTTTTGAAAAAAAAACAGTGAGTTAATAACTGATCAGAAAGAAGATAAAAGATGTACTGACAAAATTTCCTTCTTTGTTTCAATGACTTTAAATGAATATACAAATGTTTGTGGAAATCATACTGAATTTTATTGAAATAAACACATGATTTAAAAAATAAGGTTGGCCATATTGTTACCCAAAGTGGGGGTCTGTCTGCTCGCTGCTCAAAAGCAAATAAAGAGGCAAGGTTGGTGGAAAGGAAAGTTTGCTTTATTTTTGAGGCTGGCAATGGGGGGATGGCATGGAGGGTAGACTCCTGTCCAAAGCCCAACCTCCCCCCACTGACAATGGGCAAGAGCTTTTATAGATGGAGGGAGGGTGCTACATGCAGAAACAGAGCAGTCAGCTCTGACAGTCATCTTGAAATTAGTCCTGCAGTGGTCTGATCAGTGTCATCATGATTGCTTTAAGTACCATTAATCTTCAGTTCCAGGGTCAGTTTGTTCCCATTTCTTCGAGGCCAGTTCTCGGAATTGTGGCCGCTTATGTCACGGCTACAGTCTGGGCATCATGTAGCTAATTTCTTGCACCTGCTGGAGGTTTCAGTTTCTGTAAGTCAGCTCAAAGGATAGGGCTCAGAATATTATGTATAGCCCTTGAGGAGGAACTAAATGTCCTCGACTTTGCTTAATGACTACACTATTATTATTTGGTCTTGTTTGACGGTTTTCCTTCATTTCTGCATTTTCTCACTTCTATGATTAAGTTTTCTTTAGCTAAAGTTCTTCTACAGACAAAAGGCAGGAAGAGGACATGGTGGGCAAGGACCATGGGGTCCTGCTCCGTTTCAATATTAAGTGTATTTCAAAACATGAGGCACTCTAGTTTTAGTTTAGTTTTTTTTTTTTTTTTTTTTTTTTTTTTTTTTTTTTTTGCCGTACGCGGGCCTCTCACTGTTGTGGCCTCTCCCGTTGCGGAGCACAGCCTCCGGACGCGCAGGCTCAGTGGCCATGGCTCACGGGCCCAGCCGCTCCGCAGCATGTGGGATCTTCCTGGACCGGGGCACGCACCCGTGTCCCCTGCATCGGCAGACGGACTCTCAACCACTGCGCCACCAGGGAAGCCCTAGTTTTAGTTTTTAACAAAACTTTATTCAAGATTGCATTCCATTTGTTCTCCATTTAAGAATGTGGTTATTGTTGTTGGTTAGTTTTTGGACCCTTGTGACTTTTATCAATTCCATTTAATTTTATTTCAGCTCCACTTGGAAACTGTCAAAATGATAAACTTCTGTTGGACTAAAAGGAAGCTTCTCTAATCTTTTTTCTTCTCTATGCACTCACCTCCTTCACCCCTTTATTATTGGTTTAACCCAATAATAAATGAGACAACCCTAGTTTTAGAGGCCTTCAAAGAAGAATTTTCTATTGTACTTGATAAGACATTATGACATTTAAGTGGTCTCAAGACTGATTTTTGGCAAAAGATCTAGCTTTACAAGTGGAAGACATAGGTTCGAGACCAACTTTGACCTTTGTTACCTGTCTAAATAATTCTGCATACCTGTATATATAATTTCCTAAATACCTGTCACGTAATTCCACAAAATGAGCAAGATAACACTGTCATGACTTTCCCACAGGACTGAAATGCAAATGACTTGCAAATTCTACATCAAGATTTTATTTTTATTTTATAACATTTCCCAATTTTAAGGAGGATTGAATTATAATTATAATAGAAATTACTTATGTAGCTTTTAAAATTCTCAAAGAAAATCTTTCTAGATATGAACCATTCTAATGACTCACATTTATTAGGCAAGATAAATCTGGATTTACAAATATAAGTTTATTATTCTTTAAGCCAGTAATAACAATATCTAAGGAACCTGAATGAGTAGCATCTCTTCAGTTCAGTCAAGTACAAAAGGTGAAGCTTAGTCTGTTTCTTGTTATCTTTGAGAGGCTTATGTATTTTGTAAGGAAAGTTTCACCGGGGTGATTGTCTTAATTATTTTTGAGTAACAGTACCTAAGAAAGCAATCCAGATTGTTACCCAGCTCAGTAGGAAAGAAACTAACAAGGTATCTTCATATCTTCTGCCTAGAAATTATGTCATCAGTTACTTTGTTTCTTCCTCTTTTATTGTGGTGTGAAGGCTAAAAAGCAAAGCACACCTCTGTGGGGAAGTCTTACAGGGAAGGTAACCTGGTTTTACCCTGCTTTTTAGGACTCTTTACAGTTTGGAAAGGCATATTTCTCACTTAGAAAAAATATATAGTAATTTCAGTGTGGATCTGGATTCTCTTTGATCCCCAGGCTTTGTCTGAAAAACTTGAGGAAGGAGGAGAAAGAATCAGATGGTGATGGAGCTCATGTGGCTGACTCAGGTGGCTAGGATGGCACCCTTCTGACTGATGCTTCAGAGAGATTCCTTCCTGCAGTCAGCAGAGAGAGAGGTCCTTTTAATTCTAAACAACAACAACAATGCAATCTTCCTTTATCGACACCATATTATGAAATGTTAAGCTCATTAGGAAAAAAAATCCAGCAGAATAGTGAAGTCTGTTTTTTCCCCCCTTTTCATCCATTCCTAGCTTTTGATTATTAGAAACTAAAAGCGGCCATGTGCTTTTGAAACACAGTGAGAGGTGGGGCTGAGGAAAGAATGTTTTGAGAACTTATCATACTAATTTCGATTAGAGAAGGGTCAGTGTGCCAGGACAAATTGTCTGTTTCCAAACTTGAAAGATTTATTTTCCCAAACAATTCATTTCTGGTAGGGAATTTGCAAGCAGGGGTCATCCGGAGAGAAAGTTATTTTCCTAAGACTTCAAAAGAAATGTGTGTGAATTTTTCTGAGTTAAAAATATACCATTTCCCGAGATATAAGATATCAAAAGCTTCTCTTCATTATCTTTCAAGATTCCTTATAGAGTGCATTTGCTTGTAGTATATCAGTGTAAGAAGCAGGGATTCAATAAATCTGTCTGAATTATTGATCTTAGGATTTTCATTTTGTTCTTGAAATAGTTTATCTTAGAACTTTCTTAACATATTTTTCTGCTAATTTGTGTACAGTTTTCATTGCCCAGCAAGTGCTTCACTATCTTTATTGGCTACAAAGAGAGTTGAGTAATGCCTTTTAGCAGATTAAAAAAAAATTGATTAAAAAATTGATTTAGAAGAGGTTGGAGTTTAAAAACAATTAAATATATTTTAGAAAGGTAATTTATATGAATGGGTAGAGATGGACAAAAAGAAATAAAGCAATCAACAAAACGTGTAAGTTCCCTCATTTAAAGGTATGCAACAATGCAACAATATGTCTATACTAAAAATAGTGACATTTGAGAAAAACAAAATAAAATAATGGGATATATAGTATATATTTTTGAAGAGAAATGCATGCAGTTTTCTTGATCATTTTAATTTAAGAAATTATTTACTGCGTTTTACTCAATCATTTTCTCACTGAGTTTTGGCTTGTTTTACTGATTGACTTCCAAAATAACTCAATTTGTCTTTTGTCAATGTTCTATATTATTTAAATAATTTTTTGACTTTCCTGATTAGTTGGATAAAAGGACATTTTAGCTAGAATTGAAGTCTGCAGTTCACATAGTGACGGTGTGGGAAGTAGGATGAAATGTCATCTCTTATTTGAACTGGAATTAGACTGCAGTCTTGAAGTTCAAACGACATTTTCACCATCCCCCACCCTCAAGTATTTGCAAAAAACTAAAAAACAAAATCTAATGTGATCAGTTCTGTTGATTTTTAGTAAGATGGATTTTGATTCCTTATTGAGGCTGGACTCTAAAGCTACTGCCCACTGTGCCAAGTCTATAGGAAACTTGACACTGATTTTTGTTGCAATTCTAGTTGACCACTGAGGACTGCCTCAGGGTCAGTCAAAAGGCAACAGCACAGCTGTCCTCAGTGCTGCCCAAAGGGAGTAGCCTTACCTTTGTTCAGGACTGTCATTTTATCTGACATATGGAAGGTGACAGCTGTATGGAACAGCATCCCTTCTTCATAGGACTTATTGCCATATCATCTATATTGTGTTTATTTGTTTATTGTCTGCCTGTCCATACCCCCACCCAGAGAATGGCCTTTCTGTAGGCACTTAATACTGATTTACCATAGGCACTCAGCTAATATTTACTAAGTTACTTATGAATTAATTTCCAAAAATAGTATTTAATTTAAAATATTTTTGTAACAACCTTAGTTGGATATATCAGATGATATTTTTTAGGACACCTTTCAAGACTCCAGTACAGATTTCCAAGTGACTTTTCCTAAATTTCATTTGGATTTCAGCATCCACCATCCGTGATTAAATACTGATTTTTCTGAACATATTCTGGTACTGAATATAAAACTATTTTAGCTAATCAAGTTAAAAATAGAAATATGCTACCTAATTTTAGTTAATAATCACTTGATTACTCTTTCTTAAATGCTCCAACTTAACATAATGTAAATATCTCACATAAAATGAAGAATGCACTCTTCCATTCTCCAAAGAAGTAACACCTAGTCCTTTTATCGTAACTTACAGCATCTTCAGCCAAGGTCTACAATTTTTTTCTTCTAACATTACAGTTTTGTACGGATGTTTTGTAAATTTGGAACATTCACTTCTTGCAATATTATTGAGTGTATAGTCTGAAAAATCCTCCTGCTAAGAATGTTAAATACCCAAATATTAAATAAAATCAACATTTTTAAAGATGTTTTAATACACATTTTTAAGATGAGAGCATCTAACAACTACCACCTTAGATGGTCTCATAGGAAATGATCCTTTAAGTCATAGGAGATTCCTTAAGAAGGTATGGGTAGAGTTTTATCCAGAGCTGAGAGGAAACTTCTTAAAAATATTTTTAAACATATCAAACTTTACTTTATGGTCACTTATTTTGTTTCTTGTTTAAGAAACCTTTCTCTACTTCAGGTCTAAAACATATTCACCTAAATTTCCCACTGTCATGGACTGAATGCCCCCCACCCCCACCTCAAATACATATATTGAAATCTTAACTGCCGAAGTGATGGTACAGTATTTGGAGATTAGGTCTTTGGGAGATAATTAGGTTTAGATGAGGTGATGAGGGTGGGGCCCTTATGAAGGAATTAATGCTCTTTTATTTTTTAAACTTTGGGAATTCGTTGTCTTTTGCTTATCTACCTTTTCTTAAATTTAATTTTCTTTATACAGCAGGTTCTTGATAGTTATCTATTTTATGCATATCAGTGTATATATGTCAATCCCAATCTCCCAATTGACGCCCCCCTCCTCCCGCTTTCCCACCTTGGTGTCCATAGGTTTGTTCTCTACATCTGTGTCTCTATTTCTGCCTTGCAAACCTGTTCATCTGTACCATTTGTTTAGATTCCACATATATGCGTTAATATACGACATTTGTTTTTCTCTTTCTGACTTCACTCTGTATGACACTCTCTAGGTCCATCCACCTCTCTACAAATGACCCAATTTTGTTCCTTTTTTGGCTGAGTAATATTCCATCATATATATGTACCGCATCTTATTTATCCATTCCTCTGTTGATGGGCATTTAGGTTGCTTCCACGACCTGGTTATTGTATATAGTGCTGCAATGAACGTGGGGGTGCATGTGTCTGTTTGAATTGTGGTTTTCTCAGGGTATATGCCCAGTAGTGGGATGGCTGGGTCATATGGTAATTCTATTTTTAGTTTTTTAAAGAACCTCTATACTGTTCTCCATAGTGGCTGTATCAATTTACGTTCCCACCAATAGTGCAAGAGGGTTTCCTTTTCTCCACACCCTTTCCAGCATTTGTTGTTTGTAGATTTTCTGATGATGCCCATTCTAACTGGTGTGAGGTGATACCTCATTGTAGTTCTGATTTGCATTTCTCTAATGATTAGTGATGTTGAGCAGCTTTTCGTGTGCTTCTTGGCTATCTGTGTGTCTTCTTTGGAGAAATGTCTATTTAAGTCTTCTGCCCATTTTTGGATTGGGTTGTTTGTTTTTTTAATATTGAGCTGCATGAGCTGTTTATATATTTTGGAGATTAATCTTTTGTTGATTCATTTGCAAATATTTTCTCCCATTCTGAAGGTTGTCCTTTGCTGTGCAAAAGATTTTAAGTTTCATCAAGTCCCATTTGTTTATTTTTATTTCCATTACTCTAGAAAGTGTATCACAAAAGATCTTGCTGTGATTTATGTCAAAGTGTGTTCTTCCTATGTTTTCATCTAAGAGATTTATACTGCCCAGTCTTACATTTAGGTCTCAAATCCATTTTGAATTTATTTTTGTGTATGGTGCTAAGGAGTGTTCTAATTTCATTCTTTTACATGTAGCTGTCCAGTTTTCCCAGCACCACTTATTGAAGAGGCTGTCTTTCCTCCATTTGATTTCTTCCATCAGTGTCATAGTTTTCTGAGTACAGGTCTTTTACCTCCTTAGGTAGGTTTATTCCTAGGTATTTTATTCTTTTTGCTGCCATTGTGAATGGGATTGTTTCCTTAATTTCTCTTTCTGATTTTTCATTGTTAGTGTATTAGAATGCAAGAGATTTCTGTGCATTAATTTTGTATCCTGCAACTTTACCAAAATCATTGATTAGATCTAGTAGTTTTCTGGTGACATCTTTTAGGATTTTCTATGTATAGTATCATGTCATCTGCAAACAGTGACAGTTTTACTTCTTGTTTTCCAATTTGTATTCCTGTTATTTCTTTTTCTTCTCTGATTGCTGTGGCTAGGACATCCAAAACTATGTTGAATAGTGGTGAGAGTGGACAACCTTGTCTTGTTCCTGATCTTAGAAGAAATGCTTTCAGTTTTTCACCATTTAGAATGATGTTGGCTCTGGGTTTGTCATTATGGCCTTTATTATGTGGAGGTAAGTTCCCTGTATGCCCACTTTCTGGAGGGTTTTTTTTTTTTATCATAAATGAGTATTGAATTTTGTCAAAAGCTTTTTCTGCATCTATTGAGATGATCATATGGTTTTTCTCCTTCAGTTTGTTAATATGGTGTATCACATTGATTGATTTGCATATATTGAAGAATCCTTGAATCCCTGGGGTAAATCCCACTTGATCGTGGCGTAAGATCCTTTTAATGTGTTGTTGGATTCTGTTTGCTAGTATTTTGTTGAGGATTTTTGCATCTATATTCGTCAGTGATATTGGTCTGTAATTTTCTTATTTTGTACTATCTTTGTCCGGTTTTGGTGTCAGGGTGATAGTGACCTCATAGGATGAGTTTGGGAGTGTTCCTTCCTCTGCAATTTTTGGAAGAGTTTGAGAAGAATGGGTGTTAGTTCTTCTCTAAATGTTTGATAGAATTCACCTGTGAAGCCATCTGGTCCTGGACTTTTGTTTGTTGGAAGATTTTTAATCACAGTTTCAATTTCATTACTTGTGATTGGTCTGTTCATATTTTCTATTTCTTCCTGGTTCAGTCTTGGAAGGTTATAACTTTCTAAGAATTTGTCCATTTCTTCCAGATTGTCCACTTTATTGGCATAGACTTGCTTGTAGTAATCTCTTCTGATGCTTTGTATTTCTGTAGTGTACATTGTAACTTCTTCTTCATTTCTAATTTTATTGAGTCCTCTCCCTCTTTTTCTTGATGAGTCTGGCTAAAGGTTTATCAGTTTTGTTTATCTTCTCAAAGAAACAGCTTTTAGATTTATTGATCTTTGCTATTGTTTTCTTTGTTTCTATTTATTTCTGCTCTGATATTTATGATTTTCTTTCCTCCTATTAACTTTGGGTTTTGTTTGTTCTTCTTTCTCTAGTTCCTTTAGGTGTTAGGTTAGATTGTTTATTTGAGATTTTCCTTGTTTCTTGAGGTAGGATTGTATTGCTATAAACTTCCCTCTTAGAACTTCTTTTGCTGCATCCCATAGGTTTTGGATCATTGCGTTTTTGTTGTCATTTGTCTCTAGGTACTTTTTGATTTCCTCTTTGATTTCTGCAGTGATCTCTTGGTTATTTAATAACGTGTTGTTTAGCCTCCCCGTGTTTGTGTTTTTTACATTTTTTCCCCTGTTAATTTATATCTAATCTCATAGTGTTGTGGTCAGAAAAGATGCTGGATATGATTTCAATTTTCTTAAATTTACTGAGGCTTAATTTGTGACCCAGGATGTGACGTTTCCTGGAGAATGTTCCATGTGTACTTGAGAAGAAAGTATAATCTGCTGTTTTCAGATGGAATGTTCTATAAATATCACTTAAGTCTATCTGGTCTATTGTGTCATTTAAAACTTGTGTTTTCTTTATTAAATTTCTGTCTGGATGATCTGTCCATTTGTGTAAGTGAGGTGTTAAAGCTTCCCAATATGATCCTTTAAGTCTTAGGAGATTCCTCATGAAGGTATGGATAGAGTTTTATCCAGAGCTGAGAGGAAACTTCTTCTTTTTTTTCTGAAATGTCACATTTCTTTTTTTAAAAAAAAATATTTATTTATTTATTTATTTATTTATTTATTTATTTTTGGCTGCATTGGATCTTCATTGCTGCATGCAGGCTTTCTCTAGTTGCAGCAAGCGGGGGTTACTCTTCGTTGTGGTGCATGGACTTCTCATTGCAGGGGCTTCTTTTGTTGTGGAGCACAGGCTGTAGGTGCGTGGGCTTCAGTAGTTGTAGCACGCAGGCTCAGTAGTTGTGGCTCACAGGCTTAGTTTTTCCATGGCATGTGGTATCTTCCTGGACCAGGCTCAAACCCATGTCCCCTGCATCGGCAGGTGGATTCTTAACCACTGTGCCACCAGGGAAACCTGAGAGGAAACTTCTTAAAAATATTTTTAAGCATATCAAACTTTATTTTATGGTCAATTATTTTGTTTCTTGTTTAAGAAATCTTTCTCTACTTCAGGTCTAAAAGATATTCACCTATATTTCCCACTGTTATGGACTGAATTTTCCCCCTGGACCCCGCCTCAAATACATACATTGAAGTACTAACTGCCAAAGTCATGGTACGGTACTTGGAGATTAGTTCTTTGGGAGATAATTAGGTTTAGATGAGG